>NW_024429194.1:25831597-26490512 GCF_017639785.1 Mesocricetus auratus
GTGTAAGCTCAGAGCCCAAACAAAAGAGACAAAGTGGTGGTGGCACAAGCACTTGCTGCCTTAGAACACGGAGCCTCCCCTGACATTTGGTTAACCATGTTAAAGCAATAGGTCGCTGGCCTCCCAGCTCTTGCACCCCACGAGGCTAGTCTCATTGCATGGGATAGAGTGGGTAGGCTTCAGCAGCCCAAGGAGTTGCAAGGCTAAGCACTGCACAGGAGAGGTCTGCGGTATAACGACTTTCTCCTGGGAGATAAGTCATCTTGCATGAAGGTTCTATGTCATGATCTCCTTCCCCCAGAAAAACGACATCGGACTGGTCAGGGCTCTCTCTGGGGATAAGACCCTGGAGAGGAGCTTTGTACATGTTCCGAATTTGCACATGGGGATTTGACCTCTATCTCCACTCCAAAGTTGTGGGTGTCCTATTGCTTCAAAAATAAATGAATAGGGGGAGATGTGAGGAGCCGCCCTCGCTATCGCTATTGCCGTTAGAAGATGGCGCTGACATCTGCTGTCAGTTGGAGTTAACCGTTTAAGCTGTGCCTCTCCCGTGGCGTCATCTGGGGTGATGTGCAAACCACCAATCCCGGCTCTACACGTCTCACTCGGAGCTCCTAGGCTTATATAAGGGGCTGGGTTTCTTAGCTTGGGGTCTCCCTCTAAGAAGCTGATCATCTATCTCTCAAGATGCATTAAAGCTTTACTGCAGAAGGATCCGAGTGTTCTGCGTCGTTCTTGCTGGCGAGACGGTAGCGCGGGACAATATTCTAGATGCCTGTCATTATGCATGCATCCCACTCTGTGTCTACTTCTGCATTTATCCCAATTAATCCCTTGGTACCTAGAAGCCAGTAACTCTTGACGTCCTAATGAGCCCAAAGGTCCTTAACTCTTTCTCTTCTATACTGCCTGTCACCTTGGTCATGCCTTCTTACTTATTCAGCTTATATTCTATATATCTGGGCAGAGGGACCTGGAGGCAGAACAAAGCTGTCAGGCTCATCGGCCACCATTCTAGGTTGCCCCTCCACCCTCCAGTAGAGAGGTGAGTCCCAGGGTTTCTTCTAGTCCAACTCCCCCTCTTCCAGTCCCGGAAAACCAAGGAAGCCAGTCCCTTCCTTCCACCGAACAACACGGAGAGACCTGGAGACAGAAAAAAGCAGCCAGAAACATTGGCCACTATTCCTTGCTTGTCCCTTCACCCGTTGCTAGTGAGGAGAGGGAGAGACCTACCCCTGTACCCACTGGAAGAAAAGATGGGAAGAAGACAGTATAAGAACACATCTAACAACAGAAAGATTTATATGACACCACCAGAATCTAGGGACTCTACACCAGGAAGACCTGAGCATCCCAACACATGAAACAGAAGAGAATGACCTTAAAAACAACCTCATGAGAATGATAGAGGCTCTCAAAGAGGATATGACAAAAATCCCTTAAAGAAATGGAAGAAAAAACAAACCAAAAAGCAAGAAATCAACAAATCTCTAAAAGAAATCCAGGAAAGCCAAAAACAAAAAACAAACAACAACAACAACAAAAAACCAATCTAACAGATGAAGGAAACAATTCAACCAGTTCAAGACCTGAAAACTGAAATAGAGACAATAAAGAAAACAAACTAAGGGAATGTTAGAAATAGAAAAGCTGAATAAAAGATCAGGAGCCACAGATGCAGGTATAATAAACAGAATAAAAGAGATAGAAGAAAAATCTCAGGCGCTGAAGATAAAGTAGAGGAAATAGATTTATCAACCAAAGAAAATCTTAAATCCAACAAATCCTTAACACAAAATATTCAAGAAATATAGGACACTGTGGAATGACCAAACCTAAGAATAATAGGTATAGAAGAAGGGGATGAAGCCGAGCTCAAAGGTACAGAAAACATATTCAACAAAATAACAGAAGAAAACTTTCCCATTCTGAAAAAGGACATGCCTATGAAAATACAAGAAACTTACCAAACACCAAATACACTAAAAAAATGCCCCCTTGCCACAAAATACTAAAAACACCAATCATAAAGAATAAAGAAAGAACATTTAGAGAAGCAAAGGAATGGCAGGTAATATATAAGGGAAGACCTATCAGAATTACACCTGAATTCTCCATGGAAATTCTGAAAGCCAGAAGGTCCTGGATAGATGTTCTACATAAACTAAGAGGTCACAGATTCCAGCCCAGACTACTGCAAAACTCTCAATCACTATAGATGGAAAAAACAAGATATTCTATGACTAAACCAGATTTACACAATACATATCCACTAATCCAGCCCTGCAGAAAGTTCTGGAAGGAAAACTCCAACCCAAGGAGGGTAACTACTCTCACAATAACATAGGCAATATATAATCTCACTTTGCCAAAAACCAGAAATAGGGGGAAAACTCACACAAAATACTACCACCAAAAATGAATCCAAAACAAACAACCATGAGTAATCAATGGTCATTAGTATCCTTCAATATCAATGGTCTTAACTTACCTATGAAAAAAACGGGCTAACAGAATGGGTACAAAGACAGAATCCATCCTTCTGCTGCATACAAGAAACACACCTCAACTTCAGAGTTAAGGGTTGGGAAAAGATTTTACAAACAAATGGACCTAAGAAGCAAGTGGGTGTAGTTATCCTAATATCTAACAAATTATACTTCAAACAAAATTAATCAGAAGAGATGACATTTCATATTCATCACAGGAAAAAACCCATCAGGATGAAGTTTCAATTCTGACCATCTTTGCCTCCAATAAAAGGCACCCACCTTTGTAAAAGAAACATTACTGAAACTCAAATCACCCATTAAACCACACACACTTATGTGAGAGACATTCCACTCTCACCACTGGACAGGACCACCAAACAGAGACTTATCAAGGAAACAAAGGAACTAGCAGAAGTTATGACCCAATTGGTTTTAACAGACACCTATAGAACATTGCATCCAAACACAAAAGAATATAACTTCTTCTCAGCACCACATGGGACATTCTCTAAATTGACCACATAATTGGCAATAAAACAAACATCACCAGATACAAAAAATTGGAATAAATCCCTGTATCTTTTCAGACCACCATGGTTTAAAATTAGAATTCAACAACAACACAAATTGTAGAAACTCCACAAAACTTATGGAAATTGAATAATGCTCAATTGCATCACTCCTAGTTAAAGGAAGAAATAGAGAAAGAAATCAAAGACTTACTAGAGTTCAATGAAAATGAAGGCACAACATACCCAAACCTATGGGGCACTCTGAAAGCAGTTCTGAGAAGAAAGTTCATAACACTAAGTGACCACATGAAGAAACGAGAAGAGCCACACTACAGACTTAACAGAACACCTGAAAGCTCTAGAATCAAAGGAAGCAAACTCACCCTACAGTAGTAGATGCCAGGAAATAATCAAATTGAGAGCAGAAATCAATAAAGTACAAACAAAGAAAACACTACAAAGAATCAATGAAACAAAGAGTTTGTTCATTGATAAAATCAACAAGATAGACAAACCTTTATCCAACCTAACCAAGAAGTAGAGAGAGAACATGCTAATTAACAAAATCAAAATTGATAAGGGATAAGGGAGACATAACAACAGACATTGGGGAAATCCAGAGAATCATCCTGTCATACTTTGGAAACCTGAACTCCACAAAATTGGAAATTTTAAAGGAAACGGATGATTTTCTGGATACATATCACTTACCAAAATTAAATCAAGAACAGAAAATCAATTTAAATAGACCTATAACCCCTAAAGAAATAGAAACAGCCATTTAAAGTCTTCCAACCAAAAAAAGTCAAGGGCCAGATGGTTTCAGTGCAGAATTCTACAGCTAATAATAATGCTCTTCAAATTGTTGCACACAATAGAAGCAGAAGGGTCAGTGCCAAAATCTTTTTACAAGGCTACATTTACCTTAGTACCCAAACCACACAAAGACACAACTAATATAGGGAACTACAGACCAATCTTTCCCATGAACATTGATGCAAAAATACTCAATAAAATACTGGCAAATCAAATCCATGGACACATCATAAAACTTATCCAACATGATCAAGAAGGCTTCAACCCAGGGATGCAGGGATAGCTCAATACATGAAAATCCATCAATGTAATCTACCATATAAACAATCTGAAAAAGAAAAAACCATGTGATGATCTCACTAAATGCTGTAAAAGCCTTTGACAAAATCCAACACCTCTTCATGATAAAGGTCTTGGAGAGATCAGGGATAACAGGAACATACCTAAACACAATAAAGGTAATGTACAGCAAATTGATAGCCAATATCAAACTAAATGGATAGAAACTCAAGGAGATTCCTCTAAAATCAAGAACAAGGCAAGGTTGTCCACTCTTTCTATATCTGTTCAATATTGTACTTGAAGTTCCTGCTAAAGCAATAAGACAACAAAAGGAGATTGGGGGATACAAATTGGAAAGGAAGAAGTAAAATTTTCACTATTTGCAGATCATATAATAGTCTATGTAAGTGATTCAAAGAATTCTGCCAGGGAACTGCTATAGCTGATAAACACCTTCAGCAAAGTGACAGGATACAAGATTAACTAAAAAATCAGTAGCTCTACTATATATTGACAATAAAGGGGCTGAGAAAGAAATCAGAGAAACATCACCCTTTACAATTGACACAAACAACATAAAATACTTTGGACTAACTCTAACTAAAAAGGTGAAAGACCTGTATGACAAGAACTTTGAGTATTTAAAGAAAGAAATTAAAGAAGATACCAGAAAATGGAAATATCTCCCATGCTCTTGGATAGGTAGGATCAATGTTGTAAAAATGGCAATCTTACCAAAAGCAATCTACAGGCTCAATGCAATCCCCATCAAAATCCCAGCACAATTCTTCACAGACCTTGAAAGAACAATTCTCAACTTTATATGGAAAAAAACAGGATAGCCAAAACAACCCTACTCAACAAAACAATGTCTGGAGGCATCACCATCCCTGACTTCAAGTTCTATTATAGAGCTATAGTCCTGAAAACAGTTTGGCACAAAAATAGAGAGGTAGACCAATGGAATCCAGTTAAAGACCTTGGTAACAACCCACATACCTTTGAACACCTGATCTTTGACAAAGAAAATAAAACTATACAATGGAAAAAGGAAAGCATCTACAACAAATGGAGCTGGCATAACTGGATGTTGACATGGACAAGACTGCAGATAGATCCATGTCTATCACCATGCACAAAACTTAAGTCCAAATGGATCAAAGACCTAAACATAAATCCAGCCACATTGAACTTGTTAGAAGAGAAAGTGGGAGTTACCCTTAAATGAATTGGTACAAGAGTCTACTTTCTGAACTTAACTCCAGTAGCACAGACACTATGAAACACAATTAATAAATGGGACCTCCTGAAACTGAGAAGCTTCTGTATGGCAAAGGACATAGTCAACAACACAAAAAGGCTGTCCACAGAATGAGAAAAGATATTCATCACCCCCACATCTGACAGAGGGATGATATCCAAAATTTACAAAGAACTCAAGAAGCTAGTCTCCAAAACACTAAATAATGCAATTAAAAAGTGGGGTACAGAATTAAATAGAGAGTTCTCAATAGAGGAGTTTGATATGGCTGATAGACAGTTGAGAAAGTGCTCAACATCCTTAGCCACCAAGAAAATGCAAATCTAAACAACTCTTGAGATAACATCTCTCTCCTGTCAGAATGACTAAAATAAAAAACACCAATGACAGTTTATTTTGGAGAGGATATGGAGAAAGGGAACACTCCTCCACTGTTGGTGAGAGTGCAAACTTGTACAGCCACTTTGGAGATCAGTATGGAGATTCCTTGGGAAATTGGAAAGCAATCTACCACAAGATCCAGCAATTCCACTCTTAGGCATATATCCAAAAGATGTACATTCACACCCATGTTCACAGCAGCATTATTTGTAATAGCCAGAACCTGGAAGCAACTTAGATGCCCCTCCACTGAAGAGTGGATAGAGAAAATGTGGTACATTTACACAATGGAGTACTACTCAACAGAAAAAAAACACAATGCAATCTTGAATTTCACAGGCAAATGGATGGCACTAGAAGAAACCATCCTGAGTGAGATAACCCAGTCACATAAAGTCAAACATGGTATGTACTCACTCATATATGAATTTTACATGTAGCATAGGATTTCCAGCCTACAGTCCCACTGCCAGAGAGTCTGGGAAACAGAGAGAACCCTAAAAGAGTACATGGTACCCTGGAGAAGGAGAATGGGATGGGATCTCCTGAGATGCTTTGGAGCATGTGGGGAAGGCATGGGAGAGGGAGCTGGGAGAAAGAGAGGGGAAGAAGAGGAGGGGAGAGGAGGAGGGGGGCAGCAGGATGTTTGAATCAGGGGAAGAATAGAGGATAGCAGGATGAGAGTTCCCATAATATAGGGAGCCATTATAGGTTTGAGGAGAGATCTGGCACAAGTGAGATTTTCAGACATCTACAAGGATGACATCAACGAACATCAAGGCTGTCCAAATATCCTCCCCTGATAATTAGATTGATGATTACCTATGCCATCCTAGAGCCTTCATCCAGTGACTAAACACTGAGCTGAACTCCTGGAACCCAGTTGCAAGGACGGAGGAGTAATGAGCAAAGGATTCAAGACCAGGCTGGTGAAAACCACAGAGCCAGATGACCTGAACAAGGGGGAGCTTTTGGACACCAGACTGCTGACTGAGAGTCCAGCATGGGAATGATTCAGACTCCCTGAATGGGGGTGTCAGTGAGGAGGCCTCGGTAATCTATAGAGCCTCGGATAGATCAGTATTTATCCTGGCGAACAAATGGACTTTGGGAGCCCATTCCACATGGAGGGATACTCTCTCATCCCTGACACACCGGGACTTTGAAGATTCCCCGTGGAAGGCTTCACCCTCACTGGGGAGCAGGGAGAGGGATGGGGAGCAGGGATTGATCCATGCTGGCATTTTAGTCACCAATCTGGGGTCCATGAGCTCCTCCTTGTTCAGGTCAGCTGTTTCTCTGGGTTTCTCCAACCTGGTCTTAACCCCGTTGCTCATCACTTCTCCCTCTTTGCAGCTGGATTCCAGGAGTTTGACTCAGTGTTGATTCTACGTTGGAAAATAAAGCAGATGTATGGGATGTCAGGATGTGTAGGTTTCATATGGAGTAGTGGGGAAAGTCCTCACATGAGGTCTTGAACGAGAAAGAGGAGGGGGAGGAACAAGGATCCCCAAAGATACAGGCATAAAAATGAGTAAATGTGCATGTCTTGATTGGTAGCAACCTCAAAGCATGGTGTGGAGGCAGAGTATATGTGGCACAGACGGATTCATACACAATTATTAGAGAGGTGGACATGGGGATCCTGGGGAGTATGGATTGGAAATGGTACGGAGTTAACTTTTGCAAACATGATTTGAATATATACACAACTCCCTGCTATTTCTAACCATTTTAATGATTTGATTAAACCAAAGGCCTGGATGAGTATGCCTTTGTTTACACTGTCTGCAGCTCCACAGCTGAGAACAGCTAGAAATTCTCTGTTCACCATAGCTGGATTCAGCTCACTTCCCATGAGCTCTTAATGTCCCACCTGGCACAGACACATTCATATTGTCTTTAGTTTACGTCAATGGCTAGCTAATCACTCCCTTTGCTGTTTTTAGTAAGTTAGGAACTTACTCCCACACAGAGAAACATGGATGATGTGCCCTGCACCTGGACAAGCAAATGGATTGGGAGGTAGTAAGGAATTTTTAAAATTTCTTTACTTTTCCCAATTAACTAGAAATTAAGCTTGTCATTGAGAGCAAAGCTAGTGTCGGAGATGAGATAACCAAGGGACCAGACACTGGAATTAAATTTGTCTCACTTCTAAGTCCTCCTGAACTAAAAAGAACCATTCCTGTCTCTTACACAGAAAATAAGCTGCTTAACCACAAAGCAGCCAGCTATTAGGCACAGAAAAAATTTCAGTCCTCATGGGGGACTAATAATGAATAAACACCTTATATGAATCCAATAGGGATCACTACCCAATAGGAGGTTACATGGATGACATTAAGGACTTGAGTTATGCCAGTTTAAATGGAGTTCATGTGGAGTTTCCATTCAGTCTTGCCTCTGTTCTCACCTCAGCTGCTGAAACTCAAGATTCATAACTCAAATATCGGGATGGCCCAGGGTTTTCTTGGCATACAAATGATTTGTCGTGGTATAGGTTGTAGAGTAAGTCTTCAGTAGTAAACCAGGTCCAGCATAAAAATATTTCTGTATCCCTACTCAGTGGGTCAAATGAAGATTGTCATGTGACTTTCCCACAACTCTGTTTCTGTGATAAAGTTCTTTCATCAACTGGAAGTCAGTTCATTGACTTTGGAACCAACAGGTTTCTCCAAACCTTCTGTTCCCTAAGCCAATGCCTTCACCCATAGAAACTAGATAGCAAGAACAGCACTTGGTAATGGGGAGAAGAGGGCTGTGACTCTGACTTGACACATGTGCCCCCACACTGCTACCTGCTGGGCTTGCTCCAGGCCACCTATCTTGCAGCAGAATGCAAATTCCATTGCACTGCTCTCCAATGACTCTTTCTCACCAATATTTTTTCTTCCTTTCCTCAAGAATCTATTACGACACCCAGGAGACATCCCAAAAGATGCTGAACAAAGATACTTGTCCGTACTTTCTGTACTATCTCTTAACCCAGCCCTCTACTGCTCCCTGGGCTTCTGCATCAGCCCCCCAATTGGTGCTGATGCTGTATTTTTCTAACTGTGTTTCCAATTCATTACTTTGAAGCCACATCAATCTTCACAAAGTATGAATAAAGCATGCTATCTTGCAGCTTAGCACCTCTAAATCACGTCTTATTCCCTGTAGTCCAAATGATGGCTTTCTTTAGTTAGTACAAATTCCTATATGACCTGGATCCTACTTGTGGCTCTGACTTCATAAAGTATTTTATTTAAGATGATACTGTGAAATAGGCTTTCAACTTAGTTTACTTTTCCTGATGCATCCCCATTTCTCTAGGACTGTTACATAATTTAACCATTTTCTTATTGATTTAAGATGAAAACTTCCTTATAAATTAAATTGTTTAAGTGCTCATAGGTTTACATTTGTTCCTTTCCCTCTGTTCCATTGCTCTCCTTGTTTATTCAACTGATAACAAATCTTTAACTGTGGCAAAATTTAATATGCTTCATTACCTAATTATCTGAACCTTCAATTATTGATCTTACACAAAATGTTCTTTATTATTTATCTCCATTTGTATTCCAAGTTAAACTTTTGGGTTCATTGTAGTTTGTGAAAACACACTCCATTATCTTTCTAAATGGTGTTACATTATGAATATACATTTTCTTTTAAAAAGTCATATTTTGCAGTGTTTTCTTCCTTTAATAAGCCTGCTTTATCTTCATTTATTACAGTCTTCTTGAATACTCTTCCAAATTTTTTCCAGTCTGATTCACACTAAAACCTCCACATTTAATTTGTATTCATTATTTTGTCCCCATTTTCAACTTTTCAAAATTAAAACCATAAAAGAAAAAGCAGCTTTACACAAATGCACTTGCAGTAGTTGAAACAAAGCAAGGGTTATCTTCATCATGACATTTCACAGTGCCTGAAAATGCCTGGCAGACTCATCAGAAATAGGATTTTTTTGGTTATAAATTATTACCATGAAAATAGGCTGTTCTCAAGACAGGCTCCAAGGGGAGAATATATTCCATGCTTTGTCTAATCTCCATGCTAATGATTTTGCTTGGTTCAGTGTCTATATCACTCCAATCTCAAGTGAAACATTCTCAAATCTCTTTCCTTGATACATTTTTCCAGTAAAATATCAAATATCTCTCTACAGTCATCATTTCTGAATTTTATTAGAGTACATTAATTACACATGATCATGTATATGATATATTTTGATCATATTCATCTGCATTACTGTCCCTTATCACTTCTATTCTCACTGAACTTTTCCTCTTCCTGACTTGTCTCCCCTTCACCTTCATGTCTTTTTTTGATGGATCAGTGAGTTTAATTAGGGTTAGTTATGGGAGCATGGCTAAGAGATTATTTACAGGAGCATGGACACTTACAAGTAGCTACACCATATTTCTCTAGCCTCAAGAAACTACTAACTTGCTATAAATTCTCTGGAAGAGGAGAGTCCTCATGAATCCTCTCCTATCCATGATGGAATATTAATGGGCCCAATGTATCAATGCAGGTCCAGGACAGGAGTAATGTCTGGTCCAGAAGACAGTTTTCCAGATGTGCTAACCATCTCCTAATTGTTATGCTCTCTTCTCTCACTCTTCTCCAGTGCTTTCTGAGCCTTGGAAGGGGGTAAACATGCAAGAGTCATCTATTCCCAGCACTTTGACCAGCCATGAATCTCTGCTACCCACAGTGAAAAGAAGCTTCTCCAACAAGCACTGTATTAATTTGTGTGTACCAACATATATATTTATAAGGCAGTTTTCCCAGGCACATCACATCAATTCATCTGGATCCTTCTTTTAAGGATACCTGGGCTTAAATTTAGGGTCCACCTAGATAATCCAGTATAATCTCTTAATCTTAAAATTCTTAACTGAATCATAATCAGGATGTCTTTGGCACATAAAGTAATAGTCAAAGTATATGGAGACTAGGACCTTCCACTTATTCAATGTGCTATAATAATGTCTAACCAAGGTTGATTTAAATGGTAGAGTAATAATGGGGTATACTTAATCAGAAATTGAATTTCACAATCACAAATTAAAAATTAATCAATTTGTAAGTGAAGTAGTTAGTTCTTTGTCAATTTGATGCAGGGTGGAGTTATCTGAGAAGAAGTCTCAACTGAGAAACTGTAGGTTGGCCTGTAGGCCAGTGTGGGGGCAACTTTCTTGATTGATGATTGGAATGGGAGACCCAGACCACCCTTAGCAGTTTATGCTGGATTGTATAAGGAAGAAGGCTGAGAATGCCATTTAGAAAAAGTCAGTAAGCAATATGGCCTCTCCATGGCCTCTGTCTCAGTTTCTGTCCTGACCTCCTTTCTTGATGGATCACAAGCTGTAAGATGAAATAAACCCTTTCATCTCCAGGTTTTATCATGGCAACACAAACCTATCTAGACTAATAGTTTACATGTAGTCATCATTTTAAAACCAATCCTTGTGCAAGTTTAGGGAAACTGCTAAAATGCCTGAAGGTACCAGCATAGAGAATGGATGCTGGGCTCAGAGGAAGTCAGAGCCTTGATACCCCAAGCATCAGTGTGGGCTTTTATTCAAGCCCAGACAATCTTGTATAATTATTTAAGAAAATGTATAGCGTAGTATAATAGAGTCAGCAGAACACAGACTCAGCACAAAGCATGGCAGGTGTCCAAAGCTTAGCCCCAAGTTTATAATTATTGGGTGGCTGAAAGGCTATACCTTTACAGGGTATATAGAGAGATGGCTTCTCGCTGGCTGTCTTTGTTGTTCTGGAAAAAAGTAGAAGAGCCCCTGAATAAATTCAATTGAGTTCTTCTGGAGGCTATGTGCACATGGAGTGAGGCAGGTTAGTAAATAGCTTTTGTATTTCTTTCTTACTGAGTCTGTGGACATGAATAGTCAAGGAAAAAGAGGGTTCCTTGGGTTGTTGGAGGTAAAATGAAAATAACCTTACAAAAGAGGCATACAGAAAGGAGAATTTATTTTCATATTTTCCAAAAGAAATGATAAAGAAAATACTAATAATTCCATGGTCCTCTTGTATACAGAGATATTGACTATGGGATGGGAAAAGCTGGTAGAAGTCTGTGATTCTCCTATAAATGGCAGGGAGGGATCTGGCCCAGGCTCTGATCAATAGGGAATTGCAGCTGTTGGAATTCCAAGTCTCTGGGAATTAAGGAAAGAAGATATCTAATCTTGCCACTGATTGTGTATTACCATGGTGCCCTCAACACAGCCTATCATGGAGCAAGCTCACCATGAACAGAGACTACTATGAATACAGCCTACCATAGTCATGCTATACCATGAACACAGCCTTTTGTGATTACAGCCAACTATGAACACAGCCCACCATGGACACAGCCTACCTCTACCACAGCTTACAATGGAAACAGCCCTCTGTGAACACAGGACACTGAGGCTCTGGAGAGAAGATGCTTTCAGTTGCCTCTGTTGACTGACAGGGGGTGGAGTATCCAACATCTGAGACACTTTGGCCTCAGTCATCACGTTTCCATTTCAAATGTTCCTCAACACCTCTGCCCACTCATACTCACCCCTTCACGACAGGATCCATAAACCTGACGAACATTTCTTCCATGTTCTTCAGTAGTCACTGACCTCTATGTCCATGCTGGTATCTATTCTAAGGGAGAATATGAAAGAGAGACGTGGTGGAGTCTTGAGATATGAACTTTTGCACACACCACTTCGGTGGGTACAGGATTAAATCTTTAATTTTATCTTTTCCATCACTCCTTCCCAGCTCAGCTCATCTCCTGACACCCACTGCAGGCTCACGTAGACCAGCTATCAGTCACTAATCTCACTGTTCCCAACAATTGACCCAGCAAAGTTCTTGTAAACTGTATCAAAGGTCTAGGACTCCTGGTTGTATAGGAGAAGTATCAGAGGTCAGACGAAGAGTTCAGAGGGTCCCAGTCTGTCAAGATCTGAAATCATGCTGGGAAACTGTGCTGACTTCCATGTCTTTACACAGGATTATGTTAGCACCAGAGCTCAGTCAGTGTGTCAGAACCATCAGGATCATGTTATGAAAAGAACTCACAGTTATTCAAGAATTGGAGAAACAAAGACACATACTAAGTACAGCCTATAAGAGGAAAGCTCTGGTGAATAAGACCATGGAGACTGCATAGGAATCTATTGGCAGTCTCTGCATCTGTTAGAGCATCATTCTCTATGCTGTTACAGGATTTGTCCCATTACTTTCCATGTCATAGTCACAGCCTTCTCTGCCTTCTGTTTAAAATGAATGGATTTTCTCACCTCTTATGTATTTTATTTTGTGTGTCTGTGTCTCTGTACATTGTTTGCATATTGGTATATTCTGAATTTTATCCATTTATTTAGTTGATTTTTATTGTGACATCAGGCATGTTCATGGACTATGATTTCTGCTTTGCTAGTCCCACATGGAGAAATGTGAGACCCAGTCCATGTAGGATACAAGCCTGGGGCTTCATGAACTGTAAGATTCTGTACATTATTCCAGGGTAGCTTTACATTACTGAAGAATAACAAACTGTCAAGGCTTGCCAATCAAGCATGGGCCTGAGGTTAGGATCCTCACAACACATTTAAATGCTGGATGGGTAGTCAGCCTATAATTCCAGCACTCGGGATGAGGAGATGAGAGACCTGTGGTTGTTGAAGACAGAAATGTCTCCCGTCATCTTGGGCTTTTGAACACTTGGTCCCCAGTTAGTGGCATTGTTCAGGAAGCTTTATCACCTCAGCGGCATTGGGCTTGGAGAGTAAAATGCCTTGCTCACTCCTAGTTTTCTCTCTCTGCTTTATGCTTTAACAACGTGAGCTCTTGGTATCCGGTGCCTACCACCACACCAGCTACTTTCCCACTGCAACAGATTGTTGTGTGTCTGGAACCTTAAAGGCAAATGATACAGTTTTTTAAATCACAACAACAGAAAGGATCTAATACAGACTCCATCCCTGGAGCAAGCTGACTAGCTGAACTAGCAACATCAGTGAGCTCTGAGTTCAGTTGAGAGACCTTCCCTCTAGGAACAAGGTGGAGAGTGATCACGGAAGCTTTCTGAGCCCACCTGACCACACACACACACACACACACACACACACACACGTGTGCACGCGCACGTGTGTGTGTATGTGTTTGTGCATGTAACCTCCCCCATGCACATATGCTTGCACACACCAGGAAAGAAAAAGGGCACAGTAAAGAAAATCCAACTTTTTAAATGAAAATACAGATCCATAAACTGACTAATTTTACAGTCAATAGGAATATGTGGTTGGAGGGCTAAGAGTAGATTGGTGTTCTCCTTCTCACTGGTGTTGCAGACAAGTCCAGAAACACAGCAGGGGCAGCATTCCCTTGTGGAGTATTGCTGAAATATTCACAGCAGAAATGCTGTCTATATCATTTGGATTAGAATGATTTAGTAGAGAAACATTCTGTTCACTTATGGCACATATTTTAAAATACAAAAATATTCAGTGTTCACTTGAAAGCTTTTAACATCATCTGCTTCCAGAAACATGAGGAAAGTGAAGGAAGGATTAAAAACAAGCATTCATGTCAAACAGCAATGCAATAAGGAAGACGAGTCATGAAAGATTTTCCAGGTATAAAATGAAGGTGCTACATCTGTATTCTCACAGTACCTGACACTATCCTTTGGGCTCTGTTACGCTTCTTCTACGATGTAGAATCTTTAATATCCATTTTTAATTTACTATTCCCTCAAAGAAGCATTGTATCCCATGCTCTGCCACCCACATGAATTTAAAAATTAATTTCTATATTCCTCTGTGCTACTATGAGGGAAATTTGAAAGATTAGCATTTTCTTTAAAAAATAACATGGAAACATGCAAATAAAAGTTGTTTGAATTTATCAATATGAGCTTAGGAACAAGCTTAACATAATGAAACACTTGCTCCCTGCATCATCTTCCCATCCAGCTCAGCAAGTATCTAAGTGAGAGATGTAACAACACATGCCCAATTAGCCAGCCTTATGTTAAAGCTGTGGCAGGCTTTCACAAAACTCTTGTAGATAAGAGTCACAATTTCCCTTGAGGGACTCAGGCTAAATCATTCATCTGGACCCTCCTCTTCCCTCTCATTCTGAAGGTAACAAAATTTTCTGGATCAGAATACTAACTTCTATTCTCACATTTGGAACCAATGTCTTTTCAGAGTACTTACATGGCATTCTTGTTTCTAGTTTAACTTTTGGCACTGTATTAAACTTGTTCCTTCTGGGGTGGGCGCTCATTGAGCCTGTCTAAGAAAGTATTAAAATGATATTTTGTTAGTAGTAACTTCCATCCTGTAGATAGTACATTCATATCCACTATCTGGTGCTTCAAGCTTTACAGCAGGAGTTCGGTTCCATCTACTGAGTCAGAAGTTGAAATTCTTTCCCATGCAGTGTCCAAGGACTTGTCACACTATACCCATCTGTTAGTTTCCTTTCTGTTTCACCTTAGTAGCATAGATTCAGATTTTGTCTAGAAACTCCTTTTCTTTATCCATTAAGTTCCTTGTGGACACTGATATCAGTACTGTAGCTACAAGACTTATGTTAAGTATCTGTAATATTCAAACTCTGCCCTCATATAGATAAAAGTATACAATAGCTATGGCAGCTAATATTCCTTGTTGAGAAGTTTAGATGAATTATGTCTTAGCTAGGTAGAAGGAAGTAAAATCATGCTGGACAAGAAAGCAATGATGAATAAATGACCAAATAAATGTACTGAATCTAATTTCATAGAAACAAAACATTCACATAAAGGAGTAAGGAGAAACATAATTGAAATGCTATTAAAGGCAGTATTTTGCCTATCATCAAAGGCCAAGCAGATGAGAGTGTATTTTATTTTGTAATAAGGAACTCATTATAGGTTCGAGGATAACAAGGGGTATAGAGTTAGTTAACCATAATCGTAAGACCAAAAGTTTATTTGCCGTAGTTGAACACAAACATGATTCCAAATTGATAGTAATAGAAACAGAAATAGAGCATTTACTTTCATTTCATGTGACCCTAATGCTGTTGTGGATGGGAAAGCGACACACTGATTGGCATAACACAGGATGTTTAGTGGTGCAGAAAATATATGAATACATTTTCCTCAGTGGAGAAGAAAGGCTGATTCATTTTGCTTAGGAGGACGTCTACCAGGAAAGGCAATTATAACCGTGATTCTTAAACATAGCCAAGAAGGGGATGAATGTAATTTTAAATGCAAAGAAAAGTGGGTCCAGGGATAAATAATCCTAAACTCCCAGGAAATCCACATAGGGTGAGAACCTAGAGGAAAGAGATGAGACTCCCTGCATTAAGATGTTACTTCACAAGATGTTGAAGAGTTATAAGATGATAACACATGGAAATGAAGACATTGCAAAGCCTGAAGGCAAAGGTTTGTGTCAGCCCCAGAGGATAAGCATATACTCAACCTATGCAGGTGCATGATGTTGTTACTTAGGTACCACCAGAGATGATGTTTACTGCTGGATGTGAACATGGTGTGTTCTCTTCTGAGAACTGCACATGAATTACTTTCTGTACACATCACTAGATGGAAAGCAGCTTCATTATTTCCAGTTTTATTTATTGAGGACTAGTTTATGTACTAGACTCTCTTATAGAAACATCAACCCAGGACAATTACTTCTGAGGTGGCTTGAGCACCTGGTAGTACCATCTTCCTCACTGGTGGAAGACTGTCAGTTGTGTACCTCAAACAGCCCACCTGGATTCCATGTGAGCCAGCAGTTGAGTTTACCATTTGATGCAGTAAAGGATCTCATCATAAGAGTGAGTCTTCTTCAGGAAAGATTAACTATTGGATTCAAATTTGTGATGGGTCATTTGGGCCAAGTATAGGGAAGTAAGTATTTTGTATCAACCAGAAGGTCTCAGAAAAGGGAGAATTCTGATTAGAAATCTTGGTAAATGATATTCACAGGGACAGACTTGAGCAAGGTTAAGTTAAGGCTGCAACTCACAGTTGTCAGCAGAGTGGGTAGCTGGTGTTTGGTGTTCTGCAGAGTGCACGACCTGGGTTTGTTTGTGGTCCCTTTTTGATTAACTTTATGACAGTTGTAGAGTAGGCTTGTCTGATGTAGTACTTATTGAAGTTACTTCCAAACAGAGAATAACATGTTATGGCTATTACTACCAGGCCAGTTATTAGCACCAAGACTTAGAAACCATAGGTCACAGAGGATGCTACTATATTTCTTGGAACTAACTATCTTATTAAGTTAAATTTAATGGAATTCCCCCAAGAAACTCTCTCTCTGCATCACATGGGAAATGAGCCTCTTTTTTCCTTTTAATATCCGCTGGCTGTGCTTACTTTTCTGGGCGACATTAGACCCAAAGTCCCTTGAAGATTTTGGGAGGCTCTTACTGTCTCCAAGATGTATATCAGCAAATGAACAGTGGTAATCATAATATTGATTATAATTTTATCTCACTGACTGCAAGGTATATTTTTTTATAGTTTGGGCTCTTCCCCATGGATAGCAGAGATGGCTGCTGCCACTCTCCACAACATTTTCTCATTTTGCTTTGGCACTCCTGAGAAAAAAATAATTTTTCTCATTCTAATTGAAAAGAGCACCTAATGTCACCCTGTCCATGCTGAGTTCACAGACATCCATAGTGCTCTGAGGCTGCTCTGCAGTCCTAGCTGCTGGCACTGTGACAATCAGGGACTCCTGACCCTTGAGGACTCTGTGTTTTTTACTCTATTGTCATGTGAGCTCACCCGGGGCTCCCATGACCTAGAATACAGAGCATATACTCCAATCTGGAGGCTTTACCTCAGCTGCTTTCTATCCCTCCAGCCTTTCCTCCCATGCATTTTACAAGACACCCTAGTCTTGCACACACAATGAAAAAGGTCACAGACCCTGCTATTTTCATTCTGAGCAGGAAAAAGTCCATTCTGGATATCTTTGTAAGACTGTATTCAGTAAATAAATAACCCTTTAATAGTGTTTAGCTTGGCCCAGGGACTCTAGCTCCAGGCTGTGATGCAGCAATAGCCCACCTACAATGCCATGTGGATGGCAGGGGCAGTACCCAACCAGGAGCCACCCAGGTTCTCTAAGCCAGGACTAGGATACCGCAATAGCTCCACACCATGCCATGTAGCTGGCAGAGGCAAGACTCAGCTAGGAGTGAGTGGGTACAAAATGGTGATATGCGGGGGGGGGGGAGGGAGAGAGAGAGAGAGAGAGAGAGAGAGAGAGAGAGAGAGAGAGAGAGAGAGAGAGAGAGAGAGAAGGGTCATGTGCATGGGAGAAAGTCAGATTTGAAGATGTGAGAGCAGTGAAGAATGGGCTGATGCTGATGCCTTATTGATTCCCAGGGCCACTCAGGGCTTCTGCCAAGGGCCATGACTTGGTCCATGACCCTGATGAAGGCAGAGAGGATAGGGCTGTAGAGTTTATCCCACTGGCTTAAGCACTCAGGAGAGAGGGCCCTACGCCTGCTCTCAGAGGCAGAGGTGAGATGGCCATGAGGTCATGAGAATGTAGAGCAGGTTTTACCCCTCTTATCTGCTGTGTAGGTGAGAGAAAGATGCCCTCCTCCACTCACTCCTCCATATCTACAGCATATGGGTGACCTGATGCAACCTCTCACCAGCTGTAACACTCCAGAGATGGGCCCTGTCAAGACAGGAGAGAAGGTGAGCCAACCCTGAGAGTGTGAGAGGGGTATAGCTTATACTGCCTCCTTTGCCTTTGCCAACTGCAAAACTAGAGGAAGCAGGCCCTGTGCCTCACCTGGGCGGCATAAGAGAACCACCCCTATCGGCAGAGGTGTGGGTGAGCCAGCCCCAAGGTTGTAAGTGTGGGAGACTACTTGTCTGTCATGTGTGGGTGGGGAAGAGATGGCTTCCTCAACCCCATCCCATCCCTCACCTGTATCAGATGAGGGGGCTGACCCTCCTCATTACCCTCTGCTCCACTCATGAAAGTTGGCCCTGTTCATCACCTGAGCAGAGTGGTAGACCTGACCCTGTTGGCAGAGGCACTGTTGAGACAGCCCTTAGTGTGAGAGTGAGACAGTGTGAGAGTGTGTGAGAATGATCTGCCATGTGGTGGTGAGGACAAGGGAACGATGCCCCCCAGCCCCTGCCACCTGTGGTGGGTGAGGGAGCTGACCCTCCTTACCAACAACAGAACTGGACCCTCCACTTCGCCTGCACAATAGAGCTGATCCTGCTGGTTGGTGAGCCAACTATGGGAGAACTGTCCTCATTACTCAACTTTCCTGTGGTGGCATGGGCAAAGGAGAAATGCCCCCTACCACCAATGCTTGAGGCAGGTGGCAGAGCTTGCCCTGAGGTCATAAGAGCAGGAGAGCTGTTCCTGCTCCTCATCAGCTGCAGCACTTGGGAGAGTGACATCTGCACCTCTCCATGAAGGTGTAGTTGTAGCAGAACTGCCCCTGAGACCCTGAGGACATGAAAGCAGTAGAACTGGTCCAGCCCCTTGCTCATCACTGCAAGGGGTGAACTAGCCAGGTCAATGCTATTAGTGAAGACAGGGGAGAGCTGGTGGTCTGACCAACCCTGTAACTGCCCAGGCTCTGAACCAGGCTTATGTGTTGGTTAACCCCAACACCCACCCTATTTTATAATCTGCGGGAGTACAGGGTGAGGCAGGTTGAGGTGTGGGGAGTTCAGTCCTGTCGACCAAGGGTTGCAGAATCTCCACAACACAGGACAGCAACAGGATGTACAGGAAGAGTCCCACTGAGGACCCAACATCCATGGTGTAGCAGAGACTGGTACCTCAAACCAGACCAATGATTCTTTGTGATGTAAAAATGTATGGATATACAAATTTGCATTCCCACAAGCAATGGAGGTGTGTTCCCATTTCTCCACATTCTCTCCAGCATAAAGTGTCATTGGTATTTCTGATTTTAGCATTCTGACAAGTGTAAGATTGTATGTCAGAGTTGTTTTGATTTGCATTTCCCTGATGGCTAAGGATGTTGAGCAATTTTTGAAGTGCCTTTCGGTCATTTTAGACTCCTCTATTGAGAATTCTCTATTTAGTTCTGTAACCCATTTTTTAAATTATATTATTTGTGTTTTGGAGACTAGCTTCTTGAGTTCTTTATATATTTGAGAGGTCAGTCCTCTGTTGGTGGAGATCTTTTTCCATTCTGTGGGTTGATTTTTTGTCTTGTTGACTGCGTTCTTTGCAGTTCAGGAGGTCCCATTTATTATTTGTCGATCTGAGTGTTTGTGCTACTAGTGTTATGTTCAGGAAGACACGTTGGAAGTCAGCATGGCATATTCTCAGAAAAATGGGAATCAGTTTACCTCAAGATACAGCAATTCCACTCTTAGGTATATACCAAAAGAATGCACATTCATACCACAAGGACATCTGTTCACCTATGTCCATAATAGCATTATTTGTAATAGCCAGAACTTAGAAATAACCTATATACCCCTCACCCAAAGAATGGATAAAGAAAATGTGGTACATTTGCACAATGGAGTACTACTCAGCAGGAAAAAAAAGCAATGGAATCTTGAATTTTGCAGGCAAATGGATGGCACTAGAAGAAACCATCCTGAAAGAAGTACATGGCATGTACTCACTCATAAGTGCATATTAGACATAGAGCAAATTATAACCAGCCTTCAATCGGCAACATCAGAGAAGCTAGGAAACAAAGAGGACCCTAAAAGAGACATACATGGCCTCCCAGAGAAGGGGAAAGGAACAAGATCTCCTGAGCAAATTGGGAGCGTGGGGGAGAGGGGAGAGAGGTAGGAGAAAGAGGAGGGGAGGAGAGGGTGGTGGAAAACATGAGAGATCAGGAAGGTCAAGTTGGTAGAAGAACAGAGAAGGAGCTCAAGGAAAGAGATACCTTAATAGAGAGGATCACTAAGGGCTTAATGAGAAATCTGGCACTAGGGAAATCTTCAGGGATCCACAAGGATGACCCTAACTAAGAATCTAAGCAATAGTGCAGAGGCTACCTTAAAGGGAGGGCCCTTTCCTATAATGGGATTGATGACTACCTTAAATGCCATCATACAGAATTCATTCAGTAGCTGATGGAAACAGAAGCAGAGATTCACAGCTAAACACTGAGCTGCACTCCAAGAATGAAGTTGTAGAGAGGGAGGAGTGATAAATAAATAGGTCAAGACCATGACAGGGAAACCCACAGAGACAGCTGACTTGAGCAAGTGGGAACTCATGAACCCCAGTCTGACAGCTACTGGGGAATCAACATAAAACTGAACCAGGCCTCATGAATGTGTGTGTCAGTTGGGGGTCCTGTACAGTCTATGGGGCCTCTGGCAGAGGAACCATTATTTATCCCTGTACATGAATTGGTTTTGGGAACTCATTCCTTATGAAGGGATATTCTCTCAGCGTGGATAAACAGGGAGGACCTAGGTGCTACCCCAAATGGTGTGACAGACTTTGATAATCCCCCATGGGAAGCCTTACCTTCCCTGTGGAGTGAATGGGGGTAGGATGGGAGTTTGCTGGGGGGCATGAGAGGAAGGTAGGGAGAGGGAACTGAGATTGATATGTAAAATAAGATTGCTTTTAATTTAAATAAAAATTGCTTTTAAAATAATGTATGGATAAAAGGATTTATTCCATGACTCACTGTGACACATTGCTGCTTCCATGGGAAGATTTTCTCCTCCCCTTTTTTTCTCTTTCCTTTTTTCTCTTACATTTTATTTTGTTTTATTTGGGGGACGTTTTGGGTAGAATCTGGAAGCATGATGTGAAAGACACAAAGAATAAATAAAAAGAAAGTTAAAAAAGAGATACATACACATTTCAAAATTTAAAAAATAGTGCTTAGCTTTCTTTCAGAAATTCATCTCATTCTTACATTCTAAGCTATAAATTGTCACATCACACTATTATTTCCACAGCAGATGGCTGCTTCTGACAGGCTGTACATTTTCTTGCCCTGATATGCATCAGTTTATATTTGATTTGGCAATACTGCTTGTGTGAAAGCAGTTTTGCATTCTGAAGACTGTTGAGTGCAAATGGCCACAGATAGTTGTAATTAATATTTCAGAATACTAGAGTGGGCATATACAGATACACATATACCCCTCACATGCATACACATACTCCACCACACCAATAAACTGGCACACACCAGTACACATAGGCATACCACACACAAACATAGTCATATATGCGTTCATGCCTCACATGCACACACACACACAGCTCTTACACACAAATCCATCATATGAACGTGCATCTTATATGCACACACCATCACACACTTGCTATTATACACTGATGAACACACACACACACACACACACTTGTCTAAAGACCTCTAGCTATATTTTTCACTGATCTTAACATTGCCTCTACTATAACTAGCTATTTCAGGAAATGTAGTTTTAAATTATTTTTTCTTTCTCTCTGGTATGTATGATCTTTTATTATCTCAAATTATTTTGATTTATAGACAGGTAACACTAGCTGTCCTGAATTGATACTATATTTGTGTAATGGAAATGTGAAATAAAATCATGTAGGCTAAAATTACTAAAATGCCTCTGTTTATAAAGAGCTGATTTTATTTTATTTCTCATATTTGCTACAGCCATGCACTGGTTCTTTTCCCTGGGAGTAATCTTGCTTGCTATATTCTTACAAAGGAGAACAAAGAAGCCTGAGGATTGATTAGCAATGAAACAAAATGAAAAGAAAGAAAAAAATACCACGTAGGCAAGAAACTGTTAAATTGGCTATAAAAAAACAACTCAGAAAATAAACAGTCTAACACCAGGGGTCCACCCAACAAACAGGAAGCACATTTCCAATTTCAATTTTCTGTTAGCAATTGTTATATAGAAAGCACCAGGAGCAGGTTGAAAGTGTAGGAAATATATACCTCCCTTTTTTTTTCTGTCTGCTGATACTAAAGATAATCTTCTTTTTTTATTACAAGTGTAGGAAATATATACCTCCTTTTTTTCTGTCTGCTGATACTAAAGATAATCTTCTTTTTCTTTACAAGGGATTCAGATCTTACAACTAGGGCATATGTTTCTTGACTCCCAAGAAAGATGCTGAAGAGCAGAAAGGAAGGGAGATTATTCATCCCAGCACGTGATGCTTGCAGCAGCCCAGCAAGCTGCACATCTGTCCCTGGAGTGCAACCCTGTAGCCTGGCTGATGTTTCTCAATGTGTTTTCACCAGGAGTGCACGGTACTCAGAAAGGTAAACAAATGAACAGGAAGAGCAGCGGTGGAAAGCTTTGTACCGGGAAAGGGAAAGGTCAGAGGAATACACTAACTCTATGTGAAGAATTGATCCTCAGATATGAAATAAACTCCTTTGTTTTCTGATGGCATAGTGCCCTATCTGTGGGCACCTATGAGAACCAAGAATTTTGAAACACTGGATGGAGTTTATTAAACATAAGCAGTAATTTTGTGACACAACACTGTGTGAAATGTTCAAATATGTATGGTGCATAATTTAAAGTATAAGTGGATTTTAAGATATGACAAACATATTTTAACATCTCTACAAATACAATTTGATGGAGAAAATAGGAAATTGAGAGCTTTAAACTAGGAGGTAAATTTTATTAAAAAGAATATTAAAAGCTATATAGGAGCAAAAATATTGAAAATTAAATTCAAACTACTGATTCTCATTAGTCTTTGATGGATTTTGATGTTTTTATTTTTTAGATCACACTGGTATGATGTCATTTCTGTGAGATTCGTTCTTCTCCAAGTGAAAATTATCCTAATTATAAAGATTGAGGGCAAGTCTTCACAGAAGACCACTTCCATTTCACACACCCACTAAGAGCAGGAAAAGGTATGCACCAAATCACTCTCGGGTTTGGTAATTCTCCCCAAACCATTAATTTAGTGTGTGTGTATAAATATATATATATATATATATATATCCAATATGGCATATTTGTTAAAATAACGGGAGCCATACCGGTCTGCTTAGTGGCTCCTCTTCAGCACACCTTTGTCTGTTTGTGGGATGTGCCAGTGCTCACCAGAAGAATTCACATCCGTGAGGGCAAAATGACTGAGATCACTGAACAGATGTCCTGCTCACCCAAGGTGGCCATCTTGGAATTAGCTAGAGTAATATTGGTATGAGTTGAATCTCAACATATTCCTCTTGCATACTTCTTTTGACAAAGGAAAAATGCCCATAAAATACTACTATATCTTCCAATGAAGTATATGGAGATTTCAAACAGCTATGGGGGAAGTTGAGTAGGCAAGTTTTCACATAAAACTGGAAAATTGTGCTGATATTGAAAGACTGTAACAGGATTTATGAAAGCCCACAGGGTTTTCATAATCTGTGTTCCATATAAGAATCTAATTACTAGAAAAATTTTCTCCTGCCTTTTGGTTTGACTGCAAGGATAATCCACTGGTTCCTGAATGCCATATGGAAAAGAAACATAGGGACAACAGGCAAAGGGTTTAGTTTACTGATATCTGGTCTAATTATCATTTTTTCCTTCTATCTGAGTGGTAGCTTCCCAAGTGAGATGGTTTTTATGAAAGTACCCATGTCAACAGATCTGTCAAAGAAATATTAAGAAGAAATGACAATTGGACATAATGAGAAATTAGTTAAATGATAATTATATTTTGGAAAAAGAGAAGTCTTGCTATGTAAGACTGAAAGTATTGTTACTAACTTGACAGACAGATGAGAAAGACTAGTAAATATGTATTTTTGTTTTCCATTGCCTTTCTCCACCTATCCACTTGCAGATGGAATACGGGATAAAGCATTAAGAATCAAGTCAGGCATGTGTCAGCTCCTTAGAAGCTTACATGGTGTTTTAAAACTGAGAGAGCAGAGGATAAAGATAACATAAAAGTTATTTTATGGAGAAGCAGAAGTATCAGCTTTCAGATTCCCTTCTCAGGAGTAGGCACTGCTTGGCACTGTTGCCTACAAAGTGATTATTCAATTTCCTGACAGGTGAACTGCTGAAGGCTTTAGGGCTTATACTTCTGACTTTAAGACCAAGGTTAGAGTAGAAGGACTCTATCATTCATTCACTGTGTTGTCCTTAGAAAGTTATACATTTGTCAACAGCTGGTCCACAGCATCCTCCATGCTGGAATGCTGATTGTCTTGGTTTTGTGTAGGTACCCAGAGCTGCCTTGAGTTCAAGAGTCTTGTCATGCCCAGAAGATGCTGTTTCACTTGGGTCCTCCAAGACGTTGGTTCTTATAATCTTTCTCCTCCTTCTTCAGTGAGGGTCCCTGAGAGTTTGGAGGAGGGGGTGTGATATAAATGTTCCATTCGTGGTTGAGCAGTCCACAGATAATTATTTCTATGTGTACAGAGATACAGATTTGGAGGACAGTTTGACTGTCCACTTAGCAAATTAATAGTAAATTTATGCCTGTGACCTCTGAATTCTCCAGCTGCAGGTCTTGGTCTAAGATCCTGAAGAAAAGGTCTTCAGTTCAACCAGAAAGTAATTGGTTACCAATATAATATTCCTGACACTGTTTCACTCACTCATAAGCATATCTTATCACCCCATCCTCTATCATACCTTCCTATCTCTCTCACAATTTAAACATTCCTTCCCAGTATTTCCAATTATTTCTTCTTTATCCTTCCTGTCACCTAATATCCTTCTAATACCCTGTTCTAACATACTTCCTTCTTTCTTTTTCTTCTTTTCCCTTGTCCATCACTGACTCTTTTTTTTTCTCCTGGATTTTATAGATGCTCCAAAGTAAAATCACAAATCTAAACATACAGTGCTAGGATCCATATGTAAGTGAGAACATGCCGTGTTCGTCTTTCTGGATCTGACTACCACACTCCCAGCATGTTTTCTAACTCTATCCATTCACCTACAGTTTTTATAATCATTTACTAATGGCTTCTGGGGGAGGAATAGTCTGTTTCATTTTCTTTAAATGTCTTGTCATTGGTAGGTCAACCATGCTCCAGTGAGTGGCCACATACCCATGAGTACATAGGTGGTACAAATCAGACTAAGAGAGTTATAACAACAACAACAACAACAACAAAATGTACACCAACAAAGGATAGGCTAGTGGGTGGGAATAGGGCGTGAATATATTAAATATTATATGTAGGTTTGAAATTCTCAAAGAATTACTGAAAACACATTTTTAAAGATTGAAGTTGCTACTTCTCTGCTTCATTTTCCTCAGTTATAAAATAAAACTTGTCCCTGGGGAGCATAAAGGGGATGAGATAGGGGGTTAGTGGGGAGCAGCGGAAGAGTGGAGGGAGAGGGAACTGGGACTGACACGTAAAACATGCTTGTTCCCGTGAGATATCTGGTCAGAGAGAGGATATAAGTGGGGTGCTTATATCTTATATTGCTCCCCTGTCTGCTGAGATGGTAAGGAGGTAGGGTGTGGCTGCTCCTTCTTTCTGATCTCTCAGCATTTTCCTCTGTATCTAACACAGTGTTGAACTGAGTAAAACAGATGACTATAACATCTTAGCCTAACATTCCACAGTCAGAGGAGGAAAGATCAGGAAAGTTACATGACTTGACAAAGAACAGCTAAGGATTAGCACATAAAACATCAAACATTAAGAAGCCCTAGTTGTAACTCATTAGCCAATCTCAGGGCTAATGTCATGAGTGTGAGGATTATCCAGCTATAAGGGGTCCCACACTTGGAAGTGTAACATTAGTTTTATAACTCAGGAGTTGCTGTATTGACATTCCTAATATTTAAAATTTTGTTTTTATTTTGTGTCTGAATGTGTTTTGCTGGCATGTATATATATGCAGTACATGCATGCCTGGTGCCAGCAGACATCAGGGGAGCACATCTTACCCCAGGTAACTGGAGTTACAGATAGTTGTGAATGACCATGTGTGTACTGGGAACCAGAAACAGATAATTTGCTAGAGTAGCATATGCTCTTACCCACTGAGTCATGTCTCCAACCCCATGTTCCTACTATTATAAATAAGAGAGTGCCATACTTTCCTTTGCATTGTGCATGTGGTCTTGGATACTGTATAACCTTATAAACCAACCCTTGAAACATATTTGAGAATACTGGATTGAAAATCTCTCTCCAGATCACTGTACTGTTAGATTTGGGCTTATTCCTCAAAAACAGGGAGGAAAGGACTCTGTTCTCTCCTGTCAGCTCATCTCAAGCATAATAGCATTCATCTTTAGGGAGCTGGCAGGGGAAAGTTGGGCTGAGCGACAATTGCATTGCACTTGAATAACATTAGCAGTCCCAACTCCGCAGTGAATTGATGGCATGATTGCTCTCATCAGACACCTGAGGCCATGATTGAAAAAAATAGGGTTTAGATAATAAATAAAATCAGTTTTGTGCATAAAACTCAGGGCATCTTTCAGCCATTGCATTACCCTGTAAATCTCCCAAGTAACTGTATTCTGTTTTCATTGCATCTCCTGTTTTCTGTGCATCTCCTTCTGGAAAACATCACTAGCATCTTTCCATTTCAGACTGTTAAGGAGAGTGTCTATGCTGCAGATTTCTCATAGTTACCTCCTGGTAACACATCAAAATATGCTCACACTATGCTGAGCTCTGGGACAAGAAATTGGTCCCCTAAATTTGCTTGTTAATCCATATAGATAATCCTGACCGCTGTAGTTGAATGGTGAAACTTCTCACCTAAACTATGTTGGCAAAGTATTTAACCTCAGGTTGGTGTCATTGGGATGTGTTAGAAACCATAAGAGGTAGGGCATTATGGGAGGCATTCTGGTTGTTTGTGGTATATTCTTATCCCTTTCTCACACGTAGCATCTTTGCTCTAACCCAGACTCCACAGTCTTAGAATCAATGTACCTCAAAGCTCCAAACTGTGAATCAACGTAACCTTTTCTCTTTATAAGTTAGTTTACAAGTATTTGTCACAGTGACGGAGGGCTGACCTGTAACTGGCTTTGAAGGAGGCGTCCTACATAATGAGCAGCCTCCAACTTCCATTTCTGCCCATTTAGAAATGATCCCAGAGGCTGTAGCTGACACCCCAGGCTAACATCTCCTCCCGATTTTGATCCACTCTGATATTTCCATATCTTAAGAGCGTTTGGTGGCCTTATAATAGAAATCCCTGCAAATAACAAATACATACTAGGAGCGATGGACAAGCAAAGTCCCAATTCATCCCATTTACATTCCAGGATAACTAATGAGATGTTTATGAGATCTAGACATCATGGTGGTTGTGATTCAGTAAATGGCAGAAGGTGGAAGAAGGAGGCAGATGAAGCAATCTCTCAGTGAGACCGTTTTCCATCCTCTGTAGCCCCCAGCCATGGTGGCTTCGTTATGATTCAATGCTGAGAGATGCCCTACTCAGCGACATCTTCACTCCATCTGATTTTGGGCAGATTTTGACACTGTCAGATGCTGCTTCTTGACATTTTCTTTTCTACCTCACAATTCTGGTAGCTACATTTCCTTTACTTCCTCTACACTAAAGCCTTTGGAATTTTTCAGAATGATGCATTCTTTTCTTTTTATCTTTCTGGGGTACTTTAGCCAATAAACTCCTATGAATTTATTTGATATTTTCATGCTAGTGCCTACCAAGGTTTTCTTCAGGAGTAACATATCTTTTACAGTGTACATAACTGTGTAATAGAACGTATTGATGCAGTCACTGAGAAGTATCAAGAAACCAAAATCAATAGGTCTAAAACTATACTTATTTAATTTTTTGCCCCCAATGTCTTTTCCTTTTGGCCCTGTGGTACCACTTCATTATGTGATGCCATTGCCCTTTCCATTGTTGCTGCTGAGAACATAGACATGGATCTGCTCTCTATCTGCTCTTTTGTTCCTCATTTCTAACCTTTCACTGAATCCCAGTGACTTTGGTTTCCAGATTTCTCTCGAAATGACTGGTACAATTTCTGTATTCACCATGCCCAACTTTGACTACACTGCAATCATTTTCATCTTACCTACTTCCTTACCTTTTACCTGATCCTCTCTCTTAAGAACTTACAGAGAACTTTGCCCCTCTTATCATATACCACCACAGGCTCATGATCACTCAGCTTCCTGCTGGTGGCAGTGTGGGAGGTGGTGGAACCTTCTAGATATGAACCTTGCTGGCAATCATAGGGCTATGGGGTCAGACTTATGGCCATTGTAAATACTAATTCCACTGAAGTATCTGCTTCCCAACAGTTGACTCTGCCATATACTCACCCATTGCAGGATCCTACTTCAACCTCTGCAAACCCAGAGTGTGGTCATGCCTTCCCCTACCATTATGGGTTGTATCCTGTGAATCATTAATTTAAATAAATTCCCCCACCACCTTTTTTTTCCTTCAGATGTTTCATCACAGTGCTCACAAACACAAGAAAAGTGACTAGGGAAACCTCCAAACTTAGATGAGTCAAAAGGCAAATCTTTGCCATGTCTACCCCCTTTGTTTTTTTCTGTGAAACTTGTACCTCAACTATACATTCTAAACAGAATAGGATCTTACTAAAAGTGTTTCTGAAAAATAAAACAAACCGCACCATTAATGAGTAGAGAAATAGATGCTGTAGTTGCTAAAATCTAACTTTGAGCTGTATATGGTTTAAGACCATAGCGATCTGCAGACAAAGCCTTGGGCTTTGGGAACAGCACAGGGAGGAGTATATATGCCAAGGAAAATGAACTATCTTATTTTATGGTTTCATAAGAGTTTTCAACTTACAAATGTTCTTAGTTTTATATGTTTGAAAGTACACAGCTATACTAACGGCCTCTCTAAAGACATGACTATAAATGTCTGTGTGGCTCAGACAGTCTCTGTTGGGGCTAGTGACTTACTCTAAGGATGAAGTGGTTTGTGTTGCTTTTATGTACACCATAAAAATAAATCCCAAAGCCACATGATCTCATAATACTTCAGGTCATCTGATACAAGGACTTGAGTAGACAGTCGTTCTGTCTGCAATACTTTCATTGGTGATGTGTGTTTCAAGGAGTTATTGGTAGAACTTTTGCAACTTTTCTATCATCTTTCTCCTCTCATTGTTGGTTCTTTTCTTGTTATATTGGGAAAAGTAAAAGTAGTTACTTCTAAAACGTGTTCCCAATAAAGCCAATAGCACTTTTTTTAAAGCTATAGGTATCTTTCTGCATGGGAACAGATGTTTAGAGCAAACATAGTCCTTCACAATTTAGTCATGTATTTTTTTCTAAAAGATTAATTATACCAAGTATGCTTCATTTTTAATTTTAATCCATCAGCTTCCCTGTGGTACAATGATGCTGAAAATGATGGAAAATATGATGTTTTTGGCATTGTTTCACATTGAATGGTTATACTAAATGTATTTCTAGGCTTTGTGTATAAAATGCCAGTTACTCAAAATAAGGATATTAAAATTACTGAAAATAGAAGGCTGTATCATATTTCCCACTAACATTGAAACAATGATCCTTGTGCCCAGAGACTAGAAGTAGACACTCTTGACATGTCTGCCTTTTCAGAACACCATCATTAGAAGGCTGGACACAGCAGCACAGCTTAAGGAGATTTTTTGTCCCATTTTTGTGTACTTCTTCATTTACTTGGTGGGATTTCACTTGTTAAGATTTAGGCATGCTTATTTCTTGATTTTTCCCCCATTTCATGGATTTTTTGTTTGTTTTTTCTTCTATTTCTTTAAGGGATTTCCTCGTTTCTTCTTTGAGGGTCTCCATCATCTTCATGAACCTGTCAAGGTGGTGATTAGGGACAGCCTGGAGTCTGTCTGCAACAGGTCAGTTGCTGCAGGGATTGGTTCGCATAACCTCTTTCATGGTTTGTTTTCTAGTTATTGATTGATTTCTTCTAATCATTCTCAATCATTTAGGACTTACTGGAAAACATTTAGTTGTTTTTAATCTTTTGTTTTGGTGACTCTCCTTCCATATTTTCCTTTCTAATGCTTACTTATTCCAGATATAAAACATGCATTCATTCTCATGGTCTAATAGACCATAAGGCTTGAATCAGTTATTTAGCCTCCCTCCCCACACACATATTTTTGCTATCAGTAGCATATGTTTTCTTCTTTATTAGAAACTGCACATTTTATTGTTTCACATTAACAAAAACAGCAGTCTCTTAAAAATCATTCAAAGGTATTTTAGGCTTCTATGTGTATATGTCATTGTCTTTGCCTCTTTATTCTTGTTTCAAAATTAGGCTTCTAGAAACATTTCTTTTCATACTAAAGGATTTGGTGTAGCACTTAGACTGCAGGACACATCTCATGGGTGCAAACAGTTTCATATCTTTACTGAAATATTATTTACCTTATTTTCAGTTTTAGGGGATAAATTCATGGACTGCAAAGTTCTAGTTTCATATTTCTTTTATAGCAAGTTAAAAGTGTTTGATCCCATTGTCTTCTGGGTTCTATTGTTTCTGAGGAGGAACATTTGTCTGCTCCACTGAGGGCATTTCCTTATTGTATCAGCTAGTTTAAATGTGTTTCTTTTATCTCCAGTTTTCAGCAGCTCACATATAATGTGGCTAGTGTGGCTGTCTTTGAGTTTATTATGATGGCTCTGTATCATGATGTATGTTGTCAATTTTGTACAATCCCTAGGCACTATCTCTCCAAATATTGTCGTCCCATTGTTCTCTTTCTCTTTTCATTTAGGAACTCCCATTGCTCATGGGTTAAACCACTTGATATTTTTTTTATACAAACCTCACTGGGTGTTCTTTTTCAGTCCTGTTTTGACCCTTCCTATTTCAGGTTAGATAACATGTTTGTCTTTGTACCCACTGATTACAAAGACAGGATGCAATCTGCCTTTTAATCAACTCATGAATTATGTGTCTTATGATTTTTATAGTTTCCATACCAGACACGAGAGTTGTTGACCAGGCCTGTTCATGAGACTCCCAAAACATACAGACTATTGCTATTGCCTTTGGTTAAGCCCCAGCAGTGGAAGTTAAGTCCCCATTGCTGAAGACAGAATGTACTTCAGAAAAAGGGCCCTGGGATTCCTGAGGTGGAACTGATCTGGATGCTCTCCCATAAGGACTAATTTTCAAGGTACCAGAAAGTGCCATGCAAACTTTAAAAAAAAAAGAAGCAATCAATAGTCCTACCTAGATGTGGTATCTATGAACAATATCAACAGCCAGCACAATATAATAACTCTATGAGTGCAATAATGGCACACATATGTTGACAGTAACCAACAGCTTTCTAATTGGACTTGTAAGACCTGCACAACAAGAGGGAATGCTGGCTAACTACCTTGCCCTAGTGAAGTCATTACTAGAAGAGAATCTACAAACACTAATTTACTAAATCAGCATAATTGCTAACTACAATCTATAAGTATTTGTCCTAATTCCCATGTAAAAGTGTAGTTTTCACCACTCTTCAAGGAAACTCGTCTTTGTAACAGACAAAGGCCACTACAGAAAACTATGGCTAGTCAAAATTCAGAATTTTAAGGCCCAAGGATACATCTACAAAACACTCTCACAGTTAAGGGTCAGGAAACATTGCAAACCAGAGGAAGGAAAGATTGTAAGAGTCAGAGGATCATGGAGTTTGTTGTGAGATTGTGTCTCCTAATGAATCAGAAGTCACACCCATCACAACCCACCAACATAATTGCCCAAATGTGAGTTAACCAAGGATGACATCAGTGAACATTCAAACTGGACAGAGGAAAGCCTAGAGAGGCCTCAACCCTTCACAGAGAACTATAGGCAACTGAGGAAAGCTGGGAATGGGAGAAGTAATCTTCCCTAGGGGAGAGCACACAAGTCGATTGACAGCGCTAAAAGATTATCCTGAAAACACATGTATAAATAGCAGTATATATGATAAAATTATATTTAGGAAATATATGCACACATACGCAAATATCATAAATTTGAAGGACAGTGAGGACTGTTATATGGGAAGATTAAGAGGGAGTAGAGAGGGGAGGGAAACTGTTTTAATTAAATTATAATATCAAAAAATCTAATAGAGAACCAAATAATATAAAATAAACAAATGCTCTTCTATGTGGTGTTTTAGAACACCCTCACTATTAGTTATCTCTCTCTGAACCACTGCCTCTGCCTTATTTTCCAATCCTCTCCACACTTCAACCTCAACTTCAACTTAACTTACAAGAGATCATGCATTCCAAAAGCCCATTGGCAATACATAAAGGCAAGTCTAAATCATGTGGAGGATTGTTGAGTTCATTTTTTCAATTAATTTTTAATTGAGAATTTCACACATGCATATAATGCAATTTAATAAAATCAACCCCTTTCTCCTGCTTCCTGTTTTCGTCTATTACACCCATATTTTCTCCTTCCAACTCTATATACATTAAAAAAACAACACTGAGTTCACTTAGAGCATTCTGTATGTCCACGGGTGTAGGACCATCTGTTGGGCATGGTCAGCTTCTAAGGGGCTACATCCCTGAAGCAAACTGACACTCCTTTCCCTGGTGACCATCCATTGTCAATATGTCCTCTGATAGAGGTAAGACTTATGGAGGCCCTCTTCTATTTTGACTGGGTTGATCTTTTACAGGCCTGTCCATGGAAGTCACATATCCTATGAATTCATGTGTACAGTGTCCCTGCTATGTCCTGAAACCACTGTTCACTGTTATCATTCACTACTTCTGGCTCTTGAGAACTTTCTAGCCCCTACACCTTGAATGGAAGATTATTATTCTAAAGAATAATTAACTTGTCTCCTTAGCAATTTCTTTGAAATATACCAGAGATATAAAACAGTTCTGGTAAAATGGAGGGGATGACCTGTGCAGCCTATGTGTATTATTCTTTGAACCAAGCAAGAGAAATAGAAATATACACCAAGAACCATTCACTAAAAACCAGCACAGATAAACATTTAGTAATGAAGACTAATGATGTCCAGTATATTACACTATTTCCCTGACTTTTGCCATAATGATAATTTCACAATGTGCATAACATTTTGTAGCTTGTTTAAGCACATGTGACCCACTCACTAAAATTAATCATTAATCTTGTGGGGATATTACATCCTTCTGAAACACATTTTTTTCTGGGAAAATCAGATTTAATTTATACTTTTCATTTTATACTGTCTTTCATTAAAGACTTATAATTATCTGTAAGCTTAATAAGCTTCTGTACCAAGTAAATACTAGTTAGTATAAAGAATGCAAAGTGGATAAACAAAATTGAAGTTGTAAAAAATAATCCATGAAAACCACATGTGCTGTTATCTACCCATGGAGGGTCCCTCCCTTAAATTTTTTTTAGTTACAAATAGGCAAAACAGTGGGTTTTCATGGCACTTTTCATACCCCTTAGTTTGGGTTATTTAACCCTCCAGTAAAAGGTTATGAGACAACAGAAGGTATAGATTAGTGGTTGGACACTTGCTTTTCATGTGTGAGGTCTGAGGTTTGATTATACAGCACCACAAGCAAAGAAATAAACAGCTGATAAATAAAGAAACGTTTTGGAGACTGCAAGTGGTCAAACGGGGAAAACAAAATACCAAGCAACGTATATAACAATTTCAAGCACATGGACTCATGATTAAATTTTTATTATGTTTTAAAATTTTTGGTGATCTTTTTATTTAAATTAGAAACTAGATTGTTTTACAAGTCAATCCCAGTACCCTTCCCCTCCCTCCCTCCCATGCCCACCACTGACACCCTATCTGATCCCCTTTCTGATCCCCAGGGAGGGTAAGGCCTTCCATGGGGGATCTTCAAAGTCTGTCATATCATTTGGAGCAGGGCCTAGGCCCTTCCCCCATGTGTCTAGGCTGAGAGAGTATTCCTCTATGTGGAATGGGCTCCCAAAGTCCATTCGTATACTAGGGATAAATACTGAACCACTACCAGAGGCCCCATAGATTGCCCAGACCTCGTCCAGGAACAGTCCTATATTGTTTTCCTAGATATCAGTCTGGTCCATGAGCTCCCTCTTGTTAAGGCCAGCCATTTCTGTGGGTTTATCTAGCCTGGTCATGACCCCTTTGCTCATCACTCCTCCCTCTTTGCAACTGGATTCCAGGAGTTCAGCTCAGAGTTTAGCTGTGGATGTCTGTTTCTGCTTCCATCATTCTCAAAATTGAGAAGTTTCTACAAGAGAAAGTGCTGTCACCTGACAAAAGAAGATGAATGGTATACATTCTCATTAGAGAACACCAAATGCCATGAACCTCATAAGAAGATAAAACTTGCAATTTATTATGATATATGTTTTGTAATTCCAATACCCCAGAGGCTGAATTTTGATACCAATGAATCACATAGTGAAATCGTGCCTCAGAAACAAGGAAAACAACTGAAATGAATTTTAAATGTGAGCATAGGTGACTAACATGAACAATGTCTTTTCTGTGTTTTCTGAGATCAGCACCTCGACTGTGTCCATAGTGAGGAAAAAGAGCAGAAAATCATACTGCGACTTTAAACTGGAAATCACTAATAAAATTTAGAAATGCCTGAGTTCAGTTAAATGACCAGAAAGATTAATCTCTGTGCACCTGTGTACAGCAGAAATTCAATGTGGAAGATAAATGCAACTGTAAAAAGTGGGTTTTCACTTTCCACCTCTGAGCACATGATTTATGGCTGTTTGTTTCTAAGAGCAATGATGATTTTTTAACATTAGCTGTCTAATCTGTTGAATGTTTTCTTAATCATCTTTGTAAACCCTAATAAGCTTGAAGGGTATTGAGTATTACTTTCTGCATTTTTGGCTGAAAAACTGGGCTAAGAATATAGTAAGTAACTTAACCAAAGTTACACACTTGGCAAATGGTAAAGTCGGAATTACAACAAGAATTCTGTGACTCTAAAAACTTAAATGTTACTTTAACAATTTACCAAGTTTCAACTGATTATCCTCCTCAAGGATACAAACACAGACCTTTCTTGACTTCTGAATGGGTCAATGCTTGCTGTTCTATTGACATCTTTGTTGACATAAATAATAGAATATTGTGATACTGCAACTGCAGGATATTTGCTGTTCTCCATATAAATGTTACTCTTGAAGCAACATGACTCATCACTTCAAAATTTTCCTCTATTCTGAAACCCAGAAGAAAGAAAGACTGTTTTCAATTAATCCTAGCATCCCTGTTCTCTTCTGATAAGATTGTTCATTCTGAAAACTACCACTGTAGTCTACTGACTTTCTCCCAAGGGCATCAGCACTACAGAAGACTTCAAGAACATCCTGTAAAAAGTGTTTAGAGAGAAATTTGAAATTCTGGTAGAAAATGATGCAAGTATATTTCAAGGAAAGACACATCCTGTTCTTCCTAATAACAAGGAAGACGCAAACAACACTGAACTTCGTAGAATTTGTGTCAAAGACTGATTCGTGTCAACTCTTGGCTTTCATGTTAATGAGATATTTAGCCTCTATGAACACTGGAATAGCAAGCAGCATCCACATTTACTTCCATTTCTTCACCCCCAACACACAGAGTATAGTGTATGTGGGAAATTCTGTAAAGTTCTTATTGAAGCCAGACGTGTTTTGAAGTTCAATTCATTAGACGATCTTAATAGAGTCAGGATGTCTCATTAGTTAGCCTATTGATGAGGATACTTGCTTACTGTCTGTCTTAAAATCTTTTAACATAGGAAATTATTTTTTTCTGTCCACAAATAAGACAATAGTATAAACACATACAAATATTGCTGTTTCATGTAAAAATAAAAAAGCAAGATTTTTGTTTTCTCAGTTTATGCATTCCCATATTTCATTAAAATATTCAAGGCACCAATACAGTCATCTTGACAGTTCAGTTCTTTGCTTTGCCTCAGGTGGACATCATAATACTTGCTATGTTATGTAGCTACATCCTCCAAACTGAATCTTTTCCTTCTGAAAGGAGCAGATGAGCTCATAAGATCTGGGATGTAGTGAAACATGCAAGTCTCAGGAAATAAATCACATAAGGTTCAGGAGGCTTCTAAAATGTTCAATATATGCAAAGCATCTCCCTAAAGTTAGAGAAGCAATAACAATTGTTTTTAAAAGAGATACTCTGTTCAGCTTTGCTGCCTGCAAATTGTGCATGTAGGGCTAAGGATACAAATTTGATGATTAGTCACCATGCTAGGTTGGGCTTTCATCTTTGAGTTATCCAGTGTCTTGTAAGCAACCAGTCACATATAATCTTATAAGCAACCTCATTAAACTCACTGCTTCACCTACCTAGACTTGAAGGAAGTCATTGATTCAGTTTGTCATTAGTGCCCTATTTGAGGTGACAGATATGCATTCACTTGTTTTCAAAAAATTTAATACAACTATCTTAAATTTGCTCACTTTCTAATTTTACATAACAATTACAGCCACTGAATGGAACATTTTAATTAGTTGTGTAGAAACTATTTGACCTAGAATGTTTGCTTAGGTAAGTCTGTCACAGACAAGATCTGATTTCTGTTGCCTAAGTTCCTCCATCTTCAGAAGCCATATGCTGCTCCCTATAGAAATGCTCTGAGGATAAGCTATGGGAGTCTTGGTTGCCTCCCAGATGTGCTTTCTAATAAGACTAATAAGCTTTCTTCTTATCATTCCTTGTTCCTCTGACCCACATCTGTGATCCCAGATTGGGTACCTTCTGTAGAGTGCTATATCACAGAAGTTTACAGTCTTCAGCAGAACCAATTTTGCCTGAAGTATTCTTATTTTTTTCTGTTTGCATCATCCACAAATACATATGAAGCACCTACAAAGTTTGGAGTATCATTGTACATGCTGAAATAACAGCAAATGTCCTCACCCCCTGGATCTTACACTTCAGTGATTGGTACCAGGTACATGGAATTAATGATAAAATCTGATCACCCCAGAAAGTACCTCCATAAAACTAGATGAAGAAAAGTGTTATTTTTAAGTAAGAATTAAGTCATATTGGGGTACACTGCACATCAAATTGTCTGACGAGATCACAGAACCTAAAGATATCTAATATGTTGCTATAGGCAAACAGACACACCTGTTACATGCATATTCTCAAGATGTGCAAGAGTCATTCCTCAAGTAAGGGGCCTTGGCAGCATCACTTGTCAAGCATGGCTCATTTCCCATTTACCTAGTGCTCAAGTTAACCATCTGTGGTCACAAATTTTCATTAAAAAGATAAAAGTAATTTATGACCTAACCTTTGCCCTTAAGGTCATACATTTTTTTAGACTGGATTCATATGGGTAATTTGACAGGTTCTTTACATATTAAGAACCCACACTTAGTAAATTAATTTCTGTTTAACCTTTAACTGCATATCTATTGAGTGATAAATAAGTAGGGGTCCTTAGAATCCTCTTTGTCCACTTTGTCAGCTCCTTTCCTTGAGCTGATCCTAACGCAGACAAGTCCATCTTAACAGCAAGAAGCTGAGCATCAAGTTAGTTCAGTAGTTACAGCAACGTAATATTCATTTAATTATACCTTTTATCAAATTTATCTCAAGGACTAGAAATGCAGCATCCAACAAAATGAATGGCCATTTCTTCATTGAATTTGCAGCTCTATGTAGACATTGATAGATATTTTTGTAATATTTTAAATCTATTCATTAAATGTTCACATGTGTTTACAATATGTCTTAATCATATCCCCCACCTCCCCAAACACCCCTCAGGACTTCGTTGTCATATTGCCATCCTTGTTTCTTACTCTCTGGCCTTTCTTCCTCTCTCCCCTCCCTTTCCTTCCTTCCTTCCTTCTTCCTTCCTCCATTCCTTCCCTCCTTATTTTCTTCCTTCTTTTTTCCTTTCTTCTCTGTCTGCCTGTCTGTCTCTCTCTCTCACCCCCTCTTTCTTTCTCTGACAGGATCTCAAGTTCCAGGCTGTGCCACCAAAATCGGATCTATGGCTTCATTTTTAAAACAGTGTTTATTTATTTCATTAATATTTATTTATACATTAATTAATAAAATTTCTTAATTGGGTTATATCTGACTGAGTCAAATTAGTGTTGCCCTTATATGAATGATTGTGGAGTCATCCAATGGGACATGGATACCTTATCAGTGGCCACAACCCCAAAGAAATGTAGCAATCCCTTCCCTAACAGCCATTAACTATTGATAGGTCCTCAGCTGCAGGGGAGGCCTCAGAACCCCATCAGCATTCCATGGTAGAACTTTTACATGGCTTGGTCTTGTGCAGTTAACCTCGGCCACTGATATGTCATGTGTGCCATGACATATGCAGAAGAGAGCAATCCATAGTACTCCTTTCCATCCTATGGCTCTTATATTCTTTCTCCCTGTCTTTTATGATATTTCCTGAGCTGCAGCAGGGGTGATATGAGACAAAGACATCTCATCTAAGGATAGAATACGGTAACTTCTTCTCATCACTTTGCACAGTGATGACTCTGCATTAATTATTGCACACTGCATTAAGAGGCTTTTCTGCTCAATATTGGGCATGGCACAAACATCTGGACATAAATATAAATATTTAGAATGCAGTTTAACAACATGACCATTTAGAAAAACAACAATATGTTCTTCCTTAGGGGATCTCCCTTTCCTATAACTATGTTTGTAATATTAGATCCTGTGGAACAGGCCTGAAAAAGAAAGTCAACAGAACTCTCTGTAGGATGTAAGTTAACTCAAACTGAGCATGGATGAAGAAACTGTATGACATCTCATTAGTTTGTTAGCTAATTAAATAAGCATAATTATAAAGGAATTTTAGGCAGATGTACTTACAGAAGACATGGGATATTAGATATGAATCTTAGTGCCAGGATAACTCCTAGGTCACTTCCTATGAGTTATAGCTCAGAATAACCTAACAGGCACCTAAAACAATACAAGCTACCACTATTACCACTGCTTTTAGTTTCCCACTATCTTAGTTGGTGTTCTATTGCTGTGAAAAGAAATCATGACTGCAGCAACTCTTATGACATGAGGCATTTAATTGGGGCTTGCTTACAGTTTCAGAGGTTTATTCCATTACTATCCTGGCTGGGAACACGACAGCACCCAGGCATACCCAGTGTTTGAAAAGTAGAGTTTTGCATGCTTCTCTTCAGGTAGCAGGAAAAGAGAGCTCTGGGCTTGGAATTAGCTTTTTGACTCCTCCAAGCCCACCCCAAGTAACACACTTCCTCTCAAACCATGATACCCACCATGAGCAGATGGTAAGATTTTATTGCTGAAAATGCCACACAAATTGGTTGCAGTACACAGATAAATCAATATTGGGATAACAAGGAGAAGTATTCTTCTGACTAACTCTTCTGCAAAATGCTATGCCATTTGCTGGCAGAGAAAAGACATCTAGGTTCTTATCCAGTCCTGGATCCCGCATTTGCAATACTGGCCTGTAAGTCCAGATGTGTCCATCAGTGCAAGACAACTTTAATCCTGGTTTACTAAGTGTCTAAAAGTCTAGCTTGCTTTAAGATAATTATTCTGAGTGGAATAAAATTCATGATCATTCTTGTTTCTTACTTTTCTTGGCATTATCTCCCTGGGAAGAATAGAAAAAATCTTCTCCCACAAAACTCTTTTTCCTTAAATCTGAGGCCTAACTTATTAGTAGTATAAGATACTATATATTACAAAAGAATTTGGCCTTTCAGTTATCCAACAAGGATATGGAAGAATTATTCTGCAAATAGCAACAATTTCTAAGAGCTCTCTCTCCCTCCTTCTCTCCCCCCCTCTGTGTGTGTGTGTGTGTGTGTGTGTGTGTGTGTGTATGTGTGTGTGCTAAGGTGGAATGGAAGAAGGATAATTCTTTCATTCTAAACTGCTTTGTTTTGAGGGCCCTGATATAAATCTGGAATAACATTCCATTTGACTCTCAGCTGTCATTTTTCTGTATCAAAATGATGCCATAAGCATCCCACAAGTTTGACATGCCAACAAAAATACATGCTGTCCTAGTTAGTGTTTTTCATTGCTTTGAAGAGGCACCACGACCATGGTAACTGTTATAAAGAAAATGTTTAATTGGGGTGACTTGCTTAGAGTTTCAGCAGTTCAGTCCATTAGCATCATGATGAGGATCATGGCAGCATACAGGCAGACGTGATGCTGGAGATGAGAGTGCTGTATATTGACTTTCAGGCAACAGGAAGTCAACTGACTATCAACAAAGAGAAGCTTGAGAAAAGAGACCTCAAAGCCTGTCCCCATCGTGGCATACTTCCTCCAACAAGACCACATCCACTCCAACAAGGCCACACCTCCTAGTAGTGCCATTCCCTTTAGGGGTCATTTTTCTTTCAAACCACCACAAGTGGTCAGTATGTCCTTCAGTACTGGGGACAATCACATAACTCTTCTGTAGAAGACAGTAATGTTGTGGAATATTGTGCAAAGATGTGTTGCATTTGTTAACTATTTAAAGATTGTTACATTTCTTTAATTATGTAAAGATTTGTTCCTGTTATATCTTGCCTACTTAAGGCACCTGATTGGTCTAATAAAAAGCTGAATAGTCAATAGTGAGGGAAGAGGTACAGGTATAACTTCTGAGCAGGGAGAGTAAATAGGAGGAGATATTTAGGTTCAGAGTTACTCATCCAGACTCCAATGAAAGTAGTGCCAGTGAGGAGGCCACAGAAATCACTGGGGCCTTGGGTAGTAGATCAGTATTTACCATAGTGTATGAATGATCTTTGAGAGCCCATTCCAAATAGAGGGATGCTCTCTCAGCCTAGACACATGGGGAAGGGCATAGGTCCTTCCCTGGATGAAATGACAGACTTTGGAGATCCCCCCCAAGGGGGGCCTCAACCTCCCTGGGGAATGATGTGAGTATTGGGTGGGGGGGCTGGGAGGGCTGGTGAAGGGACAAGGGAGGAGGGGTGGGAGAGGGACCTGGGATTGATATGTGAAGCATTCATGTATCTAATTTAAATAAAAACATATATTGAGGGGAAAAAAGAATTGGAAATGCCAGGGAGATGCTGGGGGCCAGCCAGCAACAGAGGAAGCAGGAAAGTAGGACATACAGAGCGAAAGAAGGGTAAAAATCCCAGAGGCAAACCTTAGATTAATAGAAACAGGTTAAATTAAGTTAAAAGAGCTACTGGGACAAACCTAAGCTAAAGCTGAGTATTCATAATTAATAATACGTCTCCGTGTCTTTATTTGGGAAGAAAAATGCAACTACATAGGAATGGACTATAAGCTCTCTCTTCAATATCTATATTTGTGGCAAAAATATCCATGCACACATCACTACAGCACACCTATCATTTCTATTTCTGCACACAGCAGGGTGACAGTTTATAATATGTAATTCTCTATCCATATCCCAAGTACAAAGCCCTTGGGGTCTGGCTCTGTAGCTGTCCATGCTTATGAAATGCTTTGAAAGGATTCTTCCCCCAAACTCCGGAATGGACACTGCACAATTCTACAACCTTTGTGTACAGTGCTAAGTGCGAAATAAGGAGAAATAGCTTTTGCCAACTGGACTTGTGCCTTCACTTTCAGCCATTGCTTCCTTGTGAAATAAACCAAACTGAATCTCCTCACTCTGTAAGATAAACTCCACTGGAGAGCGTACATGCACAGTCATGACAGGACACAGATGTGAGTTGAGAGCTGGGGAAGTTAAAGCAGAAGCAGAGTGCTCAGGGAGAATAAAGAAGAGTCTGACAACTTATGATGAGATGCTCCACAATTGAGTTTGTGAAGGCCACAGCAAGAGTGTGCCCTTTTAAATGACAAACTCATAGAACTGAAAAGACTGCAATGATGGGCCTTTTTAATTATAAGTTAGTGGCCTTGCATGTTGGTACAGCCTATGCACTGCTGTTGGTACAGTGGCTAATTGTATGTCCACTCATAAGAACACAGACACACATCACACAGAAACTTATCCAGACATCATTTGACATGTCTCTATGAATGTAAGGTACTTTTCAGCTGAGGTTTCTATTAAAATCATAGTTTTGAGAGAAACAGTTTGCCCTTAGTGTTATAAATGAGCCTCATCTCATCAATTTTAATAAAAATAAAAAGACGTAGTAATTAGACACCAGGAAGGAAACTTGGCATTGTAAGTTCTAAGTTGTAGAACTCCATCGATATAGCCATTAATTGCAAAACATCAGTGAAATTTAAGAATTCTGGCAACAAAGGAACTCACTAACTTCATTCTGCTATCTAAGTTGAAGTGATAAACACTGGATTGACTGAATGTCCCTACCATCAGGATATTAGTATCCTGAGTTCATCTTCTAGATGCCTCTAGGTATATTCTAGTCTATCAATCATTTTTTTCGTTGATTTAGAAGGGGAAACATAAGCACAGTTTAAAATTTAACTAGTAGTGCAAATTCCTAATGTTTGCCATGTTTCTCTGCCCATTTCATATCTTTTCTCGTATACTCATCGGCCCAAACTATGTGTCAGTTGAGAATTCTTTCTTTCAAGGGTTTCTGAATTCTCTGTCTGAACTGCCTGGCTTTTCTTACCCAGATGAATGTTAGACAGGAAAATAAGCCAGTGCCTTAAGAATTATTAAGCATCTTAGAGCTCGAATTTATATGAACATAGAGGAGATAAAATCCCCTCTATCTTTGACATAAGTAGCAACAAAATCATTCAATAACAAAAAAATTGGTAATATATAGCTGCATGTTTATTGTTAGTTACTATATATATGTATATAAAGCCTAAAACATACACAATTTCTCTCAATTTTTCCTTTCTTTTGGTAGGATAAAACAGAAAATATTTGATATTCATAAATTTCTCATCTAAAATGTAAATAACTGGGTGCAATTTTATGAATATGAATATTATGCAAGCATCTATGTATGTGTATTATATACATGCATGGTACCTGAGAAGGCCAGACAAGAATATCAGATTCTCTGGAACTGGAGTTACAGATGGTTTTGAGCTGCCATACATGTCCTGGGAACTGAACCTAGGTCCTCTGGAAGATCAGTCAGTGTTCTTACCCACTGAGCAATCTCTCCACCCTCTGTAGTTTGATACAAATGTAATAAATAAAAACATTGTCTGCCCCTGCCTTTGCATCCCAGATAGATATGCCATGTTGTTCGGCTGTTTAAGCTTGAATTCACATCTCCACATTTATATGATGTTCTTTTAGGCACAGCCTAGCTTTGCCCAGAGCATTGTATTTTACAAAGGATGAAATGTCCAGATCCTTGCTGTTTGCATTGGTGATGGTGACGAATAGCACAGATCTGAATTTCCAAACAGGAAATGAGATGGGGTGAGATGGTGGGTGATGAAGTAGACTCATCTCAAATGTCAATTATTGCATAAAATGTTAACATGACCCTAGATATCTTCAATATTGGTATAATTTCAAAAATTAAATTGGAATAAGCTGAAGTCTCCAAGCTCCACAAAACAATAGTTTCTATTTTATTGCTCACACACTCTTTTTAAATGGTGTCATACACACACTCAGACAAGTTAATTAGTTCAGCCTTTGGGACTTCCTAAGAATCCAGTGAGTCATCTGTGGCCATTTGCAAGGGTAATCTGAGCTTGGTGTGAACACATCCACACTGTAGGACCAGAACCCTCATCCTGGTTAAAAATATTGGACAGTAGAAGCCATCTCACAAAGAAAAACATTGTACTACAGTGTTAAAAATCCAAACTGAAAACTCACTGCTTTTGGTGAGCTTCTAGTTGTGTCTCACAGAAATCTTTAATGTTTGACAGATGTAGTAAGAGATAGAGTTAGTAGACTGGAGGGAACAGATATGGTAGTGTCCAGGGCCACCATGACAAAATACAACAGAAAGTGCCACAGACTGAGGGCTAAGTAACAGCAATTGAATCTTCTCAAAGCTGTGGAGACTTGACTTCCAAGGTCAAAGTGTTGATATGTTTGGGTTCACCTGAACCTCTTTCCTTGTCTTGTGGACAACTCTCTTTCTGTGGTCTTTTCTCTGTATACAGGCACCCCTATTATCTCTGTGTATTCATATCTCTTCTGCTAGAAGACTGCAACTCAGATTGTAGTATAGACCATACTGACTAATTTTTTCCTTTCTGTTTTCCTTACTCCTTCTACTTTTTGAGATTACAAAGACCAAGTTCAAATCGCTAGACGATATTATTCATCATAACATTTGTGAGTTAAGGAATGGGCACAACAACCAATGAGAAAACCTATCAAATTTAAAATAAAGAAACCCCACAGAGGTGAAAGACTTCAGTTGTGAGAGATGTACATGGTGTAGACATGACAATTGCCAATGTAATTTTGTGTCTTTCAATGACCTTTAATCATCTTGCCCTCAAGCAAAGACATGATGGTGAATATTTCATCTTTCATGGCTTGATCACCCTATATTTTTTGGGGTGTAAAAATGCCACATGGCACAAAACTGGCTTAGGTTGAACCTTGGCATCAAAGGTGACACCAGCTGCTCCTTGTAAAGCCAGGAGGGGCAGCTACAAACATAGCACAGACACATCACTCTGTAGAAACACAGCATTTCTGTGGGTGGCTGCTATGGGAACAGTCCTAACAATACATGCAGCCTGGCCTCCAACTTCTGAGAATGTTTCCCAAAATCATTTTCCAGAATTGAGGTTGTCAGGCATCAATATAAAGCAAGGAGGGCTGGAATTCAGACTAGCAGGAGCCATGAAAGGTTTAGGCTAGAGAATGACAGCTACTCACAGAATAAGGAGGGTTCACTCAGTTCCAGGACACAACCAGAGCATAGCAAAATGAAGTGTCTTGGAGCCAATAGAAATTTTCTTTGAGAATATCTAGATTCTAGAATGGAGTTTGGAAGGAGTAGGAGGGAGGGGTAAAGGGGAGGGAAGGAGGGAAGGAGAGGGAGGGAGATCGAGATCAAGAAATTCTGATGTTAGTCCATAAAATACTGTAGTGAAAGTCGCAAAGTCCATGTTTATTAAAGGTTTTCATAAAGACTTTTTTCACCCTAAATACAAGATGTTTATTCTTTTCTAATTGTTTAGGGAAGGTATAGTCTGACTCAAAGAAAGTTCGATCCATTTGCCAGGTAAAACTTGCAAACTGCAAATAATGGTCCCTGAAAATATGTTGTGAATTCTCGTTGGTCAGGCTTTGGATTCCATAGTGGGTGGACATTTTTATAGACTAAGGCAATGGGGAAAAACAAAACAAAACAAAACAAAACAAACAAATAAACAAAAAACCGAACTTCTAGCTTCATGTTCCAGGCATCTTTGCCAGTGGTGTCTGGTTTGACTTTCCAGTCTAAGTTTGCAGGGCACTGGGTGGGAGACAAAGATATAAACATGCAGTATTCCCAGGACCTAAATGAGCATAATGGAGTGTGTGGGCTCCCCAGCTTTTCTTGAGCAGAGTAGTGAGTTTCAAAGCAGCAGCTGTATTTCCAACATTGCCTAAGCCAAGCAGGGCCAAAGGTAGGGGCTTTTACATCTCTTGGGGAAGCCCTCATTCCAGAAGCTTCCCTAGTTCCTCTTACTCACTTCTATGGCCTTTCTGATGCCACACAGATAATCAGTCTTTCTATTTCATTGCTCTCTTCTGGGAGACCTGGGCTCATTTCTCACCAGCTGGGCACTCACTGCTTGATATACTCAGCACACCACTAATCCATTACAGACACTTTTCTGTGAAATCTCAGCCATAATTTTAGGAAAATTCTCAAAAGCAGAAAAGATATATAGGAAAGAGAGTAGTTGCCTTCTACTTTTGAAAGCACTATTTCATTTTGTCATAATGTTATAACTTAGAGATTACTCCCAAGGTTTTCCCAGTTCAGTCTCAGGATTATAGCTTGGAGGTAGATTTTTTAATGTTTTATTTTTAAATTATGTATCAATGTGAGTAGTATGTGCCATATGTGTGTGGGCACCTGTGGAAGCCAGAAAAGAGTGTTGGCTTTCTAGGAGCTGGACTTAACAGATGATTGTGAGTCACCTAACATGGATGGGTGCAGGGAATCGAACTCAGGTTCTTGGCAAGAGGAGAAAGCCCTCTTTAGCATTGAAATATCTCTACAGACACAAGACCAAGATTATGCAACACCACGATTTTGTTCATACATGACACAGAGTGTAAGCTGTTTACTCGGGGTTATACAAGTAGTGAGAGATCACAAGTAGAACTCACGTCTGTTAATTCCATGAATGGAATAACCTTAGTCATTAATCTTAAACAAACCTTATCACAAAATTTAAGACACTCATATTCAAAGATATAGAGATATAATATCTTAAAGGTATATAAAATATATATGCACATATATATTTTTTCATTTTACAAATTTTGCTGATCCTTTAGGATAAAATATTTGTATCAGTCCAAAAGCCTTGCTCATATTGCCACAACATTTTACTATCTTTGAGGGCACACTCCAGAGCTACTGATTTCTCTGAGAATCAACACTTTCTTAAGATAGATTTAACAAGGATGGACAAAAAGGAAAATGGTTCACTTCTAACCATGAGGTTTTTTTATGTTACCTTGACTCTAGTCAGTGGCTCTTAATTGACATTCCCAATGGTGTTCATCAGGGAAAATACAAAATTTTAATTATTTGAGATGATGAATGACAGCATGGGGTCTCCACAGAGTGTCTTGAGCTTGTGGATGTTTTTCACGGAAGAACAGACTCAGTTGTTGTGACAGGCAACACACCGTTTCCCAGGATGATCTACCATCTGGCCAGGGGACGAAAACAAGTATGTGCTATACTCTTACCTAAATATGATGCTATTTCCTAGCAGGTAGTCAATAACTATGGACAAAACTGTACAAGAAATCCATGCCATTCTTCACTTGAATTCCTGATAGGATTGCTGTCAATATCATCATAAGTGGAATTCCAAGTTATGGCTTTTAGAGTGCTATTATTTTTTTAGTCTTTAGCTGTTTATTTTCCGTTTCCAGTTTCCAAAGCTAAAACCACACACAGTTTTGATTTTCCTGCTTACTGAGGCAGGAGAATCACAGAGGGAAACTAGAAGACTCAGAATTGGATTGTGAAACACGTCCTGATAACCAGGGTTGTTTTCAACATGAAGACACAAGGAGATGGAGATAAAAGAAGGGATATAGGAGGGAGATAAAAATCCCCAGTCTGTGATACTTCTTTCTTTTCAGTTTTTCAAAGAAATTTTGTCAACTGTAATTTTTTGGGAGATTGAAGTCACTATCTTCTGGTTCTCAAGACACCTATAGAGAGGTATCTCCCAATCACTGATGTTACTATAGCCTTATAGCTAAAGAAAATGGACAGAGCAGTCAGATTGTCTTATGTACCCTCATTACATACTTTAAAGCTACACAGACTACCTACTCTATGCCTCAGATTTCTCAATATTATCTTTGGACAGTTTATACTCATGGTTTTTTAACATTTTCATGACTTCTCCTCTGTTAGTAATAACAAGTGATTTACAAAACAAGTTACATGGACAAATACACACACAAGTACTTTGTACACATGCACACGTTTATGTATGCTTAAAAGTTTTTTGAATGTATGCTCAACAAACTATCAATAGCATCAGCATGAAGGGTTTGGGATGGGAGGTTATTTTTAATTACTATGAAAAAATTAAGGCTAGACTACTATAGATGCTTTAAGTGAATCAAAAGTCATAATGCCCAAGGGAATCTACCTTTGATTGTCATGTAAGATAATACACATTCAAGCATGACTTCCTTGGCTCCCACAACTGACTTCTCCTTTCATGACAGAAACCATTTCTCTGTGTGCTCTTAGATAAAAACAAATGGCCTAGAACCACTGAGAGAGGTCATAAGCCTAGAGGAGAAACTAATATGTTTATCCATATAAAAAAGGACATAGCCTTAAAATAATTCCTGATGACTTGTTGCCTTACCCAGAGAATAATATGCCACTCAAATTATCATCAAATAAGCTTATTTTATATATGACCATTGACATAGATACCTTCAAATGGGCAACATGAAGAAAGTAAGAGATTGTGAAGTGCATATTATACACCCCTGTCACTGCAGATCAGTGAATGCCAAGGTAAATGGAACAAAAAGATCATAAGAACCAGAAGTGGAGGATGACTTCAATGTTTTCTGGACATAGCAGGGCAGTTGCACACATGAACCCACAGCAACTGTGACAGCACTCACAAGACTTGTGCCAGATCAAGACAGACAGGTTTCAGCATGGAGAGAGAAGATAGATGATATATCCCACCATTATCTGAGTAACAATTGATACCTAGTAGATGCTAATAGAGGGATAGTTAACTTTATTTAATAGACTGGCCTCTGGTAGATAAATGACTGACTGTCCATGGCAGGTCCCATTTCTAAGAGAGCTGGACAGAAGTAACTAAAGTGGATAGGGAAAAATGAAGACAATTCCAAGTTGGGAGGGTAGGGAGGTAAGGGTAGACACAATGATTATGAAAGGAGTTGGTTATGATAAATGTACACTGTGTGATGGTATCAACTAATTAACAAAATATTATTACAGGGACAAAAATAAAAATGGCCTTTTTTCCTTGAAATGATTTTCCAGGTCCTTGCATTCTATAGAATGTTTACAAACTGACAAGAAGGAAGTAAGTCAGTTTAGTAAACCTGAAAACTTGTGAAGGATACAAGTTTTCCTAAATAACAGCAAACAAATGTCAGTGAAGTCAGCTGACATCAGAGATTCAGTGAACAGCTGATCACAGTGGAAAAAAAATCAAACCTGAAGGATAATGTAATTAATGTTTAGAAACAAGATTCTTTAAGTATCAAAGACAAAGTTCTCTGGAGAGCTGATCCAATCCTTAAACACATACTACTAAAGTCTATTCATGAGATGCTTTGCCTTGGATGGTAAAATATAAAGTTACATTTTGTCAAAGTACTGTAAATTAAATTACTGTGAAAGGTAAAACAAAGCAAGTAGACAGTACCACCTGCCAAAATGAAAACAAGAAACTTAATTCATCACAGCCCATAGTTCTGGAAAAGTCTCTAAAATTATTAATGTTGCTTTTTGGCTTCTATAATTCTATTTCTGGCTAACTGTTCTTGTTACCTTAAGTATGTCAATACTGAACATGGATTTTTTTTTTTGCTTCAGAACTCATCCTGAATAAGGCTCAGTGCAACCCAGTGTAGTTGCTGGGCAGCTAATAAAGACTTTCTATTGGTTTAAATTCATGTCTGAGCAGTCTTCTCTGGTGGCTACCCCACAACATATAGTTACATTTTTATTAAATATAAGACATTCAAACAAGTCATATTTGTATCACATACTATAAAATTGTCAAGTTAAAAATAAAACACAAATTTAAATTTCATATTGATGATGAAAACTGCTTTTCTGTATATTTTGAACAATATTTGAATGGGACATACTGGAATTATTATTTGTGTTTATATGGCTTTCAAATTTAACTGGTTGTTTTGTGTATATTTGCTGAATCTGAAAGTTGTGATGCAGTAATAGGTTAGTTCTAAATCTAGTTGACTTTAGTTTATATCATTTGCCTATGAACAATTCACTCAGGAAATTGAAAACTTTCTAATACTTTTCTATATCATTCAATGTTTTAATAATTAATAATAAATACATTTAAATTGAGAGAAAATGGTTCTTCGAAGAAAATAACAAAACAATATAATAGACTAGTTAGGAAGCCTGCAGCCTATAGGGAATTACTTCAATTATAAAGACACTATTTCTAAATGGAAGGAGCCAACTTGAGTGAAGGAGGTAAAGCAAACTCATTTTATTGTGTTGTTGTTATGGTTTAAGGTAGTGTTTTTGTCTGAACTCTTTTGAAACTTATAAAATGTGTCTTGGCTTTTACACAGTGGTAAACTGAGAAAGAGCATATGAAGGCTGATAAAGGATAATAGGAACTCAACATTAAAGCAAGAAGTAAAATTTGTACAGATCAGCATGGATAGAATTCATGTGTGAGGATTGATTTCAAAATAGTGAGGATAAGGTTTTCATTGCTATGTTTAGGTAGTAAGCCCATGTGAGAACTAATGTTGTCATCTTGCAGGATCTAGAATTCATAAGACAGAAACATTCGGGCCTATCTATGAGGGGGTTTCTAGATTGGATTCACTGAAGTGAATCTAAGTGCTTTGCACTATTCTATAGGCTGAGGTCCTGGACTAGAAGTAGGCTGAGCACCCACATTCTTATGTCTTTGTTTCTTGAGTGTTGATGCACTGCAACCAGATGCCTGCTGTTCCCACTGCCATGCATACAAGCCATGATGGAGTATACCCTCAACCTAGAGCCAAAATGAACCTTGCTTTCTTAAATTTTTGGCTAGGTATGTTTTCCACAGCAGAAAGTAACTATAACACAGCACTGTTTGTAATTTTGTATTTAATGCTAACAACTGTGACAGAATTCATAGCTTCCTTGGGTGCCAACAATGTTGTTTATAATAAAAGATGTTACCACATTATCTGGGGTTCTTCAGAAAGAAAATGTCAGTAAGACATTGACTTGTGTGGTTTATGGGGCTAAGAAATTCATACAAGAGTTCACTTAGTTGAAAATGACAGAAGGTTTTGTGAAATTCACACACTAGGTCATGGAGTTTGAAATCCTGGGCCAGGGCAGCTTGGTGGTGAAGATGCCTTGTTGAGGTGATGGTCTACAATCAGAAATGTAGATTATTTGTGCAAGTTTCAGAGTCCAAAGGCTAGAGAAACTGGAGTTCTGATGCCCAAGGACAGTAGCAAGGGGTCCAGGTTCCAAGACATAGCAAGAAAATTTTCTCTTTCTCTTTTAACTGTGCCCTATGTCAACTAGGTAGTACCACATTAGCTGAAGGCAGATCTTCCCTCCTCTGTCCACCAGCTCCAAGGCCAATCTGCTCCAGAAACAGCTCCATACACATGCTCACACACAATGTTAACATCTCTGGGAGTTTCCCTTCATCCAGTCAAGTTGCTATCTAAAATTAACCATCTCACTCATCAATCAGGGTTTCCTGAGATGTTGATAACTGTGTATTGAATTACCAGATTATACATGGCTGCTCAAATTGCTCCATTGTTTGTGTACCAGTGATAGCCATGAGCTACTTTACATTTCATGAGTGGCAGGTTCTCCATTCCACAAATCACTAGTGGGGTGTAACATATTTCAGAAACAAATTCCCAAGACATACACTGTTAAAGATCCTTTCATCTCACTTATACCGGATGGACCTGAATATTTAACAAAGCTGCCTCGAATACATTCATATAATACAATTAAATGCCCTGAAACTCACCAGGCTGTCTGTGTCACAATAGTCACCAGACTAGTCTCATGTCTTTCTATGCTAGGCCTCTTGTATTGTTCCTTTTGCTGTACTAAAGTGTGTAACACTAAGAAAGAATCTTAAAGAAAACAATGACTTCCTTTTGTCAACTTCCCATCTAGGGAAATGTATCTTGTAAGTATCACCAGTAAATGTGTTGATGCCTAGGGATGCTATAACACAGCTGCTGCCATACAGACTTCAGTATTGAACTGCAAGACACTGTGCTTTATAATGGGAATAAAATCTCAAGAATGAGAGTTTCATGGACTTACATTAATTTACTAACTTTCTATAATTTAATTTTTCATTTACTATTTAGTCTCCCATGTCAACTTGATTTCAAGGAGTAGAGCAACAGGGTATATTTTCCTACTTACATTTAGTGAGCTACCATAACATAAGAGATAGACTAGAAGAAAGTAAAATTATCCACCTGTATCTTAATTATCATCCCTTCATTTTGTTACTAACTACATGAATGTAAAGTATGAAATGTTAAATGCCAATTTTCCTTGAAGGATTTTTTAAAATCATTTACATATTTGATTGGATTTGTCTTTTACAGTGTCATGAAAGAAAAGTAATCTCAACTTGGTTCCAATAACTTTTTTTGGTTTGATGAATATTTTTATTATATTTTAAAAGCATCACATGTCAAAGACAAAGTTGAGAACGGATTTGTTGCCTAGACTGATACTGATAGCTTTCCCGTTGTCACTAATCCCTTTTAAAGGCTTAACTAAAAAGCACAATGTCCACAGTACCATCAATAATTTAGGCTTTCTTCCATGCTTTGCTTTCTGACCTTGTGTCCCAGATACCAGCATCAACATATGTTTCTTCTTTGGTGAAGCATAGAACTTCAATTTATATCACACGATATAGTAAAAGCAGTCAATTTATAGTCACTCATGAGCAAAAATATGCATTTCCAGAAGCATGTCTGTAACTTGGTCCAAAGTCAAACCTCATTTCTGTATGAGATGCAGTAACTATGGAGACTGTGAACACTTTCCTCACTCACATATAAATACCAAAGCTAAAAAATATTGCACAACTTTCTTGTGAAGGAATTTCAAAACTAAGAGGACAAGGTATACCTGCTGATTGGAGGAGGGAGTATGGGAACTTGTATTTAACGTATATCCTCAGTAGTCAGTTTCTAAACACACATGAAGATTTACACATGAACTTAGTGTTTATTTTAAGCTGTACTTAATAGACTGTGATCAGGTCAAATATTATCTCAGCTCTGTTTTAATCATGTGAAATAAAAACTAGTTTTATGGTGAGATTTATCACCTTCTTGTAAAGAATTAATGATTTATGAGGGCCTTAAGAGTTACCCAAATATCCAGTCTCTGGAGTACACTGTGTTAAACTAAAAGCATTTATTTTGAAAATTGTTGCACTAAGTGAAGTGACTGTGCCTAGGGTGGTTTTATTATGTCACTTTAATCTATCACAAAAATTAGTTTTTCAGATACTTCAAGTTAGCACAAAAATAGAGCTATCTCATCATGGAGTGTCAACTTTTAGATGACTTTGAGCCCCAAGGAAACATTTAAAAGGAGAATTGATGAGACTGATAATGTTAATATCAGCTCTATTGGTATTTAAGGCTTTGGATGAAAAGGACACTGGAATAGGCAGTGGAAAAATGATGGGTTGCTGGGCATGGTAACACATGTCTTTAGTCCCAGCAATTGGGAGGCAGAAGAAGGCAGATCTCTGAGAGTTTAAGGTCAACCTGTTCTACAGTAATGATTTCCAGAATATCCAGAGCTACATAGTGAGAGACTCTACCTCAAAAAAAAAAAGAAGAGAAGAGAAGAAAGAAAGAAAAAGAAAAGAAAGATGGTGACCACACAAAGTAGAAATGCATTCTTAGGTGGGAAGTCAATAAATCATCTACCTTTCCCCTGGTTGAGATACACTATCAATACCTGATCAATGATCAATGATTCTTAACAGATAAGAACAAAAGGGCAAGACCGTACCAGTCTGAAATGAGGATGGAGAATAAATCCATTATTTGTAGGAAATCCGTAGTAGTCATACATTCTATGGCTGACAAATCATATTAAATTGATGCATACATTTGATGACACCAGTGTCACAAGTCCCCAGATACAGAGAACTTTCATTATGAAAGAAAAAAAGAGATAGTAAGCCCTACCTGCTGCTCTAGAATTGGCTCGTTACTAGACGGCGTATGTATTAGAGGGACATGACATGCCCCTTATGCTTCCTAAGTAGCTTCTATGTGCTTTTCACTGAAGATTTTCATCCTCATCATTTTCCTTAGTTATACATTCCTTCTCAGTCTCGGCAAACTGCTTACAATTTCTTTTTATCCTTTAAGGAAAATATTCCTGCCCTCCTCCTCTCAGATGACATCTCTTCTTATTATTTACAAAAAAAGTTTTTTAAAGAGTGAAAAAAATTTGTGCTTTCAATATTTTTTTTCATTTGCTCACACTTATGTCTGTGTTTTAGCTTCTTTCCCTCATATAACAATGGGAAAACTATTCATCCTTGCACATCAGATCTCAGGTTCTGTGGAGACCTGCTTTTGCAATTAGTCCTCTACTAACAAGTTGTTTTTGTCTGCTTAATCAGGTCATCTTCACATAGATATGTTTCAAGAATTTCCCAATTATGTGCACACACACACACACACACGCATGTTCTTGTGTGTGTGTATGTCACAATACCTTCCTTTTATGAAATACTTCTTCTCTGTCTACTGTTGCATTTCTATGCCTTATTTAAGAAAATATTTTTGAGTGTGGTTATGTGTTTACAGTTTATTTCTCCATATGCCTTGTTTGGTTCTCTCATGAGTGCACTTCAGTTAGTGTAGTTTCTAATTCCCCAATAAAATTAACTTGCTGAAGATTATTACTATTATATATTGCTAAATCCAGTGATTCCTATTGCCTGTGTTATTCAAATCCTAATCATTATATATAATGAAAAGGCCTCAAAACGTATTACAGTTGGCAAGCAGTATGGAAATATGTACATCTTAACATCTAAAATGAGAAATAAATAAGTTCATAGTTATCCCAGGAAATTTGAAACTCACCTTCATTATTATGTAGGAGCTAAAGTAGAGAAGGTAAAAGCAAGAAATGCTATTAACATTTTAAACATCACCAGGTATAAATGTGTTCTCATTGAAATTATATACTATTCAATCTCTTCTGTTTCCAAATGCTCAACGAGCATTTACCAGAATCACCCATGTGACAATCAAGTGAGAAAGCTTAAACACTGGAGATAATTATAATAATTCATAGAGTGCTTATGGTCAGAGAAAAATGCACTAGCAAAAGAAAAGATATCTTTAAGAGAAATTTTCATCTAGAGAATGACTTATAAAAATTAATCAAATAAAAGTTAGAAATGACTTCACATAAGTATTTATGGAGAAATACATATCAAATGTGTACATGTGTCTAAAAGATATATGACCAGTGTATAATTATGAAAGAATGAAGTAAAAAACTCTAATATGTAGATGGTCATCTCCAGAAAGGAAAAGAAGTTAGGGGCCTGGAGAGTTGTCTCAGTGATTAAGAGCCCTGGATGCTCTTTCAAGGACATAGGTCCAATCCCAGTCCCTACACAGTGGCTCACAACTATGTGTAACTCTAGTCGCAAGGGATCCAGTATTCTCTTCTGGCCTCCTTGGGCACCAGGAGTACACATGGTATACAAACCTTCATGCAGAAAAGTATCCATACACATAAATTCAATAAACACTTTAAAAACCAAGAAAGATAATCTAAACTATGTAGACATAAGAAAACCAGAAAACAGTGAGGCAAATGTGTTTTGTGTACACAGACATAATGACTGACTTTTTTGTATTTTATTTTTAAATTTAAATTTAAATTAGAAACAAGGTTGCTTCACATGTCAATTCCAGGCCCCTCCTCCCATGCCCTCCCACAAGCTCCCCCCCAATATCACCTTATTTCCCCAGGGAGGGTGAGGCCCTCCATGAGACACCCACATTCAGGGGGTCTTGATCAGTCCCATCCTGGATTCCCAGGCATCACTGTGGGATTCAAGAGGTAACCCTTGTCAGGTCAGCTGTTTCTGGGGGTTAAACCAGCCCAGTCTTTACCCCTTTGGTCATCAGTCCTCTCTCTCTGTCACTGGATTTCTTGAATTCAGCTCAGTGCTTAGCCATGGGAGTATGCCTCTGCTTTCATCAGCCACTGAATGAAGGTTCTGTTTCCCAAACTCTCTGGCCATGGGATTGTAGGCTGTCACTCCCCAGATCTACGTCTAAAATCCATATATGAGAGAATACATGCCATGTTTCTCTTTTTGAGACTGCGTTACCTCACTCAGGATGTTTCCTCTAGTGTCATCCATTTGCCTGCAAATCTCAGGATTCCATTGTTTTTTTTCTGCTGAATAGTACTCCATTGTGTAAATGTACCACATTTTCTCTATCCACTCTTCGGGTGAGGGACATCTAGGTTGCTTCCAAGTTCTGGCTATTACAAATAATGCTGCTATGAACATAGTGGAACAGACATCCTTGTTGTATGAATGGGTCTCTTTTGGATATATGCCTAAGAGTGGAGTTGCTGGGTCTTGTGGTAGGTTTATTCCCATTTTTCTGAGGAATCTCCATACTGATTTCCAAAGTGGCTGAACCAGTTGGCACTCCCACCAGCAATGGAGGAGTGTACCCCTTTCACCACATCCTCAGTAGCATAAATTGTCCTTGGTGTTTTTGATTTTAGCCATTCTGACAGGAGTGAGATGGTATCTCAGAGTTGTTTTGACTTGCATTTCCTGGATGGCTAAGGATGTTGAGCACTTTCTCAAGTGCCTCTCAGCCATTTTAGACTCCTCTATTGAGAATTCTCTATTTAGTTCTGCAGCTCACTTTTTTTTATCATTTTTTATTTTAATTTTAAATAGCTTGTTTTACATGTCAATCCCAGTTCCCTCTCCCTCCCCTCCTCCCGCACTCCCCTTCCCCCCCTCCCTCCCACCCTATTGCCAAATCCTTCCACATAGGGGATATCTAGAGTCTGTCATTTTACTCTTGGTAGGGTCAAGGCACTCCCCTAAGAGTCCAGGCTGAGAGAGCATCTCTCTTTGTGCTATAGGCACATGAAGACAGTTTGTATACCAGGGATAGACACTGATCCACAGCTCAGGGCCCCATAGGTTGCCCAGGCCTTCTCACTGACACTCACATTTGGGGGGTCCATATCAGTCCCATGCTGGCCTCCCCACTGTCGGTCTGGGGTCCAAGAGCACTCCGCTGTTCAGATCAGCTGTCTCTGCTGGTTTTGCCAGCCCATTCTTTGCCAATTTGCTCATCACTCCTCTCTCTCTGTCACTGGGTTCCTTGGGTTCAGTTCAGTGCTTAGTTGTGTGTTTGCCTCTGCTTCCATCAGTCACAGGATGAAGGCTCCCGGATGGTTATAGACATCAAGTTCATTATCAGGAATGGGCATTCGAGGTGGTCCCTCCACTATTGCTTAGCTTGCCAATTGATGTTATACATTTAGATCACTCGAGGTCACTCTGGTGCCTGATCTGTCTTCGATCCTATGATTCCCTCTTCCCCCTATTCTACCCCCACCCCCTCAACTTCCTGTTCCCCCATGACCAACTCCCTTCCTCTTTACCCCCTCTATTCTTCCCAGGTCCCACTCCCCCCCACCCCTCGCCGTGTTCCCCATCAGAGGATCTTGTCTCCATCCTCTTCTCTTGGGTACTATGCATATATGCATATCTTTTAGGTTCTTTCCTGTTTCCCAGACTCTCTATCTGTGGAAGTGCAGACTGGCACTATCCTGATCCATATCTAGAATCCATATATGAGTGAGTACATACCGTGTTTGTCTTTTTGCGACTGGGTTACCTCACTCAGGATGGTTTCTTCCAATGCTATCCATTTCCCTGCAAATTTCAAGATTCCATTGTTTTTTTCTGCTGAGTAATACTCCATTGTGTAAATGTACCACATTTTCTCTATCCACTCTTCAGTTGAGGGGCATCTAGGTTGCTTCCAGTTTCTGGCTATTACAAACAATGCTGCTATGAACATAGTGGAGCAGATGCCCTTGTTGTATGAACCTGCCTCATTTGGATAAATGCCTAAGAGTGGAATTGCTGGGTCTAGTGGTAGATTAATTCCCATTTTCCTGAGGAATCTCCATACTGATTTCCAAAGAGGCTGTATGAGTCGGCATTCCCACCAGCAGTGGAGGAGTGTTCCTCTCTCTCCACATCCTCTCCAGCATAAATTGTCTTCGGTGTTTTTGATTCTAGCCATTCTGACAGGAGTAAGATGGTATCTCAGAGTTGTTTTGGTTTGCATTTCCCTGATGGCTAAGGATGTTGAGCACTTTCTTAAGTGTCTCTTGGCCATTTTAGCCTCCTCTACTGAGAATTCTCTATTTAGATCTGTACCCCACCTTTCAAGTGGATCCTTTGGTGTTTTGGAGACTTGTTTCTTGAGTTCTTTGTAAATTTTGGAGATTAGCCCTCTGTCAGATGTAGGGTTAGTGAATATCTTTTCCCATTCTGTGGCCTGCCTTTTTTTCTTTTTGACTGTGTCCTTTGCCTTACCGAAGCTTTTTAGTTTCAGAAGGTCCCATTTGTTAATTGTCGATCTCAGTGCCTGTGCCATTGGTGTTATGTTTAGGAAGTGGTCTCCCGTACCAACTCTTTGAAGAGTATCTCCCACTTTCTCATCTAAAAGTTTCAGTGTGGCTGGATGTATGTTGAGATCTTTGATCCATTTGGACTTAAGTTTTGTACAAGGCGATAAACATGGATCTATCTGCAGTCTTCTGCATACCAGTACCCAGTTATGCCAGCACCACTTGTTGAAGATGCTTTCTTTTTTCCACTGTACAGTTTTAGCTTCTTTGTCAAAAATCAAGTGTTCATAGGTGTGTGGGTTAAAATTAGGGCTTTCGATTCGGTTCCATTGGTCTACCTGCCTATTTTTGTGCCAATACCAAGCTGTTTTCAGGACTATAGCTCTATAATAGAGCTTGAAGTCAGGTATGGTGATGCCTCCTGAAGTTCCTTTATTGTATAGGGATGTTTTGGCTATCCTGGGCCTTTTGTTTTTCCATATAAAGTTGATTAATGTTCTTTCCAGGTCCTTGAAGAATTGTGATGGAATTTTGATAGGGATTGCATTGAATCTATAGACTGCTTTTGGCAAGATTGCCATTTTTATTATGTTGATCCTACCAATCCGAGAGCATGGGAGATCTTTCCATTTTCTGGTATCTTCTTTGATTTCTTTCTTCAAAGACACAATTTCTTGATATACAGGTCTTTCACTTCCTTGGTTAACATTATCCCCAGATATTTGATGCTATTTTTGGCTATTGTAAAAGGTGATGTTTCTCTGATTTCTTTCTCAGTCACTTCATCATCTGTATATACTAGGGCCACTGATTTTTTTGAGTTTACCTTGTATCCTGCCACATTGCTGAAGGTGTTTATCAGCTCTAGGAGTAACCTTGCGGAGTTTTTTGGATCACTTATGTAAACTATCATATCATCTGCAAATAATGAAAGTTTGACTTCTTCTTTACCTATTTGTATCCCCTTTATCTCCTTTTGTTGTCTTATTGCTGTAGCTAGAACTTCAAGTACAATATTGAAGAGATATGGAGAGAGTGGACAGCCTTGTCTTGTTCCTGATTTTAGAGGAATTGCTTTGAGTTTCTCTCCATTTAGTTTAATGTTAGCTGTTGGTTTACTGTATATTGCTTTTATTATATTCAGGTACGTTCCTGTTATCCCTGATCTCTCTAGGACCTTTATCATGAAGGGGTGCTGGATTTTGTCAAAGGCTTTTTCAGCATCTAGTGAGATGATCATGTGGTTTTTCTTTCGCAGATTGTTAATATGGTGGATTACATTGATAGATTTTCTAATGTTGAACCATCCCTGCATTCCTGGAATGAAGCCTACTTGATCATGGTGGATGATTTTTCTCATGTGTTCTTGAATCCGGTTTGCAAGTATTTTATTGAGTATTTTTGCATCAATGTTCATGAGGGAAATTGGTCTATAGTTCTCTTTCTTAGTTGTGTCTTTGTGTGGCTTGGGTATCAAGGTAATTGTAGCCTCGTAGAAAGAGTTTGGCAGTGAGCCTCCTGCTTCTATTGTGTGGAATACTTTGACGAGTATTGGAATGAGCTCTTCTTTGAATTTCTGGTAGAATTCTGCACTGAAGCCATCTGGGCCTGGGCTTTTTTTGTTTGGGAGACTTTTGATGACTGCTTCTATTTCATTAGGGGTTATAGGTCTGTTTAGATTATTTATCTGTTCTTGATTTAGTTTTGGCAAGTGATATCTATCCAGGAAATTGTCCATTTCCTTTAAATTTTCAAATTTTGTGGAGTACAGATTTTCAAAGTATGCCCTGATGATTCTCTTGATTTCCTCAGAGTCCGTTGTTATGTCCCCTTTTTCATCCCTGATTTTGTTAATTAGCATGTTCTCTCTCTGTCTTTTGGTTAGTTTGGACAGAGGTTTGTCTATTTTGTTGATTTTCTCAAAGAACCAACTCTTTGTTTCATTGATTCTTCTCAGTGTTTTCCTGGTTTCTACTTGATTGATTTCAGCCCTCAATTTGATTATTTCCTGGCGTCTGCTCCTCCTGGGGGAGTTTGCTTCTTTTTGTTCTAGAACATTCAGCTGTGCTATTAATTCTCTAGTATGACTGTTCTCCAGTTTTTTCATGTGGGCACTTAGTGCTATAAACTTTCCTCTCAGCACTGCTTTCAAAGTGTCCCATAAGTTTGTGTATGTTGTGTCTTCATTCTCATTGAAATCGAGGAAGTCTTTAATTTCTTTTTTTATTTGTTCCTTTACCCAGGGATGGTGCAATTGTGCATTGTTCAATCTCCATGAGTTTGTAGGGTTTCTGCGATTTGTGTTATTGTTGAATTCTAATGTTAATGCATGGTGGTCTGATAAGATGCAGGGGGTTATTCCAATTTTTTTGTATCTGTGGAGATTTGCTATGTTTCCTATTATGTGGTCAATTTTAGAGAAGGTTCCATGTGCCGAGAAGAAGGTATATCCCTTTGTATTTGGATGGAATGTTCTATAGATGTCTGTTAAACCCAGTTGGGTCATAACTTCTATTAATTCTTTTGTTTCTTTGTTAAGTTTTTGTCTGGAGGTCCTGTCTAGCGGTGAGAGCGGAGTGTTGAAGTCTCCTACTATTAGTGTGTGAGATTGTATGTGCATTTTGAGCTTTAGTAATGTTTCTTTCACGAATGTAGGTGCCTTTGTATTTGGGGCGTAGATGTTTAAAATCGAGACTTCGTCTTGATGTATTTTTCCTTTGATGAATATGAAGTGCCCTTCTTCATCTCTTTTGATTGATTTTAATTTGAAGTCTAATTTGTTAGATATTAGGATTGCTACACCCACTTGTTTCTTGGGACCGTTTGATTGGAAGATCTTTTCCCAGCCCTTTACTCTGAGATAACGTCTGTCTTTGTTGTTGAGATGTGTTTCTTGTGTGCAGCAGAAGGAAGGGTTCTGTCTTCGTATCCATTCTGCTAGTCTGTGTCTTTTTATAGGCAAGTTGAGGCCGTTGACATTGAGGGATATTAATGACCATTGATTTGTGATCCTTGTTTGCGCTTGATTTATTGTTAGTGAAGTTATTTTGTGTTGTTTCTCCTCCCTTTTTCTTTTAGTGTTTTGTAAAGTATGATTATATATTGCCTGTGTCTTTGTGAATGTAGTTATCTTACTTGGCTCTAGGTTTTCCTTCTATCATTTTCTGTAGAGCTGGATTCATGGATACGTATTGTTTAAATCTGGCTTTGTCATGGAATATTTTGTTTTCTCCATCTATGGTAATTGAGAGCTTTGCTGGATATAGTAGTCTGGGCTGGCATCCTTGTTCCCTTAGCGTTTGTAGGACATCTGACCAGGATCTTCTGGCTTTCATCGTTTCCATTGAGAAGTCAGGTGTAATTCGGATAGGTCTGCCTTTGTATGTTACTTGGCCTTTTTCTTTAGCTGCTCTTAATATTTTCTCTTTGCTCTGTAGGTTTGATGTTTTGATTATTATATGGCGAGGTGACTTCTTTTTCTGGTCAAGCCTATTTGGTGTTCTGTAAGATTCTTGTACTTTCATAGGCATATCTTTCTTTAGGTTAGGGAAGTTTTCTTCTATGATTTTGTTGAATATGTTTTCTGTACCTTTAAGTTGAAGTTCTTCACCTTCTTCTATACCTATTATTCTCAGGTTTGGCTTCTTCATGGTGTCCCATATTTCCTGGATATTTTGTGTTAAGGATTTGTTGGTTTTGAGATTTTCTTTGGTTGACGACTCTATATCCTCTAATGAGTCTTCAACACCTGAGATTCTCTCTTCTATCTCTTGTATTCTATTGGTGATACTTGCATCTGTAGTTCCAGACCGTTTACCGAGCTTTTCTATTTCCAGCATCCCTTCATTCTGTGTTTTCTTTATCGTTTCTATTTCAGCTTTCAATCCTTCAACTGTTTGAGCTGTTTCCTTAATTTTCTTGGTTGTTTTTTCTTGGTGCTCTTTAGATTCTTTGAGAGATTTGTTTATTTCTTGAATTTTTCCCCCATTTCATGGATTTTTTTGTTTGTTTTTTCTTCTATTTCTTTAAGGGATTTCCTCGTTTCTTCTTTGAGGCTCTCCATCATCTTCATGAAATAATTTTTAAGGTCTGTCTCCTCTTCTTCATCTATGTAGTGCTTTTCGGGACTTGCTGGTGTTGGATCCCTGGATTCTGGTGGGGTCATGTTGGTGTTTCTATTGCTGAGTGATCTCTTATTCTGTCTTCTTCCCATCTCTTCTTCCAGTGGGTGCTGGTGGGGTCTTTCCGTCTCCACTGGTCTCCTTCCTTACTGCGGGCTGAAGCTGGGCTCCCTGGAGTTGGGGTCTTGGAGGGGCTGATCCCTTTCCTGAAGCTGGGCTCGCTGGGTTGGGGTCTTGGAGGGGCTGATCTCTTTCCTGTGTGGGTGGGTCTTCTGAAGCTGGGCTCCCTGGGGTTGGGGTCTTGAGGGGCTGATCTCTTTCCTGTGTGGGCGGCTCTTCTGGCAGCCGGGGGGCGGCCCCGAAGATGGAGGGGGATGGGTGATGGGCTGGCGGTCCCAGCCAGAGACCCAATCTCACCTGAAGCTGGGCTCGCTGGGTTGGGGTCTTGGAGGGGCTGATCTCTTTCCTGTGTGGGCAGCTCTTCTGGAAGCCAGGAGTCGCCCCGAAGATGGAGAGGGAAGGGTGATGGGCGGGCGGTCCCAGCCGGAGACCCAATCTCACCTGAAGCTGGGCTCGCTGGGTTGGGGTCTTGGAGGGGCTGATCTCTTTCCTGTGTGGGCGGCTCTTCTGGATGCCGGGAGCAGCCCGGAAGATCGTGGGGGGATGGGTGATGGGCAGGCGGTCCCCGCTGGAGACCCAATCTCACCTGAAGCTGGGCTCCCTGGGGTTGGGGTCTTGGAGGGGCTGATCTCTTTCCTGTGTGGGTGGGTCTTCTGGATGCCGGGAGTAGCCCAGAAGATCACGGGGGGATGGGTGATGGGCGGGCGGTCCCCGCTGGAGACCCAATCTCACCTGAAGCTGGGCTCCCTGGGGTTGGGGTCTTGGAGGGGCTGATCTCTTTCCTGTGTGGGCGGCTCTTCTGGCAGCCGGGGGTGGCCCCGAAGATGGAGGGGGATGGGTGATGGGCGGGCGGTCCCAGCCGGAGACCCAATCTCACCTGAAGCTGGGCTCGCTGGGTTGGGGTCTTGGAGGGGCTGATCTCTTTCCTGTGTGGGCGGCTCTTCTGGATGCCAGGAGTAGCCCTGCAGCTCACTTTTTAATTGGATCCTTTGGTATTTTGGAGACTTGCTTCTTGAGTTCTTTGTAAATTTTGGACATCAGCCCTCTGTCAGATATGGGGTTAGTGAATATTTTTTCCCATTCTGTGGGCTGCCTTTTTGTCTTGTTAACTGTGTCCTTTGCCTTACAGAAGCTTCTCAGTTTCAGGAGGTCCCATTTATTAAGTGTTGATCTCACTGTCTGTCCTACTAGTGTTATGTTCACGAAGCTGTCTCCAGTACCAATTTGTTCAAGGGCACCACCCACTTTCTCTTCTAAGAGGTTCAGTGTGGCTGGATTTATGTTGAGGTCTCTTTGATCCATTTGGACTTAAGTTTTATGCATGGTGATAGACATAGATCTATCCATATTCTTCTACATGCCAGCATCCATTTATGACAGCACCATTTGTTAAAGATGCTTTATTTTTTTCCCTTGTATATTTTTAGCTACTTTGTCAAAGATCAGATGTTCATACATATATGGATTAATATCAGGGTGTTCTGCCGGGTGTTGGTGGCACACGCCTTTAATCCCAGCACTCGGGAGGCAGAGGCAGGCGAGTTCGAGGCCAGGCTGGACCGACAGCCTCCAAAACAATAAACAGAAACCGTGTCTCATAAAAACCAAAAATATCAGGGTGTTCAATTCGATTCCATTGGTCTACCTGTCTATTTTTGTGTCAATGCCAAACTGTTTTCAGGACTACAGCTCTAAAATAGAGTTTGAGGTCAAGGATGGTGATGCCTCCAGATGTTGCTTTGTTGAGTAATGTTGTTTTGGCTATCCTGGGTCCTTTGTTTTTCCATACAAAATTGATTATTGTTCTTTCAAGGTCTGTGAAGAATTGTGCTGGGATTTTAATGGGGATTGCATTGAATCTGTAGATTGCTTTTGGCAGGATTGCCATTTTTACTACATTGATCCTACCTGTCCAAGAGCATGGGAGATCTTTCCATTTTCTGGTGTCTTCTTTAATTTCTTTCTTTAAAGACTCAAAGTTCTTGCGATACAGGTCTTTCACTTGTTTGAATAGCGTTACCCCAAGGTATTTTATGTTGTTTGTGGATATTATAAGGGGTGATGTTTCTCTGATTTCTTTCTCAGCCCTTTTATCATCTGTATATAGTAGGGCTACTGATTTTCTTGAGTTGATCTTGTAGCCTGCCACTTTGCTGAAGGTGTTAATCAGCTGTAAGAGTTACCTGGTAGCATTCTTTGTGTCATTTATGTAAAATATCATGTCATCTGAAAATAGTGAAAGTTTGACCTCTTCCTTTCCAATTTGTAGCCCCTTGATCTCCTTTTGTTGTCATATGGCTCTGGCTAGAACTTCAAGTACAATATTGAAAAGTTATGGAGAGAGTGGACAACCTTGTCTTCTTCCTTTTTTTTTCGAGGAATTGCATTGAGTTTCTGCCCATTTAGGTTGATGTTGGCTGATGGATTGCTGTATATAGCTTTTATTATGTTTACGTATGTTCCTGTTATCCCAGATCTCTCCAAGACCTTTATCATGAAGGGGTGTTGGATTTTGTCGAAGTCTTTTTCTGCATCAAGTGAGATGATCAAGTGATTTTCTTTTTCAGCTTGTTTATATGGTGGATTACATTAATGTATTTTTGTATGTTGAACCATCCCTACATCCCTGGGATGAAACCTACTTGATCTTGGTGAATGATTGTTTTGATGTGTTCTTGGATCTGATTTGCCAGTATTTTATTCAGTATTTTTGCATCAATGTTCATGAGGAATATTGGTCTGAAGTTCTCTTTCTTAGTTGTGTCTTTGTGTGGCTTGGGGATCAAGGTTATTGAAACCTAGTAGAAAGAGTTTGGCAAAGACCCTTCTGCATCTATTGCATGGAATACTTTGAGAAGAATTGGTATAAGCTGATGTTTGAATTTCTGGTAGAATTCTGTACTGAGGCCATCTAGACCTGGGCTTTTTTTTTTTTTTTTTGGTTGAGAGACTTTTGATGACAGCTTCTATTTCCATAGGTGTTATAGGTCTACTTAAATTGCTTATCTGTTCTTGATTTCATTTTGGCAAGTGATATCTATTCAGGAAGTCATCCATTTCCTTTAAATTTTCGAATTTTGTGGTGTACAGGTTTTTAAAGTATGACCTGATGATTCTCTGAATTTCCTCAGAGTCCATTGTTATGTCCCCTTTTTCATTTCTGATCTTGCATAACGAATGACTTTAAGTCATTTGCAGGAAAATGAATGAATTAAGAAATTATCATAGTAGCCCAATTCTTAGGTTTCATTCATGTAGATACATAAAACCACATTCTCATACACACACACACACACACACACACACACACACACACAGGAGCACGTGCATGTGCCTGCATATGGAGTGGAGAATGAGAAAGGAGAAGCCAAACTGTCTAGAGGACCAATGAGGATTTCTGTGAGCAGGAGAGCAGAGAATAAGGAGGGTCATATATTTGGGGAAGGAATATGCTTGGAGAACACTTAATTCACAAATTATGCTTTCCACTATTAGTCGTTATTGTGATTACCAAGTTTTTTATGGTCAAGTGATTTAATCTAGTTGGCACTCACTGACACATCTCTTTCTGCCATTCATTCTCAGTTTGTTTAAATGAACAACTGGGGACAACTATGGGATTGTCTTCAATTTAAAAACCTTTAGCCAACACCAGAGATATTATTGGGGCTCTGAGAGTTTTGTACTGAAATAAAAATCTGATTGCAATTGCCTTCAGTAACTGCAATGAAGGTTTTTACATCCTTGTGTCTCGTACAGCAAACAGTCTTTGCCAGACAAGAGAGAGCCATTGCACACATGAACTGAAAGCAGCATAGAGCGTGCACAATACCTGTATGACATCAAACCAATTAAATCCAGCCTGGTTGAGTGTCTTGAGACGTCCCACACTCTAACTGAGTAACTATTTGGTAATTGATCTATACTAAAGGAAGAAGGATAAAACGATTCTGTGGATTACAAATAACTGAAAACAGTATTCAAGTTTTAAAGGATAAGATGAATTTTCAATTTCAACTTTGTTTAAATAATACTTGCTCAGAATCTACAAAATGCCGAATACAAAACTTATTATGGTCCAAACACTCCTCTATAAGGCATCACTGACTATGGAGGAAGGAAGATGTACAAAAATATAATAAATAACCTTAGTATTTTATGAAGGCTGGCAGTGAAATGAGATCAAAGAGAAAAGTCAACCTTTGCAGAAGAGAAAAACTTCAACAAACTTTGTCCAGAGGGAATGAAAACCTATTTCAGCCTTAAAGATTCAATTAAAGTTCAGCAAATGAATAAATGAAGAATAAGAGAGAGTGATAGTAGTAACAACCCAAGGTGTGTGGATATAGGAAGATAGAAAGATCTGTCCTGTTGGCCTTGCTGATGTACAGGAGACTAGATACAAAAGCAAGAAATTACGTTCTAGACAGACTAAAAATTGAAAAGAAGCATGCTATTACAAACTCAGCACAGCCTAGTCTTTGAATATTGACTGAATTAATAAATCAACATATACATGTATGGATATATAAGATGAATATATGAATCTTATGTAGTAAGCAGAATAATGACCAACATTATCTACATATGAATTCCAAGAACATTTTCTGACTGAAATTATACTCTGGATGTGACTAATAATCTTGAGCCAGTGAGTATCAATTTGGTTCCCCAGTTGACTCTAACGTAATTGTAAAGATCCTTATGAATGAAAAAAGAACTTAAAAGTATTGGTGTGAAGCAGCTGATGTCTTAAAAGATGGATAGAGCCAGCACCTGTGGAATGTAGAGGCCTACAGAATCTGGGAGGCCACCGCAAGAAATTCTGGGAGCCATTTCAGACCCCTGAGACTCTGAAATAACAAACCTAGTTCTTTCTTGACACAAAGCCTCTGAAAATTTGCTTCGGCTGTAGTGGAAAAATAAATGAAATCTACCTACAGAGCAAGCTGAAGAAGAAAATGAATCATGATGGTGAGAAAAGTGAGAATAATTGACAGAATCTTGGAATGCTGCTTTTGCAAACATCTAAAAAATCATTAAGTAGTTTCTATGTTGGGCCAACTTAGTCTTTTTCCAATTTGTCTTCTATACTATGGCTCTCAGAACCACTCTAACCTTTGAATTTGAAAGTCAAGGTTCCTGGGATTCTTCCAACTAACATACTAGAAATAAAAGCCAAACAAAAGACTGAAAATCTTGTGTGGATGTTTTCTTCGTTGGTTGATGGTAGGTCTCTTGGAGTCTGCTGACATTCTGCAATCACAGCAGCAAGTAGAAATGAACTATGAAATAACATTGAGAAGTTTGCCAGCTGTGTTCACTTGGGCAGGAAGGGGAAGAAATTGAACCACTGCTTGCCATGAATACAAATATAAACACTACCTTAAAAAGGCAGCTGCTGCCTGCTATTGAAATGGGCACATTGAAGTAAGCACATTTCAATATAAGAAAATGGATGTCCTGCAAACACTACCTGTTTTACAATGGAACTTATAGTCTGACTCTAATGACTAGGCAGAGATTGCATTAATTCATGATGTGAGTAACTGCACTTAAAATCATTCAACTTTCTCACATATATTATCTAGAACTTAAGAGGAAGGGAATAATTATTCTACCAGAAATCAGCATAGAGGTATTTTTCTGTGGTATTCACTGACAATTCATTCCCAGGGCTTAGAGGACCCTGGTGTGGTCTGTGTAGTCAAGAGCAACATTTTCTCATTCTAGCTCTACCAGTAATACTGGGTTAGATTATTACATGGAAATTATATTTCTGGACACATACAATCGAAGCAGACCTTCTTATCTCACTAACTTCTGATCACTAGTTAATTTGATGTGTCTACTTCATTGCACCCAAGAGATTTTCAGATAACTGGTAAAGCATTATTTTTTGGAATCTCTATGAGGGTTTGAGGAAAGACACTGCCTTTTTAAAATTAATTAATTTTTTTTCATTTATTTAATAGCAGGAGCGAAGTGTCCTCTCCCTCCTCTCCTCACATTGCCTCCCCCAACCCCCTACACTACCCAATCAACTCCTCCTTTGGCGTTTTAAACAGAGTTTGAGTCTGATGATTCATATTGATTATCAAGCTAATGAGGTCTAGAGTCATTTGGGAGACATGTTTTTAGTCATATCTGTAAGAAATTATGTAGATTTAATTAAAGGACATGGGAAGACACACCTTAACTATGGAAGGACAATGCCATTTCAAGATATAGAATCCTGGAAAAAATAAAAGGGAAAAGACTAGCTAAGCTTCATCTCTCTCTCTCTATGGATGCAATGTGACAGACAGGCTCCTTCTACCATGACTTCCCCATGCTGGACTACCACATCATCAAACTGTTAGGCAAAACAAACCACTCTTTCTGAAACTATTTCTTCTTGGATATTTTGGCATAGAAAGGAGAACAGTGATAGATACAATGGTGTTAAGGCAGATCTGTCCTCATTCAGTGTGGGCAGGCACCATCCCATTGGCACACGCATTGGAAGAATGTGTTTGCTGTCTTTACCTTTTGGATCTAGAGTACCTTGTGTTGTGTTCTCTGAAGTGGATCTTTGAGTTCTTCAGTCTTTTAAGTTCAGGGCTTGCATTATCCCCTCTTTGTCCCCAAGTCTCAGACTATTAGCCTATGACTGGCAGTAACTCTATCATTCCCCTGCTAGTCTAAAGGACATCACTTATGCAATATTATTGGCTGCTCCAGTTGTTCATCTTACAGATGGCCTGCCCTGGAATTCCCTGGTCCCTAGAGTCACAGAAACAAGATATCCTAATAAATCTCTTCTCATGCATGTCTACATACTTTATTTGTTGCATTTATCTGAAGGCATTTGGACAGCACGGATAACAAGGGTGAGGGCAGACCTTTCTAAAATGACAACATGATGGCTCCTTGTAAAAGTGTGCACAAAGACCGGGCGGTGGTGGCGCATGCCTTTAATCCCAGCACTCAGGAGGCAGAGGCAGGCGGATCTCTGTGAGTTCGAGGCCGGGCTGGACCGATAGCCTCCAAAAACAATACAGAGAAACCCTGTCTTGTAAAAACTAAAATAAAAAGTGTGCACAAAGTATCTCTTATGATACTTTTTATGAAATATCATGCAATAGATTCCTAAGAGGTCTCACCATTGGGCTTGACCTGACCTTGACGCCTTAAAAGGAATTTACTATAAATTGTAGTCTCCTGCCCTCCTTGTTCCCAATTTTTATAATTGCTGACTCAAGATCTGTTGTTTTAAAATTGCCTTATTTCTGGGTTACTAGGCTTGGCAGACTTAAAGGTATAATAATAATAATAATAATAATAATAATAATACAACTTATTGTTATTAAATATATTAAATGACTATCAATGAAGACAGAATAATAATATGAACAATATAAAGAAACTTAGCCAAGGAATGAGATACAACAAATGGAAGCTGATTGACATGAAAGAGGGTTCATGAGCCAAGTACAATAGTATTCTTACAAGTTATAGAAGCCAGCCAAATGCGTTGTACTCTATAACATGTGACAGGAGAGAAATCTTGCTAAGCCCTTGGCTTTAGCCATCCAAAGTGATCCACTGCTCACTGTATTAATTATGGTAGTACTGCAGCCATAAAGCACCATGGCCAAAAGCAATTTTGAGAGGTTTATTTAGCTTATAATTCCACATCAGGTCTGTTACCAAATGAAAGCAGGGCAGGAAGCAGAAGGCAGGAAGCAAAGGATATGGAAAAGTGCTGCTTGCTGGCTTATTCCCTATAGCATGCTTAGTTTACTTTCTTGTACAAACTAGGCCAAGGGTCACACTGCCTGCAGTGACTGGGCTCTCTTACATCACTCATTAATCAGAAAAAAGCCTTCAAAGGCTTGTCCACAGTCAGTCTGGGGGAGACATTTTCTCAAATGAGGTTCCCTCTTCTCAAATGACTCTGGCTTGTATCAAGTTCACAACAACAAACAAACAACAAAACCTAACCAGGACACTGGCTGTTAAGTTATCTGTGTTACATTAAGTCGCTGACTTTGAGTAGTTAGAAAACTAACACAACTCAAATGTACCAAATTATGTTGTCCCTTGTGTCCACAGACTGATATTAGCCATTATTCACCAGCTCATCCCAGCTGTTTCTATTTCCTAAGTGTTCAAATGTCTTACTAGGAATATGAGTAACAGTCAAGAATTATCCCCATACAGATATAGACCCTCCATGAGTTCACCATGGTGGCAAACCTGGCCAATGACTCCTCCATCCTGAAACATAAGGCTGACACCAGCGCTCTTGACTCAGCTACACAAGAACACACTTTGTTGGCTTATTTTATCTGGAGATATTTCACAAATGCAAGTGTCAGTTTCTATCTCAACCTAATTAAATCCTTGTGCCTGGGTAGGTCTTAAACACAGTATTTGCTAGGTGTTCCTGAATTGCCCCAACATGCCTAAGTCTTCCTAGGAGAATTCAGGAAGCAGTAATCCTGGCAATCCACTGGGATAAACACTCCTTTGTGATTTGATAAGAAGTATCTATAAACTGAAACAGAGAATGAGCTTTATCACCCTACAGCATTTTGCTATAATCCTTGGCAATTTACTTACTCTAACACTTAGCAGTAAAAAGCTGGACCCTAAATAAAGTATGATATATGAAATTAGAATGGACCTTGTCACAGGGCAAGGTCATGACTAGATAATTGCTTAAATCACTATAACCATGTAGAGATCACAAGGAGATCCTCGTCAAAACTATACAAGAAGTTTTTGTGATATCTTGATCACCTTTATTTCTGTGAAACTAAACTTGTTCTGAACTTGAAGGTGCAATTCAAAACAAAGCCTGAATGAAATGGCTTCGAATAAGGGCCACATCAGTGTTGTGCCCAGACAAAACTGAAGGAAATGTATAAGTCTGGGCATGTCTGAGGCTAATCACTCATCAAGTCGCTATGATTTCTTATTAATGTAGATAGCTCTATATGCTAAATTAAAAATAATTCACATTTTTCATCTTTAGTTGGAGCTTCATAAATTATTTTATCCAAAGGCACATAATGCTATTTTAAACCACCTATCCACTGAGAATCTTTTGGAGAAATACATACACACTCAAGCACCTGAAATTACAGAATCTCTTTAGCTTTGTAGAGGATATCCCAGGAGTACAGCAAGCTTAGGGTGATGTCTTCATCCTTTAACATTACTCTATTGTTAATCTTTTTTTTTAATGGAATGACCTTCTCATTGCCAATGTGAACTTCCCTCTAGCAGTCTGGCTGTTAGTGATGTCACATTAAGATAGAATGATAACAGAACGAATAAGGAGAAAGGGGAAAAGAAGAGCAGGATGAATCCAGATTTCTTCACAGTGCAGGAGTTCATTGGCTTGTGGCTCACAAAATTTGTCATAAAGTGCAGGCAGTTCCTGAAAATTCTTGGGCATTGTCTTTTTATTTAATTAGCATTTCTTCATGCTAGTTTACAATTCTCTCTATTGTAAGGTTTCCACATTCTCTCCCCCAAGAGAAGGACTCATATGCTCTCAGGATGATGTCCTCCAAACCCTGTTGTGATATATAAACCTTTCACTCATGAAGCCTTGTATCCCCAGAACCTATTCATATTTCTTTCTCTGAGACTATCATGTTTTCTAGAACTCTGACTGCTTCATCACATCTCTACCAGCATTGGCTAACATTTGCATACCCTAAAGGTGGTAAGATTAGCATATGGGAGATGTTAATAGAATCTTTGCTCTGCTAGAATGATGTAAAGATGATGAAACTCAACCCATTAATGCCCACCTTCAATTGACCCAACACCAGTCCAAAGGCAAGTTGATTTAGTAAATTAAAATATTCAATTTGGTTGGAATTTCAGAAATATTTTGGTTTAGCATAGGCTATACCTATATTTAAAATATTGCTTGTTTACTTTAAACTCATGTTTAACTGTATCTTGTTTTTTATCTGGACTCTCTCATGCTTTCCAAAGAATATTTTTCCTGCACAGAGTGGCCTGAAATGGTACTAGAAGCCAGCCTTGTGCTTGAGGATGAAAGTGACCATGAATGATGTATTTACTTTCTTTTATACATTTTCTCATAAGGGAAATTTGTTTTTTATGCTTACGAAAGTGTTATAGGCAGTAACTCTGAAAAATAATGAAATTAGTTTTCTGTTTATTTTAGGTAGAATTATTCCCAAGTCCTCTTAGGCTGCAGAGAAATATTTTTCTTGCATCCCTAAAACTAAATTATTTCTAAAATCATCTTCTCTATAGTTTACTGTGTTAGAAAATGCTTTTTAAACATGGTTAGTAAAAAAAAATGACCACTGAAAACAAAGCCATCATATCTGGTTATAGCAGGTGGTGCCTGCATTTGGCTATAAAACCTTAGCTTGTTTTCTGATTTTTGTGATGAAAATAAGAATTAGTATTTGTTCTTGGCATATGTATTTAAATTTCAGTTGGAAGTATAAACAAATGTGCCCATTGACTTTAAATTATCTTTCCTGACATTTTCTCACTAAGTTACAGAGAAATTAATACTTCATATATGTTATTTGTCTGTCTGGTTGTAAATAGAATCTACATACTTTTCTTTAAATAAATACGAATGAAGATTAGGAAAAGATAAATAAGCAATTATCCTTTAAGACAGTTTTTACTGTATTTTCTGGATTTTACCTTTTCTGGTCCATTATGCGTAATGTTAGGAGTGCATTGAAGGCAAGGTTTAAATGAGCTCACCAGACCCAAGATAAAGATAAATAGATGTTTTACTTGGGAACAACTTACACAGATAAGAGTAAATAATCAATGTGGCCTTCTGGCTCCAGAAAATGCAGTCTCTATCCTTCTGATGCTCTTTGCTACCCAAGAGAGCACACACCCTCAGCTACTCTACCTTAAAGCAATCACGTCTGCCCCAGAAATCTTACCTAAAGTGTGTGGCCAGTACTTTAAGTTCACTAGCAAGTCAAGATGCCACTACAGTGCACTGATATTATGCTCATATCCTATAAATTATTTCTGACAACTGAGTTCAAATATACCAAAAGTAAAATTATGTTACCTGCAACCATGTTTTCAATGCTTCCCATTTTCTTCCCATCATGATAGCACCAAACTCAAAGACTAGGCTGCTGCTTAATTTAAATGCAATCATCTATATTGTTAAACCACCAGCATATATTGGCTTGCCATTTTATTGTGGTTAATCAAGAAATCCTTATTCCCGAGCCGGGCGTTGGTGGCGCACGCCTTTAATCCCAGCACTCGGGAGGCAGAGGCAGGCAGATCTCTGTGAGTTCGAGGCCAGGCTGGATGGACAGCCTCCAAAACAGAGAAACCCTGTCTCGTAAAACCAAAAAAAAAAAAAAAAGAAATACTTATTCCCAATACATTAAATTCACTGGTAAAATTTGAAGAATAAATGACAATGTTATGAAAACACGTAAGTAACATTTAAGCAATAACAAAATACCAAAATATTTTAATTTCTATAGACTTTCAATTATTTCAGCCTTTTCCATTAGAGACTAAAATGAGGGGCTATCATTATTGTCATTTAATATATGAACTCACAGGCTCAGGGTGGTTAATGGCTTGTGCCTGAAGCTATCACATTAGTTAAAGATTGGCACAGTCATGACCAACACTCATTAAGCTTTGAACAGTAGTCTGTGTTCTTTCTCATACTTCTAAGAGAAAAATAAATGACCAAGCTATCAGAGAAGGGTACAGATAATTGTGTGGCTCATAGAGAAAACAGCTGCTCTCCACTGAGTAAGGATATGGGAAAACATCTTCTACTATGAAACTTTTAGTAATGGAACCTTCATAATCCGAGTAGAGCTTCAGCGTTACTCTGATTCTAGGACCCCACGTTTTCAACACTGGTACACCCTGACAACAATTTCTAAAGTCACCAAACCAATTTTACAGGGTCATCATATGGAAAGCTTCTTTTCGGTGAAGTCTTCTTCAAGTTCCCCTCCTTGACACAACTCTCATTCTCCTCTAAACACCACAGCATGAAGCACTTGACTTATGTGATGCTCTTGAAAACAGATGTTTGGTTTCTTCTAGAACACCTGAAACTACACACATCCCATAACAATGGTTTGTTCACTTTTTAGTAAAGAGAACCTCTCGGCATGCACCTTCTTAGGTTGCAAAAGTCTGCAAGGTTCCTCCTATATTCCACTTTTAACTTTTCTCACTGTTCATAGTTCATGTGGCAGAGCAGCCAGCAACTCAGAGTATTTCTACTGTCCAGTCTCATAATACTTCTGCAGGTAATTGAGGCCAGTTACTCCCTCTCCCAACCACTTATTCCTCTGACAGTCATATGTCATGATTTTTATATCCATCTTAAACTAACAGAATGTTAACATTGTCTTTGCTACATATTAGAGAAATATCTGAATATTTATGTGATGTTTTCTCTAAAATACATGTGAAAGATGTACTTATTCTATTACTACAAATATTAATAAATACATACAAATAAGGTGCATCACATTATTATTTGTCTGAATCATGTGTTAAACATTGTAAATAATGTCAAACAAAAATTATATCAGATTATATGACAGAAGAGGCAAGATCTCTATATTTTAAAAGTCTTTTAGACATGACAGTGCCATTACATTCACAGGAGCTGTAGTTACTTGCACAAAATCAACTTCCAGCCCAAGGGAGGTTCTTATGAAGCTTCTATAGCTGAGGAACTAATGGCCACTGAGAAGAGTCTCAGTGGGGGCCCAGTATTGGTAGTGTACCAGAAGCCAGGGGCCTTGAACCTGAACAACAACACAAACCACCAATGAACATTTTCAAGTATAGGTGAGTGGGCAGAAGGGTATGCTATGCAACACACCAAAGCTCCCAGTGATACTACAAGAAATGGAACAGTGTTGGAGAGGTGGAAAAGATGGAGAAAAAAGTGGTATTTTTGTTTTGTTTTTAATTAATTTTATTTTAATTTTCTTTTGGAGAGCATGCTACAGTGGTAACTGGCAGCTATGGGAAATTAGTGCGACTAGGGTGCATGATGTGAAATTCCCAAATAATCAATAAAAATTTAAGCTGAATTTAAAAAATAAGGAAGCATTTTTGGTTAGGAAAAAGAGGCCTGTCGGTAACTGTACTGGAAATGCAACAGCAGTGTAACTGCTATAATATAACTGCAAAAGATGTGGTTAATGAGTGAGACACATGGCTAGCAGCCACAGACAATGATTGAAAGGACCCAGGCTTACTCAGAATCTTACATAATATTGTGAATCAATTGCATGGCCCCTGAATCCTGCAGGAGTAGGTTATTAATGGACACATAGCAGCCTTTGGAAGCTGTTCTTATTTCTCCTAATTTTAACTCCATGTATATGCTGTAAAAAGCTCTTTGTATCAAAAATGATGCCACTTCCTGAACTCTCTCACACAGTGACCCTACTCCTTGAAACCAAGTGCTTTTCTATTTTTTCTGATTGATATTTTATTTGAAATGTGATAACTGACTTCTCTTATCACCCCCTTTTTACCCATTCCCTAACCCTATTAATACACCATTCTCATCTCTCCCAGTAACTTTACCTTGGTTATGACTTTCAGTTTGGTCCTGTGATGCATTTCGTCCAATGGGTCATCTGTGTGACTGTTGGATTGGAAACATCCATTAGGAGCTGGTGGCTTCACTGGTGGGTCCAGAATTGAAGACAATGATTTCCCTCTTCTTTGAAATTATCAGGAGCCAATAGTACAACATAGGTACAAAAATGATTCATGTGTTGCTTACTTTCATGTTTCAAGAAGCATTGCATCACTGCTATATTCCTTGAGGTTTGACTTGAAAGCCTGTTTCTGCATATCATTTCCCTCTTGAATCATTCATGTATTTCTCCACATATCTCCAAAATAGTAACACAAAATTGTTTACTGAACCAGTATTTGGTGTTTGCGTTATTGTACCCTGCAGGCATACTCAAAATCAAGATACTAATTCCAAATTTATTTGCATTCCTAAATTGTTTCTGTAGTGGTAACAATTGTCTGCTTTAGTTACATATCTTTGTATTGTATATATTTTGTGTACATATTCATATTATATATAAATACACATATATATTGAGTATATATGTGTGTGAATATATATAAATATACATATACTTATATGTCAAATTTAACAGCAGAATTGGTGGCAAATTTAGCAGCTCCTACCTAAAATCTATTTTATAGTAGTTGAATCTAATAACCAAGTGAATTAGGCAAAAATTATGTTCCTCTATTTGTGGAAACAAGGTCACCCTTTCCCAAGACCATCCTTGTCATGTGTATTTGTTTTCTCATGTGTGCTATATGTAAGCGTACATGAAAACATGTCATCCTGAGAATGTTCTTGGTCTTCTGCCTGTGTTATATCTTTGTGTCTTTCCTTGTCTTTGTATATCTCTGTCTTTGGTATATTCTTCAACCACATTCTGAAAAAGATAATCTGAATATTTTTCCCATAACTTCAAATTGCATTGGTCTTTTTGATTGTCACATGCTTTTAAGTTAGAAATACTTTTTTTCACTTTGAGACTTTGCCTTCTCACTTTTATTCACATAACTGGTAGAAGTCTGAAGCCCTCAGATTCAGAATTTTATGAAGTTATTGATTTTTTTCTTCCTCACCTCCCTCAGGTACCTCTCTGGAATTTGAAATTGGTTCTTACCAGTTCATGCTAGACATATTATGGGAAAATAACCATTGAGTAGTCTATTAAAAATATGTCCATGCACAAAATGTCCACAGCTCTTCAACACTGCTCCAAAATGGCATTGTCTGGGTGGTGTTGGGACATTGTTTTATCAACACCCCGGAAATTTTCCTTCAACAGCCAGAGTTGAGGTATAATTCTCTAAATCATTTGATTTTCAAATTTTGTCATGCATCTGAATAGACTGATATCTGACTGAAATCCTCTTTGACTCAGGAGGTATGGGGAGGAGCCTGAGAGCCCTAATAAGTAAAAGAACTGGTAACTCTAATGGCGCTGGTTTGCTAACTGGGGACCCACCCAGAGAGGGGACTCTGCTCCTGAGAAAAGACATACCTTGTCTCCAGAAGTTTGTTGTCACTGCCTACTTCTTAATTTTATCTCTTGATGAGTTGTACATGTATAAAAGTTTAAGAACCTGACAGCGGGAACTTGGAGCAGAAACTATGGAACCATACTGCCTACTGGCTCACATTCTGTTACCTTTCTTATAAAGGCCCAGCCCAATGGCATAGGGGTGGCATTACCCACAGTAGGCTAAGCCCAACTAAATCAATCTGCAAGCAAGAAAATACCCTCCCCCACGTCATAACCACAGGCCAATCTGATGACGGCATCTTTCAGTTGAGGTTCATTCTCCCCAGGATTGTCAAATGGATAGCTCAGATTAGCTATCACAGTCATGCAGTTAAAATGTGAAATAGAACTTATTCTCCCATCTGATTTCAAAGACTTACATAATCTAATAAAGGGAAGCTGACTGTGGGATAGGGTGACGAGGAGTGCATAATCTCTGCTACTCAATTTTGCCATTTAAGAAGTCCTAATCATCACAGCTATTGGTTGTGCATATTACAGTGATGTTATAGATAGTGTTGAAAGCCAGGCCTTGGTGGTACATGGCTTTAATCCAGCACTTAAGAGAGGAGGCACATGAGTCTCTGTGAGTTTGAGGCCAGCCTGGTCTACAGAGCAAGTGCCAGGATAGGTTCCAAAACCTCATAGAGAAACCCCGTTTAAAAAAATAGTGTTAGAGCATATGACATGTGGCTGTTTCAATTTATTGACACTACACAGTGACAATAGTTGGAGAATCTAAGTTACCGCTAATTCACTGATATAAAGAAGTACCTTGAACCAGTCTAATGACTTTATGCATAATTGTATCAAACACAATAAACTAAGATCTGTGCATCACTCTGAGAATAGTACCTCACTGTAATCACACACCTGTTTTCTATATGCTCTCTTCAAACATCATTCAAAACATTGCCCTAAAACTTTTTTAAAAATGCTAATATAGCTCTGTGTAATAAAACAAATTTAGTGGAATCCACTTACATAATGTACATGCTTAAAAGAAAGATGATGTAGAATAACTTTCGATTTGTCCTTATACAGTCACAAAAAATCAGAAAAACAAACCATTGGGAAATAATTTTCTTTTCTCCTTAACCTCATTAGGCTTATGTGGCTTCAGGGACACCAGTGAAACTGCCATTGCTGTTTCTCAAATGTTCCATCTGTTCCTGCTGTTCCTTCCCCTACTTGAAGGCTGAATCCTTTGGTTCCCCAATTATTCTCAGTGCCCAACTGTGATGATAGCAATGGGAGTGGTGGAAAGAAGTGTGAGGATCCAAGAAGTGGTGATTGGCCGTGATGAGAATATGTTTAGTAGGAAATGCAAAGACACAGAGAAGCAAAATTATAGAAAACATTGCCAGAGCTCTGCGATTATTCCAAGCTACATTTGAGTATCATAAATTCCACAGTTTACTTTTGTATATACACATTTTTAATTCTGTATATGGCATCTGAATACGTGGACCTTGTTAAACAATAGAATGGAAGGAGGATTTTCTTGCTTTGTGTTTGTTGCTGTGATTAAGAACTGCTAAATAAAATCAGCTTGAGGTGAAAAGGGCTTACTTGACTAACAGTTCCAATCCTCATCCATTACTGTGGGAAGTCAAGGCAGGAACTTCAGCTAGTCACATCACATCCACAGTCAAGAGCCAAGGAAAGTGAATGCATTCATGCATGCTTGCTTGCTTATGCTCAACTTTATTTCCTTATTCTTATGGAGCTCAAATTCCTCTGCCTAGAGAATGGTGACACCCATAGTGGGCTGGGTCTTCTTACATGAATAAACTTAAGACAACCCACCTACAGAAATACCCATAAGCCAACTCAGTGAGGACAATCCATCATTGAGGTTCTCCTTCCAAGTAATTCTAGGTTATGTCAAGTTGATAATTAAAGCTAACCATCACAGGGCTAACACTTCTGAGTAGTCACTCTGTATCAGGGATGATACAGGCATTTTCATTTCAACACATCAGAAATTCTAAGTCAAGTTATCAAGTTTTTATTGGTAGCTAGGAGAGAGTTGGTATACAACCCCAAATGTGATTTTGTGGTTTATGTTTCTACTACCTGGATTCCATAGATAAAAGTCTAATTGTGTTTTTAAGTCTAGCACCACTTTTAATCAGTTTCCCCCTACATAAAACACATCTAATACTGATTCCTACTATATAGGCCAGTTATGATTATGCATTTAGTATAAGACCATTTAGTATATCAATATGGTCTTAGTGAGAAAAACCAATAGCCCAGTAATATGATGGAAAGAAACTTAGAGCAGAAGATAATCAGGCTAAATCATTGTATGAAGTCATACAACACCAAAATTTTATGATCAATATAAAATTGATCAGATCATATAGAGATTCTGTGAGAGGAAAACCATTCTATGGATTATAAGAAATTCTTGCATATTCTCAATATACTTGTGAATGGGCTTGTCACATATTGGGATTAACAGGAAAGTCACCTATGAGAGATAAATAAAACATAGACATGATGCTACAAAAGCATCTCCCCTTTCCCTTGAGGCTAGTGTTTCGTGGATGTAATTGGACACATCTTATCTAAAGTATTTGCTGGTTATAAACACTCTTAAACTACAATGTTTACTTGACATGTACACTTGTTTACCTGGTTTCAATTCACTTAGCTTAAATTGGTACATTGATGATATATAGGATTAATATTTTTGACTCTACCCGCAGACTTTATTAGCTATAACTACATTAGCACACTTAGCCACCTGAGATACAGCATTTTTCATTGTTTTAATGTGATTCACTTGCATTTCCATTTTCCACCAATAAACTACTGATAAGTACAGTATGAATAGAATATTTTAAATCTGGACCTTATGTGTGGATCATGCTAAAAAGTATCCATTGAATAAATATACTGATGAATGATTACAGGAACTATGAGTTATATTCCTGTATATGGATATTTGAACTTGAACTCCTCTTTGTTAATCAAACTATTTAAATAAAAAACAAGACTTCAGATTAATCTGAGTAAAAACATGTTTCATTATGACAAGAATAAGGATCTTCTTAAATCTTAATAAAAAAGAAAATAAGTTTAGCTTTGTGTTCTAACACATGCTTTGCTCTAGGCAACAGTATATTTACCAATAGCATGCATTTTATTCATCCAGATTTTACTTCTTTATAGTATAGTTGCATGATTCTTACCAGTATTAAATATGTAAGTGTGCCGGTGCCAATTATAAATGTAAGTTTACTTAGACTTACTGAAACTGACAAGAAACTTGGAAAAAATAGTTATCCCTACTTTTCCAATTAAGCATTTTATAAGATTTCCATTGCCTTGATATTGTTCATTTTTGTGTTAGTCAGTTTGAGAATTTATTGAATTTTGATTCAGTTGTATGAAGGGAGATTCAGTTTTCAACAAGGATGTAGCCCCTGGTGTTTTGTTCATATTTCAGTGCGTGGACCCATACATGCATGCACATTCAGTCAGCACTAACTGCAGTTGATGGGTTTAAAAAATGTTACATCAAGTTGGGAGTAGCATGAGGTGGTAGGGCTTAGGAAGAGATGGAGGTAGTCATATAAATATGAATAGATTTCTCAAAGAATAAATTAAAATATTTTAAAAATAAACTTATATTTAAAAACATCTGTACTTAAATCCCTTTAGATTTTATAGACTATGTATTATGAAAGTTAGTGGACCATTGCTATGTCATCTCATGAACACTGATGACCAGTCAACGTATTTTATTAATAACCTAATCTGAGATGAAAAGAAAATATGTTTACACATTTGTGGTACTTTATATTTCACTGTGGTTTGTAAGTATAGGGGAATTAACATTTATGAAATACTTCTGACCGGAGTAATCTTTGAATGGCTAGTTGTTAAAGATTAATGATGGCAGCTTTGATTTAAAATTGAGTTCAAATGTAGTTTTGCCCCTTACCTATGCAAACATTATCAAGGTATGCAACTTCATTAAGCCTTAGCTCTGTGTCAGTAAATTATCACACTGAATCAAGAAGACAGCGCTTACTACTAGGTGATGTAGGATACATAAGGGAATAAGCTTGATTACAAGCACATGAATATTTTATTGACATTATCACAACTGTTTTCATGTGACATGAGGTTGGTAACAGAGGGGAGATAAATGTTAATGAAATAATCACAACACTTTTATTATTTAGCCATCTGAAGAAATAAAAAAAAATTGGGAAAGTTGCCTAAAATTATACCTTGCCTTTGGTAACAAATGTTCTGTTTTATGGTATAGCTTAAGCACTCTCTCATCACTTTTCTCCCAGGACAAGGAAAACATAATGTGTGATTTTATAAAGCTTCACTTTTTTCAAACACCATACTCCGCCAGTGGCACACCCACAAAGCATATGTCCAAGAGAACTATCTCTGCTACATTCTGTACCTAAATCCTCCCTCTAAGGAAATTCTCTTACTTCTAGGGCTGATGTGTGCAAAGAAGTATGCTGTTGTTCATCAGTTATCATTTAACAGAGTAGTGGAGGAGGTTATACTCTTATCTAGTCTCCTTTGATTTTTCCCTGAAGAGGTAGGAAAACAAACCTCTCTTTTATGTGTTTGGTTCACCTAATATCTTTTATAAAACACCATCATATATGCAGATTTATTTAGAGTCCAAGCTTCAAGTAAGTGCATTTAAGGTGAGAAAGTCCTATGCCATTGAGGCATATTTGGAGAAAAGAAGAAATGACAGCTGTCAATCATAAGCAAGATTCCCTTAGATAAAACTGGCTTAATCATCAGTTAATTGCATGGATCCTAGTTAAGATTCCTCAACCTCTATGAACCCCTTAGAGTTTGTAGAACACACTGCAAATTTTTATCCTACAGGACTCCTGCATCTCCCATCTTTCTGTCTAGAGTATGCTTCCTTCAGTGGCTATAAGAGCACACTGTTTCTCCATAAATGTTTAGTCTAAATTTTTATGAACCTGTAAATTCAAAGTGCAAGACCACCAAAATCTAGAGACCCTGTTGTAAACTTAGTTACTAGATTAATGGGCTTTGGGGCTTTACCATACTGCATTTTCCCTTCCATTTTTGTGGGTAAGTACAAATATCAGTTGATATATGCATACATTTATATATCTATACTTTACATATATATGAAAATGCATACAAATATGATACAAAGTCACTATTCATAGCATTCCTAAATACAGTCTTTAAATGAATTCTAATTTATTTCCCTCATATCTGAAACCATGAAGGAGACAGTTATAAAATTGCCTTATGTGTTGGCTTCTATTTTTCACATAACTAGAATGACTTGTTTTGTCAGAGTATATTGCTTATAAATAACATAAAATTGCATTTTTCTAAAAAGATTTCATTTTTCAAGTGCAGATCTGCAATAATTTTAAATGAAATAAATTGCAATAAGATTCGTGGATGTCTATTACTAAACATAATACATACATTTTTTATATGGAGAAAAAATTTCAAGGGGGCATTGCTCTTCCCCAGGCTGGCCATCATTGTAGCTCATAGGGTTCACAGCTGGGTAAAGCTGATGATCCTTTTCTTGTCTGTCGGCATACATAGCACCTTACAGACTGTGAAAACTAACCAGTGGGGACAAAACTCCCAGGTCAGTAGCAGGGTGATATCTCTCTCCATCTTCTATGACTCAAGCATAGACTCAAGCATATGACTCAGCAGTGGCAAACTCCACACACAGCTAAAACAAAATGTATGGGATAAGCTAGAGACTGGAGGTAGTTGGTGCTGGGCCTTTCTTCTTTTTACATAGAGCTGAAAATGACTAAAGTAGATTTGCTCTTATATTAGGATAATGCCCCTATAAATATACAATAGCCTCATAGTGGAGAGACTGTACTCACCTCCCCTTTGATTTTCAGCTTGGTCATGCAATTGATGATTTTGATGTTGGATGATTAGTGGACATGACATGTGCTGAGGCTTTTACATGGTTGCTTGCTCTCATAATATTCTAGCTCTTGCCATGACAATATGACAGATTTATCCTTTGGCCCAAGAAGGATAACAGATACAATGGGCTATCTCAGATGATCCCAAATATAGTTTGAGTCCTGCCTATACTGGACACCTTTCAGATGGAACACAGATGTCACAGTGAGAAATTGTGTCTAATAGTATCTTGCAGTCATCTGCTAAAGAGACTGACTAGTATAATGATTCAAAATGCAATGGCTAAATTGTCCTGCAGAAAGTGCATATGATCTGTGCTGTGAAAGATTATACGAGTCTATGTTTCCAGATAGTTTTCTCTGTATCATTAATGTTGCATAGCAACATCATCCATTTGAGAGGACATCCACTGGGGATCTTCATTATTTCGCGATTTCTGCTACTACTTGGGACACAGAGAAGAATGAGACCTCATTATTGGTCTCAGGGAGCTTGTATGTAATTGAAAGAGGCAGACCAATATCACAGCAATGGAAAACAATACAACAAATCATTACCAAACTGCACACACTGTAACAAGGCACCATGCTCATTTGACAAACAGTAAAGCCACTCTATAGCCAAACTGGGACTATGACTCCCACAGAGAGTTCTGGCTTCAAGTCAACACAAAGCTGAATGGAGCTGTGTTCATCGAATTTGGATCTCTGGTAGACCCTGTTTCTTCAGAACACATTTAAAATGCAAAGAAGTAACTCTTTAATACTTAGTTTCTGAGCAAGCAAAATAGATATCATGACTTCCATTGCGAAACTTTCTTTATTTCACTTTTAATATTACTCTAAGACTTGCTAGCCAGCCATACAGCACTTGAAAATTTCACAGCACATCTTAGAGTGGTTGGTGAACATATTCTCAGACAACTATAAGTGTAAGTATGGATTATATGTGAACATAAAATGGAGATAAGTGTGGCCTTATAGATCCATAGAGATTGTGTGGTTTCAAAGAAAAGGCCAAGTCTATGATAGATAGGGCAAAGTATGCAGAATGGGAAAGGACAATTAGCTCCTATAAAAGTGACCTTGTGAATGTGTTTAGGAGATTTATGATCTCACAACAAACATTTCCTTTCCTTCTTCACTGATTCCACGGTGGTGTTCTTCCACTTAGTGACATCATTTTTTAACAAGATCCAATCTCTGTCCTCCAAACCATTGCTCATTTGAAGGCCACTCCTGCCATGTGCATACCTTCTCACTAATGGAGTCATCTATTTTTTTCTCAGATTAGATGCTGCCCTCATAGAGAATAATACTAACTGTTTACTTTGTGGAGTTATACTAAAGATGAGATGTTGTGCACATAAAAATTCCATTCCAGTATTGACATTTAGAATGAGTGAATAAAGCAAAATTAATATCTGAATGACAAAGTTCCTCAACATGAGTTTTCATAAAAGAATAACTTAAGTGACTTCCCAAACATTAAAATGTTTCTCCATCAAAAAGTAGCAATGTATTATCTCACATATTTAACTTACCTGAATCATCAAGGACCTCCACGTTAGACTTCAAGTGAGGGAACATATCATTAGTTTCAATTTTACTAATAGACAATGTTTTCCTCAATAGACAGTCTCTTAACATTGCCAAAAACTTATAATTGAACACGTCTAGAGAAACACTATTTTCAACTGCCCGAGTTGAGGAGAAAGAAATGTTTGTTGTAACTTTTCTCCCTTCAGTTACAGAATAACTGGCCTGATTTGTTTTATTATCTCAACTCTATTGACCGTCACACACGTCAAGGGACTTAATTAGAGAAATGAAAGATGTGATTCACAGTTGCTAAGAAGGCCCCACATGGCAGATGAGGCAGCATCCTGCTTGCCTGAGCAAAGGCCTGGTCCAACTGAGGATCTCTGCCCTGTAATTACTATGTCCTTTTAGGCATGATTGTAACTATAACAGATTTGTCCTCTCTGGCTACAGTCTGTGTTTTGTTCACAAGAAAATGGCTTTGCTTGTTTAGTAGCTAATGCATCCTTTGTGCTTTCTTTACATTTGCCAGATGATCAAAGCAAAAAATTATTTTTCTGCAGTTGTTTCTTTCAGAAAACACAGAGAGTAGTTTTAAAAGCTATTTTTAAAAGTGGAACATATTGAGATGATTGGAAGACTGTAACTATTACCCAGTGAGCAAGAAGTAAACTTTCCTTTTGAAATGGGATATTTTCTAGGGCTGGGGTCCATTTGAAATGCCAGCAATGTGCCTGGGCTGTAATTTGGTAGGAGCATGCTCACTGGTTCTGTACAATGTAGCCTGGACTGTTTCCAAGACTGTGATAATAATAAAGATGATGGCAATAATGATGATGATAATGGGAGTGGTATTAATGATGATAAATAATGCAAGTTAGAGACAATTTCAATCCAGTGTTTGATCTGCCAACATAATGGTGTCCTTGCCTCATATTCTAAATTGACCACCAAGAACTTGTCTCTTCAATTTATAAAATATAGACTGAAATGTCCAAGTACTGAATGTTTGCTACAATAAACTTCCCAATAATTATTGTCAGTTCTATCTCTTTGTGTTAAAATGAAATTCAAATCAATCTACTACAGTGTCTCAAGGGGCTGCTTACAAACACGTGTTTGAGGAAGTGTAAGATGTACAAAAGTCTCCCTTCCCCAAAACTTAAGTTCCTTAAACCACATTTATTTACCTTTGTCATGCCACTTAATTAGAATTTCATGTCTTCTTCCTGTATCTCACTTTTGTCATTTATAAATAACTTACTGTGCATAATTAGAAACTAATTATGAAGCAATTATCTCCCTCCTACAGGGAAACACAAATTTTAAGATAATGGCCACATTGTAGTTTGAAAACAATTGTCCCTACCTCCTCCTCCTCTTCCTCCTTCTCCTCCTCATTCTTCTCTCTCTCTCTCTCTCTCTCTCTCTCTCTCTCTCATACACACACACAAACACACACACTCTCTCTCTCACACACACACTCTCTTTCTCTCTCAGACACACACAACACAATACACATTTACACACATAACATGCATGCAAACAGCACACAAGATCACACTTGTTCATTCTTCCTTTGTCTCTCTCTGCCTCTGCGTCTCTCATACATGTGTGTGCTACCCTCCCACACTCTCTTCTTCCCTTTACCTGTCTTTCTCTGTCTCTGTGTGTGTCTGCTGTCCTTTGGAGATAGGAGGCTATTGAAATCACTTCTATTTGGGTCATTTCTCCTTGCCATAGTAATTAGCTTCCACTGTTCTGGCAACTTCAGGCCCATCTCAGGATTGTAATTCTGCAAAAACAGATCTTTTCTACAAATTTCTGTTCTTTCAGTTGCTTATTATCATTAATGCAGCTTATTGTACATTAGGGCAAAAGTCTTCTAATGTTTTCTATGATAACTGTAAGAAACGTTTTTTAAGTATGAGATACTTAGCACTTTGATTAATATAAGATATCTGAAAATCAATGCTAAAATCTAAAAAGTTGGATTCAATATGTAATAGTGTATTTTAAAAATACACTAAAATTACACTAATTGGTAGAAAATGTACTTTGAAAGAGCTGAACTAATGACACCCATGAACTTGTCTATTTGAGCAGACACATCTACCACCACTTTAGTAGATTTCCTTATGCCTTGATAACATAGGGTATTATTCCAAAAGGAATATTTATTACATTCACATTGCTTATGATGTCTGATAGTAAATAACTTTTTGAGTGTTTTATCTGCTTTGTGGTTATATCTACTAATTTTGTTGAGATATTTTCTGTATTTTGTCATGTTGGTATACCAAAATCATTTTATTTGACATCAAATATGATTTAGTTAGTCATAATGACATAAAAAAGAGTTCTCAACTTTCTCAAAATTTCATATTGTTTTCTTATGCTCTGTCATGAAATTCTCTTGCTTTAAGTGCCCTACAGGAGTCCCAGGAAAGTCAGACTGAGTGGAAACCTTGAGTTCTACATAAAGAATTGGGTCTCTAACTTTCTTTTGTCCTTATAATTTTCTTTGAACCCAGGACCCATCTGCTTTGGCCATAATATCACAGGGTCTGAATTTTAATCTTACCGTATACTTTCTTCCTGATCTTTATAAAATCCAACTCAGAATCTCAGCTTAAACATAGTGCTCTTAGATCAACCATCCCTGAGCAGAGAGTCTAAAGTATTTGCCTACATGCCATCTCTCCTAGCTCACACATGTCTCTGCACTGCAATTATTCATTGATACTTTTCTCATTTTGACATCTAACACCATGCTGTCTTCTCCTTCTAGTACTGGATCTTGTCCATTATGCTCACATTTCATTCCTACTGTTTCTTTCAGTGTGATCAGCTAGCAATATTCACTAATGATATAAAATGAAGAAATAAGGGTTGGAAAGTTTCTACAAACTAAAAGCGAAGCTAATTACAGTGATTGGTATTGAGTCACCATGCTGCTGCTGTGTCTTGCATCCAGTGGGGAAGATAGCCGAGCCTTAAGACATTTCAGCTGTGGTTAGTTCACTGTCATGTTACCTGTGTGTTGATGGCTTGATTCACATCCATATATGCAACCACATTCACTCTATAGGAGTGGTTCTCAACCTGTAGGTCCAGAGCCCTTGAAGGTCAAACACCCCTTTCACAGGGGTCACATATCAGATTCTTACATTACAATTCAGAACAGTAGAAAATTACAGTTTTGAAGTAACTACAAAAATAATTTTTTGGTGGGGGGATGTCACCACAACATGAAGAACTGTATTAAAGGATTGCAGCATCAGGAAGGTTGAGAACCACTGCTGTACAGTGTCAACTGTCACATTGATGTAAGACCAGAATAATCACTAATATTTTGGGATCTTATCAAGACCTACAAGAGACACATAGCTAAGATACCTGGAACAATTAAAAGCATTTTTGGCTAGCTATTTAAGACCTCTTTAACTTACAACTATAGGTGTACTTTCATGGACCAGTGAAGTATCCCAGAAGCAATAGTCTGTCTGGTTTTGTGGGAACAGAGACCCACTTCCCCATCAGCCTGGGGGCAGGCAGCTGTAAGACAATGTTTACTAAAAACATGTTTACTAAAAACATGTTTACTGAAAACAATCCGGTGTCCATAAAAAATGTTGCTGAAAAGGGCTTGCCCACAGGAACACCCTGACCTCGACCTTTCCAAAGACTCACCACCTCTTTCTGACCCACCCAACATAGTCTCTGGTGTCAGGGCAGAACCATCCAGGGGTAAGAGAGGGAACAGAAGCTTTTCTTGAGGGAAACCTTTCTTGGGAAGTTTTCTTGGGCCTTCTTGGGGCCTGCTTAAAGTTTTCTTTACATCGCCGACTGGTCTCTGTGTCATCAATCCTGACACCCTCTCCACATTCTCGGATACCGGCTGTACAGCGGGCACGGCAGGTTTGTTGCAGTTGTTGCTGTTCTTGTTTCTTTCAAACAATATACTCAGATTCCTCGTGTCTGGAATTAACTTCCATACTGTTTTCATTCATCACAGCCAAAATTTTCTTTGTATAGAATGTTGACAAAAAGATGGTTTTCTTTGAGTTGATGGTTACAAACTGATGGTTCCAATAAAATAAGAGGCACTCATTGAAATCTAAAATGTAATTCCAACTAAACATTTTTAGGACAGGTATATTTCATACAATATGCTGGTTACAACATGCTAATTTTTAGATTTATCTGCAGTTTGTATTTGAGCAGACATACTCTATATAATTGAAATAACTTTGACGAAGATCTACTCTTGAGTCTTATGTCTTGTCCTTGGCTTAGTCTCACCATAGAACTTAATTGTAAGTCATTCATAATGCTGCCTTGGACTTCCCTAATGTCAAGAACAAGTTCATCAATGCCTTGCACCCTGGCCCCTAGTGGAAATTTTTTTGTCCTTCAATTTAATAATGATTTAGGACCATGCAGTTTTTCATTTCCCCATTCATAATACAATTTTCTTTCCCCTAAATCTTCTGAGACTACATTAAAATCACTGGTTACCGCTCATTCATCTAACTAATGGCTATTTAGCCAGTTGTTCAGTGAAAATTCTGAACTGCTTTAGGATGATGGCAGTAGTGGGAACTGGTGTGTGCTTCTAAGTAGTGTAAACTATCCAGCAAACCTAGAAGGGACATAAACTGTGGTCACAGCAGGGGATCATCTCCTTTTATATGCCTCTGGAAGTGCAGTTCTCATTTAGCAGGCAGAACTTTCTATGCACTGGGGAAACACTATTCTTGTTTGTAATGCTTAGTTTTAGAATATGCTCCGAGTATGCACAGGCAGCTCTCCCTTTCCCAGCATCATTACAGTGTACAAAGGGAACAATTAAGGGGGACTTGCAAAAAGAATGTAAATTTACCCTTATGGGCACTTCCACCACCCTCCTGTGTTTTGTTTCTAGCAGTGGTAGATATGCATGGTAAGCCCCAAGCTGCCTTGCTAAGCATATATTCGACACAGCAAAGTATCTAATACAGTGAAGAGTGATCTAGACATTTTACATAAAGACTGTCTTATTTCTCTCCACATATCCACCTCTAGTTTCATCATATTGTTGAAAATGACAGTTTATCTTCTTATTCTAGATTAAATAATATCTCACAGTACATATACTGTCATAAAATGAGACTGGACACTTCCCATGTATCATTCTTTAAAAAAAAATGTTCTAGCTATGTTGATCCTTTTGCCTTCACTTCAAGTTTGGAAAAGAACCACCTAATCTGTAAACGTCTTTGTGAAATGTTTTTAATTAAGGTAGGTCTTTGGCAATTTGGACATGTATATAATTTATTCAGGTAACTGTCTTCCACCATCCTCTCTTATCTCCCTCTCAATTCTGTCAAATCCCTTCTGCCCTACTGGCCCCTTTGTCTAGATCTGTGACTTTGGTTCTGTTGTATGGTAGAATTTTAACAGGGATTTTGTTAAGCCTGTAGTCATTTGGAGAAAACAGTTTTCAGGGTTGAGTCTGGAGCGAATTAAACCTTCATGTTTAGCAATCTTTTATTTGTTTCATTAAAGCTATGTAATCTTCAAGGCCAAAGAAATGAACCAACGAATAAATGCTTTTGTCCTGCAAGTCTGAAGACATGAGTTCTGATCCCTGATACTGTTTTCTAAGCACAGGGTAATTGTAGGACACTCTTCTTAACATCCAGACAAAGTTTGGAATATCTGCTCTCAGTGTTCCATGTACTATCACACTGGATGACTTATCCAAGATTGTAAGGCAAGAAAAAATAAAGAATATAGATCACAAATAAAGAAACAAACTGATAGCCGGGCGTTGGTGGCACACGCCTTTAATGCCAGCACTTGGGAGGCAGAGGCAGGCAGATCTCTGTGAGTTCGAGGCCAGGCTGGACCGACAGCCTCCAAAACAGAGAAACCCTGTCTCGTAAAACCACAAAAAAAGAGAAAGAAACAAACTGATATTCTTTGCTGATAATTGAAAATCCCCCAAAGAATTTAGGATCCTATAATAAAACGAGTTTGGAGAGATTATTGAATGTAAGATCAACACAGAAAATAAGACATACTTCTATACAGTGGGACACCTGAATTTGAAGTAAAATTCCCACCTGAAATATTACATAAACTATAGAAAATATACATAGATACGAACTTAGTGACATAAACATATAGATACCAATAATGTGTTCAGTCAGTGTACCAAAAACTGCAAATCACTAACAGTCTGTAAAGAGTAAGGAAATGCTAACACAGTGCCACACTGTCAGGGAAAACTCTCATCTGTGTGGTTCCCTGATTCTGTAAGTAAGAAAACAGAACTTTTATATTGGGAAAGCTGTCCATAATCCCTTCCACATACTGTCCCGTAAGTTATTTCCACAACTCTTCCACATCGCAAACCCAAGTTCACTGCATTGTTCTCTAAAAGAAGACAACAATCCAACACAAGGAAAATACAGAAAATACCTAGTCGAGACCTTCTCACTGACACCCACGATCAAGAGGTCTAGATCAGTCCTATGCTGGCCTCTCAGTCACCAGTCTGGGTTCCATGAGCTCCCCCTTGTTCAGGTCAGCTGTTTCTGTGGGTTTCATCCAGCCCAGTCTTGACCTCTTTGCTCATAGCTCCTCCCTTTCTAATACTGGTTTCCAGGAGTTCAGTTCAGTGTTTAGCTGTGGGTGTCTGCCTCAGCTTCCATCAGCACTGGATGAGGATTCTAGGTAGGCATATAAGGTTGTCATCAATCTCATTATCACAGGAGGGCATTTAAGGTAGCCTCTCCAGTTTTTGTCATCCTTGTGGATCTCTGGAAATCTCACTAGTGCCATACCCCAGGTCAAACCTGCCTTGGCTCCCTCTATTATGCTATCTCTCATGGTTATAGATATCAAGTTCATTATCAGGAATGGGCATTCAAGGTGGTCTCTCCACTATTGCTTAGCTTGCCAATTGGTGCCATCCCTTTAGATCACTAGAGGTCACACTGGTACCTGATCTGTCTTCTAACTTATGATTCCCTCTTCCCCCTATTCGACCCCCCCACTCATCCTTCCTGTTCCCCCATGACCTACTCTCTCTTCCTCTTCTCCCCCTCTCTTCTTTCCAGCTCCAACTCCCCCCCAACCCTCGCCATGTTCCCCATCTGTTCAGAGGATCTTGTCTCATTCCTCTTCTCTGGGTACTACGCATATCTTTAAGGTACTTTCCTGTTTCTCAGACTCTCTGTCAGTGGAAGTGCAGACTGGCCCTATCCTGGTCCATGTCTAAAATCCATATATGAGTGAGTACATACCATGTTTGTCTTTTTGTGACTGGCTTACCTCACTCAGGATGGTTTCTTCCAGTGCTACCCATTTACCTGCGAATTTCAAGATTCCATTGTTTTTTTCTGCTGAGTAATACTCCATTGTGTAAATGTACCACATTTTCTCTATTCACTCTTCAGTTGAGGGGCATCTAGGTTGCTTCCAGGTTCTGGCTATTACAAATAATGCTGCTATGAATGTAGTGGAGCAGATGCCCTTGGTGTATGAATTTGCCTCTTTTGGATATATGCCTAAGAGTGTAATTTCTGGTGTTTGTGGTAGATTGATTCCCATTTTCTTGAGGAATCTCCATACTGATTTCCAAAGAGGCTGTATGAGTTGGCACTCCCACCAGCAGTGGAGGAGTGTTCCCCTCTCTCCACATCCTCTCCAGCATAAATTGTCTTCAGTGTTTTTTATTTTAGCCATTCTGACAGGAGTAAGATGGTATCTCAGAGTTGTTTTGATTTGCATTTGCCTGATGGCTAAGGATTTTGAGCACTTTCTTAAGTGTCTCTTGGCCATTTTAGCCTCCTCTATTGAGAATTCTCTATTTAGTTCTGTATCCCACCTTTTAATTGGATCCTTTGGTGTGTTGGAGACTTGCTTCTTGAGTTCTTTGTAAATTTTGGAGATTAGCCCTCTGTCAGATGTGGGGTTAGTGAATATCTTTTCCCATTCTGTGGAGTGCCTTTTTGTCTTGTTGACTGTGTCCTTTGCCTTTCAGAAGCATTTTAGTTTCAGGAGGTCCCATTTGTTAATTGTCGATCTCAGTGTTTGTGCCACTGGTGTTATGTTCAGGAAGTGATCTCCTGTACCAACTCGTTGAGGAGTATCTCCCACTTTCTCTTCTAAAAGTTTCAGTGTGGCTGGATTTATGATGAGATCTTTGATCCAATTGGACTTAAGTTTTGTACAAGGTGATAAACATGGATCTATCTGCAGTCTTGTGCATACAAGTACCCAGTTATGCCAGCACCATTTGTTGAAGATGCTTTCTTTTTTCCATTGTATAGTTTTAGCTTCTTTGTCAAAAATCAAGTGTTCATAGGTGTGTGGGTTAAAATCAGGGTTTTCAATTCAGTTCCATTGGTCTACCTGCCTATTTTTGTGCCAATACCAAGCTGTTTTCAGGACTATAGCTCTATAATAGAGCTTGAAGTCAGGTATGGTGATGCCTCCTGAAGTTCCTTTATTGTATAGGGTTGTTTTGGCTATCCTGGGCCTTTTGTTTTTCCATATAAAGTTGATTATTGTTCTTTCCAGGTCCTTGAAGAATTGTGCCAGAATTTTGATAGGGATTGCATTGAATCTGTAGATTGCTTTTGGCAAGACTGCCATTTTTATTATGTTGATCCTACCAAACCAAGAGCATGGGAGATCTTTCCATTTTACTTGGTCTTCATAAATCGTATTTGTCACTAGGATTTGGATTTCAGTGTGATCTTTAACAGTAGTAAATTAATATTGCTTTCCTGTATCTATTTTATATGTATATAAACACATGTGTCTATACACATCTATTTCATAAAGATTGATATGATGAACGAGTAAAATTTAACACTAGTTTTCCTTAGTCACTGTTTCTATGGGAACACAGTAGCTGACAGAAACATACAATTTGAATCCTTTTGCAATGACATTGGCATAATTTTCTAATTTTTTCTGACAAACAGAAGGCTGTGCTCATGCTAAACTCTTCAAAATTATTGTTTCACTATCCAAACTAATGTTTCATTTAGAACCCATCTACTTTCTAATTTATGGCAAATTCAATTTTTATTAAAGTTAATTTATTTTAAATTTCTCTTTGAAAGCCAATTAAATCAAACATAATATAATGCATATGACCTATAGTCTGTAAATAAATTCTACACATGGTTCAGCAGAGAGTGTTCACTATCAAATTTAACGTAAAGGTATAAATGGTAAACACCTAATATAGTTCTTATGGGTTGTATAGAATAGCTCATTGATTTTGAGACAAAAATTCATAATGATTTGAAATAAAATACACAAATTAGACCTAATGAGTTACATTAAACCAATGGTTAGTGAGTATGGCCAAGAAATGGATTTATTAGATGTTTGAGTACTTAGTCATCATAAACAGCATGCATCAAATACATGTTAACTACCTAAACTCACCAAATTGTTTACAGTAGTTGGTGGTTCGGGGATGGCTCAGGAGGTAAAGTGCTTGCATCACAAGCACAAGGACTTGAGTTTTGCTCCTCAGCACTTGTATAAAAATCCAAGCTCAATGGCACATGCATGTCACCCATCATGCAGGGATACACAGGCAGATCTCAGAGGTTTGATGATCACTGAGTTTAACTGAAATGGGAGTAGCAGATTTGGTGAGAGACCCTGTCTCAAAAGAAAAGGTGAGACATCACTGAGGAATACCTGAGGTCAACCTCCAGCCTTCACATGCATGCATGTATATAGTAAGTATCTGTGATTCTTCGCATCAATTGTATCACCTATTTAAAGAACAATAAATACCTAGTCAGGATCTTAATCATTACAATTTGATTATCCATTTTCCTCCTTTTTCCCCTCCTTTTTTTATTTATCTTTTTACACATGTTACTCTCAGTTCCCTCTCCCTCTCCTCTTCCACCGACCCCCTAATCCTTCCAACCCCCACCCCACTCCATCCCCCTCCTCTCCCCTGGGAGGATAAGGCTTCCATGAGGAATGTTCAGAGTCTGTTATATCATTCCTGGCAGGGCCTAGGTCCTTCCCCATGTGTCCAGGCTGAGAGAGCATCTTTCCATGTGGAATGGGCTCCCAGAGTCTATTTGTATGCCAGGAACAAATACTGCTCTACTCTCCAAGGTCCCATAGATTGCAGAGGCCTTTTCTCTGACACCCAGGTTTGGGGGGGGTGTTTGGATCAGTCCCATGCTGGCCTCTCAGTCATCAGTCTGGGGTCCATGTGTTCCCCCTTATTTAGGTCAGCCTCCTCTGTGGGTTTTGCCAGCCTGATCTTGATTCATTTGCTCATCACTCCTCTTTGCAATTGGGTTCCAGAAGTTCAATTCAGTTTTTAGTTGTGGGTGTCAGCCTCTGCTTCCTCAGCCACTGGATGAGGATTCTAGGATGGCATATAAGGTTGTCATCAATCTCATCACAGGAGGGCATTTAAGGTAGCCTTAATGCCAGTTGGTGTCATTCTTGTAGATCTGTGAAGATCTCACTAGTGCCAGATCTCTCCTCCAACTTAAAATGGCTCCCTCTATTATGGTATCTCTCATCTTTTTCTCCTCTATTCTTACCCTGCAGCCACTGTGGAGATGAGTATGGAGATTCCTCAGGAAAATGAAAATAAGCTTACCACAATATCCAGCAATTCCACTCTTAGGCATATACCCAAATTATGTAAACTCATACAGTAAGGACATCTGCTCAACTATGTTCACAACAGCATTATTTGTAATAGCCAGAACCTGGAAGCAACCTAGATGTCACTCAACTGAAGAGTGGATAGAGAAAATGTAGTATATATACACAATATCATACGACTCAGCAGAAAAAATAAACAATGGAATCTTGAAATTTGAAGGTAGGTGAATGGCATTAGAAGAAACCATCCTGAGTGAGGTAACCCAGTCACAAAAAGACAAACATGGTATGTACTTTCTCATATATAGATTTTCCTACAATCCCACCACCAGAGAGTCTGGGAAGCAAGGAGGACCCTAAGAGAGATATACATGGTAACCTGGAAAAGAGTTATGGGACCAGATTTCTTAATTGGATTGGGGGAGGGCAATGGGCTCAGATATCTTAATTGGATTGGAGGGCAGAAGGAGATGGGAGGAATAGAGGGGGAAAAGAGGAGGGGAGAAGAGGACCTGGATAGGCAGAAAGGTTGAGCCAGGGTAAGAATCCATTTTCATCTTACTTAAGAAAATACTTTGATACCTTGACAGAAGTTTTGACGTGTATTTTCTCTTTCAGATTTTCCAAAATTATTCTTGAGTAATTAATGCTGAATTTTTAAGAAAAAAATCTCCTATAGAGTAGGTATTGACTATATATCTGTACTCAACATATTATCTCATGTAATCTTCAATACGATAATCAGATATGAATACTTGTAATTACTTGTTTAGATACTGTGCATATTTTGACTCCCTTTTAGGAATTCTGTAAAATATATGGAATTGTGATTAAGATGTGGACCGTGGAATCAACAGATACTTTAGGAGAATGGTCTCATCATATGCTCCTGGGACCTTAAATCCAAATAGACAACACCTTAATGGTGGAACTGCAGGTAATGAGTTTTGGCAGAAAACTCTGTGGCTCTCCATAAGCAGGAACTACTTTGAGATTCTCATTTATTTGCCTTCTTATGTAACTTACATTGTAGGTGATCCATGATCCAACCACATATACAGAACTGTAGTATACAAATGGATCAGCAGCAGCAGTGGCTTTTCAATTCACTGGTCACTTTTGTTTTACTGTCATTCATTTTTAATATACTGAATAAGAAAGAATTAAGGCCCTGGGGCTTGAGAGATGCCTCAAATGCTAAGAACGCAATTTGTTGGACACCAAGCAATTAATACATGAAATGTGACTGCAATGTTAGACTCAAATCATAATATTACAATTGTAACCTGGAGGCAGGAGGTGATGAAATGGCCATGGAGAAGTGCTACTTATTGTCTTACTTCTAATGGTTTGCTTAGCCTGCATTCTTATAGCACCAAGACCAGAATCTCAGGGGTGGTACTAGCCACAATGGGCTAGTCTCTCCCAAATCATTCATCAATCATGAAAATGCAACACAGGCTTGCTCATAGGCCAGTCTAGTGTTGTGAAGATGCTTTATTTAGATTTTAATTTTTTTTTGCAAATAAAATACAAAAAGTTTATTTAGTTCCATCATCCACTGATAATTGCTATTAGGATTTTGTGCATACATATTTTTCCTTATCTCTTTCTTTGTGTGCAAGGGACTATAATGTGTATTTTTTGTGATTTGTATACCTAATTATGCATGTTTGGCTTCATTCCATAGCATTATATACTGTTTTTTTTCCAGTTTAAATTTAGATAAGAAACGAGGTTGCTTCACAAGTCAGTTCCAGGTCCCTCTCCCATTCCCTCCCCTCCTCCCGTGCCCTCCCCCCAACCCCCCCCATTATCCCCTCATAACCCCAGGGAGGGTGAGGCCCTCCATGGGGGCGTCCATAGTCTGTCATTTCATATAGGGCAGGGCCTAGACCCTTCCCCAAGAGTTCAGGGTGAGAGTGCACCTCACACGGACTTTGGACTCCCATAGATTTTAATTTTTAAAATGGCGCCCTAATTAAACAATAAATAGTTTCTATAGGAAGAGAATTTACTAATAACATGTGACTGAGGAGATCATGAAGTTGCAATGGTTGGTTGATTCTGTAGTTTGCAGACAACTTGCCTGGGGTGGGCTGGATAGAATATTTTCCTAAAGTGGAATATCCACGTGCCACTAGGGTGATTAGTGGTGCTTATGGCTTCAAAGCCTCCATTCTTCCATTCCTAAGTGAGCAGCTTTGAGATGGCATTGAAAATTACTTCCTTTGACAAAGGCGATCCAGATAGTTGTCATCCTTGGTAAGGATTTAACTTAGAAGCCACAAGCATCATCTTTCTCTGATGTGTTCTGCCTCAAAGAATTCACACATTTAGTGCAAACTCCTCCAGTGACCTTTATCAACAATAGAATGGAATGTGTGATTCAATTGCTCTTACCTCTTTAATTCAATTAGTATTTATATATATAAACACACACACACATATTTGTGTCTCAGAATGCTCAATAGCTCAATGGATAAATGTACTTGCCAATAAGCCTGACAACCTAAATTTGATCCTTGGAACAGAGTAGAAGGAGAAGACCAACTCCCACAAGTTGCCTTCTGTCCTCCACATAAGCACATCTGGATTTAAACACACAAATGCAATAAATAAACATAAAAAGAAACTGTGGGTCAACATAAGAGGCATATAAATACCCATATTGGCATGCATGGAAGAACTTTATACATGATAATTGTATTGGTCTATTTCTGCTTCTGTAGCAAACAAATCAGATTGGATAATTAATAAACACAGGTATTAGTTCTCAAATATTTGGCATCTGGGAAGATTCAGTGTCTGATGAGGCTCATTCCTTTTCCATAACACCAGCTGTGTGTTTTCCTGCACTAAAAACATACAAGATCCTCCTGTGATCTTTTATTAGGTCACTAACATTAGTAACCTCAAAAAGGCCTCATTGTGTAGTACAACACTTTAGGGTTTCATTTTTGCATATGACATTATGCCTACACTAGTGATTCTATATATCTGAATTATTGTTCTGTTTGCTTGAGATCTGGGTAATAAGGACAGAGTATAAGAAAATACCTGGAGAGTTCTTTCTGTATATAAATATACATAGGATATATATCCAATGCTGTTGACATGTCCCAAATTTAGCTACATTGTGGTAAACAAGGAGGAAAAAGATTAATATCATAAACCTAAGCAGAGCAATTTCTCACACAAAGGTTGGAAGTGTGTGTGTGTGTGTGTGTGTGTGTGTGTGTGTGTAGTTTGAAATGATAAGAGAATTTGCATTTTTTAATCCATGTATTCATGAAGAGATCTAATCTCTTCCTTTCAATATTACATATTTTGTAAGTTTTGTTTGTAGGATTGGGCTTGAAGCCATTCAGGCTCTACTTGTAATCAATGTAAGTTGCTAAATATGTATCAAAGACTCTTGAAAGTACCTATGAAACAGTACTGGGGATGTAAGTAGAGTTCTGCTTGGATTGTAAACTTCATTATCATCTAAAATTTCACTGTTTTTATTTGTCTTTATTTTCTTTTTCTTTTAGTTTTTATTAATATTTTATTTTTATTATTTCTTTTTAAGCTTTCCCTTGGTGGGGCTTTACAAGGGTGAAGGACAAATATGGAAGGTCTAGGTAATGAGTGTGGTTGGGGAACATGATGTGAAATTATCAAAGAATCAATCAAAAATGTGTTGAAGAAAATAGATTCTTCTCTTATACAATACATATCTGCCACAGTTTACCCTTCTTCCACTCCTCCTAGATCCCATACCCTACCCCACTCCTCTTCCCAAGATTCCCTTCCCCTTGCCTTCCTCTTCAAAAGAGCAGGCCTCCCAGAGACAACAGCTGGACAGGACAAAACAAGATACAAGGCTGGGCAAGGCAGCCCAAAAGGAGCAACAGTTGTAAGAGCAGGCAAAAGCTTCAGAGAAACACTCACTCTCACTGTTAGGAGTCCCACAAAAACAGCAAGGTAACAGCTAGGAAATATAGGCAGAGGACCAGTGGAAGACCTGTGCAGGCCCTGTGCGTGCTGCTTCTGTCTCTGTGAGCCTGTAGGATCCCTACTTAGTTGATTCTGTTGGCCATGTTCTCTCTGTGTCCTCCATTCCCTCTAACCCTTACTGTCTTTCCTCCAACTCTTCTATGGGTTTCCCAGTCTCTGAGGAGAGAAATAAGATGCAGACCCCCAGTTTAGACTGGCTCTCTGCATGATGTTTGGTTATGGGTCTCTGGACCAGCTCCTTTCAGCGAGATGTTACACATTTATAGTCAACCACAGAGTTTATGCTGGAAATATAAAGTGAATCCATAGTCTTTGTATGAGGACAAATTATAGAACCATTTTAAACACCTAATAGACACACTTTTTCCTAAGTCTAGCACAGGTTACTGTCATCTGACTCTTTTATTTCACTAAATGCACAGTCATCATCGTTTCCAGTGTTTATGTCATCATTTAGCAATGTATTATGTCACTTTAACAGACTTAATGCATTTAATGGCTATATATTTTCAGCAAAGCAGTGATATTATACACTGGACGTTTTCGGTGATTCTTATGGTCACATTATTCCTTGTTTCTAAGTGCTATGGAAACCTAAGACCTAACATAAGTCCTTCAGTGGAACTTCATCCTGGATCCTACCTTCTTGTTTGATTTCCATCTTGTTCATTTTTTAATCATACTTTATGAGAATAAAGCTGCCAAATCCTAGTCAGAGCTGTGAAAATGGCCACGAGAGGGAAGAGCCATGACCAAAATGCCTGCTAATAATAAACCAACAAGGTATGGATAACATGAGAGCAAGGTATTGGCACAAATACATACCTCCAACTTTGAGTAATCCACACAACAGAGCAATGGCCTGAATGCCAGCAACTTATTGTTTCAAAGGAGATATTCCTTACATGAGACCAGAAGAGAAGATAGAACATCATGAGTACACCAACAGGAACAGCTAAAGTCAACAGGTCACTCAAAGGTGGGAATGGGAACATCCAGCAACGGCTTATTGAATATGGCCTCTTCCAAAGTTCTCACTTTTATTCTTGTTACACATTAAAGTTACTACTTCACAGTCTTTCCTTAGTTTGCCCAACATATGGATTAAAATCTAAAATAGCAGCTTGTTTTCTGCTGTTTCTATGTTAGAAAGTCTCAGTAGGTGTTAGAATTTGCATTTGCATTTTCTTCACCAGCAATTCAATATTATTTTCCACACTTCTTTGCTGGCTAACAACGTGGTGTGACAAAATATTCCTGATTATTAATGCCCTCTGTATTCCAAGTTGGCACAACTGTAAATTGTTTTCTTTTCCACTCATCTCAGACATATGCAGCAGGGCCTTCTTGACCTTGGATGATAGAAAATGGACTTACATCTCCATCTGCTTATCATAAAAAATAGCCAAGCACTTGATATGTACATTCTGATAGTGCCCAACAGTACCAACATCATCAGGCCCTGCCTCTTAGAATGAGTTTCCAGGAAATAAGCCCTAGGATAAAAACCGTGTGCACACTCTGAGAGAAAAATTGTGAGTTGCCCTCAGATGAAACCTGTGGGAACTCTTATTCCTTGGTATTTAATGCAGGGTGTTAAACAGCTCTCTGTAGAACATGGGGCAGGAATTCAGTGTTGTCCAAGATTATGAAAACATGGTTGGACTTTTGTAACTCCATTCTCTAGAGAAGCTGATCAAGAGCTCCTCAAGGCAAAGACAATTCATAATGAGACACAAAACTATATTCAGCCATCTGATACTTCCAGATACTGATATGAGAAGGAACTCTTTGTGGCAGTCCTAAAGAAGAGATCTCAATTTCCTTACAGACCTCCAGAAATATTAATTCCGTGTGTGCAGCTAGTCTCTGACCACTGCATGCACTAATCACAAGAGAATCAACAACCACAGAAGAAGATATGAAGGCACCCAACTGGTTTCAATGCTCAAACCAATTCTTAAAATAGTAGAATTTATGTACATCAGACATAGGAGAAAAATACAGAGGAGATACAATCAAACCTCTCAAACTATTTCTTTCTAAATGAAGATGTTGAAATTTGATGTTTATTTTACTTTTGGTACTCTAAACACAGATCTAATGAATAAAACAAATATTCAATCAAAATTAATCAATCGTACTTATGCCTGTAATGGTGAGTGTGTGACTCGTGGATTCTGACTTCATGGGAAGGAGCATGATATTGCTCTCTGTAATCCAGCATCATGCCAGCTGATGGGAGTGAAATGGCTGTGCCACCCAACTCCAGTGTCATCCAACAATATAATTCAGAGTGTTCTTAGAGATAAGAGGAAATGAACTGGAAGGTAGTACTTGGTGTCACTTCTGTCTCTACCTCTCAGTTCTCTGATCATGGATGGCATCACTGGACTGAGGATGCAATACTATAATATCAGTATTATTGGAGGGCATATATTTACTCTAGAAAAACTAGTGTTCTGTATTCACAGGGTACAATAAATAAGTGGTATATAAATTCTCTGCCAAGATTTATATCATCAAGATACCAGGATGTTTTCTGCTGATGACCAGAATTTGCTGTATAATTAGCAAGAAATAAGATTATGGATTCATAGCCATGTTGCCTTTCCTGTGAAATGTGCTTCTTGATTAATCGGGTATTCTGAATCCTTATATAGCAGTGTTAACTCAAAATTTTTATCTATGAAAAGAGTATGCCTAGAAGATGCTGTTGTTCCTGATAAAGATAAAAAATGTCCCTTACAGCATAGAACTCTGTACTAAATGATTTGTCTTATTAACAGATAGGAAGTCAAGAATATTCTTTGTTAGAGTAAACTGAATTGAATTAGTAGATGTTGCTAGATAAATATTTTTGATTAGGAGTGTCAACTATGATCTTTATTTCTACCATGATGACTGCTCTATATGTACCTACCATGTCATGATTAAGCCAACAAACAACAGAAACCAGATCATTTTTTCAAGCAAATTATCTTATCTACTTGGTTATTTTGATCATCACTCACAGTTGGTATTATTTTGTGTGTGAAAATAGACAATATAAAGATTTCCATTTTGTATATATATGTTATAGGGCATTGAACCTGGATCTGTGAGCCCTAGCAAAAAAAGTACAGGTGTGACAAAGATTGAGTAAGATAGTAAAGTGATTATGTCAAGATTATAACAGAGACTTGACTAGTTTTACAATAGTTTTTCTCAAATTTAAGACCCTGGAATCCATGATTCTAAACAGAGGCTGTATAAATCTTTATGTAAACCTATAACTTAATTATTTTTTGTTCAAAATTTTCATCAAGTAGCAATGATTCTCTACATTTTTTTCCACATTTATTAAATGAAGATAAGAATATTAACCTATTCCATGGTGCCAAACTTCTTATATAATTGGCATTGTATAAAACACTTGAGTTTATTAAATTACTTCTTGAAGGGAAGGAGTACACACATGTTAACACACACACACACTGTGTAGAATGTCTTACTGGCTATTCTAACTGTTCATTATTGCATAATAAGCCATAATAAAACTTAACAACCAAAATGAAATTGTATTATTTTCTCCCACAGTTTTGTTATTTGGCTGGGCTAAATAAGGTGGTTTAGGGGTTTCTCTTTCATGAAATTTCAGTCAGATACTAATGGGGAGCAGTCATCATCTGAAAACCAAATGAGGCTTAATTTATTTGAAAAGTTCACATTGATAACAGCATTTGCTAGTCATTTGGGGGAACTTAGATAGATATATAGTTTCTGTAAAGGACTTAATTTCTGAAAGCAGGCCAGATCAGATGATTTCTCAAGGCGAGTGTGCCATCAACAAGTGTTCCATGATGCAGCAGGCTGAGTATCAGTCTTGCTAGATTTGTCTTGTGCAAAAGCTAAATAGTGTCATTCTCTTCAATTCTGCAATCTCTTAGGGAATGTCAAGGAAGCCATCTTTGGAATGCAGTCAGCCACAATAATCACTTGGTAAAATCCATGGCACAGGAAATTACTCTACAGTGAGCTTATTTTATGCAGGATGTAAAATACTTGTGGCATCTCTAGCATGCATTCCCAGAAGACTTTTATAGATAAAATACAACCATTTGTAATTGGAATTATCAGATAACAGTTTTCTTCAAACGTATAAATTGATTTTTGTCTTGGTGAGGACTCTTGTTCAAATATTCTGATTTTTGCAATGTTTCCTGAAACAGACAAAATCCTGAAATGACTATGAGAAAGTCATGGAAGTCTGTGGGTTGAGTAAACAATTCTATGAACACAAAAGTTGAAAGAAATGTCTTCATAGTAAAAATAGATTAAATTATTTAAAAATATCACAAGACAGAGTTTTGTCTGAAGGACCAATTTTGAATTTCAGTTCTGTGTATAACTTCCTCTTATAAAAAATAAGCATTACTTTTGTCATTGCATCTGATAACTAATAAAGAATAGTGTTTTTCTTATTTATTTGTTCCATAATTTCACTCTAAAAAGCATGATTTATGGAGTAGAACATTGCACATAACAAAGTAGCCACATGAATACTGCAGCGTTTGGTATACCCTGTGTACATTTTAAAGCTGTTTTTATCTACAAACCACAGAGATTGGAGTTCTATATTTAGAAAGGTTAGAATGAGTGATGATATCTTGGACATGTTTCTCTAGACCTCCAGCTTCAAAGACTTTAAAAACGGAGATAATTACATCCATGCCTTTTGTCACCTAGAATGAATGCTGCCTGGCAGATGTCTAAGCCTAACTTTGTACTAATGTGTGTCCTTTTACTTTACAAATTTTCAATACTTATAGTGGTACTCATTCATCAGTAGAACATTATAATCAAGAGAAATTTTCCCTTCCAAATAAGGACAGAATTAGGCTGCTAAAAGAGGCAATAAACCCAAATCAATCTATCAATCTGATACATTTTATTCATTATGAGTTATTTTCTTCTGTGTCACTAAATCACTTTAAGTGTTTGCAGTCATTAATTGCCTAATCCCTTCTTCTTCTGTCAGCCCTTAGCATTATCACACAGATATTTGACCTTATAGTGGGACAGAAATTGCACTTGTTAAAACTGTGAATGGTGTGTCTTCATGCTAACGATGATTTCTTAGTTCCTTCACAGTAACTAAATTTCACATCTTCCTGATGGAGCTAAATAAAAGTTGTGGTGGCAAACTATACTTTACTTTGAAATATGAGTTAATAACTGCATTTATCTATGCAACAGGATCATTCTCAGCACAAAGCAGACTGATCATTTTAACAAAGTCCTATCCTAGAAAAATTTGGGATGATGTTAATAAGATGAAATTCAATAGCAAGATGACCTTATCTCTGCCTTCAACTGAAATGAGTTAAAATAGACTGACATGGAGAGATGTTGCTCATGAGCTTCACTGTGCAAAAATAATAAATAATTGTCCCCAAAATTACTACTACAACAACAACAACAACAATAATGTAAAATATTAGAAATAGAAATTGAGAATGAATAAGAAGAAAAAACATTATCATCACTTATGGTGCAATAAGCCACCACACCTTGCTTTTATACCTTTTGAAAAGTTGACACAGCTAGAACAAAACACTGCAATCACTCAAAAAACAAAAACACCAACAAGAAGAAAGTGGAATGATAAAGTGAGGTAACACTAACAGGACTCCATTTCTGGTGGTGACAGAACAGCTGACTGTGTAGTAAAAAGCCAGACACTCTTGTCTTTGGATGTCCGTGTGTGTGTGTGTGTGTGTGTGTGTGTGTGTGTGTGTGTGTGTGTGTGTGTGTGTGACAACTGTCCAAATATGGTTACAATTATTTGGCTACAATTGAGATTATGATGTTTGTTTTATATGTGTGGTTACTTTGCCGGCATATATGGTTATGTATTACATGTATGCCCACAGATGCCAGAAGAGGGCATCGGATCCTCTAGGACTGTTACAAACAGTTGTGTACCTGGTTCCTATGGAAGATCAGGAAGTGTTCTCAACTGCTGAAGCATTGCTCCAGCTCCAACACTAAGGTTCTCGAGAGGAAAAATGTGTGTAGTGAAATGCCACTTCCATTCTGGCTTCCTTGGCCATTCTTTATAATTGATAAAAAGGAAAGCAGTAAATGAGGAAAGAACAAAGATGAGTAATCATAGAATAGATGGGAAATATGGAAAATAGATATGTTATACTAGAAATGAAAACTTAGTTACATCAGTGTGAAATAAAACTGCATGAGCTATTAAAACACAACAATTAAGTAATGTAACTCTCACTGTAGAATTAAAAGAAAAGTTGGAACATTCAAATCCTAAGTTTCATTTTAAATCTGGAAATGATATTGCACACCTATAATCCTAGCTCCAAAGAGTTGGAGGCAGAAGGACCATAAGTTCAAGACCTGTGTGGGCTATATCACAATTTTTTCTCTAATAAAGTAATGGATAAATACATACATAAATACACAAATAAAAATAAAGTGGTAAAACCTGTGGACACTTTAACACTATAACTTTTTAAATGGAAGTATGTGATCACTCATTCCTAACAAGGTCAGCCAAACATACGTAAAGATACTCTAACAATCTGTACTTTAATGCTTGGTGTGAAGACACACACCTATGGTCCCAGCACTCAGGAGACAGGGGCATAGTGATTTGAAAGCCAGCCTTAACTACATAGAAAGACTCACTCTCAAGACCAGACAAGTAAAAGAATGAGTTGCCTCAAATGAGCCTTCAGAAGAAAATAAAAGGATGAATAAAAGGCATTAAATGACAGCTAATAAAAGTTTTATCGACTCTAATAATTATACTCTACTGGTGGACTGAAAGAAAATATAACAACAGTAGAGATATTTTATAAAGCAAGTGGTGAAACATCAGGATGCAACTTCAGACCTTTACACACCTACACACTATCCTTTACAAGCTGGGTTGTTCTGTGAACTCAATGGGGGATAATTTGTATAATTTCACCTAAGCTTTACTGAGGTAAAGTTGAAGAAATTAAAAGTGGAAGGACCCAATGCATGTAGCATTATTTCAAGTTCTAGTTGCCATATTATGGAGAGGCCATCAAGAAACCACCAGCCTCTGCTGGGCGGTGGTGGCGCACACCTTTAATCCCAGCACTCGGGAGGCATAGGCAGGCAGATCTCTGTGAGTTCGAGGCCAGGCTGGACCGACAGCCTCCAAAACAATACAGAGAAACCCTGTTTCGTAAATACCAAAAAAAAAGAAAAGAAAAGAAACCACCAGCCTCTAGGGCTGGAAGGTGTGAAAAACATGTTGCAGTTTAAGAAATTTCAGCTACAAACAAGAGGGTAGAAACCTTCATATTGTGTGTGGTAGAAATAAATTTCTTCTAGAGTCAAGTTCAGTGCTAAAAATTCTACATTGAAATTAAAGTTTTGTGTATTTCCTATTTGAATAAATTGGATAATTGACATCTCATGGTATCTGGGTAACATAAATTGTATGTGGTATAAAAGTTCTTCACAAAACTAAAGCTAAAGTGCATTATTCAAAACTACTAAGGAGATCCAAGTAAATCATATGTATACTGAACGTATGTTTGCTTGAAAAAAGAAATCATGGAAGAGATTTCTTTTTACCTAGTCTAGATGGCAAATGTTAAAGCTACAAGATAGATTTGCTGATAAACAGTTTCATTTGTGTCTTAGTTCATGTTTTCTGACAGAACAAAATGCCGGAATGTGGCAGTTTAGAAGGTACAGAAAAGTGTTTCTTACAGCTCTCACAGGGAAGCTCTAGTAAAGGTGTCAGGGTCTTGTGAGAGCCTGCTTCCTAGTCCATTCATGGATCCTTCTCTCTGCATCCTGCCATAGAATAAGTGGTAAAGTGGTTCTCTGGAGCTCCTGTTTTACAAGTGTGCCATTGCTATTCTTGAAGACTTTGTCCTCACTTCCTAGCCCTCCATGAGGTTAGGATAGTCTACCTGCTAATAACACCACAATGGAGATTAAGCCTCAATTAGGAATGTAATGGAGACATCAAATTCGAATCATAGCAGTTGAGAAGACAGCCAGCACAGAACCTCATGCAGAAAAATGAAACATGCCACACATTTGAGTACCTTTCTTTAAAGTTATTGGAACAAATGTCACCTAATAGAGAGGTTTTCATTAAGTACCTCTTCTATGCAGTGTCTGTCTAGGATATGGGTGTATATACTCTTGATTTGAAAAGCTATCCAAGTAGTGTGTGTTCAAAGAAAGGTCACAAGTTAGTCGCCCTGTAAGATGGTAGCTGCTTTCTGTAATCTGTTAGAAACTCATTTCCAATAATGTCTGATGCTGAAAGAAATGTTTAAAACAGATTGCTGGAAAAAAGGTGTGTAAATTTTCATTTCTACCTACACAGGTCAGTAAGGAGACCAGGTGCGATATACTGAGTTCATGTAAATGGTGTGATTATAATGCATTTAGTAGCTTTGAAAAGGCATTTATTGTTGTCTTGTGTTCCTGCAGTTTGCAAGATTTATAGTAATGATATAGTAATGAACAGAGCTGTGTTCCTTCTAGGGGAGAATTCATTTCCTTGCTTGTTTGCAGATAAGCAGGTAACTCATGATCATCTTACTTTCACTACATTCTTAATTTAGTTATGTCGGTGACATCTTCTCACACATTCACAAGTTTAGAAGATTCTGTTATGTACATGTACAGAGGGGGGTCATGTTTTTAACCTACTATACCTGGTGGATTTATCAGACACAGGAGACACAAATAATAGTGCCAAACACAGATCAGAAGGTTGTGCATGTAGCACTCTTGAGATATGACTTTAGCATCTCCCTTCAAGAAAGAACTTGTCAATGCACACATCTTCTGCAGCTGTCACAGCTTTCGAATTATTAACCAATTACATAACACAGTAAGTGTCCTCAAGCCTGACCATTTCTATCCAATTTGAGACTCCATATCTGGAAGTATGTGTTGCCTCTCCTCTCCTTTCCAAGTTATCAGATCATCATCACAATCTGTTTTGCTTCTTTCCCCTTCCCATTCCCCTTCACTTGCTTGTGTAGGAGGAAGCTGTGTGCCGCCATTAGCCATGTGACTTATTTGAGGCTCACACAGATGAGGTAATAAAAGAGTGGTTTACCACACCGCTAAACACACCCACTTTAGGCATGACTAAAGACGTATACTGACATAGGCGGTGAACTACGTCACTAGCCAGGCCCACTTTTGGGCATGGCTAGGGGCATTATGGGGGAAGGTATAAAAGACTGAACAACGGAAGTCTTGGTCTCTTTTTCCGGCTTTCAGCTTCCAGTTCGGCAGCGGGAAACTACTTGGCTCATCTGGGTTACTTGTTTGGTCTCTTGTGAGTAATTTCTACAATAAATACTTAGTTTTACTCTCAGTAAGTGTGCCGTTTGTCGTTGCAGCATCATGCTTGTCTACTCTTAACTCCATCCCGGTGTCTTCTTCCCCAACCAGCACAATGTTGTTATAACAGCGGTCCCCACTGGACAAATGGCCTTCATGGGATTAGAAATTAGAAGGTAAAGATTGTGAATCATGGAACAATCTGGAAGAATTTTACAGATTATTATTAAGTATTATTAAGACTGGGCTGGTTTAACCCCCAGACACAGCTGACCTGACAAAGGTTAACTCTTGAATCCCAGGCATCAGCCTGGGAATCCAGCATGGGACTGATCAAGACCCCCTGAATGTGAGTGTCAGTGAGGAGGCCTAGGCAATCTATTGAGCCTTGGGCAGCAGATCAGTACTCATGCCAAGTATACACACAGACTTTGGACTCCCATAGAACAATGTGAGGTGCACTCTCACCCTGAACTCTTGGAGGAGGGTCTAGGCCCTGCCCTGTATGAAATGACAGACTATGGACACCCCCATGGAGGTCCTCACCCTCCCTGGGGAAATGAGGGGATAATGGGGGGGTTGGAGGGAGGGCACAGGAGGAGGGGAGGGAAAGGGAGAGGGACCTGGACCTGACTTGTGAAGCAACCTTGTTTCTTATCTAAATTTAAACTGAAAAATAAATTTAAAAAAATGAGGACTATGAGGTGAACACCAAGTTTCCACAGACAGAGTTACTGTGTGTTAATCAACAATTAGAAGAGCGATGGTTGTTGTGCAAATGAAAAGGTAGATGTTTATCATGCCCTTAATAACACACAAAAAAATTAAGGTGTTTAACTGTGTTCATGGTCCTAGTTTTGGCAACTAAGCTATACTCTGAATGTCTGCATCTATAAAATTTGCATATTAAAGTCTAATCTTCAAGGACTTGGTAAAAAAAAAGAAATTAGAAGGTAAAGATTGTGAAGCATGGAACAATCTGGAAGAATTTTATGGAGAAGGGCATTAGTCCTTTATTCCTATACTGTAGGAGGGACTTTTAGTGACAGAGACCAAAAAATGAGTTACAAAAGCTTTATTTTCTGAGAACCAATTCTTTCTAAAAAGCCCCGTTGATGAAATCCATTAACATAACAACTTTCCAGAAAAGAGCATGAACTTATCCTTAGGTCTAATCCTGTCAGTTTTATTGTTTGTATTTATTTAGCCTGTATGACTGGTGTGTGTGTGTGTGTATGTGTGTGTGTGTGTGTGTGTATGTGTGTGTGTGTGTGTGTGCGTGCGCACGCGCACATGTATATACACATTCATAATGCTCAGGTTCACCTGTGTGAGCAGAAGCATGTATATGCACTCAAGTGGAGGTCCAAGTTTGACACTGGTTGTCTTGATTGGCTCCATTTACTCATTAAGGCAGACTCTCTCATTAAACCTGGAACTTTCAGGTTCAGCTAGTCTGACTAACCAGCATTCCCCAGGGGATCTCATCTCTGCCTCCTAAACACTAGAATACAGGAAGACAACTAAGCCTGCCTGATTTTTGCATGGGTGTCATGCATTTAAACTTATGTTCTCATGTCTACCAGAAAATGTGACCAAGGTACTTCTCGAGCCGGACTCTTTGTATTCACGATAACACTTCAGTGTGTTTGCTAATTCAAAAAGGAAGCACAATTTGAACATTTTAGGCAAAAATGAAACAATCTTTCTTGGCTGTTGTTGCTTTGAGTGGAAAAGATAATGTTAAATCCTTTGAATTCCCTTTTTTATTTAATCTGAGAATAAAGAGACCACCAGGCCACTAATAAAATATGATTTATTCATTTATTTCTTTACCTCTTGCTTAACTAAGACTGTGTTTAATCTAACCAATGATCTATTATTCAATTGTGAAGGAAATTTTTCTCAACTAAGCAGAGCTCACAGGTGTTCACAGAGACTGATATGACAATCACAGAGTCTGCATGGGACTGCTCTAGGTCTCCTTGCCTTTCCCTTGCCATGCATTTTCTTTCGGTGCCTTGTCATGTACATTCCTTGCCTTGCCTTGTATGTTAAGGTTGTGTAGCTTGGCATTCTTATGGGACTCAGCAGTAAAAATGGGAGGGGAAAACTAAATTTCTTAATTCAAAATTCAGTAATATTATAGATGTAGCAAGCTGACAGTATTATTTTTATTGTGGACTTTCATACCCAAGGATTATTAGTCAATAGTATATTTAAAATTTATATGTTTCTTGCACACATTTGGTTGCTTCAATATGCATATATGTATATATATACAGAGCACATGCTAGCCTCTACATTCTTTTAATTATTTTATTGTAATGCCATATTTTAATATTTTATCAACTCTGAACAAACCCTAGCTTCCCTTGAAGTATATAATTAGTTTAGCATCTCAATGTTTTTCTTTGTAGTAGAGAAGGAAAGGAAGATAATGGTAAGAAAGGAAGTCCAGGGAGTTACAGATTTTATTTTAACCTTAAGAACAAGCTTGAAATTTGCTCTGTAAATGGACAAATTGTGTCCCAAAATAGTAACACACTTGTGCTGACAGATGGAGGTGTGGAGAGAGAAAAATATGCCTGGCAACTGCTGCCCGAGGCGTTTCCATCTGTCACCAGGTCCCTGCGATGCCTGTGCACTCAAAATTACCCTGTCCACTAATGGGCAGCAGTTCATGTTTCTACTGTTCACTTCTCTGGGAGGTGGGCTAAACTTCTCAGAAGGATCACTGTACTAAAGGGAATGGGGACTCTAACCAGAGTCTGTGTCTATGGTACTAAAACATTGTCACTTATAAAAAAATCACCTTTTTCTCCCTAGATATGTATATAGGTCAAAGAAGGGATGATGAAGAGGACAAGGTAGGGCAAGAGAAGAAAGAAAAAAAGAAGAGGAAAAATATCTCCTACTCAAGAATTTTCCTTAAAAATATATTTCTTACAATAAGATACAATAGCAATAAAATAAGCTATTTAAACAATGTAATAATCAAATTCATTGTTCCTATTTTGTAAGAAACACATTTAGAGTGATTTCAGATTCTGCAGCCTGAACACTTGGGTGGAACCTAAGCCTCCCACCACCAATGCTGACAACTCAGGTATGTTTCTAAACCATTTAGCCTCAAGTTCTCATAGTAAATAAGAATAATCGTGTTGTGATAGGCATGAAATCACTGGGTGTGCATGATGAGATTTTTAGACAATTCCCTGTTCCAAGATCATTCCTGATCAGATTCCTGCCAGACACTGAGCCAGGGGACATCAGTGTGAATTTACTGTAACCTATCATCTGAACTGAAGCATAGTAATAATGCAGGAGGGATTTGTGACTTTTTTGAGTTCAGGTAGACTCCCCATAACTAAAGTGGATCATCTATTCTCAACCATAGCTCTTTGATCACAATGCACAGCTTGTGAATGGTGCACAAGAGCTCTATACTCTTAACAAAAACAGCTTATGACATTTGGCATTGAAAGATTGAAGTAATTTATCCCATACCGAATGTGCATTTCTGTGTTTGGAAGCAAAACCTCCATTCGTAGAGCCCTGTCTTTGATTACTTGATAAGCCCGTGTGTGTATGTGTGTGTGTGTGTGTGTGTGTGTGTGTGTGTGTTTAATATGTAAAAAGTAAGTAAGTTTTACCTTATATGATTTGAAGACCAAAGAATAAAGAAACACCTAGGGTCAATGATACCAAACAGAATAGAAAAAGGTTGGCTTGTAAGTTTTACATCGAGGAAATTTTTAATTGAATTAAATTTTAAATTCAGTGGTAGGAAAAACTACCCTGCTGCCTGAGTTGATAGCTTGGTCCCATACCTATAATTCAATAAAGTAGCAACTTGTGGAGCTGTACTTTGGTCAGGACACTCAGTGCTCTTATCTTTTTTATTAATCTTGCAAGTAGACCTGCTCAACAGCAACTCACAACTTTAATAAATTGAGGGGCATCCAAAATGATGATCCTATTTAACATTTTGCATAGTCAGTACTGTGTGCCCAAATAGTCACAATACACACCAATAGGGACCTGATAAGACAGACTCTTTGAGGAAGGGTGTGTTAGCACTCAGGCATTATAGTGACCTGGATGCCCTTACCAGTACTCAGGTGGTACTCTGATATGCTCAAGGTCCTTACAAAGTCAACAGCTAGATTACTACAGCTGTGTCTCTTCATAAAAACCTGCTCTGCCCACCTCCTCTCTTCTGCTGCTTCTGTCTCCAGAGGCTGGTCTCTCCCCACCCCTCTCCCTTTCCCATTCCCTTCCCCTAATAAAAAGCCCTTCATGTAAGCCCTGTCATACGATTCTCATTCTCTCTCTCTCTCTCTCTCTCTCTCTCTCTCTCTCTCTCTCTCTCTCTCTCTCTCTCTCTTTCTCTCTTTCCTGCCAATTTTAGAATTATAACAGGGTGAAGAGTCATAAAATGACTGTTTTCTTTTTCCTCATTCTTTCTTGTCTCTTAAAAGCCTTTGAATTCCTGAGTCCTGCTGTTTCAGGTGGGAGTTGATTTTCCATCTCCATTCAGACCAAGACATCAAAATGGAGAGAGTATTTATAAAAAATAATCACTATCTCTTGGGATAAAATCATTGAGAAAATGAAAACAATGACTCCTTTCCTATCTTGCTCTCTTCCTTTATGCCTCAGTTCCCTTGAAGAGCAATAAGTCAATAAATATTCAGTCGCATTTGGGACCCCCAAACAAGTAAACCAATAGCTTAGCCAGAAGATCTTAGCCATAGGTTTCAGTTTCTCTGTAGCTTTCTAAGAAGGAAAGGAAGGAAGGAAGAAAGGGAGGGATGGAGGGAAGAGAGGAGGGAGGGAGGGAGGAAGAAAGAGAAGAATTATCTACAAGCAGGCAGGAAATGTCTTGATGCATGAAGGCACTCAAAGTGTATAGAATGAAGAATACAAAATTCCATGAGCTGTGAATAATGAGGGCAGAAAGGTTAAAGAGCCACTTAATTGAAAATTTGTTGGTTTTAAAATCCACTCATGGCTTAGTAGCAAGAAGATAACCCAACTAATAAATGAGCAAAGTTCTTTCCAGGTATCCCTGACATGCTGCCTTCTGTGTTAGTAACTTTCCTATTGCAGTGATAAAACATGATGACCAAGGAGACTTACAGAGGAAAGAGTGTGTTATGGACTTATGGTTCCAGACTGGAATCATAGCAAGTTCATCATGGCAAGAGTGCGTGGTAGCCGGCAGTAAGCATGGTGGCAGGAGCAGGAATCTGAGAGATCATATCTTTAACAGCAGACATGAAGTACAGAGAGCAAGTGAACTAGACTTAGTTACGGTAAGCTATGAACTCTCAAAGCCCACTCCCAGTGGTGTACTTCCTTTAACAAGACTGCATCTCCTATACTTCTGTAAACAGCATCACTACTGGCAAACAAATGTTCAAATGTCTTGTGTGAACCTCTGGAGGATATTCCTCATGTAAACCAGCATACTTGCTGATATCTACCTTCCTAGGCCTTCTCCAAACCCTGAGATATTACTGATCCCTAATCACAGTACTTAGGGTCTAAGGCAATAGTCAACTTGTAGCAAGGTGGGGTGAGAATGAAACTTTACCTATCTCATAATACCCACTCTGTGACAATTAAGATGTAGTGTCTTTGGTTGGCAAAACATCTTTAAAAACTAAAGGGCAGTATTACTTGTTGGAGGAATATTTCGATAATAACTTGGCTATAGAGAAGCTGTTTACCTTCATGCATTAAATGAGTACTTATTCCCATATGATTTGCAAAGAGTCCGTGTTCCCTTGTTGATTTGAATTTCACTGAACCAACTGCACCCTGTCACTTGATTGCCTTTAAGAACAAAGGTACACCCTTTGTCAAGATGCTGTTTAGAGCTTGTCTAGGCATGTTGCTTGAGCCCTCACAACTAAAGGGCCACTAAGGGGATTAGCTTGTCCTTCTCCAGCAATGACTCTATTTTCTAGTCAGCTGTGTGTTGTCTTACATTTTTCTTGTTTATTTCATATCACCTAGACTCTTCTAAAACAGGAATGAGTATTGATGTCTTCTGAACCATATTAATATTTGCTAAAAAATGTGAAGTTCAATTGATTCAGTATAATGTAGTGAACCATTTTAGAATAACATTTATTCCAAAATGTTGCCATTAGGATTACAAAAGTCTACATATTTGCTTTGATAACTGAAACAATGTTTTTCTTTATAAGTCCCTCAGCTAAAAAGCTTTCTGAATTAATGGCATTCCCTGATCTATACTTTTATATATGACAATATACAGAAGTAAAGGAGAGGTTTATCATTTTTTTTATTTCAGAGAACAGAATAAGTCTTACAGCATATGCACTTTTGAGGGAAAAGCTGGGATCCTCATATCCATATTGACTTTTCTAGATAGACCTGAAACAATGACTTTCCCATGTCAGAATGTAGAGCCTGAGAAATGAAACCTGTGATAGCATTTTCTGTTCCAGAGGAGGTGAGAGAGCTGAGCTGGGGAAACAGTTCAATTGATAAAGAGCTCACCATACAAATACGAAGACTGGTTCCCTAGAACCAACTTTAAAACTGAGATGGGAGAAGCTTTTGTAAATTTTAGCATGAGGGAAATATAGAGATGTTGATACTTCAGGCTCCTTGGCCAGCCAGTCTTACCCCTTGTCATGTTCTCAGACAATGAAAGATCCTGTCTCAATCAGGAAGGTAGATGGCTTCCTCGTTGAGTCTGACTTCTAGGCTCTATGTGTACATGTATACATGTATGCATGCTCACACATGCACACACAAAATCACCCAAATGTATACACAAGCACATAATTACACACATTCACACAAAACTAAATTACAAAAAGCATATTTGGGTAAATAGTGTAAGTCACCTACAGGTAAAATGCCTCAAAATTGCATCTCCCTTCTTGTCTCGTTCTGATGCCTGCACCACACGCACATTCCCACAAATGTAAGCTTAAGTCCCACTTTGAACAATCGTGAACTGTGGACACTTGAGTAACCCAAGTTTTTTCTCAAAAGCATGCAAAGAAAATATTTGCCTCCTTGGATTATTGTCAAGGCTAAATATTGATTGTTAATTACTATTTATCATTTATAAATGGACAGCATAGATATCGTTATTTTTAAAAATTATACAGGGTTCCAGTTTATGTATATAAGCAGAAAACCAAAATTATGGATCTATAGTTGAAAAGTAAATGGTATTGATATTGTATAACTACTCAGCTAGTGGGCTATTAGTCATACTTAATACGTATTTTGTTAAATAAGACCCAGTATTATCCAGTTTATTTACTGTCAGAAAATTAACAAACTTCTAATTAAGGACATTTTTTTCCATTCCAACTATTTATTCTTTATACAATTTCATGCAACACATCTATCCAGGACCTTCTGACTTTCAGAGTTTCCATGGAGAAGTTGCGTATAATTCTGATAGGTTTGTCTTTATATGTTACTTGGCCTTTTCCCTTTGCTTCTATTAATATTCTTTCCTTATTCTGTATGTTTGGTGTTTTGATTATTATATGGCAAGGGCACTTTCTTTTTTTGGTCCAGTCTGTTCGGTGTTCAGTAAGCTTTTTGTACTTTCAGAAGCATCTCCTTCTTCAGGTTGGGAACGTTTTCATCTATGATTTTGTTGAATATGTTTTCTGCACCACTGCACTGGGCTTCTTCACCTTTTTCTGTACCTATTATTCTTAGGCTTGATCTTTACACAGTGTCCCATATTTCCTGGGTATTTTGTGTTAAGGATTTGTTGGATTTAAGACTTTCTTTTGTCAATGAATCTATTTCCTCCAGTTTATCTTCAGCACATGAAATTCTGTCTTTCATCTCTTGTATTCTGTTAGTTATGCTTGCATCTGTAGTTCCTGATTGTTTATTGAGCTTTTCTATTTCCAGCATTACCTCAGCTTGTGTGTGTGTGTGTGTTTTTATTGTCTCCATTACAGTTTTCAGGACTTGAACTGTTTGAATTGTTTCCTTCATCAGATTGATTGTTTTTGCTTGACTTTCTTTTAGAGATTTGTTGTTTTCTTGCATTTTTATTTGTTTTTTCTTCTATTTCTTTAAGGGATAGATGTTCTACAAACACTAAGAGACCACAGATTGCAGCCCAGACTACTATTCCCAGCAGAACTCTTAATCACTACAGATGGATAAAATAAGATATTCCATGACAAAGTCAGATTTACACAAAAAATATTCACAAATCCAACCCTATAAAAAATCCTGGAAGGAAAAATCCAACCCAAGGAAGTTAACTACACTCAACATAACATGGGCAATAGATAATCTTACTTTACCAGAAGTCAGAAATAGGGTAAAACCTCACACATAAAACCACCACCAAAAACAGATCCAAAGCAAACAAGAATCAACAATCAATGGTCATTAATATCCCTGATTATCAATGGTCTTAACTCACCTATAAAAAGACACAGGCTAACATAATGGATACAAAGGCAGAATCCATCCTTGGGCTGCATACAAGAAAGGCACTTCAATTTCAAAGACAGACATTACCTCAAGGTTAAGGGTTGGGAAAAGATTTTCCAATCAAATGGTCATAAGAAGCAAGTGGGTATAGCTATCCTAATATCTAACAAAATAGACTAACTAAAATTAATCAAAAGATATGAAGAAGGTCATTTCATATTTATCATAGGAAAATTCCATCAAGATGAAGTCTCAATTCTGAACATATATGCCTCAAATACAAAGGCACCCACATTCATAAGAAAAACATTACTAGAACTGAAATCACACATTAAGCCCCACAAACTTATAGTGGGAGACTTCAACACCCTACTGTCACCACTGGACAGGTCCACCAAACATAAACTTAAAAAAGAAACAATGGAACTAACAGAAGTTATGACCCAGTTGAGTTTAACAGACATCTATAGAACATTCCATCCAAACAAAAAAGAATACACCTTCTTCTCAGCACCACATGGAAGCTTCTCTAAAATTGACCATATACTTGACAATAAAAGATTAACCCCCAGTATCTTGTCATACCACTACAGCTTACAATTAGAATTAAATGTCAACATAAGTTGCAGAAATCCCACAAATTCATGGAAATTTAACAATACTCAATTGCATCACTCCTGGGTAAAGGAAGAAATAAAAAAAAAGAAATCAAAGACTTTCTAGAATTCAATGAAAATGAAGGCACAACATACCCAAACCTATGGGATACTCTGAAAGCAGTTCTAAGAGGAAAGTTCATAGCACTAAGTGCCCACATGAAGAAACTGGAGAATTGGCACACTAGAGAATTAACAGAACAACTGAAAGCTGCATCCTATGGATGCAGAGATGGTTCAACATATGAAAATCCATCAATGTAATCCACCATATAAACAATCTTAAAAAGAAAAACCACATGATCATCTCACTAGATGCTGAAAAAGTCTTTGACAAAATCCAACACGCCTTCATGATAAAGATAGATCAGGGATAACAGGAACATACCTAAACATAATAAAAGCAATATACAACCAGCCCAACAGCCAAACATCAAACTAAATGGAAAGAAACTCAATGTGATTCCTCTAAAATCAGGAACAAGATAAGGATGTCTATTCTCTCCATATCTCTTCAATATTGCACTTGCAGTTCTTGCTAGGGCAATAAGACAACAAAAAGAAATCAAGATGATACAAATTGGAAAGGAAGAAGTCAAACTTTCACTATTTGCATAGGATATGATAGTCTATGTAAGTGACCCAAAGATTTCTACCGGGGAACTCCTACAGCTGATAAACACCTTCATCAAAGTGGCAGGATGCAAAATTAACTCAAAAAATCATTGGCCTTACTATAGATAGACAATAAAGGGGATGAAAAAGAAATCAAAGAAACATCATCCTTTACAATAGCCACAAGCAACATAAAATATCTTGGGGTAACTCTAACCAAACAGGTGAAAGACCTGTATAACAAGAACTTTGAGTCTTTAAAGAAAGAATTTGAATAAGAGACCAGAAAATGGAAAGATCTCCCATGCTCTTGGATAGGTAGGATCAACATAGTAAAAATGGAAATTTACCAAAAGCAATCTACAGATTCAATGCAATCCCTATCAAAACACCAGCATGATTTTTCACAGACCTTGAAAGGAAAATCCTCGACTTTATATGGAAAAAACAAAAAATCCAGGGTAGCCAAAACAACCCTGTATAATAAAGGAACTTCAGGAGGCACCACCATCTCTGACTTCAAGCTCTACTAAAGAGCTATAGTACTGAAAACAGCTTGGTATTGGCACAAAAACAGACAGGTAGACAAATGGAATTGAATGAAAGACCCTGATATCAACCCACACACCTTTCAAAACCTGATCTTTGACAAAGAATCTAAAACTATACAATGGAAAAAAGAAAGCATCTTCAATAAATGGTGCTGGAGTAACTGGATTCTGAAATGTAAAAAACAGCACACAAATCCATATCTATCACTATGCACAAAACTTAAATCCAAATGGATCAAAGACCTCAACATCAATCCAGCCACACTGAACCTCTTAGAAGAGAAAGTGGGAAGTATCCTTGAATGAATTGGTACAGGAGACCGCTTCCTGAACATAACACCAGTAGCACAGACACTGAGATCGACAATTAATAAATGGGACCTCCTGAAACTGAGAATCTTCTGCAAAGCAAAGAACACAGTCAACAAGACAAAACGACAGCCCACAGAATGGGAAATATTCCCTAACTCCATATCTGACAGAGGGCTGATCTCCAAAATTTACAAAGAACTCAAGAAGCAAGGCTCCAAAACACCAAAGAATCCAATTAAAAAGTGGGCTACAGAACTAAATAGAGAATTCTCAAAAAGGAGTCTAAAATGGTTGAGAGACACGTGAGAAAGTACTCAACATCCTTAGCCATCAGGGAAATGCAAATCAAAACAACTCTGAGATACCATCTCACTCCTGTCAGAATGGCTAAAATCAAAAACGCTAATGACAGTTTATGCTGGAGAGGATGTGGAGAGAGGGGAACAATCCCCCAATGCTGGTGGGAATGCCAACCTGTGCAGCCACTTTGGAGATCAGTATAGAGATTCCTCAGGAAAATGGGAATCAGCCTACCACAAGATCCAGCAATTCCACTCTTAGGCATATACCCAAAACATGTACACTCATGCAATAAGGACATCTGCTCAACTATGCTCATGCCAACCTTATTTGTAATAGCCAGAACCTGGAAGCAACCTAGATGCCCCTCAAATGAAGAGTGGATAGAGAAAATGTGGTATATCTACACAATGTAGTACTACTCAGCAGAAAAAATGGAATCCTGAAATTTGCAGGCAAATGGATGGTACTAGAAAAAAATCATCCTGAATGAGGTAATCAGTCACAAAAGACAAACATGGTATGTACTCACTCACATATGGATTTTAGACATCGATCAGGGGATTGCCAGCCTACAATCCCACCACAAAAGAGTCTGGGATGCATGATAACAGGAGACGTGGCATGGGAGGAGATCTCCTAATTTGATTGGGAGCTCGGTGAGGGGAAGGGGAGGCGAGAGGGAGATAGGAGAAAGAGTGGGAAGAAGAGGGAGAGGAGGACACAGGGGAGCAGGAAGGTTACGCCAGGGCAAGAATAGAGGAGAAAATGAGGAGAGATACCATAACAGAGGGATCCATTATAAATTGGAGGGGAGATCTGGCACTAGTGAGAACTTCACAGATCTACAAGAATGACACCAACTGGCATTAAAGCTACCTTAAAAGCCCTCCCCTGATATGAGATTGATGACTACTTTATATGTCATCCTAGAACCCTCATCTAGGTCCTACCTGGGATTATATGACAGACTGAAAATCCCTCATGGAAACCCTTACCCTCCCTGGGGAGTGGAGGGGAAATGGAGTGGGATGGGGGATTGGAAGGAATAGGGGGCCAGTGGAGGAGGGGAGAGAGAACCGAGAGTAACATGTGTAAAAGTTAAATTTAAAAAATATTTATATGAAAAAATAAACAAGGATGACTCTTAAAAGCTTAACGAAGCCATGTGGGATGCATGACTTTTTGTTACTCCATAATCATGGTACCAATTATCACATGGAAGTCTGAAGAAAGGGCATGGAGGTGTATGCCCATTTTAAACTGGTGATCAAAAGTATTGGGTGATTATGGAACAAAGAAAGTGTGTGGCCATGGACCCTGAAGAGAGATGCATGTGCCCCGCCCCCATCTAATAATCACCGTGTTGTCTTGCTGACTTCATATTCACACCAACATGAAGGCTTGCCAGTGGTGTTCTCTTGCTGACTTTGTATACACACCGCATGAAGGCTTGCCAATGGAAAAGGGCTGACTAAGGGGCTGGCACCTGCCTAAGTAGTCGGCCTAACAGCAGCCACAGTATCTATCAGAGTTTTCCCACACTCTCCAGAAGAAAGACAAGATCACTGCACTCTGCCTACCAAGCTCAGAAAACCATTAGACCTTGAACCCTCTTTAACAAAGAACAAGCATGTTTTTCCAGGAGAGGAAGGGCTAACAAACCTGCATGATGAGGTTTGTATTGCAATGTACTTTACTGTAATTATTGCAGGAACCCCTGTCATGCTGCCTCTTAATGCTGGCTTCTGAAGTCAGACAAATGACAATCTCTGAAAGACTCTACTATCTTTAATGAAGAGTTTTATAAACAGTTTTTGTTTCCATATCTAGGACAGTTACGTGCTTTGTATTTCTTTCTTTTTTCTTTTTTTTCCTTCCCTGTGGTGTAGTATGTTTGGACATGTGTGTGGGAGTGGACATGCATGTGAGTGTATGGGTTTCAGAGGTTGATATTGTGTGTTCTCTTGGATTTCTCTTCTCCATACTCACTGATTGGCTAACCTGGCTGGCTTCTACCATGCCTCCCTCCCTTCTCCCCTTTCTTCTCCTATCCCCTTCACTATTACATTTCATTTCTAAGGTTTGCCTTTTGGGCAGCGAGGAAAGCTTCCAGTACCAGTATGTGAAACCAGGCATGTAGCTGTGAGAAACATGAAAAGGGCAACCAGGAACTCCAGAGACAAATTGTGTGCCTATTTCACAATCTCTCTCGGAAATTTTTTGCTCAATAAAGCTTTCTATTCTGCACAGAAGTGGGTCCCGAAACAGTCTAAAATCAGGGGTTGATGTAAAGAGGATAAAGGCAGCAATTTTTCATTCCAACACCATTTAGTCACCTTTCCCAAACCGGTGATAGTAGCTGCAGCCATCTGTCTCTTACTAGTTAAAGACAAATCCTAAATTTAATTGAAAAAAGCTATGTTTCATTTTCCTGTGTTTTTGAAAGATTTATTACATAAACAAGTGATTATCTCTGTAGTGAAAGTCATAAATACCCAGATTCTATAGAAGTTCAAGTCAGATGCTATGACTTTCAAATCAGGAGCTCATGAGGCTATTTGGTATGGAAATAGAAGCATATTCTCTCCTTTTCATATTTTCCTATATATGAATTATTCATAAATGAAAAATATGAGATTTATTTTCCAGCAGGAACACAGAGGGAACTGTATTATGAGCCATAGAATTTACATCTTAGCAAATATATTGGTATCTCAAAGAGTTCATAAGAAAAGCATAACGATTTTAAAATGATGTTTTAGTCAAATATTTCTATGAGAATGTTTGGACAGTCCACTACTATAACAGATGCCCAGAGGAAATTAGTACTTCACACTAAAAAGGATGCTCAGACAAAAATTTTAGGACCAGGGCAGAGATTACCTTGTGTGTATGGTTGAAAGAACAGAAAGAAACATCATGTTTAAATCTCACTGCTTATCATTAAGCCAAATTCCTCTTCCCCAAGTTGCTTTTTAGAGCTGTGGAAATAGTATTGGGGGTCATATTTTATAGAATATACATCCCTTTCCAATGCCTATATAACCAGCATCAACAGACATGCAGCTGTGCCAGGCTCTCTTTAGTGTCAGAGTGCCTTAGCTAAATCTCATGCAGTAGATCCAGAGATCAAGCACATAATGAGAGACCTTGTGAATAGGTGATGAGGTCACAAGAAAGAAGAGGACAGAAATAAAACCATCACATTTTGTTAAGCCTAACTAGGTCGTCCCTGGAGGTTAGCACAGATGGTAGATGCACCTCAAGGCAGTGTAAGGAATACTCAGCATTGGCAAGCTCTCTGTTGGCTGAAGGACAAAGGTGCCATCAGCACTGGGATGGGGAAGGGCTCCAGGGGGTAGGATGCAGCACTTATAAAAAGTCTCTTTGAGATGAAATGATTTTTATTTTCTGTATAAGCTGACTTATTTAATATAACATATGGCTGAGCATAGTATTCCCTAGGGGCCATTCTTATACCTGCATTGCTTGCAACCATATATACAAAGAAATCTCTGTAAACCATAGTACCCAACAAGACACCTAAGACAAATTAAATGCATCCCCATCTCAGCTCCCTTTACTGAGCCTCTGGAATGCCTAGTCACTTCGTCAACCTAAGGCACTATGGAGGCTACTACAATGGAGAAGCAGAATCGTGATACCCAGCAATCATAATCAAGTGTTATTAAAACATCTTACATTTCAAATATATAATGATCTAAACTTATTCCTGGGGTAGATAACCTATTGAAAGCATTTTCCTCTAATGATGTGAATAAAGGAAATGGATCAGGAGGCATATAGCTATTTACTATGTTTTTACTTGTTTATATTTATTTTATGTGTATTAATGTTTGTCTGTGTACCACATGCATGAAGCACTCATGGAGGCTAGAAAAGGACATCTGATCCTATGGAGCTATAGGTAAGAAGGTTGGTTGTAAGATACCATGTGAGTGCTAGGAGTCAAACTGGATTCTCTGGGAAAAATATATCATGCTCTAACCACTGAGCTATCTTGTTTTTGAATGAAAGATAGTACCATAGGTATGGAGACTCAAACAATCAAAAAATATTGTTTATATTCTGAAGACTATGGGAAGGTGCTCATTTGTTGACTAGAGATGCTGGGGGTTCGGGGAATGCATAGAACGGCTGGCCTCACGTAAGTCTAAAACTATACTCCTTATAAGCATAATATCAGCTGCATTAAAATACTAGGTACTCTTTGTGATCATTTATTTCCTTGTTGCAGTGTGATTCAGTATATCCAGATGAGTGACAGTTGAATGAGAGAGAAATGGGAGATCATTGTCTAGAAAGTGTGTGTGCATGTAAGGGCAGGGGTTGACCAGGAGAGTGTACTTACTGCTTGGAAGTGGTGTTGTCTGTTTGAACATTATGATGAACAATTTAAATACAGATAATTGATATTATTGTATATTCTTCATCAGAAAGACTTTGTAATGAGTTGATCCAAAGTCTGGAGAAGTTTGTCATAGCATGTGCTGGAAACTTCTGTGACTATAATGAAGATAGACAAGAAGAAATAAAACAGTCAATGACATGAAAAAAACTCTGGTTTAGACATAGAGGAGGTTAGAGGCATAATGGAGAGAGGAAAGGCGGAACCATTGAAGGGCTGTAGGATTGTCATTGAAAATGTACTTGTCTGTCCTGAAAATTTATGAAGTCATGTTTGGAGAGCTAAGACCTTAAGAGGAAAGTAATAAAAGTATTGGGAATGAGAGCATCTAGAAAAAGACAATAGAACCAAATAGTCAAATCTGGATGGGTGATCATGTAATGAGGATGTAAGCCAATGAAACCAAAGCCAATATTTAGAATATTAGAAAATGTTATAGCTTTTTCCCAATATAAATGAAAAAAATCACTCCACAATATTGCTGGAAGAATGTAGGGGAAAGAATGGGCTAAGTTTTAAAATACAATGATTGCACATCAGTTCAGAGTCTGCATTTACTCACTAGTCTTACAAAGCACATGCTCAATGAAAATAACTCAGATTATGGACAGGTGGGAACACTACAATAGTTTCCAGTTCCCTTTCACCTCCAGTGATCACCACCTTCACAAGTTGAGTGCACAACAGCTTCTCATCACATGACCTATACATACATACACATGCATATGCAAAAGACTACTTTTCTTCATGGCAGAGCAGGTAGGAGCAATGGTTTAGGAATCTGATAATGTTATATCTGCATGGCTTACTCAATTTGGAAATATTAAATCTAGTACTAAATGAAACTGTTAATAATTCTACATGAAGTTTATATATACATGTAATTCTATACATGTAAATGTATTTAACCTCTAAAATTATAAAATAGTTAGAAACTGATAGTTGATATAGTAGATAGATGGTAGATTGTTAGACAGATGACAGAGAGAAGATAGATGATTTATAAGTGATAGAAGAATGCAAGATGATAGGTGATAAATGATAGATAATAGGCAAATAGGTTGATGACTGATAGATTATAGAAACAGCTCATAGATGACAAATAGAGTCACAGATAAGAAGATGGATGAGAGATAAATACATAGATGCAGAAAATAATGCTAGACGATTGGTTGATAAATTATAGAATGATATACAATAGATTATTGATAACGAATTGCATAGTTATATCATAAAAGACAGATGATAGATAAATTGATTGATTAATAATAGGTGAGTTGATAGATACAAAGATAATTTACTCTACTTAATTTCTAATAAACCAATGGGATTTACCCATAAGTTTCCTTTTGGATATTTAGTTTTCCCCTTAAGTAAAATAATACATTTCATAATACTTTCATACTTTGCTGAAACTGTTACCTCTAAATGGTGAAGGTTTTTTTTTTTGGATATTTATCCACAAGCAGGGAGCAAAGAGATGTTGTGGGTATCTCAGAATAGCACCTGGATTTTCTGCAGCATTGTTATAGGAGAACTGAGGTATTTAATAAGACTGGACTTTTTCAGAGAGCCTCAGCTTCTGCAGAATTGATCAAATAAAAATAGCACATTGAATGAATATATGATGAGGCAATTAAAACACATTTAGAATGGATCCGTAAGAGAATATTAGGTTTTAAATTTTTTTAAGTTAAAAGCAGTCTTATCTTACATAACAATCCCAGTTCCATCCTCCCATTCCTTGGACCATCTCCCCATCCTACTCCCATTAACTCCTCAGAGAGGGTGAGACCTCCCATGGGGAGTCAACAAAGTCTATCACATCAGGTTGAGACAGGACCTCAATTCCCCGTACCTAGGCTGATCAAGGTATACCTCCACAGGAAATAGGTTCCAAAAAGCCAGATCACACATGAGGGATAAATCCTGGTCTCACTGCCAATGGCCCTACAAATTGCAGAAGTCACATTAGAAACACAGCACTAGAGAAATTCTCAGGAATCCACAAAGATGACCCCAACTAAGAACTCTAAGCAGTAGTAGTGAGAGTGATTGAACTGGCCTTCCCCTGTAATCAGATTGATGACTACCTTAATAGTCATCAGAGAACCTTCATCCAGTAATTGATGGAAGCAGATGTAGAGATCCACAGCTAAGCATTAGGCCAAGCACCCGGAGTCCAGTTCAAGAGAGGGAGAAGAGATAATATGAGCAAAGGGGTCGAGTCCATGATCGGGGAAACCCACAGAAACATCTGACTGGGGCTAGTGGGAGGTCCCTGGCTCTGGACTGACAGCTAGGACCGCACAGGAGTGAACTAGGTCCCAAGCACTTTCTGGTCACATGTCTAACACTTAGCTACCCCCTACTGATTGATAGCAGGTTTTCTCTGAACTTTAGTCATGAAGAGTGGTCTTGTGGGAATCTAATAGTCAGTAATAAAAATATCATCCTTTGCAAAATTATTCTCTAAAATATTCATCACTTCTCAATTACCCACTGCAATAGCACTGTGTGATCTCGGGCAGGAGTGCTTATAAAATGTCTAATACTTTGACCTTGTATTACTGGTGCAAATTAGAACAAATGAATACCTGACTTTGTAAGGCATAATGGTCAGGCTAATGGTTTCAGGAATCGAATTATCTGGGCTCAGATCCTAACTCTTCATTTATATGAAGCACAGAATTTTGTAATTTTCCATTATATTTTAAACTAACTTATCAAGGCTACTTTGACTTCACCTAGTTTTAAAGGAATATATGAGTCATGATTCCAATTTAAAAACTAACTTGCAAGATGTTTAGATTTATTTGAAGAGATATAAATCAAGGAGTACTTACTTAGTTAATTTGTAAAAACAGTTATAGGACATAAAATCCTGGTTTGAAAGCTACACCTTACAACTTTGAACAAGTAATTTTTACCGAATGTGATTTTCTTTTCCAGGTATCTTTGTCTTTAACAATGGAAGGAAAAAAATCATCTGAACTATATAAACTTAACTTTTATGTAGGACCCTTTTCTTGAATGTGAAACTAAAACATGTGATATGACAAAATAAGCATTGATTAAAATAATTGCTATGGTGAGCATTCACTAATCTGTTTGCACAAACCAAAATGAACAATGAAGTAATTTTTCTCCTGAAAAGAACCCATGTCCAAATGGTGTTTCTTTTGGACATATTTTCTGGCTAAGTCTGAAATTAAAATACAGAACTAAATGTTTTTTCTTCTATATTAGAAATGTGGGCCCTCATGAATCACTTCATTGTATAACCCTCAGTTTTCCCTACTCATAAATGGGACTGTCTGCAGTCATTTTATGGTAGCCTATTCAAGAGAATTAAATGAGAGTGGTGTCTAGCCCGAGGATGAGGACCAGGGGAGTCCTGTCTTTGAAGGGTATGTGTTCCCTCTTTCTCCTTCCTCCATGCTATGTATAGCTTGTCCGCTGGTGTGTCTGTCCACTGTGATGCCTCTTCCTTTCCAGTAGCCTTAGAAAAACAGATCCAGAAAGTCATAAACTGGAACCTCTCAAGCCTTGAGTCATGATTTTTTTCTCCTTTAACTTGTTTATGTTAGATAAATTGTTCCAGTAACAAAGTGACTAACACAATATGCTAAGACGAAATCTGCCTTTTCCATCTTCATATTCTGTTTGCTCTTTATTCATTTACTTGGAATTATCCTTTTACTAATTGACATGTTTACCCATTTATGTGATAGGCTGTGGTAATTTGATATATGCAGGCAATATGATGATCGAATTTAGGTAATTAGTATTCTCATTCCCTTTAATATTTTCCCTCTGTTTCAAGTTATTTAACTGCTTTTTAGAATTCATTTTTATTTCTACAAAGTGTTTTGAGGGAATCAAAATCGGCTTTGTGAGCCAGAGCACTTGTATGCAAGCATGAGGACTAATCACACTCTGGCTTCCACATTGACAGCTGTGTGTACACACCACACACATGTGTACAAGTAAACATACACCACCAAAACCACAGTGTATAAAATCAATCAATAAAATAAATAAGGTGTTTAAAGCGTAGCTCCCTGATCAACCTTTTTCTGTTTGAGTGTATAAGGTCTCTCACTTGAGCCTGGAGCTCATGGATTTATTCAGACTTGCCCCCTGCAACCACTTCCCCACAGCTGGAATGAAAGGTATACGCCACCATGCACAACTTTTATGCAAGTTCTAGGGATCCATACTGAAGACCTTATACTAATTTTGTAAGCTGTAACCTTACTGAATCTGAAATTAACATTCTAGCAGTGCTTTGCAAAATCTGTTTATATATAATATGGTACACAAACAGAGATGGCCCTTTCCTATGGGGAAAGCCTTTTATTTCTTTATCTTCTTGGTCTGGATAGGACTATTAAGCAATGTTAAATAGTATGATCTGGAAGTTTCTTGAAAGTTTAAACACAGTACAGTCAATCTGTTCCACTCCTAGGAGAGAAACTGAAGCCATTTCCTCTAAAATCAGGAATGAGACAAAAATATCCACTCTCCCATTTCTTATTTAATATAGTGCTCAGAGTCTCAACTACAACATTTAGACCAAAAATTGCACAAGAGGGATAAAAATAGAAAAGGAAGAAGTCAAACTATACCTACAGGCATGTGATATGATTCTTCACTTAAAGACCCGGTAGAGTCTACCAGAAAACACTTGGACCTAATTAATTCTTATAAAAATCAACTTAAGACAAAACACTTGCTTTTAGTTATAATGTACTCTCTGAGAAATAAATTAAGAAAACAATTCCATTTAAAATAACTTCATAAAATTAAATATGTAGGAATATATCTGTCCAAAGAAGTGAAAGGTCTTTACAATAAAAACTTGAAGATACTGAAAAAGAAAATTATATAAGATACTAAGAGACACTCTATGCTTCTGGATTTGCAGAATCTTGTGAACATGGCTATATTTCCAAATTTAATTATAGATTTAATGTAACGCCTAACAAAATTCCAATGTCATAGTTAACAGATTTATAAAAAGCAATACAATAATTCACTTAGAACCACAAAAGACCACAAATAGCAAAAGCAATATTAAGGATTAAGAACACTTCTGGAGGCATTATAACATCCAACCTCAAACCATATTAAAGAGTTATAGTATAACCTATACTATAGAAGAGACAGCATGATATTATTAAAAATAAGCAAGAGCTGGGCAGTGGTGGTGCATGCCTTTAACACCAGCACTAAGGAGGCAGAAGCAGGTGGATCTCTGTGAGTTCAAGGCCAGTTTGGTCTACAAAATGAGTTCCAGGATAGGCTCCAAAGCTACAGTGAGAAATCCTGTCTCAAAAAGCCAAAAACAATAACAAAAAAAACAACAACAAAAAGAGGACCATATTTCCATATTTTTCCTCATATTGGAATCTAGCCAATAACATATGTATTTACCTTAATGTGTACACATGGGTATAGTAAAGCATGTAGATAAGAGAATAACAAAGGCTAAATGTTAGGAGATAAGGAAGGACTGAATTCAGGAAGAGAATACTGTCTCAGTACAATTAACAATAGCAAATAATAAACATTAACAAATAAAAACAGTACAAGTATTCAGTTGCAATTAACATTCTAACCAATCTACCCAAGAAATTTTACAATGCAAATAACATGCTCGAGAAAGAACAATCGTATTTATGTGATACTTGCCTTATATTTTTCTAACTTGAAAAAAATAGTAAGATACAAGAGGGTCTCAAGAAAAACCTTTGCTTCAGATATGCATATGGTTCTATCAGATTTTGACACATCTCTGTAAACAATTTTCAAAGACAGTCATATTCTTGAAACACAATGAATATCCTGTCTATCAGGGCTTCAAAGTGTAAAGAATCTTCACGTGTTTCAGATAAAACAGATAAAGACAGGACTGAGCCTGTGGGAGCCAGACAGCATAATTCCATTCAGAAGATCAGCTATGACACAAAGCCAGTCTTTAGCGACAAAATTTCTGTTAACCAGGACTAAATATATATATATATATATATATATATATATATATTGTTTAAAATATTCAATGAAACTGACAACCTGTACTCTAAGGCTTGTGTGAATCCCTATTTCTGTCAAAAAGCAATTCTAAAAGGAAACTTCTTCTGAGAATATTTCTTTAGCTATTGTGTTGTTAACTGAAACCACCATAGCACATATTAATCTTGAGTGGACATCTTGTTAACATTTGGGGATCTCTATTCAAGTTAGAAATTATTTGTCCATCTGGTGATAGGATTAGGTTAAATTCTCATAGAAATGTTTAGCATAAATTGACTGTTAAGCTTATGTATCAACCCCATATTCTCCCATTGAGTGTGTCACTGGCCTGTACACTGCCTAAGGAAAGTCACAGGTAGATTATCAGCAACACCATCCTCTTCCCCAAGGATCCATAAGTTATTATCTCATTACCCATATATAGTGGTTCCTCTCATTCTGTACTGGGAATCTCTGCTTCTCAAATGGTGGAGCAGCCCTTGAGAAAAAAATCAGCTTTCAATGATTAATGTATTTCGTGCATATCAAGGCATCACATGTGAACAGCATTCTCCCAAAGTACTGATCTGTGCAAACTGATAGTATTCAGGAAAATATTCAGGCTCTTCAAGGACCCAAGGCAATAAAAATCAAAGTATGAACCCGCCACTCATATTAGTCTTGATCACTGTTATTCCAAAACTCAGATGCTAGAGCTATTATTTCAAACACATTGAATACTCATCTTTAACCAGGACAGGTGATTACATTACTCATCAAAGGACTAACATCATTGATAGTTGAACTACATTCTTCACAACCTCTTAATTTCCTCAATCCATTGGCATCCCTAGTTGGATATATTTTAATGGACATATTCTACTACCAGAAAAGACACGGAGCATTTTGAGATCTAAGGAAATTAATTCAATTATAAATCAGAGATTACAAAAAGGAGGGAGATCCATTGTTCAGAATTTAGTTTGAATGACCTAAAAAGGAAGCAGTGTTTTTCCTGCAGCATTGTTGAGTATACTCCAGGTAATTGAAAAATGGTCATAAAACCAAGCTAGAGCTATGAGAATTCTCAAGGATGAATATCTAGGGAATAATTAACTGTGCAATAAAGGAGAGAAAAGCAATACAGATCATAGAAGTAGGCACACTTTGCTACTAAAAGAATGTCTATCTGGCATGACCCCAACGTAGTAATGTCTGGACTGAGACTTAATTTCCCATTTCCTATGATATTCTGAAGCATGATTTTGATTTTCATTTTTTCTTCATTTTAGTATATCTTACTTTCCTTTTAACTAGACATGTATTGCAGATATGTACACACGAGCAGATACCCATGAGTGCTAGAAGAAATTGTCAGACCCCTTGGAGCTAGAATTACAGGCAGTTGTTAACCACCCAGTATTGATGCTGACAAACATCATGGGTCCTCTGCAGCTGTAGTATAAACTCTAAATCAGTGAGCATCAGCCCAGCTCATCAAGTTCATATTTTATTAAATAAAAGTGTATGTCCGTACTCAATCACCAAAGTGAATGAAGCTTAAACTGTAGACCAGAATATACTGTGACCTACTGCTGGTGGTTTTGACACGGGAAGCCATGTTACATGAGTTTTCTACTTCACTTATTTGAGTCCAGTTTTCATCAATGGCATTATATGGCATATCACTTGTGTCTTTCCTGTTTTTTCAGTCCACAGAGTCAAATTAATCCTAGCAATGGGCACAGGAGTATGGAAGCATCCATTGAGGCAAGGACATTGTCCTTGTCACTGACCATTGACAAAAGAACAAAGACTCTCCTTACCCAGAAGCCATCATTGCCAACAGTTCCTTAGCAAGGAGTGGGACTTTGATAATTCCATAGCCCACGGATATTGAAATGTTTAACTCACTTGATCTTGTGTAGGAATCCCTATCAACTGTGGGTTCAAGTGAGCAGCAGTTGTGTCATGTACAGAACATAGCACTCATCCCATGCTCCAACTCTTGTCTTCATTCTGCCTCCTATTCCATGTTGTTCCCTGAGTCCTGTTGAGGAGATGGTGGGTGATACCGATGTCCAATCTATGGTCAAGCAGACACAGTGCTTTAGTCTTAACACTTTGAACAGTATCAGTCTGTCTCTCAACCACTGCCCAGCCACAAAAAGTCCTTTCTGACCAAGACCGGAAGCAAAAAAACAGAACAATTCTGTTTTAGACTCAAGGTTATAATCCGAAGAGAGTAACAGATAAAAACAGCTACTGATTGCCACAGTGCTTGGCAGCTGTAGCTCTCCTATATCTCATCTGATTTCCTTACCTGAATGCAGCCTCCCGTAAAGATAGTAGAGGAAGCTTTTCATCATGGTAATTTTTACTTTGTGTGGCAATCTATTTCTCTCAACTACATTGCAGAAGGGAAGCTTAGGCAAAGTTTCCCCCTCCCATAAAAATACCGATTAGGTTTCATTTAAAAGAGGCAGGAATCTGGGCGTTGTTGCCACACACCTTTAATCCCAGCACTCGGAGGGCAGAGGCAAGCAGATCTCTGAGAATTCAAGGCCACTGTGGTCTCCAAATGGAGTTCCAGGACGGCCTCCAAAGAAATTCAGAGAAACCCTATCTAGAAAAACCAAAAAAGAAAGTGGCAGGGCAGCAAAACTGTATCATTTATTTACTTTCTGAGAAGCTATAAAATGGACAAAGGTACATACATCACCTCAACTGGACTACTGATTCTAGCAACACAACTACCATTTGGGATTCATAATTAAGTTGAGGTTCTGAGAGACCTCTTGGGCTATTTCTGTAATCCAGCGCATAAAAAAAATACATTAACTGTTTTTGTTCAGGCTGTAACATTATGTCATACAACTAAGAAGTCAACCAAGAGATGCTGAGTTGTCATTTATGCATAATTCTCATTGCTGATACCTGGAAACAAAAGCCTTTCCTTCCACTGAATATGAAGAAGCATATATTTGTCTTGATGAACCTTTAATCTAATGGCTCTGAGTCTTGCTAGTAGTTATAGAAGGCTTATCCTTGTTTTATATCTATATGCTATATATAGAAGGATGCATGATCTCAACCAAAAGGTAAGAAGTGATCAGATAAAGTATCCCTGATGGCAAACAGTCTAATTTTGTAGCCAACTATCAGCATCTATTCTGCTTGTTGGATGTGTTTGTCAATCCTACAAGTTGAGCTGATGCAAGATACACAGGGAGCCAAAAATTTTCCCACTTAAAATAGAAGCATTTATACTCCATCACCTCTCAGCTTTCAGTGTAAATAGATACTGTGATTTTACATAAAAAATCAAAATGAGTTAATCCTATATGTTTAATGGCAGTGTGCTTATATTTCTGGCTTTCATCAGTTTATCAACTGCCTCCTTTAACACTGTATTATTCAAGTTGAATGCACTTCTCAGATTAATATTTTATTTTCATCACCCTTTATGTAAAAAAATCCATGCAAATGCCAAAAATCATTAACTCTTTACATGGATGCCAGATCATTTTTAACAATACCAGGATGATTATCATTTACTGAAATCTAGGATCTTACTTTTATGGTTTATTGTTTTCCTCGTATTGAGGGAGTTATTAAAGTCTTGCAACTTCATCACTTCTTACTACTCAAGTCATAATTCAGAGGAAATCAGGCGTATTTAGAATTTTATAGCTATAGACTCCAGTTACTATCAAATTGAAACCACTACAGAACACATTTGATATACTTTACCAGCTAAATATATATGAAATAAGAATATTCGTAGCTACTTTTTCCTTTTCAAAAGATAATCTACTTCTCAGAAAAGAGTTAGCATAGCAGGTCCAGACTGCTTCCTTTAAAAGGTTCTGATTTTAAGATTGGGCTCAGCTGGGCGGTGGTGGCGCACACCTTTAATCCCAGCACTTGGGAGGCAGATCTCTGTGAGTTCGAGGCCAGGCTGGACCGACAGCCTCCAAAACAATACAGAGAAATACTGTCTCGTAAAAACCAAAAAAAAAAAAGTTCCATGCAATGATTCATGATGGACAGTTCCTCTTTATGATGGGAACACGGGATTTTGCTAGTTGCTAAGTGAAGGATGTCCATGTGATTGCCCTCTGCTAACCTTCTGTAGAGAAGACATCTCATGGAATGTGCAGCATTTTTCCTGCTTTGAGAGAGTGTGATGTATGTGACCACACCCAGGAAGGAAAAGTAGAGAAGCTCTGTGCCTGGTTCAGACTCCTCTGTAAGATTATCCTGTTTGTCCAGCTGTGTATATTTGCAATTTTGCTGTGATAAACTTTATGGATATTCCTCTTTGCAAGTCCTCCTGAGTTTCCCTAGTCAAGCAGTGAACAGATGGCATTAGATGCTCTCTAAAATGCTGTTTAATTGGTATAAATTAAAACACTAAATTTATCTTTTCCAATCCCTCAACACTATGCTAATGTTTCCCCAATATCATATATGTTACTTCCTGTAAAAATCTTCCATTATGATCCATTCTCTTTTAAAATCCCAATTCTTCACTGGCATTTATCAATTACCTACCCTTCTGTATGTCAGTTGATTGGTTCCCTTGCTCAAAGGCTTCTGTCAACCCATTCACCCCAGTGGAAAATTGTACATTTAATCTACTCACCAGATTGGCTTGGCACTTCTCTATTGCCTCTAGAGTACCTACCAAACAAGCCGAAGTTTCTGCATCTCTCACCATCCCTACTGACTTGAAATTTCCCAGCTGCCATTCTAGGAATCACATATCTTGTTGAATGCAAGAAGAAAGTAGTAGTTCTCTCCCAGACCAACTACTGGAAAAGTAAAATATACAAGACTGATTAAAATCAGGCAGGACTATCGTTAATGACTGGAAGAAAGGTCTGGGCATGTTGGTGTTGGAAAGGTAGGAATTATGTTATTAGTGAAAATGGACTTAGTAATTGAGTAGAGGAATGATTTGGACCATATAGGAATACTTATTCAAACCTACATTAGAGTGAGGGGACCAGCTTCCAAAGTTTTTGCTTAAGCAAGTTTGTTGTGACCAGAGAGTTAACTTTGAGCAACATATAGTATGTCATGCTTCTGTTGCTACTACTGCTCTGCAGACCATTCACATGCCTGCAATGATCAATTAGCCACCTAAGAGTATTCCTGCTTAAGACTAGCATCATCTGTGTCTGTATGAAAGAAATATTCATCATGTCACTGGCTTGACTAGAACTGTCTGCCAAGGAAAGGATGCAGTGTGGAAAGATGCCTGTCCTTCAAAGGTGAAGTCACAGTCCTGGATGATCTTAAGCAGTAAAATGTTGAGAATATGTTTGAAACCCCGGTCTCTGTGAAATCCATTGGTGTGAAATGCAAACCACTAATTCAAAACCAGCACCCGTAAATGTAGCATTCGAGAACAGACAAGGAGTAAGAGCCTCAATTATTACTTTTATTGGATTATACATTTGTTCTTAATTTCTGAGGTCAATACTTTCCCTCTTTTCATTGAATATAAAATAATTAGGAATTATCCTATGTCAACTAGTTTTGGTATCATTGCTTCTCTTCACTTTTTTCTTTTAAAAATTTTAGGTAAAATATAGTTACATCACTTCCCTGTTCCTTTTTCCCTTAAACCCCTCCCATATATATAATATGTTGAGTCCATTTTGTTGCATGTGTGCATATAACATCAGAGAGGACCACTTTGTATTTGATAACCAATTAAGTGGCTCATCTCTTGGAAAAATTAATTCTTCCTCTCAGCTGTAGTTAGTGGCATGTAGCTGAGAACTGTGAGCTTTCCCCCTTCCACACTAGTATGTCTATTGTTACTATCATTGTTTTACAAGCATTTATTGTTATAATTCTTGAAGAGAAGTAGAAAAGGCAGTTATGTCATTCAGCAAATAATTTGTTTCTCAAAAAGCACAAAAATAGCCTATTCTGAACAACAATCAGTAATTTGGAGTAATATATATTACATTATGATATAATTTTATAAATTTAAAACCAAATATATGATACAGATTATGCAATATATATTGTTTCATTAGTGCTATGGGTCAATGAGTTGAAGTGTTGTACTAAAAATATAGGATTTTTTATGGAAATCTCTGCAATACACATATTGCCTCAAGTTTCTTTGGGGAATGCATAAAAGTGATTAGGATCAGTTTCAATAACAAAAGTTGAACCACTTCCCAAAAGTCACTTGTGCTGGGCTTTCTACAAATACTAACATTTTCATTATTGTAGGATAACTCTCAGAGTTGTCTTTATCAATATCACTTTACAGAGAAGAAAGCTCAAATTCAGAAAGGTTAACAATTTATGTTGATTGAGTTTATCACTACAAAATATAGATTTAAACCAAGATTGGTGCATTTCAAAGCTCTTGTATTTACTATCCTAGACGGCATTCATTCTGACATGATACGGCCACCAACTTTTTATGTTATCCAACACAAGTCTCTTTTTGCTCCTCAATATATGTTTATATTTTAAATTAGAAACATGAATGCTTCACATGACAATCCCAGGTCCCTCTCCCACCCCTCCTCCCTTGTCCCTCCACCAGCCCCCCCCAGCTCCCCACCCAATCCCCACATCATTACCCAGGGAGGGTAAGGCCCTTCTTGGGGGATCTCCAAAGTCTGTCATTTCATTTAGCGCAGGACCTAGACCCTTCCCCATGTGTACAGGCTGAGAGAGCATCCCTCTATTTGGAATAGGCTCCCGAAGTTCATTAATACACCATGGTAAACACTGATCCACTACCCAAGGCCCAGTGATTTCTGTGGCCGCCTCACTGACACTACATTCATGGAGTCTGGATCAGTCCCATGCTGGCCTCTCAGCCATCAGTCTGGGATTCAAGAGTTCCCCCTTATCCGGTCAGCTGTCTTTGTGGGTTTCACCATTTTGGTCTTGACCCCTTTGCTCATCACTCCTCCATCTCTGTCACTGCACAAAAATGAATTTCTGATTTTGATTCTGGTCTGTTCCTTATATTTATTTGACTAATAAATGTACAGTAAGTACTTTCTGCAAGTTACCATGCCATAATTTGAGGACAGAGACTGGGAATCACAGTATCTAGAAGTAGAGGGTATTTACTGGCAAGTGCAAGAAAATATGTATAAGAGAAAAACACCTGTGAGTGTAATTGCCCAAAGAGAATGGACTGTGACTGCCAAAAATCACACCTTAGAACGGGCAGCAGGTACTCACAAGGCAAGAGAGCAAGCTGTGAATAATGATCACGATTGTGAATAAACAATAACTACCTGGAAAGACAAAAGATGAATAAGATAGAGTCCTAGAAAGGTTGGAAGAGAAGTGTAGCACTCCCATTTCTGAATTGTGAAGACTTAAACAATTATCACCCCTTCCCATATTTATCTCTTGGGCTACAAACAGGAACATGATCATGCCATTTGTTTTTATAAAATTGGAAGGCAATATATTCCTATAAGCTGGATGTTTATATATCTACCTAAATCTCACATGTTGAAACTAATCACCTCTGTGATGGCTGATAGCTGATACTTTGCCCCATCTATAAATAGCTTCAAGATAACACCTGCCACTGTGATTAAAATTCTATGTATGAGTTACAGTAGAAGAGAAAGTTAAAGAACTGTATAATAGGTTGAATAGAATCTCCAGAACATAACACAACAACTGAGGGAGAAAAATGAATGAAAGAAGAGGAGAGCTTCATTATGCTATAAGTTCACAATAAGATAAAGGCACTAGTGTAGGTGATATCAATATGGCCAAGAATAGTCCTGGAGAAAGATAAAGACCAACAGGCAGAAGATGCCTGCAGGATTAGGAAAGGCAGAATGTATTTTATTCCAAGGCCTCTTTCTTAATTCACATCCTCTGGGTGTCTTATTCATGCTTCTCCAGAAGAACATAGCCAACAGGGCATATGTAGATTTAAAAAAAGAGATGTGTTATGGGAATTGACTCATATGGTTAAGAAGGCCAAGAAGTCCTATTGTATTATGTGTGCACCCTGGAGACTCAGAAAATCCCATGACATAATTCAGCCAGTGTCTGAAGTTCTGAAAGCCAAAGGAGCCTGTGATACAGGAACTTCTGTTTAAGAATGTGGGGAGAAGGATGCTTCTGCTGAATAAGGCAGATCAGTTACCCCAGGACTCGAGGACACCCACCCACATAAATAAGTAAGGGAAACATTTTACTCAGTCTATCCATTCAAATTCTAGTATCTTCCAAAATTTTTTTCACAAACCAACCCAGAAATTATGCTTTCTGAGGACCAATTAGCCCAGGAAAATTGACAAATTAATTATTATAACAAAGAAGTGTTTTATCAGATTAGTAAATATAGAGGGGGAGACTAGTTAGGTGTAATAGGTCACTTCTTTAATCCTGGCGTTAGGGAGGCAAAGGCAGGCGGGTCAGTCTCTGTGAGTTCCAGGTTAGCCTGGCCTACATAGTGAGGCCTTGTCTTAAAAAATGAAAACGAAGGGAGGGAGAGTGGGAGGGAGGGAGGAAATGGGAGAGCGTAACTGGGAATACATCACTCAAATACTCATTATTCCTCTCTTCTTCCAGATTGAAAACAACCTGTCTACAAAGCAGATCTCTTTGTTCAATGATGCTTAAAAAAGGGAAGTGAGCTTGCCTAACCTTGATGTGAGACCTCAGGGAATGGGAATTCCCATTCACCAGAGGGATGATCAACTGGTATCACTTCGGTGGAAAGTAACTCTGCCGATATTAATATATCCTAGAAGGAATGATGGAAGCTATTGGTCTCTATGCCAACAGTTCTCCTCTACATTAAGATAAAATCTCATGGCAGTCACCCACACATGAATAGAAATATTACATTAACAACACTGATCATAAAAAATAAAAATTAAAAAAAGAACACTGATCACAACGCTTGGGAAAAGTCCCACATGCCTGTATCAATGGACATATGGTATAGCCATATATTAAACTACTATGTGATTTTAATATTCATGACCTACATTGATTGGTATCAATATTTATAAAATGTTAAAATAGCATATTGAATAAGATATCATACCATTAGTCAAGTTTTGTAAAAAATGCTCTGCATATTTAAAGTTACATTTAGTTTATGGACTTGTACAAGTGTGGTAAAAGTAAAAAATTTGAACATAAAGGGCATCTTCATGATTGAGTGTCAGAGTCCTTTCTGGAGATGGAAAGTTAAATTTGAAACAGACTCATTTCCCTGTCTAAACATACTTCCCATTTTTGTCCTTAATGAGAATGCTTTTCTGGTCCTACCTACTTCTATTTACACATTTCTAGAAGCAATCACACTTTTTTCCATTGACTTTCCCATTTCCCCTACTTGACTTCCCAGGGAGAAACTATTTAACTCATTTGTGAACTGGGGAATGGATGCCTCCTTACCCCAGCCTTCTGCTTCTGAAGTTTCCACCTCTGTATCACATGATTCTGAGGTGACTACCAATGGGTGGTGGAATGAGTCTGCTCAGGTGGGGAGAGAGATACTAGGAAAGTCTTTTGCCTCCTGGTTGAGTTTAGCTCTTCTATCATGCCTTACTAACAGTTTAAATCCTCACTTTTTCCCTCTTGAGTTTTTCAGTTGATTTTTCAGGACTTGAAAACAGAAAATTGCTAGCAGTGAGTCTTTTAAAATGCTAAGATTGCCCAAGACCAATACTCAAGTTGGCATTCTAAGTATATCTATATTAAATAGGGGTCAATGAAATAAGTTTAATAACTTAATCATTAATAAATAAGTGATTACAAATTCAGTAATATAAATGACAGCAAATATGCCAATTACCCCCATTAGCTCTTGATATTTCTATGTCTAGAAAAGTTTCAGTGGCAAACCATTGTTACTCTCATTGTTCTCTTGAGGTCACTGAGGGCAAACTACTTAAATGAAAGTTAAAAGAGTTGAGTCTCACAGAATAATCTAGCCCCATATCTATTGAACTTCCATAGCAACTAAGCCTAAGATTTAACTTTTCCCTTAGTCGCAGTCTTTGGGGAAATCAGTGATCATGAAATAAAGGGCACTTGGATTTTATCACTAAGTCAACAACAGCTCTTTGGGAAGACAGTGGCAAGCAAACAGCTGCTCTTGTTTCATGCATGTTAATCCCTCTCATGACTACCTGAAGCTCTTTCATAGAAGAGCACACATCAGGCCAAATAATTCCATGTTACAATATAAAATTGACTGTCATATTTTACCCTTCTTGTTTAAGGCAACATTACATAACAACCAAGAAATATGTATGGGTTTTATTATAGGTCCTGGTAATTTTGGCATGGGATTGAGATGCAAAAAAATGCTCTCATTTCTAAACACCAATATAAAGTGTGAAAAAATAAACATTCAAAATAATACTGGTTGCTTGGCCATTGGTTTGTGGAGATGCATACAGGAACTATTTTGTTATTTTGCAGAACATATTGTCTCTAGACCCTTCCCATTTCTGGGGTCCTAAAAACTGTTTTGAATGTGGTTTTGTTTTCGCAAGTGCTAAAAATAAAGTGTATGTGTTAGAATTTCCTGGCAGTTGCAATGACTAATTATCTGTGCATCTAGAATGTGCTGACAGGTCAACCACAACGACAATTAGTATGCAAAATATTTCCTTCAGTATTCTTGCTGCTATAAAATCTCAATATTAACCGTTCCTGCTTCACTGCGTAAAGGACACAATGACCAAGGCACTTCAACAAGCAACACAGGGATGTTACATTACAAAGTGCAGGAGAAACCATTCAGTCATGTTGAAGTTCATGGAGCCATTTGCATAAACTGTATAGTGACAGGTCCATTGTTTTACATGCTTATCCTCCCCTGGCCCATTCTAGTCTCTTCCAGCCTTTGAACAGCATCCATGCTGGCTTTCATTGGCCCCTCAAGCATTTCACCTTCACCCTTCCTTACAGATTCTGCACTTCCTGCTCTGTCACTCATTCATTCAACAAACATTCTAAAAGTGCCTTAGACGTGATCTGGGCTATGTGAAACTCTAGTGCAGTCACCAAGCAGCCATGATGTAAAGCAGCATTTTCTTCTTGCCTGCATAGCAGAAAGAGTTGCCAGTGGGGCTGGAGAGATAGCTTAGCAGTCAAGAGCACTTGCTATACTTACAGAAAACAAGCCGATGACTACTATTCCTAACTAGTTCCAAGGGATCTGGTATCCACTTCCAGTATCTGCAGGCACCAGGTACATACACAGTGTGCAAACAGACATGCAGGCAAAACACATGCACATAAAATAAAAACTAATAAATCTTTTAAAATCTATACATATATGCCTATAATGAATCTATAAACAAGTCTTCACTACCAACTGAAATAATTTACAAACATATATTCAGGATCAAATAAAAGTAAAAATCAAGCAAAGGATAAAGTGTAACGCTATGTTTTACTATATTTTTGTCAGTATTTGTGGAGAAGAAAGACCACTTGAGGAAAGATTGTACATGGTGACTAGGACCCGGGAACTTTGGGGGACTCTGTAGATCTGAGGAAAAATGATAGAAGAATCTTCGATAAAGTTCCTACGTCTGAAGGTTCCACCTAACAGAACCACCCTGAGAACCAACCTTACCATGTGGGTCTTGGGGTGTAGACAGAACATTGAAAGGGGTTGTGAAATTTGAGACCTCATTTTTGTTGTATCTTTTCCCCCTTCCAGTCCTATTTCATAGAGTCAGCTATCCCACACGCTCTTCCAGTTTCTACCCAAATCCCAGGAGTGCCCAAAGCAATGCATCTGCCTGATCTTAAACTGGAATCTCCAGAGGAACAAAGAGACAAAGAAAACCTTTTCTTCTTAAAAACATTTGCGTGTGGATATGCTGTTATATCAACACAAGCTCCTCACACAAATGTAAAGAAAGATCAGTGGGTAATAAAACGTTCGTTCTGGGAAATACACAGTATCTGTCTAACTCTTCTTCATTCTGTTGTGTTTTTTTCTCTCTTGATTCTGTGTTAGTTCTCAATTTCTTTTTGAGCTGTCTCCATATTGTCCTCTGATGTCATGCACATTTCCTGGAAGAGCAAGATTCACCTCCTCGGAGATTGTGATCCAAAGGAAGATGTAGCTTGCCTTTCAGCAACTATATAGCAAATGTAAAGATTTACATTTGGTTTGATTTAGTCAATCACTCTTTTGTTTGTTTGTTTGTTTTTTCTTTTTTTTTTTTTTGTTTTTCAAGACAGGGTTTCTCTGTATTGTTTTGGAGCCTGTCCTGGAACTCACTCGGTAGACCAGGCTGGTCTCGAACTCACAGAGATCCGCCTGCCTCTGCCTCCCGAGTGCTGGGATTAAAGGTGTGCGCCACCACCGCCCGGCTTAGTCAATCATTCTTAACCAGACTACTTAATTGGGTAATGAAAATCCTTCATTGACATACTTTTAACTGTGGAAAATTGCATTTATGACTTAAATATCAATACAAAACACTTTATACACATACACTTGTAGAAACATTATCTTTTAGCTCTTAGATGAAGAAATATATATATATATATATATATATATATATATATATATATATATAATGTTTTTGACGCAGGATTTCTCTGTAGTCCTTGCTGTCCTGGAACTTATACTACAAACCAGGGAGGCCTTAAACTCACTAATATCCACCAGCTTCTACTTCCTGTATGCTAGAATTAAATGTGTATGCTACTACCACCTGAGTGAGGAATATTTTAAAGAAGCAAGTATTGACTAATAGAAAAACATCAGTATATTACATTTTTGCTTTGGTATACAAATAAATGCCTCAATGAATACAAATATAAATTATAAGTTATGCACACAGGTTAAAAAATAATTATAAATTTTAAAATTATATATAATATATAACTATACTATATATGGGAATGTGGATTTGGCTTTGGAGTGATTGTTTAGCACATTGAAGGTTCTAATTTGGATCTCCAGAAGGGAAAGCAATGGAGTAGAGACTGAAGTACTCTAAGATTCGATTTTTAAAGCAAAATCCAACAGAAAGGAGGGAAACACCACTTGCAAAAAAAAATGAATAAAGGGATGTTCAGTGACAAAAATGAATAATGACATTACATTAATGATGTGGGAGGAGTCTCTGTTTTCTGATTTATATCTTCATATCCTATAACTGGAAAATCTTAGGAATGATGATTGCACTTAAAGAAAGTCACATTATCTTTTTTTTTAAAAAGCAATCTTGGGGGCTGGAGAGATGGCTCAGAGGTTAAGAGCACTGACTGCTCTACCAGAGGCCCTGAGTTCAATTCCCAGCAATCACATGGTGGCTCACACCCATCTATAACTCAATCTGTTGCCCTCTTCTGGCATGTAGGTGGAACACTGTATATGTAATAAATAAATCTTTTTAAAAAAATAAAATAATTTTTGGTTGTGAGCCTAGCCTTTAATGGCTGAGCCATATCTCCAGGCAGCTGACCTAAACAAGGGGAAACACATGGACCCCAGACTGATGCCTGAGAGGCCAGCATGGGACTGATCCCCACACCCCTGTCTCCTGAACCTGGGTGTCAGAGAAGAGGCCTCGGCAATCTATGGGACCTTAGAGAATAGATCAGTATTTATTCATGGCATACGAATAGATTCTGGGAGCCCATTCCACATGGAGGGATGCTCTCTCAGCCTGGACACATGGGGGAGGGTCTAGGCCCTGCAAGGGATGATGTGACAGACTCTGAAAATCTCTCATGAAAGCCCTTACTTTCCCTGGGGAGCAGAGGGGGGATGGGGTAGGGTGGGAGATTGGGAGGATTCGGGGGCTGGGGGAGGAGGGGAGGGAGAGGGAACTGAGAGTAACATGTGTAAAAAGTTAAATAAATAAATAAAATCAATCTTTGTATTTTACATACCAATTCCAGTTCCCCCTCCCTCCCCTCCTCCCACTCCTCCCATCTTCCTCCCACCCTACCCCTATCTATTCTTCAGAGAGGGTGAGTTCTTCCATGGGGAGTCAACAAAGTCTGTCACATGACATTGAGGCAGGACCAAGGCACTCCCTATTGTAACTAGGCTGACCAAGGTGTCCCTCCATAGGGAAAGGGCTCTAAAAGGCCTGTTCATGTACTAGAGATAAATCCTGGTCCCACTGCCAGTGACCCCATAAATTGCCCAAGCCACACAACTGTTAACCACATTCACGGGGCCTAATTCAGTCCTGTGCAGGTTCCCTAGCTGTCCATACAGAGTCAGTGAGCTGCACTAACTTGGGTCAGCTGTTTCTGTGGGTTTCCCCATCATGGTCTTTACACGTTTGTTCATATTATTGCTCCTCCTTCTATTCAACTGGACTCCAGGAGCCCGGCCCAGTGTTTAGCTGTAGATCTCTGCATCTGCTTCCATCAGTTACTACTGGATGAAGGTCCTATGATAACAATTAAGGTGGTCATCAATCTGAAGGCTAGTTCAGCCACCCTCTCCACTATTGCTTAGCGTCTTAGCTGGGTTCATCCTTGTAGATTCCTGGGAATTTCCCTTTTAAAATTGAATATTCATATATCTGAGGCTCAGCAATTATTTCAAGAAACAAACAATGAGAAGTCTGAGTAAAGACACTATAATAAGGGAAATTTAAGTAAAGACAACAATGGTATTCAATATCAGAATGTCAGTAATATTAGTTTGTCACCATAACAAGCCTGGAGCTAGATTCTATCTCTAGATAGATATAGGTTACATTAAAGGACAGTGAGTGAGCAAATTACTCTTAAAGTAGAATATGAAGCAATTGTCACAATTAACAAATTATGATAACATGCAACAAGATAAAAAATGTTAGAAAATCAAAAAGGTCTTGAAAAACAAATGTCAAAGGATCAAGGAAGGATATACTTACTTCTTAACAAATGCAATATACAGACAAATAGAATCATGGTAATGTGTGTGGCTTATGTCATGTAGATGGAGGAAGGACACAGATGAGAGAATTAGCAGATCTAGGTTGCATCAACAACGTAAAGTGACATGCTTATAGATACTTACTGTAATATTTCAAATGATTAGGTTGATGAAAGTGGTTCATGGGTTCATCAAATGAAGAAACTGTCATGAATCTAGTATCTATGATTTCACTCATTCTATGCCTCTCAGAAAAAAAGAAGACAGAAAAGTCACAATACCTTTAGGAACAATAAATGCAAAGACACCGGACAAATCAAAGGGGTAGGGGATTCTAAACTGAAGGAGATGTAGGTAAATTATGACGGTTGTTTAGGATTTTCCAAGATAAGCCAGATGGCTTTTCTGGGCATACACAAAAATTTCTGATCTCTCTCTCTCTCTGACATACTGATGTTGTACATAGAGCATTCAGTACAATAGGCAAGCCCAAATTGTAGCTGAGGCTAGCCTTATGGATTTTTGTTGTTGTTGTTGAGCTCAATCTCTCAAATAGCTGAGATTACGGGCTTGTGCCACCAGACTTTCATTTTTTTTTTTAATCCTTATTACTGGAAATGTTTTCCCATTTAACAGATAAAAGAATTGTTCAGGGTTTACACAAATTAAAATGTAATTTTAAGACACCCTTTGAGGGGCAGACAGAATAATTTTGATGGAAAAACCCATAATCAGGTAGAACAGAAATTTTCTGGAAGCACGCTTGAAAGGGGATAAAAGGCACAGAAATAATGAGACTACCAACATGAGAAAGAAGGGATTGGGCTGATATAATAGGTGAAATATAATGAATGGGATGTTGGCAGGGTTGAGAGAAAGAGCAAGGATGCCATCAACACATGCCAGACTTCTCCAGTACTAGTGAGAATGGGTTGCTTTAGCATCACTAGGCTGAGAAATAGGTGAAAGAAATGTCAAAAGTCAGTCACCTGGGAGATATTGTCACAGACAGACACAGACCAAGCACAGAATATGTGGTGGTTTCTAGCCTCCACTGCCCTGAGACTCCTGCCAACATCTCCCATCAGCTGTGAAAAATGCAGCAGTGGCCAGGGGATCTTACTCAAGTAGTATGCAGGTCTCATTCCCGTTGGGGTACTGAGAAGGAAGAGGTCTTGATCTTCAGGAAAGGGATATTACAACTACAGTCAGTACAGTCCAGTTATCTTAAATTTTTCCCCTGCCTTCACCATGGTTAGAAATGTATTATTTGATAACCATCATATAAACATAGAATGTCAACTGAGGAGATGACTGAGTAAAAGCTCTGGCTGGACAAGCATGAGAAACTGGTTTGCATCTCCAGCATCCAAGGCAAGGCTGGACACAGTTTGTCTGTAATTCTAGTGATCCTATAGTGAGATGAAAGGGGTAGACAGAAGAACTGGGCAGCAACCTATGCAGCAGCATAAGACCCTACCTGAAACAGGTGAAAGGTGGGCACTAACACCCCAGCATTGGCCTCTGGCCTTGGGAACATGCACTTACATGCATGCACACTAACACACACACACACACACACACACATGTACACATGCACACGCACACAGGAGGAAGGGTGGAGAGAGAGAGACAGAAATTTAAAAATAAACATGTGCCTACAAACAAATATCAAAATTCATTTTTTTCTAAGTACATAAATACATACTGTATAATGACATTATGGACTATTACATATGCTATTTTATTTTTAATCTTGACATTAGTGAAACACAAATGTTTATAATTCTTTCCTTTTCTTGTTTCCAGAATACAATATGGTGGTTTAGTAGAATGACATTAAAAAGATCAAGCTTTGATGTGTTTTATGGTATTTACTTAATTTTCAAGAGGAGAATAGTTAATATAACAATTATGCTTTCAACCATTATCTTGGATGTTAATGATTTAGGGAAAAGCCTTACGTTATTCCATTAAGCAAGAGCAGGCCTGATCTGATGTGTCTTTTCCACCTAGTCCACAGTGGCATGTCAGATATTCCTATAGCTTTCTGACAACTTTAATAATATAATTTTGTGCCAATGCATAAAGAGGCATATTTATTACTAGAGCTGCGTTCTACCTCTAGCTCTAAGCTGTCATCTACCCACAGCTACAAACTGATCTCATTTGTGGACAATTATGTGAGCATTGAGATATGATGACTAGAGAATTGGAGTCATCTAGTCAGGACTCAGTTAACAATAAACTCTATGAATAGACACACACACACACACACACACACACACACACACACACAGACACCACTCCCACACACAGACATACTGCTTGATAGGTAGATAAACCCTTAATATAATTGGTGAAAACTTGTTCTCATTGCCACAATAAACTCTGTGAACATACACACACACACACACACACACGCACGCACACACACAAACACAGACATACCAGCTTGATAGGTAGATAAACCCTTAATATAATCAGTGAAAAATTGTTCTCATTGCCACTTCTAAACAATTGTTGACTTTTAATAACATACATGTGAGTTTCAAATGAACATAGATTTTGCATTATCTCTTAAAAAACAGATCTCCCCAGAAACCAGTTTGGGGGAACTTTGAGTCATACTTTGAGTTGCAGTGTAAATCATTTCAAAGGGACTGACTGGGAAAAAGACAAAGATGATAATGGATGGCTTAGCATCCCAAGAGACAATATGAAGTCTACATTAGAATGTTTTGATCATTGTCACCAAGGTAGGATACCTGTTCTAAATCAGTGAATTAGTCAGAAATCAGTATTATCTGTCTTCCAGCCATGTCGTCTAAATTCTGACAAATATAGGCATATGATGAATTCCTTAGAGGGTGAAGTTTAAGGACAAAACGTCAGAGATACTTGATGACCTTCTAAATCAACTCTGGAGAAGCGGAGGCCTGAATAATTGCAGAAATTCTAGAACTTATTATGAAATTGAACATTTAAGATTGTCTCACAACCTCATTATTATACATAAGACTTCTGTCAGCTGTTTTTAGATCTGTTGCTATGTATAAAAAAGACACTTCATAATTAGAATGACTAAAGCCTGTTTTTCAATCACATAGGAGCATGGAAAAGTGACGTACAATTTAATGGCTACTGAAAAATATAGAAAAAGAAGTCTGAAATATGCAAGGTAAACTGTCATTTGCAATATACAAATTCACTGTTCCGATAGGCTACCACACTGGTGTAAAGTTTTCTTCTATAGGAGTATAGTAATTTCCTTTTAGTGCGTGCATTACCATTACTATTTGCTTTAACTCCCCTCCCCTTAACTAGGTCAATTACACATGAAGTTCAAGAAAAGAAAAAAAGTCCCTACCTTCATTTTTTCTTCCATAACTCATCTCATCAATTTAATTTTTGAAATTTATCAGTTAGTGTTAAAAAATGGTCCACTCCAGATGTTAAGATGTCAATCACATCACAAAGTGTGCCAATTATTTTGTGAATTATTCCTCCTCGCACTTTCTGTATTCTCTTACTTCTTCACTTCTAGTTTCACCAACAAGTGATAAAGAGAATGAAAGAGAAAGATGAAATTTTTCTAATTACTTATGTAGCTACTAGAGTCTGTACTTGGCACTCAGTGTCCTTTGAGTGACAGACACCAGAAGACATGTTTTTCTGTGCTCTCCTCAGCACCATTTTCTACCACAATAAAAGTGATTTTGAGCACTATTTTATTTATCATTTTAGCTCCCCTATCTTGGAGTATAACCCACTGTCTTCTATGTTGGGTTATTCTCATAAAGACAGATTCCTCTTTTGTTGAACCAATCACTTGTGTTTTACCACAACCATGGGGCCTAAGTAAAACCCAGGAAGTCTTCACCATTCCCAACAGCAGGACAACAGTTCACTGTGTGCTCCCTGTTCTTAGCTGCCTCCAGAGTTCTCTAGAGCAGGGACATCTACCTTGTCATTTGTGCAGAGCCTGGCTCTTTGAGGTGCCAATTAAGTTCTTAAAATTTGGCACATGGCACTTTGCCACAGTAGCCTCACATGGACGTGGGTGACTTTCTTCTATGCACATGTCTACTCAGAAGTACGAGCATGCTTTCTGTCCTCACAATCCAGTCTTCCACTGCGGTTCTCTAAAGAACTACACCCAAGAGTCTGCCTTGCTCCATTGATGAACTTCCCTGATTGATCCTGTAGGGCACTGAGTCTGAGAGTTCCTTTGATCAGCTTCTAGTACTGCCTCAGGTGAGCTATCATGTAGCCATTTTTGCCCGAAGGAACATTTCTCACTGTTTTTGTTTGTTTGTTTGTTTACTTTCAGTAGAGTAGAGAAGCCATTCTATTCTCTTCAAACGTGAAACATGTTAGAATGATGAATCACATAATAGGTCTAATTTTATGATTTCTGTTTTCTCTGTGAAATAAAAGGTGAGATTCCCATGAAGCCTATCAGAGAAGATGGGAAGGGTGTACATATAACAAAACAGTGATGATTTGAAAATGATTTTGTAAAGATATATACAAACTGAGAAATAATATGGGAGAACACATCAGGTTATATAAATCATTGTATAACTACTGTGTGCCAAATGTTACTAAAACAGTGGCGAGTGTTCTGTCAGCTACTTACAATGCTACTCTAGACAGGTTGTGCCTATGTGATGCCTTACATGGGATGCCTGGGACTGTTCACTCAAGCTATCTGTTGTTGTACCCAGCTAGAAACTGTAAATATAGAAAGGATCATGATAGGAATCATAAAGTGAAAAGATAGTGTTCTTTTTCAACACCACAATAGCAGTTCTCTCTCTCTCTCTCTCTCTCTCTCTCTCTCTCTCTCTCTCTCTCTCTCTCTCTCTCTCTCTCTCTCTCTCTCTCTCTCTCGTGTGTGTATGTGACCTGAATTGGCTCATACATGGCTTTTGTTAGACCACTCTTGTGAAGGACTGTAATTTCCATTCTCACAAAGGTAAACCCAGCACAAGGTTTTCTAATTGTAGGTCAGCCATTAGGCTCAATGTCTTCTCTCTCTACAGGTATACTTTCTTTACACTTAACACTCAGATACACATGGTTTTCTCTTCTGAAATTGTCTGTTATCTGTGTTTACAGAGAAAGACATAAACAATTTTATATATACAAATATACATATACATACATGTTTATGTATACATATTTTACCTGTTAGGTTGACAACTTGGCACATTATATGTCATACTTATTAACTTGGTTGCCAATTCTGGTGATGTGAGTTTATCTCCAGACCTTCATGCTGGAAGGAGAGAACCAACTCATACAAGTTGCACTCCAACCACCACACACGTTATGGTATGCATATTCATACACACACACACACATACACACACACACAAATAAAATATATAATTTTTAAAACTTAAGGTTATCTATTGTGCTTTTAGGCATTTGTCACACAGATTTAACCATGTTAATGTATTTTAGGGAGATCATGGAAAGGAAAATTTATTTTTTCAAATATCCATGAGCTGTACTTTTTGTTGTTGTTGTCAGGATTTTTTTATTACTTTACTTTTAAATAGCTTGCTTCACATGTCAATCCCAGTTCCCTCTTCCTCCCCTCCTCCCGCACCCCCACCCCCACGACCCCAGCCTCCCACCCTATCCAGACTTCCTTCCACATAAGGGATATCTAGAGTCTCTAATTTCAGTTGGGCAGGGTCCAGGCACTCCCGTAAGAGTCCAGGCTGAGAGAGCATCCCTCTTTGTGCTATGGACACATGAAGTCCATTTGTATGCCAGGGATAAACACTGATCTACTGCCCAGGGCCCCATAGGTTGCCCAGGCCTCCTCACTGACTCTCACACTCAGGGGGTCTGGATCAGTCCAATGCTGGTGTCCCAGCTGTCGGTTTGGGGTCCAAGAGGTCCCTCTTGTTCAGATCAGCTGTCTCTGATGGTTTTGCCAGCCTATTCTTTGCCAATTTGCTCATCACTGGCACTATTCCTGATCCATGTCTAAAATCCATATAAGAGTAAGTACTTACCATGTTTGTGTTTTTGTGACTGGGTTACCTCACTCAGGATGGTTTCTTCTAGTGCCATCCATTTACCTGAGAATTTCAAGATTCCATTGTTTTTTTTTTTCTGCTGAGTAGTACTCCATTGTGTAAATGTACCACATTTTCTCTATCCACTCTTCAGTTGAGGGGCATCTAGGTTGCTTCCAGGTTCTGGCTATTACAAATAATGCTGCTATGAACATAGTGGAGCAGACGTCCTTGTTGTTTGAATTTCCATCTTTCGGCTATATGCCTAAGAGTGGAATTGCTGGGTCTTGTGGTAGATTGATTCCCATTTTCCCGAGGAATCTCCATACTGATTTCCAAAGTGGATGTACGAGTTGGCACTCCCACCAGCAGTGGAGGAGTGTTCCCCTCTCACCCCATCCTCTCCAGCATAAACTGTCTTCAGTGTTTTTGATTTTAGCCATTCTGACAGGTGTAAGATAGTATCTCAGAATTGTTTCATTTGCATTTCCCTGATGGCTAAGGATGTTGAGCAATTTCTCAAGTGTCTCTCAGCCATTTTAGACTCCCCTATTGAGAATTCTGTATTTAGTTCTGTACCCCACTTTTTAGTTGGATCCTTTGGTATTTTGGAGACTTGCTTCTTGAGTTCTTTGTAAATTTTGGAGATCAGCCCTCTGTCAGATGTGGAGTCTGGAAGAACTGATGCCTTTTCTGAAGCTGGGGACACCGGTGGGTGGGGCCTGGAAGGGCTGATGCCTTTCCTGCGTGGGCAGGTCCTCTGGATGCCAGGAGCTGGCCCCCACAAGATTGAGGGGATGGGTGATGGGTGGGGGATGGGGAGTGGCCCCAGGGAGACCCAAGGTCACCTGAAGCTGGGGACACAGGAGGTTGGGGTCTGGAAGGACTGAAGATTGGGGTCTGGAAGGACTGATCCTGTGAGCTGTTCTAACTCCATCCTTTACACTGACCCAGATGTATTTACAACTCATCTGAGCTTACCTCAGTTGTGGCTATTTTTAGTTTCTTAATTCCCTTCCCAATTGCTCAGTACACAGCTTGACACCTTTAGAAATGTTCTTTAGGTGGTCTTAGAGTAGCTTATAAGAAAGAAAGGGGCTTTATAGTTTTCTTTTTTCTGGTTTGTTGTGTGGAACTCACACCTACTTTCCAGGTCAATGACAACTATGTCAGTGCTGTGACTACTCAGGATGGTCAATATTTTCCTCAGTGATGCATATTTTTTCTATTTCTTTTTTATTTATTTATTATCATTTCTTTTTTAATTTAAATTAGAAACAAGGTTGCTTCACAAGTCAGTTCCAGGTCCCTCTCCGTTTCCTTCCCCCAACCCCCCCCAATATCCCCTCATTTGCCCAGGGAGGGTGAGGCCCTCCTTGGGGGTGTCCATAGTCTGTCATTTCATCCAGGGCAGGGCCTAGACCCTCCCCCAAGAGTTCAGGGTGAGAGTGCATCTCACATTGTTGGATGGGAGTCCAAAGTCCATTTGTATACTCGGGATAAATACTGATCTACTGCCCAAAGCTCAATAGAGTACCTAGGCCTCCTCACTGACACCCACATTCAGGGGGTGTTGATCAGTCCCATGCTGGATTCCCAGGCATCAGCCTGTGATTCAAGAGTTAACCCTTGTGGAAGAAGAGGCAGACTCCCAGGGCTAAGCACTGAGCTGAACTCAGGAAAGCCCATATAACAGAGAGGGAGGACTGATGATCAAAGGGATTAAGACTGGGCTGGTTTAACCCCCAGAAACAGTGATGCATATTTTTAAAAGCAGTGTTACCATACTGACACACACAAAAAAAAGCACCGGAGAGCTTTCATGTTCCTTCCTTAAATGTGGGATACTGCTTTTATAGAAATGTCATTTCTTCCTAGTTGACTTCCTTTGGTTTGTAGGAAGAATTTTCCTTTGTGAGTCATCTGAATTGGATCATACACGGCTTTTGTTTGACTACTCTGTTGAGGGCTCTAATTCCCATTTTCACAGAGGCAAACCCATCACAGTGGTTTCCTAGTCGTAGGCCAGCAGTTATACTCAGTGCTTTCTCTCTTCAGGTACACTTTCTTTACATTGAGAACTCTGATGCATGTAGCTTCTTCTGAAATTGTCTGTTACTTGGGTTCACAGAGAAAGTCATAAACAAGAGAGCTTGCCTTTCTTTAGACAAGGAGTCAAGAGAAGTCCTTTGGATAAATGGACTGCTTTGCAGGATTGAGAGGATGTTGAAGAAATAGGCGATGAGGGGGCAGGCTGAAGAAACAAGGGCAAGACTATGTAGCTCAACTGCTTGAAAAAGGCTTGACCTGCTAAGATGCATGTAAAGGGATCTGTGTTCCACCACAGAGATATTGTGTGTCCATGTGTATTGTTGCTTTATTCACAAAGCAAGGGAATGGAATCAGGTTGGCTGTCCATCAGATCATGGTCAATGGGGGGGGCCTGTGTGTGTGTGTGTGTGTATGTGTGTGTGTGTGTGTGTCTGCATGTCTGTATTTGTCTGTGTCTATGTATCTGTGTGTGTGTGTGTGTGCGCATCTGTCTGTCTCTCTATGTCTGTGTGTGTATGTCTCCATGTATCTATGTGCCTCTGTGTATCTGTGTGTGTCAGAACTTACTCAGCCATGAATTATGAAAATGAATGGAACCAGAAAATATTTTATCATGTGAGGTAACTCAGGCTCAGAAAGATAGTTATCATTTGTTTTCTCTCTCTTATGCAGATCCAAGCTTTTAAAATTTATATGTGAATTTATGTGGGAGTGAGTGTGTGGAGCCAGGAAACTAGAGGGGATCCAGAATAAGGAAATTGAGAGGCTTTGGGGTAAAGAGATATAGAGGGTAAAGGGGAATAGTGAGGATGAAAAAGTCCAGTGCAGATGGGGTACAGAAGAGAAATGCAGGGAAGGACCAAACAAAACTCAGTACATATGAGAATTCCACAAGGAAATCTGTTACTCTGTTGTGATAATTAAAGACAAAGAAGAAATAAATCTTTGGAAGGCATGTGTTGACTGAAGACTTTAAAACAAAATAAAAACTTAGGTCTAGTTCTAACACCACCACTAGAGATAACATTTGACCCTTCATCTGTAAAATGAATTACACATTCTTTCCTGGGATCACAAGGTCACTGTGGATAGTGTAGAGAACAGCCTTATAAAGCAGCTGGCAAATGAACATTTATAACCAATTTAATTACCTACTTAGACTATAAAGAATGTCCTGTCATACTGTAGACTTCAAGCATTATCAAAACGTAGTGATCACCCAGGATTTTTGATAAGAATTTTTTTTATTTCTTTGGAAAAATATATACTCCTCCCTACATCCTCTGGAGGCTAGCACAATCACTCTTGTACATGGAGTCTGAATGATGGAGATGCTGGATGAGTAATAACCTAAGGACCACAAACTGTTCATGGAATCACACACCTGTAACCCCAGCACTCAGGAAGCAGTTACAGGAAGATTGCCACTGGATGGATAAGGAGATACTGCCTCAAAAACCCAAGAAGAAAGGAAGAAGGATAGAAGACAGGAAAGGAGGAGGAGGGAGGGTATGAAAGAAAGGAGGAGGGAAGGAAGGAGAAAAGTCATACTTCACACAATGCCATAAACCTTCTTGATTCTTCAGTGAGGACTTGTGTTTGGAGGATTGACCTTGGTGCAACCACATTGGTTTCTGACAAATGACTTGTGCTGATACTGAATCCAGAGATTGCTTCCAGTCATAATAACAGGAACCAGAGGGTCTACAAGACCTTTTTCTCAGTCAGTAGTTTGCCCAGATACACTATCATGTCACATGCCTCATTCAGATTGAGCCTCTCTCCTTCAGTCACAGCAACTGACTCCTAGGCTTGGTCATTCTTGCCCACTGGGGACTACACTGTTGACATTACCTTTAAAGCATTTTATGAGGTCATTGAACATTTTTTACTTTTGAAACAACAGGTGTCTGTTCTTCCCACTGGAGATAATGTACATGATGTGTCTTTACTACAGAGCACAATGTAAAAGAAAATCCTAATTATGCCTGCTTTTGTAAAAATGTATACAGTTATTCATTGAATTTGTAACATAACTGATGCTGTAACAATAAACGGCACACTTACTGAAAGTAAAACTAAGTATTTATTGTAGAAATTACTCACAAGATACCAAACGAGTAACCCAGATGAGCCGAATAGTTTTCCGCCGCCGAACTGGAAGCCGAAAGCCGGAAAAAGAGACCAAGACTTCTGTTGTTCAGTCTTTTATACCTTCCCCCCCCCCCGCCCCGTAACGCCCCTAGCCATGCCCAAAAGTGGGCCTGGCTAGTGACTTAGTTCACTGCCTACATCCGTATACGTCTTTAGTCATGCCTAAAGTGGGTGTGGTAAACTGCTCTTTTATTACCTCATCTGTGTGTGCCTCTAGTAAGTCACATGGTTAATGGCAGCATTGTTTTCCTCCTACACATAACAATCAAAACTGTTTCTGTTTATAACCAATTGGTACATTTAGTCATTTCTTATGCCATCTATCTGTATACATAAGCAAATGTTCTTGAAATTATAAGCATGCATGCCCCTGCTTGGTTATGGTAGGTCAAGCCTCTGTATGGAGCATAATGAGCTCATGTCTCTTAACAATTGAGGGCAAGGTAAAATGTCTGTCACTTTCATCATGACGATCCTTGTTGAAAGTTAGTTCACTGGGATGCTCCTGGTAAAGTCTATTCATGCATTCAGAAGTATTGGGAATATTTGAGGTCACTACTAAAATCTGAAAGAACTCAAAATAAAGGTAAACCATTTTGGATACACCTGCCTCTTGGAGACCAGTCTCCTGTACTCCTGTATCACCCTCTTGCTCTTTAGTCAAAAAGATGACATGATGCTCTGCAGATCATTTGTTTGCCAGAAAACAATGCACATCTGGCACTTTACAGGTTGCCTTCTGAAGCAAGACTAGGTTGAGTTAGGGAATGAAAGTAGTTCACAAGTACATTAAAGCTAATGTTGGCCTTTGTGTTCCCAAACAGAACATTGGGTCTGTGATGGCCTGTTGGTGGACCTGAACACTCACACTACATGAAAGAATAAACACAATAATCTTTTATTTCTCCATTTTTACTTAGATTAGAAACAAGCTCATTATTGGTGAAGGGCATTTAAGGTAGCCTCTCCACTATTGCTTAGATTGTCAGTTGGGGTCATCCTTGTAGATCTCTAGACATTTCCCTAGTGCCAGATTTCTCTTTAAACCTCTAATGGCTCCCTCTGTTATGGTATCTCTTTTCTTGCTCTCTCCTCTATTCTTCCCCTGACTCAATCTTCCTGCTCCCTCATGTCCTCCTCTCCCCTCCTTCTCTCCCCTTCTCTTTCTTCTAACTCCCTCTCCTGTCCCCCATGCTCCCAATTAGCTCAGGAGATCTTGTCCCTTTCTGCTTCTCCAGGGGACCATGTATGTCTCTCTCAGGGCCCTCCTTGCTTTCTAGCTTCTCTGGTGATGTGGATTGTAGGATGTAATCCTTTACTCTATGTCTAAAACCCATACATGAATAAGTACATACCATGTTTGTCATTTTGTGGCTGGATTACCTTACTCAGGGTATTTTCCTCTAGTTACATCCATTTGCCTTCAAATTTCAAGATTCCATTGTTCTTTTCTGATGAATAATACCACATTTTCTTTATCCATTCTTCAGTTGAGGGACATCTAGGTTGCTTCCAGGCTCTAACTATTACAAATAATGCTGCTTTGAACATAGTTGAACAGAGGTCCTTGTTTTATGAATGTGGATCTTTTGGGTATTTGCCTAAGAATGGAATTGCTGGATCTTGTGATAGACTGATTCCCATTTTCCTGAGGAACCACCATACTAGCTTTATGTGGGTTTTAATTGTCCTGTCATATTGACAGTTTGTTAGCTACTATCAACAAATATATCAAAGTAAGTTTTACTTTAGCTATGGATGGATATAGGTTGTTTTCAAGGTACAGGAAAAGTATATATTTTTCAGGATGATCATAAATTATGATGTTCTTGAGTTCTGAATACCACTATACCTGCATTATCTCCTCTCTCTCTCTCTCTCTCTCTCTCTCTCTCTCTCTCTCTCTCTCTCTCTCTCTCTCTCCCTTTTTTTCGAGACAGGGTTTCTCTGCATTGTTTTGGAGGCTGTCCTGGAACTCGCTCTGTAGACCAGGCTAGCCTTGAACTCACAGAGATCCACCTGCCTCTGACTCCTGAGTGGTAGGATTAAAGGCATGCACCACCGATGCCCAGCTTCCTGGATTATCTCTTGACAGGACAATTAAAACCCACATAAAGTTAGTTGATGTATAATTAACATATAATGTCCAGTTAATGAATATGCATATTTATAATGCTTCTGTCTTTGCTGGCTCAGATCTTAGTTAAATGAAAACAACTTTTCACACAGTGCAGGTTTCCAAAGGCAGACATCTAAGGAGCATCTGGGACTTCTGGCTTATTGCCCATAGTTAACATAATTACACAGGTAAGACCGAAAATCTGTACCATATGGTAATGAGCCTCTCGTAACTGTATTTTTAAAAATCTTCATGTTTGTAGATTTGAGAATTCTATTCTCAAATGTCATATAAGTGTATCATGTGCTTATCCTGAATCTTATTTCATGAAGGATAAGAATCTGACGCCATATATAAGGAGTGCACAGAAATATTTGTGGTTGTACATAGATGGTCCTTAGTCTGATAGTTGTAACAAAAGGAAAAATAACATCTACCATTTACCCATTTCCAAGTCACTGTATTCTCTGCTTTGTGAAAAATCCTGACTAGCAGATACCATCTAAAAGGAAAAGACTCTGGGATAGGAAGTGAATCTAATGAATGTCTCTTAAATTGCACAACTGATGTGCTGTGGGTCTGAGCAATCACCTGAGAGCTATACATGCCAGTCCCAAGTTTCCCTACTACATATTATTTTACTCATAATAAAACAAGTATTTTATCTAGAAAAAAACACATCTCACATATTTGTCATGTGTCACATGACTTTTCTGTTTCAATGACAAATTAAAGCTACCTGTTTGTATCACTGTGCAATAAAGATTTTTATCTTAAATTATATTTGTGTCAACTGAATGGTTCAATCACTTCAGTCCAACAAATTTATAGGTTGGTCCATTGAAAATTTCAAATATTGCAAACTCCTGATGTGCAATAGCATGTTCTGGAAAAATAATAAGAGGTAATACTTTATTTCCCAGGAGAGGGGAAGTCTTAAGAGCTACTACTCTCCATTTTGTCAATAACTCAAAGTTGAATGTCTTGAATATCACATCCCAAGTATACTTCTGGTGTTTCATACATTGAACTGCACTTCCCAACCACAGAGTTCCCACAACTACATTTTGGGGAGCTGCTGGAAGACCTCTGTTCTGAGTTTATGTTCAAAGGCAATGGACAGATAGCAAACTCCTTTCTGCACCTGTGCCTTTCAGCAAGTAATAGTTGGTTTTAAATGACATTTGCTCTTTTTCAATTCTGGACAGAGCACTGAAATGCAGATGAATTCTAAGGGGTTCCTTCTCTATGGCATTTGGTACCTGTGAATAAAATATGTCCACTAGTAATGTGGCAGACACCACACAACTGGTGTTTTACATGCAAAAGGCTTGCTTATTGTTTAGATTCCTGTTTCAAAAATCTTTATAAAGCAGTGCCCCAGAATTCACTCTGGAATCTTTCACTTATTTGTGGGTTACAGAAACCACTCATGATGCCAATATAAAGAAAACGTTGACACACCGAATCGTTGACTCCTCCAAAGCACACCCGGAATCCCGCTATTCAGGAAATTCTAATTCACAGTCAAAAGCACCATTCAAATGCTGATGCTTCAGCTACATGTTTTTGTGACTCTTTTTTTCATGCTCTATTATGTTTGTGTAATTCCTAGATGGAGTCTTAGAATTCTGTTTTCTGGGACAATTTTCCCTGTCTTAAGGAATCAAAATTGACTAGGAGAAATCTCCAAGCTCTATAAAATCAGTATGTTTTCATAGTAAACAGAAATTGTAAACAGTATTTGGCAGCACAAAGTTATGTGTCTTTATTAAGCACTGGTATCTAGAAGCAATGAAATATGTCTGAGAAATGAATACCATTTCTTTGGGATTCTTTCAGACAGTGGAGGGTCTATTTACAGAGGCAATATTACCCCTTTTCAGAAAATCTAAAAAGAATCTGAGTTATGGTGAAAAAGTATCCCCAACCCAAATTTAAATACATTTTTAATTACAAGAAATTATGTGTAAATACTCTCTCGTGCTAGACTGAAAAAATATAGTCTTCTGATTTCATCCCCTAATCCTGTAGACCTTTTACTACATCACTGTGTATATATAATATGGCAAAAGGACTCCCTCGGTATGACTAATTGAAAGTCCTCGAGATAGAAAGATGACCCCAGATTGCATTGCTGGGCTCAAAAATCTAACTGTCTGGTCCTTATCTGAGAGACCTCAAAAAGTAAAAGAAGATAAAAGGCAATGTGGAGACAAAGTCTCAGTCAAGGAATTCGGGCAAATACGATGTATACACTTGAAATGTACGCGCCCTCAAAGCCTTTAGAAAGATCTAGCCCTAGTCACTGATGTTCATAGCAGACTCTGCCCTTCAAAATTGTAAAGAAGTTGAGTGTACTATTTCAGGGCAGTAGTTTGTTATTGAAGCAATAGAAAGCTTGTGCCCTTGTGTTATAAATTGTAGGCATTTTATGAAACCCAATAACTCCTTTTATACCTTTGCTCCACTGGTCCACAGCCTAGAACACTAATCAATTATTTTTATCTATTAAAAACTCTGTAAACCATGAAGCTACCCTGTACTGAGTTGTGAGTTTAGTCCACAAGTGGATTTACAACAGAGAAAATGTGCTGGCAGTGCTGTGCTGTCTGCCTGCAAGAGAGTGATTGTGGTGTGACAAGGATGGCAGACTTCAAATAAGCAATAATAGACATCAAGGGTAATTGTTGGGCTAACCCACAGGAGCTACACAATGCTATGGGAACACATATAGCTAAGCAGCTAGTATTTTTTATTAAATATTAAAAGAGTTTAAAACAAATAATAGTTTTAAGATGGAAAAATATTATTTTAGAGTTAATTTACAATTATGGAATAGCCTGAAGATTTAATATTTAAATAAGGGGGAAAGTTTTCTGCCAGAATATTTTTCAGTTCATTATAGAAGCCATAATTCTCACGAAAGAAATGAATTATAAAAGTCTAACTGATTCCTTCTATTTGAGCCACCCCTATTGTGTCTGGAATAGTGGCTTTAAAAATAACAATCACACCACACTTTTAAATATATTTTGTTTCTGAAGGTTTTCCTAATCTCCTACTTTTCCTCGCCTTGCAAACTGTGCATCTAACAACCTGCATGTTTACAGTAGTCAGCAGTGTCTTCCTGAAGCACCTAGGATGCTCCTGGCTGAAAGGGCCCTAGGACCCATTCTCAAACAAACAAACTAACAACAAAATAAAATCCTATGTTCCCAGCACTTACTAGGTACTGTGAGTCTGGTCGGTGGGATGCTTGTGTCCTCTCTTAGTTCTGTAGGCTGTATTTTCACATCAGGAGAATGTTCGATGGACGGCTGGTGTAGTACTTGTGGTCCATAAGTTTTCATGGTAGGAATAAAAGGAGCGCTGTGAAACTTGTCTGGCATATAGAAGAATGCAGATCGATCCATGTTTATTGCCATGCACAAAACTTAAGTCCAAATGGATCAAAGACCTCAACATAAATCCAGCCACACTGAACCTCTTAGAAGAGAAAGTGGGTGGTACCCTTGAACGAATTGGTACAGGAGACAGCTTCCTGAACATAACACCAGTAGCACAGACAGTGAGATCAACAATTAATAAATGGGACCTACTGAAACTGAGAAGCTTCTGTAAGGCAAAGGACACAGTCAGCAAGACAAAAAGGCAGCCCACAGAATGGGAAAAAATATTCACTAATCCCACATCTGACAGAGGATTGATCTCCAAAATTTACAAAGAACTCAAGAAGCAAGTCTCCAAAACACCAAAGGACCCTATTAAAAAGTGGGCTGCAGAACTAAATAGAGAGTTTTCAATAGAGGAGTCTAAAATGGCTGAGAGGCACTTGAGAAAGTGCTCAACATCCTTAGCCATCCGGGAAATGCAAATCAAAACAACTCTCAGATACCATCTCACCCCTGTCAGAATGGCTAAAATCAAAAACACCAATGACAATTTATGCTGGAGAGGATGTGGTGAAAGGGGACACTCCTCCATTGCTGGTGGGAGTGCCAACTGGTTCAGCCACTTTGGAAATCAGTGTGGAGATTCCTCAGAAAAATGGGAATAAACCTACCACAAGACCCAGCAACTCCACTCTTAGGCATATATCCAAAAGATGCCCATTCATACAACAAAGATGTCTGTTCCACTATGTTCATAGCAGCTTTATTTGTAATTGCCAGAACGTGGAAGCAACCTAGATGTCCCTCACCTGAAGAGTGGATAGAGAAAATGTGGTACATCTACACAATGGAGTACTATTCAGCAGAAAAAAATAATGGAATCATGAGATTCACAGGCAAATGGATGACACTAGAAGAAACCATCCTGAGTGAGGTAACCCAGTCACAAAAAGAGAAACATGGCATGTACTCTCTCATATATGGATTTTAGACATAGATCTGGGGAGTGCCAGCCTACAATCCTATGGCCAGAGAGTCTGGGAAACAGAAACTTTATTTAGTGGCTGAGCGAAGAAGAGGCAGACTCCCTTGGTTAAGTACTGAGCTGAACTCAAGAAAGCCAGTAACAGAGAGGGAGGACTGATGATCAAAGGGATTAAGACTGGGCTGGTTTAACCCCCAGAAACAGCTGACCAGACAAAGGTTAACTCTTGAATCCCAGGCATTAGCCTGGGAATCCAGCATGGGACTGATCAAGACCCCCTGAATCTGGGTGTCAGTGAAGAGGCCTAGGGAATCTATTGAGCATTGGGCAGCAGATCAGTACCCATCCCAAGTATACACATGGACTTTGGACTCCCATAGAACAATGTGAGGTGCACTCTCACCCTGAACTCTTGGGGCGGGGCACTGAAGGATGGTGCTTTGCAATCTCCCCACTGCCTCTAACTACACCACATCTCACCTGCTCCACATCTCTGCTAGTATCCTGAGAGTTAAGGACATTTACCTACACTTGCTTATACAGGAGGAACTTTAGTGCTTATGAATGTTCAGAAACGTGCTAGCCCTGTCTAGTAGTCTATGCAATCTAGAACTGTCATGGAATCATGGGTATGAGGCTTCAGAATTTTCACAACATTGCTGCTCAGATGTGTCCCAGAAGTCTGAACCAAACCTTTTCCTTATTGTTTTGGGACCACATTGGAAGAACAGCACCTGGTGCTCTGCTATGCCCCGAGGAGCTCAGATTCTGGCAATTGCCATCTGGAGCCAGCTACCTAATCACACTCTCTTCCTGATGTCATAATTGGTACACACCCACGTTTTTGAGAACAGTGTCACAAAAGGCACAGTTGAGGACTGTGACAAAGCTGAGAAAAGGAAGTGCAAAACTTCCATCAAACTAATGTTTCAGAACATTTCATGGGCCCATATTGTTAACTAACTTATTTGCAAAAAATAGCTTTTCAATTGTTTAACATGCTGTACAAAACATTAAAAAGAAATCTCTAATTATTAGGGATTTTTTAAACTTCATTGTTCATTTGTAGTTGTAAGTGCTGTGATCACTAGGAAACCCCATAAAGTTCTGCTTTGTTCAGTAAATGAATGCAAAGTTGCAATAATCAGGAATTTTTAGGAACTTGAACATATATAGACATTTTCCTTGTCTCTTAGCAAGTTTTATACCCTATTGTGTGATGTGTAAATTATAGACTGAACCACTTCCCGTGGCACTGGGATAACTATGGATACCAAGTACTATAGATAATAAGCAGTGCAGATAACAAGTACTGTAGATTACAAGTACTGTAGGTTGCAAGTACGGTGGACAACAAAAACTGCAGATAACAAGTACTGCAGATAACGATGACTGGGGATAACAAGTACTGCGGACAACAAGTTTTCTTTCTCTTGTGCTTTTCTTCCTTTTTTCTCGAGGATATACATACCATCATTGTCAGAATAGAAACTTTATTAGTGATCACAACTGCTGTTAAGCGCTGTCATGATACCAAGTATCACACCAAGTGTGCAATGTGAGGGAGGGGAAGAGACTATTACGATGCTTCTTAGATGTGTATTTAAATTCTAAATCAGTTATAAATGACAAGCTCCAGCCATTCAAACCCTGGGAAGGAAGAAAGCAACACCAGCATCATGAAGACAGTACCTCCAACCATTGGACAGGATTCAGAAGCCAGCTAGCTCATCATCACACCTGGAGCTTTTTTGGTCACTCTTCCAAGTTTGTCTGCCTGTTGGCCAAGCTCTTCCCCTAGACCATTGAAATCCCTCTGATGTATTATGAGTTAAATACATCCTTATTAATACTATTTCATGCATTCTTTGAAATATTCTCATATTTCAAATAAACATTTCTGTTTTATGTAAAACCATGTATCACAGTCTAGCAGAGTGTTGGTTTCCTTCTTAAGCCTTTGAGAAAAAGTAGAGTCCTTGCTGTCGCTGTCACCATTCAGTGTGGCCATCAGCAACCTTGTCCCCTGAATGTCATGACATAATCAACAGGAGCTATGAGCTTAATGTTTGTGTCCTCCTAAAATCAATGTTGAAATCTAATCACCATTATGATAGTGTCAGAGAATAAGGTCATTTGAAGATAAATAAAGCATTTCTTATGAAGCTACCTTATGAAAGAGGACCCATAGCAGGGTGTGGTGGTATATACCTGCAACCTCAACACTTAGGAGGCTGAAGATGAAACAGTGTTTAAGGTCACCTCTTATACCATATGAGATTAAAAGTACCAACTATCAAGTAAGAAATGGGCTCACATGAGATACAGATCTTACAGTGTCTTGGCTACAGAGGAAATGTCTACAACCATTAAAATCAAATGCTGTTCTTTGTAAAACTGTAAAATTCTGGGATAGCAACCCAAATCAAGTGAGGCAAGGGTTTTATTGGAATTATGAAAGGATGCATAGGCCAAAGGAAGAAGTCAAGTTCAATATTTTATACTCTTCTGAATAGAGATGTGTGAGTCCAGACAAGTCCTGGCATATCACTCTACCCTCTGGCAATGTGTAACCTCCCCTCTCTATCCCCAACTACAGCCACTAAGAATGCCTTCGGCATGTAGAACTACAGTTACCTAAAGGTGTTCATGCTATGATCACCCAAACTACGGGTATGTTACCTTACCTGATCAGAGAGACCCTGCAGATATGATGAGGCAAAAAAAACTTTGAGATTCAACCCTGCTGTTTTTCCAGATGGCTTTCTCAATCTCATGAGTTCTTAAAGGTGGAGAGGGGAGCAGGACTGTGTTCCTGGCAGACAGTATGAAAGCAGTCTATGGCTCATCATTGCTAGGTAAGAAGGTCACAAGTGAAGGCTGTCAGTCAAGAAATACAGTAAATCCTAGAAGCAAAGGAATGGCCTTGAGTTTGAAGCCAGCAAGAACATGAGAACCTCATCCCTACAAGCATAAGGATCCACATTGTGCCAGTAATCTGGGTGACAAGAAAATGACTTCTAAAGTCAACAGAAAGGAGAGTAGCCTTCTGATAACTTGAACTTGACCTGTCAAGAACCATATTTTTGCCTGGCTTCCATACTGTATGATTTTAAATTCTCTGACACTATAGGTATAAAATTCTAGTGGTGTGTGTGTGTTTGGGAGAGGGTGGTGGGTGTGAGACACTCACTTTGGTCATCTTCCTCTGTCATTCTTCACCCCATTTTTAGTCTTCAGATGGATTTTTCTCACAACCTGGAGCTCACAGATTCAGTGAGATGAGGTCCTTCCATTTGCAGACTAGCACTCTACTGCCTCGCTGTTAACGACCGTGATAGAAAACTAACTCATTGGTTCTAAATGTCTAGATGAGAAAAGCCAGTAGTACAAAAAGCAGGTAAAATCAGGATTCTTGTGTCCTGGTAGAGTTTGTATGCAAACGCCTCCCTCTAGACTTTTAAAAACTAGAACCCGGTAGAATGAACCAAAAGAAAGTGCATCATTAATGAATCTAGTTACAGGGATGGTTTTTCATTGCAGAACTCTAGAAACACGTTCTAAATATACATTAACATATAGAGGTATAGACATATGATATAGATATAAATAGATACAGGCATAGATATAGATAGGTAGAGCCTTCCTTTACTTATCCTATCCCTATGTTTATATTGGACTTTGATCCTTACAAGTAAGTCCCTTTGTCCTTTTCAATGAAGAAAGTAAAAACAGAGGGAAGCATCTACATTTCTCTGTAGGTTCTATGCTACTTACTCCATGCAATATACCATTGTCATTATGAAAACTATTTTATTTTTCTTCTTGGAACTGGAAAGATGGCTAAGTGGTTTAAAATATTTGTTTCTATTGTAATGGACTCTGGGTAAATTCGAGCACCCATACTGTGTGGCTGTCAATTCTCTATAAATCTAGTTTCAGGGAATTTAATGTAATCCTCTGGCCACCACAGGTACCTGCATGCATGTGGTACACATCAACTCATGTGCATGTGTACAAATACACATAAAAGTATTCTAATTTACATTTTTATGTTGGAATGATTGTGCTTTCATATACATCGGTGAAAGATAAGGAATTAGAATCTAGGCATCTTTTATCTAGTTTACCCTTACAATAACATACTATAAAATTATAGCACAAAATCACAATATAGTATCATATTGATATCAATAAAGTGAAAAGTATGCAATATTTCATTCAAATCCACTTCCCTTTCTCTTGCTTCATTTTAATCTTTATTAGCCATTAATGTGGCACCTATTTCTGATTTTGAGGTTATCTAGCATGCTACATGTCACACAACATGCATAACGACATACTACATAAATACGATAATATAGAACATAACTACTTCTTTTTTTGTTATTGTTTCCTATAGGACCACCCACCTCCTTCTATAAATTAACAAACTGTTTCTTTGTTTTGCTGAATAGTATTTCAGGAATATCAGTTTGTTTAGTCAATGAACCTATGGAGGATACTTGTGCTATTTCTAGCTTTGTAATAAAATTGCTACAAATATTTGTGTGAGGAGTTTGTGTGCACCTAACAGTTATTTTCTGTGACAAACACGCAGGGACACAACTGTTGAGCCATGCCATTCCAGCACATCTAAAGACTTTCACATCTACAATCCTACCAGTAACAAATGAGTGATGAGAGGCTCTTTTAATCAATAGTTGGTTTTATTAGTCTTTTTTTATTCAATCATTCTGATTGGTATAAGATGAAATACAGTGGTTTCCGTTCATATTTTTCTGATGGATAATAATGTTGATCTTTTTATTTTTATATAAGCCTTCTTTCCTGGAATGACTACTTATGTCCTTAATTGATTTTCTGGTTAGAAAAGGAATTTGTCTGCATTTGAATTTTTAAAAGTTTTTTAAACATATCTTATTTTAGTCTTTCACAAAATACCTTGTCTGCAAGCATAGTCTCCCAGCTAAGAACTTATTTTTAAGTCTTTTCAATTGGCTGTTTCTTCTATCAAATAATACAATGAATTAAACAAATTTTCTTTTTCTGTATTGTGCTTTTAGTGTCAAAGTTAAGACTTTTCCTTAGCCCTAGATCTCAATGATTTCTGCTTAGGTTTTACAATGAATGTTTGGATTTTGCTTCTGACATTTAATTAAAGTCTATGATCCACAATAAGATGTGTTTTATATAGTGACAGTCATCTTTTTCTAAACATGTGAATGTCCAAATGTTGCTGCATTATCTGAAGAGGAGGCAAGGAGAGGGTCACCCATCTTTCTTCAATTGAGTTGTTATGTAACTTTATTTTAAAAAATCATTGGGCATATTTGTGTTGTATATGCCCTGATTTTTTCTGTTCTTTTTCACTGATTTTGAATCTGTCCCTCCATCCACTACATGTATGGAAATATTCTAATGTGATAATTTTAGTGTTATAGAAGATTTCTATTTCTTTTTAATTTTCTAATGTTTTTTACTTTTCTAGTCCTTCCTTTTCCACATACATTTAATAATAATCTCGTTGGTAACCGTAAAATGGTCTTGTTTGAAGAGGTCTGATGAATTTTAAATTTCTGGCACAGCAGGTACCTGTATCTCTTCGGAGTTTCTCATTTCTTCCATTAGAGTCTCATCACTTTCAAGCACCAGTCCTGTGTAATGTTTTATTAGATTCTAGTCTGAGTGTTTCGTTGTTTTTCTTTTGAAACTTTAAATGACACCTTAACTTCAGAATTCATGTGGTCATTTTGAGTATATAAGAATACTATCTTACGTTTTGATCTTGTATACTGAGACTTTGTAACCAGTTTTGAACCCTAGGTTTGCTTTTTTAAAAATCAGCAATGCATGTTTCACTGGACATGGTATCACATGCCTATAACCCTGGCAATCAAGAGGTTGAGTCAGGGTAGTCACAAGTTGTCAGGATATCAAGAACTACACACCAAGATGAGATACATATATACATACATATGTACGAGCATGCATAGTCACTTTAAATTTAATTCATTAAAATCCTGTCCTGAGGATTATTTAAATAGATAGCTATGCATGCTTTGAAGTCAGAGCTGTTTTACTTCATCTTGGCTAAGTTGGCTGTTTTAATATCCCTTTCTTGTCTATTGTATGAGCCAGCACTTTCAGTACTGTATTGATTGAGTGGAGACAGGATGGATAACTATGTCTTTTTTCCACTTTTAAGGAGAAGCATACAGGCTTTCCATACTGTGTGATGTTAGGTATGGGTTTCTGGTAGATGCTTTTTATTAAAACAATTCCTATCATATTCTTACTTTTCTATGTGTTTTTGTCGAATATGAGCATTGGATTTTGTCATTTTTTCTTGCTTTAACTGATATAATCACATTTTTTTCATTTTACCTGATAATATAGTAAATTGTAGTGACTAGTGTGGTTTTTAAATTTAGAACTATCCTCACACCCTTATAATAACTTCTACTGTAGGGAAAAGAGTAGAGTTAAGACCATACTGCTCTTGCAAAGGACCCAAGTTCATCTCTCAGTGCCCATGTCAGGTGACTCTTGGCTCACAGTGGCCTGTTACTCCAGCTCCAGGAGAATAGATGCCCTCTTCTGGCCTCCATGAACCTGTACACATAACACACACTCACACACACATAACACACACACTTTAAAAAATAAAAATATTTTTTAATTATTGTGTATGTTTATAACTTATTAATGAATTTTATTTGTTAGTGTTTTGCTAGAGGTTTTGTGACTGAATTGTTATCCTGCAACAATTGGTAGCCTGTTTAGCTTTCCCTGATTTGGGTTTCTAGATACATAAGTCTCATGAAATGAATTAGGACTCACTTTTCATGTGTCTCCTAGAAGAGATTGTTCCAGGTCAGTGTTAATTTATCTTTAAATATTTGAAAGAATTATTTAATGAAACCATCTGGGTCTGGAGATTTCAGTTTTTGAGAGGACTTTTTCTAATTAAAAATTCAATTTTCTTAATAGATTTGGGACTCCTCAGACCAAATGTGTCTATGTTGTACTAGTTCAGTTTACATAATATGTCATTTCCTGCAAGTACCTTAGCAAATTATCATGCTGGGGACAATTTAGAGACATAGACATGCATTGTTTTGCATTTCTGAAGACTAGAAGTCCAAAACAAAGACATCAAGAGGACCGTGTTCCCTGTGACACATATAGAGAAGCCTTCTTCCTTGAATTTTCCAGCTTATTGCCCAACACTCCTCTTTTGGGTGGCGGCATAACTCTAGCCTCCACTGTTTTTGTCACAGGGTACTCTCTGGAATCTCCTAAGATCCCGTCCACTCTTGCATACCTGTGTACAAGCTACCCTGTCTTCCTTGCAAAGTTGGGACTCCAGGCCCCTTTCTGGCCTCACTGATGTCTCTATGGCTCTATCTCTAGTGGTTTACATTAAGGCTATTACATGACCTCATTGCTTTGAACCATGCCTCTAAATTGCCACCAAGATCCCTCTGACATCAAGGTAGCACAGGTTGCTATGGGCTGAAGGAGCTAAAATTCTCCACCCCTACTTTGCCTTCGTAGGACCTGTAAGTGTGTTGTTGTGGCTGGTTAGGACGACCCACTATTGGTGCCTGTTTGTGATCAGCCTCGCTGGTGCTGTGTTGAGAGTGGGCAAGAGGAGGCACTTGCTGCTTCTTCCTAGAGGGGATGAAACTCCTGGTGCACACTGTTCATACCTGCACTTGGGAGTGACTTGAATCTTTCTAGCCCAGAATATTGGAATACTGATTTTCCCCTTCACCTCTTACTCTATAATTCAGCGTGGGATTTTTCTCCTCTAGCATTCTATCATCATGAAGCAGATATCTGTACATTTTCTGTCTGACTAGGCTGTCTTTGACATGTGGCTAGAGATCCCCACTACATTCCTTGCATGTTCAGGTCCCTAGTTGGTCTCTATGCTTCTGCCAGTTTTTTTGTTTGTTTTTCTTTTTGCTAAATACAAGTCGTTACATGGAGAGTCCTAGTTATACTTGCAAGAAGCAAGGGGAGAATTATACGTATGCCATCTTCCCATTCCTGGAAGTCCCAGGGCTTTCCTTTTTAGTTTGCTTTTCAGTTAAAAACAAAAGGGCAGAATGCCCCATGCCCTCATCTTAACGGACAGTTGCTACCACCAGTGTCTTGATTCCTTTCTTCTTTAAAAATAAAGGCTGTTTATGCTCAAAGAGATGCTGAGCAGACAAATGGAGCATCCGTGAAGCTTGCATTCAGGTTCTGAAAGCTGCCTCGGAAGAATGGCCACTATCGCGAGTTTTGAGACCTTTTTTCTGTTCATAGGATCTAACAGGTGGGAGATGGCAAGTCTCATTTAAGGAAAATGAGTTACATGAAGGCAAGTGAGAGTTAAAAGCAGGATAGGTTTCTTAAAGGAAAGCAAAAGAGCTGGGTGCGTTGGCATAAGTGACCAGGCAGGCATCTCCTATTCTGAGGTAGAGGACAAATCATAGAGGGACTTCCAGGGGAAGCCTGCACCACCAGTGGGGACAGCGAGGAACCGAAATCGCCAGAAGTGAGCCTGTGAATGCAGCCAATTGGATGAACAACTTCAGGGCTCACACCTGGTGTTCACCAGAGAAAGAGAGGGGCGGGGACTGGACTGGGGGGAGGGGAGCCAGCGGGGAGCGACAGTGTAAGGCTCAATGATCAGTCGCCTGAGATAGGAGACCTAGGAGGGAGGCGGGAACTAGGCTTAAGGGTTGTGTCCACCCAGCAGTCTCTAAGATCTGAGCGGACCACAGGAGGCGCCACCAGGACATCTCTGCAGCTCTCGGTGCCAGGGAGGAGCGAGCCTCAGTCTTGGCCACCGCGGCTCCTGCCTGTGCTTCTCTGTCCCTGCAAGGGGCGCTCAGGCTTCCTAGCCTTTGCCTGAGCTGTCAGCTTTTCTCTACCCGAAATCAACCATGGATGTCAACTCCCGGCTTCCTGTACAAAGGTAAGAATCATTTCCCTTTATGCCAAATGCTATCTATGTTCCTCAAACTCTGCTAGGCACTAGAGACCACAGGCAAAGTTGCTTTCGGTCGTTTGCTATACTAGAGATATCCATGAAGAAGTTGGATCCCTGCACTGCGAGTCCTAAGATTAGCCTTAGAGGACCTTGGTCCCTGTTAGCTACCCCACTGGGCTAGGCTGGGTGGGGCTGGTGTGCAGGAGAGGACAACTAGGTGCCTGCCTTTATGTGTTGGGGACTGGGGTCTCCTCTGCCAGGGGAGATACCTGGGGAACCGAACTTTCAGGTGTGTGTTACCTGCAACAGTTTCGCGCCTTGGCGTGGAATGGTTTCTAAGGTGGAAAACAGAGAGCAAAGGGATCAAGACCAAAGCCAAGTTTCATTGATCTTGACCTGGACTAGTGCTTGGGGCTTTGGGAGAGGTATAATACAGTGTACCATTTTGAGGAGACCTCTTTGGTCTCTCACTGATACCTAACCTGAGCCCATCTGCAATCCTGGGCAGAGACCTCCATCCTCCTCAATCCTTTAGCAACTCTGAAGTGCTCACCAATTCCACCCTAGTCCCTGAGTCCGCTCTGCACCCAGGTAAGTGCAGCCACCTGACAGACGCAATTAAAACGTTTGTTGTTTCCTCTCCTGTCTCCCTTCCCTTTGCTCCTGCTCTGCTTTCTGCCCGACCCAGCCAGAGAATTCAAGAATCTGTAATTTTTGTTCTTCTCCCTAGAAATCTCTGGGTCGAATTGGGGCTGTAACTCGGGGTGGTTCCCCAGTTGCAGGGGTAGATTGGACCCTTTGTGCTCTGCCCGGCAGGGAGCTGAGCGTTCACAGTTCACTCGGAGAGCTCCTGAGCTCCTGGCACTGTGGAATGCAACAGCTTGGGGTATCATGCTGACATCCATCACTGCCCCACTTTTCATCTCCCAGGGCTCAGTGCTGATCTTTTTTTTTTAAATTTTAAATAGCTTGTTTTACATGTCAATCCCAGTTTGTAGGCTCTTACTTCCTATCCCCAGTCCCTTCCCCAACCAACCCAACACTGAAATAAACACTTGGAACTAGGAGCCTGGAATTGCTTTGAAACCTAGCAAGACCCAATACTCAAAAGTCTAAGGCTCACTCACACCCAGTAGCCAAGACAGGGTGACTGAAATAGGGTTGAGCTTACAGGAGGTTAGGTATTGCCTTTCAAGGGTTCAGGGTCTGGCATCTACAGTCTCAAGTGTTTATGCTGTGTGATAGCTTAAGCCTTCCCACTTTCACAGCCATCACCCTTCTCTGTGGACTTAGCAAGTGAGGTTTCTACATAGTGCCTGGGGCAGTTCTTAAGTGAGGCTCTAACTCTCTGACTCAAACAGGAATAAATGACTACTGAGTCTATTCTGACCTAGTGTCTGAAAAGAGCAAGTAAAACTGTGGGAGGGAAGACTTTAAAAGCTTAAAAAATAACCAGTGCTGTTGTTGATTTTAGTAAAAGCATAGCATATTTTAAAAGTGGAGTCTATTAGAGGGTTACTGCTTACTGTCTGGAGAAATGGTCCTTAGAATTGACACGTTGAGAGCTAAGGATACAGCTCTAGCCTTGCATGCACAAGGCCCTCAGTTCAGTCCTCAGTTTCTCCATCCCACTCTTCACAAATTGAAATAGTCCCAGCATTCCAAAAGAGGCACTTTTCATAACAAAACCCACCATTTCAGGTTGCTATGACTGTGGCTCAACCATGACTTAATTTCCTTTTAATCCTGTAACATTTTCTAAAATATTAGAAATGCATCATGCCAATGATGTATCAATGTCTTTTCTACTGTAGTACCAAAAAATGGCTGTGTAAAGAGTAAGCTTGTTGAAGCTCCACATCTGAATATTATTAACATGTCTCCAGAAATAACCTTTCAAATATTACCACTTACCAAGAAACAACACATTTCCCCCAAGTTAGTCTAATACTCTCATCTATTGTAGTATCCTTTTCAATGCCTTTATTTTAGTATAAAAATCACAATTCTTCTCCCATCAGATTTCATGAAAGGCCATCAGAATTTACTTTTCGTGTGTGTGTGTCTATGCTTTTGAGTGTGTGTGCCTGTGTCTGTGTGTGTGAAAACAGAACTAGAATTTGAACTGATGTGTGTATGCCCTCTACTAATCACAGAGCTTGTTTACAATAGCTGGAATTTTTAAAGAAATGATGATTCCATATTCTACATGAATTATTACTGGTCAAGCATGTACCGTACAAATTTGAAACATTCTTGGTATTTAATAAAGTTAAACTAGTGATTAAATAGCAGCATTTCTTTTAAGCAAGATAAAATAATTTAGATATCTATTCAACAATGCACAGAGAAAACAACTTGGTTTGGGAACACAGTGAGTTAATTGTAGGGTACTTTGTGCTGCTGGCAGTTTTTTGCTTTCTTGGTGTTTTCAATTAAAACAGTCTATAAATGGGGCAGTAATCAAGCAATACTCTGTGATGACTGATCTCAAAATGGAATTTGAATAATAATTTGGTAACTTGAAAGCATGGGGTTTCAACAAAGAAGATGTTGACAGATCTGTGAGTTATATTCTATTAACCTTGTATTTGCAAAGGTTTCAGATTTATTTTAACTATGAAGATTTTGATCTTTGGATATGTAGTAAGTTGTGTGAAGAGCGTTAAAGACTTATAAAAGTCACTGCATTTAAAAGCCAGACAATATCTCCAAGAAGGAAATCAAGCAATGGGGAAACCAAATATCCTCACATTAGATGAAGATGAATTAAACCCCAGAATTTCATGTTCTTTCCTGGCTAGTGGTCTAGTAGAAATCAAATGTTTTAAAAACAAAGTTATTATTTTGGTTTGGATATCTTTTACAGCCAAAAGTGTTGGGGGACATTTCTTCACTTACATGTTTTATGAAGGTTATTTAATTTGCTAAGTCACATAACTAAGTGTTTAGAAAAAATAACTGGCGTTCTCTTCCAAGTGTTTCCTGTACCACACTTATTCCTACACCATAGCTACTCTTTACAGATGTAAGTCGATATTATTTACATGAGTAGCTGTGTGCACAATCACGTTTAGACGTTATTAGGTGTCATCCCATATATTAAATTATTTGATCATCATATCCTTGGGAGTTAGTTATAAAGATATTACTTCTACTTCCTAGCAAAAATCCCTGAAGCTAACGGAAATTAAATAAAGCAAACATTGGATTTAGAAGGCCACGTAAATAATACCTAGGACACCCCAGAGATCTTCTGTCTTCACATCCAATTTTGTGTTTGTTTGTTTGGTTCTTACATTGACTATGAACTCACACTTTTAGATAGAAATGCTGGTGCGACTGTAATGGTAGCATCGTTCTCAGACACGCGGGGGCAGCCTAAATGCAAAATGCTCCTTAGTGCAGTGATCCTTGAAGGTATCTTTTAAAATATATTACAAACAAAACATTTTTCATCTTCACCATGTTCAAGATGGAATTTGAAGTTGAGGGAAGAGTTAATCTGCTTCATAAAATTTACATTTTTATACTGTATAGAATTATTCTTTCGTTTTGTTGGGCTTCACTATTCTGTTTTAATCATACATTTTTTATTTGGGCCTTTGGAGAAGAAACCAAAAGCTTGTTTTGAAAAAGAATATATGCGTTATTGATTTCATCATTTCATTTTTACCAAACCTGAAATTTAATTTAGCAACACATCGCTCATATTGTTAGGACCTAGGAGAAAAGCACTTGTTTTCATGTACCAAAACTCCAAACTGTATACTAAACTAAAACCACCCATCAGTATATTTCTAGTGAATGTTTATATGTTTTCAAATTCATAAAGGAGGAGAAATTCAGGTGCATAGCTTCATTTCTATGTCATCTTGACAAATGACACTGAGGAAGCACTGACCTCAACCCTTTGTGTGGAGGGGGAGGAGTGTTGGGTGATGTTTTTTCATGGGATGCAACACTCTTTCACCAATCCAGCACTGAATTGCATCCATACTCCCCAGTTCATAAAATCCAGGGTACTTCCACTCCAGAAGTAACTTCCCACAGACAGGGAAACTTGGAGTTAGGAATCCAGACAAATATATTTGACTCAGGGAGCTGACACTGCTTCTGTGAAATGACCACATGGTGAAGAAGCAGAAATTCTCAAAACAATTTATAACCAAAACACCTTTATAAATACTCTTTAGGTCTACCATTAACATTTCACTGTACTGGCAACTTTTATGGACAGCTGGCCTCCATCTCTCTTATTCCCTTGGTAAAATATATATATGAAAGTTATAAATAAAATAATCACCCTGCAAGTCAACATTTCCAGAACTTCTTTTCAATAAGGAGCTCTCTTGGATAGCACTACTTAGCTAAATACCCTTGAACTGTCTGTGGGAGAGTTTTATCCATGTGGAATATTAGAGGGAAAGAAGAAATGGTGATGCATTTAATATTGGAATGTTTGTGTCCTTGTCATTGTTTAAGGTGCTCATTGGCTCCTCCTGGATACTCTAACATTGGAGGGAGTATACTGATCATCTGGGTCCCTTTTGTTTCTAACTTTCTACAATGTCATATCTTCTATTATTCCTGTGATGGTCAATTATGTACTATGAGAATGAACGTGTAACTCTCTTGACAGAAAAACAAATCAAGGCAAGTGAAAGAACAGGAGCCATAATTCTGTAAGAGAGCTGAGTTTGGAAAAAGGGTTGGTTTCTCTTTATGATTCTCCGCAGGTGAACAGAAACACCAAGCTTACAGAAAGTGTGCTCGAAGATCTCCTTGGTAGAGAAGGTAGATCAAGTACCTCAGTACCTACCACTCATCAGGTTTCAGTTTCCTACTCAGAAGCAAGGGATTTGGGGTTTTGTTGTTTTAATTTTTTATTTTAGAAATAATCTCATTTTACATATCAATTCCCCCATTCCCTTGCTCTCCCATCCTCCCATGCCCTCCACCAACTCCCCAACCCACTGCCCACCCACTCCCCAAGAATAGTGAGGCCTTCCACTGGGCATCATCAAAGTCTGTCACATCATTTGGGGAGAGCCTAGGCCCTCTTCCATGTGATCTGGGATGCAATAGTATCTCTCCATAGAGAATGGGCCCCCAAAGTCCATTTGTGCACTAGGGATAAACTCTGACTCCACTTTTAGAGATCACAGGCCTCCTAGCTGGCACCCACATTCAGAGTGCTTGGCTCTATCCAATCCTGGTTTCCCAGCTTTACAACTAGGATCTCTGTGCTCTCACTAGGTCAGGTCAATTGTTTTTGTTGGTTTCTCTAACACAGCCTTGTCTCCTTTGCTCATCCCTCCTTCTTCTCTACATCTGGATTCCAGGAGCATGGCTCAGTGTTTAGCTGTCGGTGACTGGGAAGCAAGGTTTTTATGAACTCTGTGTTTTCATCACCTGGCTAAAGGAATAATATCAGCACTTGAGAGTCTCATGCCATAATTTGAAATAGCCTTGTGCAGGAAGGCTGGTAACACTGAGTGACTTTTTAGTGACTATTTGGTCATCACTCTTAAAAAAGAAAACAATTTAAAAAAAACTGTGATTGTTTTGTCTTCTTTAGCTAATATTAATAAGATTCTCAAATTTTCTGGCTTATATTTTCTAATCTACATCTTCACATTTATAGTTAGTTATTGGGGATCAGTTTTAGGACCTACCTTTTAAGACATTACCTAATATCTCTTTTAACACAATTAATTCACTCATGTTCATTATTATTGTACATGGGGCTAGGTTGAAATCTGCCACCTAGCTAGTTATTTTCTATTTGTATAAGCTGTCCTCTTTTTAAAGTTTACCTTTCTCTTTTGTCTGTTTTATTTGAGACTAATTGGGAAATGTTTGTAATTCCATGCTAGTTCCTCCTTTAGCTAAAGCAAAAGTTGATGCACCAGAGTTTAGAATACATATCTTAATTAATCGGAATCTACTTTCAAATTATAATGTATCTCTTCATATACAATGCAAAGCTTTAATTATACATTCCAATTCTCTCCTCTGATATTTTAGTGTTTGGTTGTCATATATTTTATTTTTTATAAATGGCATATACACTGCAATACTATGTTTATATTAAAGCACCATATTTTTGAATAATCAGAAATTTTAAAAATGAGTGTGATTCTTTTTCCTTCATTTCTGAAGCTTTTGATCCTTACATATATAGAATTGGGGTTTTGTCTGTGTTTCATAGCTTCTGTTCAAAAGAATCCCTTTAATATTTCCTGTGGAGAAGGCCTGTCGGCAGTCAATATTATGTTCTGCTCTTCTAATAAGGCTTATTTCTCTTTGATTTTCTGAAAAATAATCTTATTTAAATTAGAAGCAAGCCAGCTTCATATGTCAATCCTAGCTCCCTCTCTCTCCCCTCCTTCCCCACCCCCCACCAGCCCCCATTCTATCTTCCCTCGGGTCCTCAGGGAGTGTGAGTAACTCTATGGGGATCCCCAAAGTCTGTCATATCATCTTGAGCAGAGCCCAGGTTCTCCCCCATGTGTCCAGGCCGAGAGCACATCCCTCCATGTGGAATGGGCTCCCAAAGTCCATTTGTACACCGAGGATAAATAGTGATCCACTACCTGAGGCCCCATAGATTGCTGAGGCCTCCTCACTGACATTCTGGTGGTCTTGGTCAGTCCCATGCTGTGGTGTTTAGCTGTGGGTGTCTGCCTCTCCTTCCATCAGCCACTGGATGAAGGTTCATTTTTGTCTTTATGTGACTGGGTTACCTCACTCAGGATGGTTTCTTCTAGTGCCATCCACTTACCTGCAAATTTCAAGATTCCATTGTTTTTGCGGCTGAATAGTGCTCCATTGTGCAAATGTATCACATTTTCTCTATCCACTCTTCAGTTGAGGGGCATCTAGGTTGCTTCCAGATCCTGGCTATTATAAATAATGCTGCTATGAACACGGTTGAACAAATGTCTTTGTTGTATGAATGTGCATCTTTTGGGTATATGCCTAATGAGTGAAATTGCTGGATCTTGTGGTAGGCTGATTCCCATTTTCCTGAGGAATCTCCATACTGATTTCCAAAGTGGCTATACAAGTTGGCACTCCCACTAGTAGTGGAGAAGTGTTCCCCTTTCTCCACATAATCTGCAGCATAAACTGTCATTGGCGTTTTTTGATTTTCGCCATTCTGACAGGAGAAAGATGGTATCTCAGAGTTGTTTTTATTTGCACTTCCCTAATGGCTAAGGATGTTGATCACTTACTTTAGTGTCTATCAGCCATTTTAGACTCCTCTATTGAGAATTCTCTGTTTAGTTCTGTGCCCCACTTTTTGTAAGAAGAGAGCCTGCATGGTACCACTCTAGGCCCTTTGGATATGTGTGACAGCTGTGTAGCTTGGTCTGTTTGTAAGGCTTCTAGCAGTGAGATCAGGACCTGTCCCTGATGCTCAGATAGCTCTGGGGAACCTGTTCCCCATGCTGGGTTACGTTGTTCAGCCTTGATGCAAACTTGGTCCTACCTCAACTTTTTATGCTATGCTGTGTTCAAGCTCATAGGAGGCTTTCCGAATGGAGACAGAGTAGGAGTGGATTAATGGGGAGAGAGAGTAGAGTGGACTGAGGGGGGGCGGGAGGAGAGGAGGGAGGAGAAACTGTGGTCAGTATTTAAAATAAAGGAAAAATGCTAATTACAAAAAAGAATAGAATTTTAATTTCAAGTTGGGCAGTGATGGCACATGACCTGAATCCCAACCCTTGGGAGTTAGAGGTAGGCAAATCCATGAGTCCCAGAGCATCCTAATTTACACAGAGAAACCCTGACTAGGAAAAAACAAACAAATAAGCAAGCAAAAAAACAGAAAAAATAGAGGTCAAAGCTGAAAGCTATTTGGAGTAGCTTTCGGGTTCGTGTGCAAAGTGAAGGGTTTACTGGGACATTTTCTTACCTATTTTGTTCCTCTTGTTTCTCTGCTCGACTCCACTCCTGCAACCACCTATGCCTCTTTTGCTGGCCCACCTCCTCTCTTCCCATGCCTATGCCCCTTGGTTCCCAATCTGTTTAAAAACATCTTCTCTCAATATCCACTTCCTAAATTCGTCATCTATACCTCCTCCACATACGAGTATTTGTATATGAATATATAAGTAAATCCAGGAGTCACATATGAAAGAGAATTTTATTACTTGCCTTTCTGAGTGTAGTACATTTCATCTTAGGTAATGATTTCTGGTTCCACCTATTTTCTTGAACATTTTCATAATTTCATTTTTTATTGTTGGTGAATAAAGTACAAGTGTTGTTACATTTGACATATTTTCTTTATCCATTCATCAGGTGGTAAACATCTAGGCTGGGTCCCACTTCTTAGTTATAGTGAGTAGAGGAGCAATAGCAATAGATGAATAAATGTCTACCCAGAAGTATAATAGCTGCATCACAAGTCAGTCTTATTTTTAGCTTTTTAAATTTTTATCAACCTCCATAAGGCTTTCCAGTGTGACTATAGAAGTTTACATCCCTTACAGCGGTGAACAAGGGTTGATCATTTTCCACATCTATGTCAGCATTGTCTCTATTTATTTTCTTGATGTTAGCCATTCTAATCAAGGTGAGATGAAACCTTGAGATAGTTTTAAACTCCATTTTTGGCAGCTAGTGATGTTGAATATTCCTCAAATACTTATTAGCCATTTGTGTGTCTTCTTCATTTGAAAACTCTGTTGAATTTTTTAGCCCATTCATTGATTGGAAGGTTTGTTGTTCTTGTATTGAAGCTTTGTGGTGTTTATATATTGTAAACATTAAAACCCATCTACCCAATGTGCATAATTATTTTTCTTTAGATGTCTGAATGTAGTATTGTATCAAATTCTCCATCTGTGAAAATTTTCTCCATCTCTTCAATGTCTCCCATTGTTCTTCATGTGATTAACTCTCTTTTCCAAAATTATATTTATTTTTTGTCAGTCTCAATTTTCTGACCAAAGCTTTCATTTATAGCTTTGAAGTTTACCTCCAAATTCCTGATCATTTCCTCCATTTTGGTAAATTTCTTATTTACATTCCAAATTAGTGCTCTTACTTCATTTGAGGCTTATCTGAATCCCTCATGTGCTGATTTGATCATTTTTTTAAAGTATGACTCTGAAATCATTTCTGGCATTTCAACTGTCTCATTATCCTTGGTTTCTGGTATTGAGGGGTTGTAAGCTTGATGGGTACCCTTGAACGTCAGTGTTATGTAGTTTCCGTGTTTCTTTGCAGTGTTTTGCACATCTCTTCCCCTACCCTTTCCATTTCTTTACGTGAGACTTAGTGACTTGTCTTCACTTTTGTTGTATGCTCCACATTACTATAGAGATAAACTGCCTGAAGTAATAGATGACATTATTTAACAGTAGTCCAGATATTAATTTGTCACAACAGACACTTGAGTACTAATAGGGGAAAATCTAGTTTATATACATTTTAGAGCTAAGAGTATCAAAATTTAAATAAATCAGAAGGGCATAGGCATGGAGGAAAAGAGTAAAGTATGAAAGAAAAGAAAACTATATGTGTTAGAGTTATGGAAAATAACAGAGAAAATATTGTAGAGTAGGTACAGAAAAAAAGAAAGAAGGAAAGAAGAAAGAGCAATAAAGAACAGCCCTAAAACATATTTAGCTGAAGATACATGTTATAACAAAACAGCAAACTAAGTAAGAAGTATAAATAAAAATAAATGAAATGGAAGGTACTATCACCTCACGATTTCTTCCTAGTTGACATGATAGGGTTTATTTTATCCTCCTAGGTTGTTTTTGTTGCACGTTCTACAGGTGTGTATGCTGGGGTTGGGGGCTGCCACACTTTCAGTGACTGAGGTTCCTAGGGAGAGAGTGTGGAAGACCTACCCCCTGTGTTTACCTTTGTCACATGGTGTTCTCTTCACAGCCAAAACCCCTGGAGATAGTAGCCAATTCAGCAGTGCACTTCCCAGGTGACAGGGTACCTCTCCCAGACTGTTAACTCCAAATCAGCATTGGGAAACATCAGCTTTGGGTTCTTGTTGCTACACTCCTCCCCCCTTCTTTATAGCCTGCCTTACTATGTTTATCTCTGTTTATCTAATCCTTTGTTGTATATATCCATCCAGATCAAACCTTTTCCATTCTGCTGTTTTTGTCACACTATTTTTAATTTCCACATCCTGTATGCTTTATCTCTTCCTACCTTCAGCCAAGGAGGGAGATGGCATCTGTACTATACTATCCTGCCTGGTGTTCTCTAAACTCCTTGGATCCATGATTTGGTATCAATTATTAGCTGAAAAGGTTTAAGTATGATTTCTTCCAATCTGTTTCCTACCTTGCTCTGTTTCTCACTGCTCCCTCCGACTTCAACCTTTCCTTAGCTGAGTTAACTCAACTGGTTGTTAGCAAAGCCTGTAATATTTCACTTACCTGGAATTCACATTTGTTTCATCATATAATTTTAATGTGAGTTTATATACTATCTAGTTGGTTCATCATAGCCACTCAAATAATAATTACTTTAAACAGTTCAAAAGCTTCTTTCCTACTTTGATATGGTTCTGTTGGGTGTTTTACCCCTTGGAAATGTTTTTTCTTTCTATTGTTTTGCATAGATCAGAATGTTTGCTCTCCACCCAGATAAGAGGTAGTGTAACAAAGAGATGTTATATGTCATGTTAAAGGAGACACAGGAGAAGGAGTGTGAAATGGTTAGTCACATTGAATCAACAGTCATAAAGCAGCAAGTGGGCAGGGAATATGTCCAGGCTCTTAAACCCCAAGGCCTGCCTTATAAAGGTTCCACACTCTTCCAGAACAGCTCCACTGGTTGAGTAACAACTGGTCAAATCCATGACTCTGTGGAGGGCATTTCACATCCAAACTTTATTCCTTTCATTTTAAGTGGACAGCAAATAGCCAATTTCTTGAAATAGTTATTTGAATTTCTTAGACAAGTCATGGCTTCAGACACTCTAATTAGTTCAAAAGTTAAAATTGCACTGTTTTTCAAAGCAATTAGTGTTTAAAACAATGTTTACCACAGTTCAATGGTTCAGAATCCTAGTGTATACAGTTTTGGTATGGCAGCAAGTGTTAGCAAGGCACACTATTTTCTGGAGGTTATCCTAAAGGAACTGTATCCTTTTAACTTCTATAGGTTACTATTTTCTTAAACCCCATGGCCATCTTCTCCATCTTAAAAGCTATCAGTTTGTGTATGTGTGGGTCATCTCACATCCCTCTGACTCTTGACCTCTGGATTCTGACTTTATCTTCTCTTCTGCCTCCCTCATACTATTAGTAATACCACACCCTAGATAATCCAGCATAATATTTCTATATTAAGGCCATCTGATTAATCCCATCTTGAACTTTAATCCTGCTTTGCCTTAGAATAGTAACATAGTCACAGCTTCCAAGGATTAGTCACTAAATATCTTGGGGGAATTACCATTGTGCCTGCCATGGACAGTAATCAAACTAAAATTGATGTTTGAAATGCTACCAGAAATTATTTCATTTTTCTCTTCTCTTTCTCCCCTTTCCTTATATCTTTATTAAATAAAGTGAAGAGAGGCAGCACAATTTGTTCTAATTTTCCAAGTAAATCATTAAGTGTAGTAGAGTTGAAACAGTCATCCAATTCTCAACCTACTCAAACGTATAAAGGGTATGCATGGAGCCCTGCTGAATCCTTTCTTTGAAACATTCTCACTAAAGTGCTCTTAGTTGCTGTTTAGCTGCTCTTAGTGAATAGGATTAGCTGTTTTCCTACATATAGGACAAGATTGTTTTTTACTTTCATTTTGATACAAGATAAAGCCACGTGGTGTGATTTTTGTCCAGTTCCTTATTTCAGGAAAAGTAATGACATTAAACCCTAAACTTCAGGTTTACTAGCCTGTGCTGCAGTTGCAAGAACACTGATTTTGATAAGATTATCAATTTCAATTTTGATAAGCCTACAATTTCAACAGGTAAGGAAGACTGCTAAAAATCATAGGATCCCCAAGCCCCCAGGTCTGTTCAAGAGTGGTGACCATCATTAAGAAGCCACTTAAAAAATCCTTGTCGTTTTTCTTTTTGGCTCAAAATACAAAAAGATATCTGGAAACCCTGGAAACAGATACTGGAGAGGCTGATTGTATTCCACAAAAATAGAAAAAGCAAACAGGAGGATTCTTCTGCCAGATGTCGGTTCACATAAAACCACATCCTCAATGCTTGTAGCAAGCAAAGAAGGTGTTGATTCTGTCTACATCTGCAAATGCTCATGTTGACTTTTCATGCTTATTATAGACAGGTACAGTTAGATGTCTGTGCACTAGCTTCAATTCCATAAGAAGAGAAAGGGGAGAAAAAAGAAAAAGAGGGGGCGAGAGAAGGGGGAAGAAAGAAAGGAGAGATGATTTGAGAACGTACAAATACAGCAGTGTCTGGCATGTTCCACCAAATGCAACATTTGTTCCTGGATGGAAGAGAAGGCTCACAAACTTGAAGTGGTAACAGGAAGTAAAGATCACTGTGTCCTAGAGAACAATGCTGTGGAAGATTCTTGAGCTCCTTACCCAGCAGTATAAAATGTAGTGAACAGCACTCAAGTGGAGATAATGAGTGGCCAAATTGTGGAAACAAGTTAGTTCAGACTGTGGAGTTGTCTTTAAGCTGGGGAGAGAGCTCCAGTGTTGCCCATTTTTGGGTGTCATCACCTGTGTTACAGGGGCTTTCCAATTATGTGGCTTTTGAGTTATCCCTGTTCCTTGTTAATACCCCCATCACTCATGCTCCTGTTAGTAACCTCAAAGAAAAACTCACTGGTTGATCAATTGAAACCCTGGTGCAATCATTATTTTGTTTGCCATATGCTTGCTTTCTTCGGTAAGCAGAGGTGTGTGTAGCATTTCTCCAGGAAGATTGTGACATCATATGAGTCTGTAAGGTAGTGGGGACTGGGTCAGTTGACTATCATACTTACATATGGTGGCATCACATGTGAGAATGTTTACTTTAACTTTTAGCAAAGGTTCAAAAAACAGCATTTTCTTTATGTTCTTAAAATTCTCTATGTCTTCAGCGAAAGAAGGTCCTCTCAAGGGGCATGTTTAATTTTGAAATGTATTGTAAAAACCTTGCCTACTGTCTATAACCAAATCTTCTTGTGTGACTGTTGATTCCAAGATAGACACTCCCTGGCATTCAACTGCCTCTGCTCACTTTGAAAGTGGGACACCAAGATCCGTTTCATTTGGAACACAGTACTTAGTGATTCAGCTTCTTTAGGAACAGAAAGTTATTCTTTCCTGGGTTTTGTTCCCTCCTCATGGTCTTTCTCTAAGTAGGCCTGGCTTCCCTACCTACATCTTTGCCCTTACTATCTTGTCCCCCTTCAAAGTCATTTTAATATAGCAATATGATTGCATATGATTTATATTAACAGTTAGTATTTAACTTCATCAAATTCTTCCCACTAGATATTGGCAACTTTTAGTGGATGCATTAATATAATTTCATACAAATGGCTTCAGTCTTGGTTTTCTCACACAGGACATAGATGGGTTGAACTTTTACAGGGATAATGAGAATGCATAGAAGGGGATGAAAGTAAATCATATTTAGCAAAACCTGAAGGTTTTCATAATAGAATAAATATTTGTTATAAAGGAGAAAGGATTGGAAGGTAAATCCAACTTATCTTTGGTTTGAGTCATCTGGGGTTGCTTTTGATGACAAAAAAAGAGCTGAAATTCCTTGGGTGGCAGGACTGGGGGCTGGAGGGTAGGGGGTGAGGGGGCAGAACCGGTGAAAATAAGTTTAACTTTAATAGATACAAACAATTTCATGTGGATGCCAAGCAGCTGTGATTAAGTTCTGAAGCATATATGAAAGGAGGGTGGTTGGAGTGCAGCTGAGGTTCTGGGCTAGAAGTATCAGAGAGATGAGATCCTTTAGCATATACTGATGACATCAGAATAGTGATGTCACTTTCTCACTCCAAATTCTATTCTTTCAGTTTGAATTTTGTTGTTTTTCCAGTCTTATTCTGTGGATGTTCCTCCTGTCATCATTGTGTGGACTTGACAAGAGAATTCAGTGTCCCTGACTTTGACCTTTTACCTTTTTTTACCTGTACCCTTGACCACTTTTACCACCTGCACATTAGCGCTGGTTGTGATTTTCTCTGGGCCTTCTTACATGGACTAAAATCAGAGATGAGGTTGAAAAACAAGAAGTGAATTCCAATTGCAATCTCTACCCCCCATCCCATACCTCCACCCCCGTGTGTATGTGTGTGTGCACTGAAGGCGGGTGAAGACATTAGTAGACAGTTTAGGCAGGGGATGGAAGTTGTTTAGATGTATAGTCAGTACTGCTCAGAAATGCTGATTAAATTCTCTAGATAATTGTCCAATAATAAACAAGTCTGTGTGCACTGTACACTCTGCTGCAGACTTCCTGGCCTTTTACAAGCTTATCCATCATAATTAGCTACACCAAGTTTGAGATGCTGCTGTGCCCCTGGCATTTCCACATTGGTCTTAAGCACAGTGCAACAGGCTACACAATTATGATTAATGCAAAAACCAACTGTAATTAAAATTTGACACCCAGTTTCCTCTCCGGTGCTCTTATCCTTTTAAATATCACACTTAGACAAGATATCTACTGACCTTCGATGGCCATTTAAATTAGCTGTAAAAATAATCAATGTCCATTTTCTTGATGTTTATTTTCAAGGGTTGGCAGCAATAGTTTTCATACCAACTGTTAAAAGATATGATTCCATAGTAACATCCAGATTTTAGGGCTTACACTCTAAAATGATATCACCTTTAACCCCAAAGCAACAAAAACACTCAACATTGGACCAAATGGACTCAGAATTCCTCTTAAAGCAATTTTTAAAAAAACAAAATATATTAGCATTGGTGAAGCAGATGTTCTATTGCTAATTATCCAGGCGCTTCATTCTGTTCTTACCATGTAGACACAGATTTATTTTCTTTTTACTAGTTTTGTTTTGTTTAAGGCTGTGCATGAAGAACTCATATATATTCAGATACATATTAAATCTCAGAATACTTTGAGCTGTTTCCACGATATTCAGTACACCCTTCTTTGTACTTTTAGAACTGGAGCGTACTCTTTAATGGGGGTGGGAGGAAGATACAGGATTGGGGTTCCTGAGTTTAAGATGGTATGCCATGACTTTTCCGGTGAACTGAATACCCTCTGTGTGCCTCTCTGTTTCCTGACCCAATTCTCAAATGTGTGCAAAGGAAATTAATACTTTACTAGAATGACATGGAACACCACCTTCATTTCACCTATTTTATTCTTGTAGGTAGCTTTTTGGCCTGTCTTATCCAATATTATATAAATTCATAAAGGCCAGAATTGGTTCCCCTTCCTTTGCTGAAATATCTTGACATGCTAAACAATAGACAACTGTTAATAGCTGTTAGACGAAGGATAAAGAAAAACTAAGAAGTTCTGTGTGTGATTTTATGATTGCTCAGAAGGGTTGTTTTTGTCTATCTTGCTAGAAATTGACCAATGGACATGTTAACAAATTGTTAGAAAAGAAGTTCACTTAGGTTGAATTGTTTACAGCAAAACAAGTCTACCAGGAATTTCAAGAAGATTATACCATAGAAAATGAGCAACTCTGAACTAGTGTCATGAAGGTCTTGGATATGAAGTCTGTTGTTGTTATCACATTTTTCCTTGAAGTAGTCAGTGTCCAGTAGAGAAAGGACTCATTTGAGCAAACACACAGGAACCACCAGGAACTCTATTATCAATACCATTCCCTCTTGGCTCTTGTGTCAGTCAGATTTCTGCTGCTACAACAAATGCCTGAAATGGTTAGAAAGGAAGAAGGAAAAAGGAAAGAAAGAAGGAAGGAAGGAAGGAAGGAAGGAAGGAAGGAAGGAAGGAAGCGAAGGATCATTTATGGCCAAAGTTTTAAGGTATCTTTTCATGATTGGTTGAACACAGTGTTTGGAGACTGTCTCTGTACCACAGCACAAAAGCCCATGTTCCTCATGGCCAGGAAGCCAACCAGAAAAGATGAGAAACATACTCCTCAGTCTTTCAAGGAAAAACCTCCATGATGTAGAGATTCTCACATTGCCAACTCAACCCCTAAAGGTCGCATGATTTCTCTGGCAGCATCACTTTAGGCACAAAGTCTTTAAATGCTAAAGATTTAGGCTATAGCAGCATGTTTAAGTCTTGTAAATGCATCATAGTTACAGTAGAGATAAATGCATCCAGTGTTGGTAAAATCAGAGTAGACTGGATGAAAGCAAACATGCCAATTAGTACTCTCATCTCAAAGTAGGCGAAGAATAAAAACATCCTGTTCTCTAAGGTGGCACATTTTAGCTTAAGTAATCCTTCCCAAGGGAAGACATTTCTCACCATGATGCTCTTCTATATAGGACACTTTCCATTCCACTCTGCCTAGAAACTGGCTAATAAACCCACGACCTGCTGTTTCCTCCCTGAACCACAACAAAGTAGGGCGTCTACATTCTGAGACTTTACTCCTCCTGAATGAGCTACTTGCAAGCTCCATTTGTTTACAAATATAATTTACAATAAATATTAATTTTTCGGGGTGTCTCTTGGAAGTCCATTATGGCTCTATTGCACATTTTATAAGCAAGAAGACAAGTGTGTTAGGGTACCAAGCAGCAAGGGAGTCTTTACATAATGACTGTGGCTGTGTTTGCTCGCTTGCTGCTCTCAGCTCACTCTTCCCAGTAGCATCTAATGAGGCAGCAGCACAGACCTGCTGTGTCAATGGCTCTATTGTCCTAATAATAAGGAAACTTGCTCATCTCTTAGCCTCAGTAAAATTCCATGCTCTCCTTTATCTCAGGAAGAAGAAATGCCGTCTTTATGAACAACTCAATGTTTCCTGAACTTGGCTATTTCAGAGTCTATAAAGTTATAAAAACTCTAACATGGCATTTATATCCCATATATTTTGGGTCTCTTTAGAGAGCACCTTTTTTCTGTTGATATGATTCATGCAGGCCATGATACCAGAGTCTATTAATAGGAGCTGTAAGCAAGTTATAGCTACACAAGAGACTGTGTGTCAGTTACTTTTTCCCTCATTATCTACACTTAGAAAGTGAAGACTAAGTCTATTAATTCGTATCTTAGGGACTGCTGAATGGAATGGTAAGGGTATCTATTCATTGCTAAGCTGCAGATGGAGGTGCTAGCTAGGCCTGTCTCATGGCCTTGATTTTATCTTCTGAAAGAACACATGATAGTGTTACAAACACAATATGAAAAGTATGCCAGGGAGCCCACAGTAATTGACAGTAAATGGGAGGGAAATCTACACTTGAATACCATGATAATGGCTGGTGGTACTCGGGGAATGGCTTCATTGCTAGGAATAAATGTGCTAAACAAGAAGGACTATCACTGGACTCTTTTTTAGAAAGCTCTTCACAGATGGGCTAAATAGTAAAACTTCTAAGTCAGCTTTAAAATGGCTCACCCAGATGTGTAAAAGCATACTTTAGTCAGTAATATTTTAATTCCCCAAAGTGATAACCCAATATAAAGTTCTATTATCATATTTAAGATTTTTTTCTTTTATTTGCACAATTAGAAGACTAATTAGACACTAAAATACCTAATATTCTTTACAACTTGAAGAATGCTTTAACTGCTAATTTTGATCACACTTTTACGAGGTGCAATGCCGATCTACTTTTCCTTGTGTCCGCTCAAGGCATTTAAACATGAGAACTTAGGACTAAAATGAGAATTTATAACTTTTCCCTTTATCAACAGATTCATGTATTTGTTTTTAAGTAATTGAACTCATGTGAGAATAAAGAAAGGGGATATTTTATTCCTTCTCACATTTTTGTACCTCATGGTAAAGTCTAATGGTTTTTCAGTTGCTTTCTTAGACCAAATGAGAGAGCAGGGTCATAGGAAGATCAACCATTGGCTTCCCTTTCCAGCACAGGATTCTGCTATTCAACAGAATATAAAAATGCTTTATATTTAAAACTGTTTAGGTCCAGCATAGAGCAACACCCCCTGAATTCTGAGTCCAAGACATGTAACTGCAATCCAGAAAAATCAAACCTATGAACTCAGTGATGGAATACTGTTATATTTAATTAATGAAAGAATTAGGATTTAATAAAATTATTAATAAATTCACATGCTATATTTCTTTTGTCTGAATATTTTCATTTATTTAAGGAACAAACTTTCTCTTAAGTAAGCCTGCTTTATTTTACAAGAAATATACTCTGTGATGTATGTAAGCAAGGTATACTTTAATACTAAAACAGAAGGCATACTCTGTCAATTACTTGTTTTTAAGTCACACAATTCAGAAAATGATTTGAAAAAGGCCCACATCTAAAATTTCTAAAATTTGGGGTTATTTTTACCAATAATCTTTGTGTAAAATAGGGATGAACTGACAGACTTCTCAAAAGTGGCAGGCAAATTGAGTGTGTCCTAATTACAAATTCCAAAATCCAAAAGATGACAGAGTCCAACCTTTGAGTACTGAAAAGCTGTCACCAGGGCTATGCTATTTCTGAGCTCACATGGCAGTTGCAGTTGAGATTCAGACACACTGAAAATATTGTATGACACCACCTATAGTTTACATAAAGCAATCAAACCCTGGTTTAGATTTTGGACCCATCTCCAGAATTAGGTGTATGCAAATATTCCAAATCCCCCAGATATCTAAATGCCAGAACATTTCTGACCCTATGCATTTATGATAGAGGATACTTAAACTACCTAGAACTACTTAAACTACAAAATAACTATCCTTGCTATTCATGCTGTTGTTTTGCTAGAGCTTGTTGCTACAGTGTGAAGTCAGTGTGTCTTTAGGCTAGATGATGACTGTTGCCTCCTCTGTTCCAGCACTATTATCTCTGAAAAGCTTTGCCATCAACAATCTAGCTCTTCCTTCCTTGGTCTTCTCTGTTCACAAATACTCCTCACTCTCTGCTATCAACATTGTTTTCTTAACCTTATAACCCACTGGTTATAAGTTACATCCATCCTGACAGTATCAGGAAGCTGTTAAGTGCTTATGAATTTCAGTGCTACTATTATACATTTCAAAAGTCATATATGAGTCATTTTCCTGAAAACAACTAAAATTGCTAATATTTCTTTTTTAGATTTATTTATTTACTTTATTTTAAATGTATGAATATTTTGCCTGCTTGTGTATGTGGGTATCATATGCATGCCTGCTGCTTGCATGGATCATAAGAGGGTGTTGATCTTCTGGACCTGGGGTTCCAGATTGTTGTGAGGCACCATATGGGTGCTAGGAACTGAACCCAGGTCCTCTGCAAGATAAAGAAGTGCTCTTAGCCATCTCTACAGCTCTGTTAATATATATTTCACACATACCAAAAGACAATATAAAAAGGGTTCACTAACAAGTGTCATCAGACTAAAAACCTATTTGGAAGGTATTTTTAAGTCAGTAAAAAATGATGTGACCTTAAAACTTCAAAACCAACAGTTAGTCTAATGGCCAATTTCATCAAAGCAAATGGGTGATACTTTCACTTTGTCCAAAAGACCAATTGCTAGTTCAGAATTCTGTGCTCTCTGAAAACACATTGCAAGAGCAACTGAAGATATTTTCATAGGGCCATATATGGTTACTCGTGTACTTTTTCCTCTCTGCCCCACCCCAGGGTTTTCCTACTCATATTTCTCTGATACTTTCATTCACAGAGTAAAATTGCTTTGTATTCTGAGTTACCAGTGACTATGAGATAACATAACATTTATTTTACTAACACTTTTCTTTTCATGCTTAGCTTAGCTGGATAGATACTCCTAGCCATATGCATTATCCCTTCATAGTTATGGTAATGCAAAGATAACTGAGGTATAAAATAATATAATCTTGATTTGCATTCCATAAGGGACCAGAGCTTACCCACATACATTATACAGAAACCTTAGCTACAAATCTTTCAAAATAAAAATATCTAAAATGATATATTTTTATTATTCTCTTATTATCAGAAAAATTATGTGTAAAATGAGTTGAGAAGGTCTAAACTCTTATCTGCAAAATGTAAGCTATTTTTTGATGTACTAATGGTGTGGTGATCAGTCACAAATATAAATCCACTGTGATCAAAGCCAACTCAAGTCAGATGACATACAAGCAAATGTCTGGAGTCCTTAGACCCTATGCTGAAAGTATTTGCTGGAACCTGCCATGTAGCCACTGTTATACAAATACTGGTATGCTGTGAATCTGTCTTTCCTCTTAAACAATACTAAAACTTCTTTCTTTTTTTCCCCATCACTTCTTCTCTGGCTTCCTCTCCATATCTGCTGGTGTTTCTAACCCCTTTATGGTGGGTGTGGTCCTCTCCATCAGCCATGTGGGTAGTTGAACCAAACTCTCCTACCTGCTTCTCTGCTGCCCTGCCTGCCAAGAGACACTCCCAGGAATCCAGGTGGGTTGTGGAGTTTGGGGCCCAGGGGATTGCAGTGCCAAGTCATCATCCCAGTACCCATGAGCCCCTGGGACACACAGCTGAATATTTTGACCCTGATGTTCTAGACTTACTGATTGATGGCTCAGCTGTGAATGCAAACCACAGTATGTCTCCGGCCTCTTATATATTGTCACATCTAACCCCCATGTTCTACCCCTTCAGTGCCCTGCCTTCATTCCAACTTAATAGGCTCTGAGGTATTAAGAGATATTTCAATATCATGAACCCCTATGTTCCATCCCTTCAGTGTCCTCCTCCTGCCTTTTTGCAGATTAAAGGGCTTTCAGGTATTTGGAGATATTTCAATATCATTAGACAGGTGGTAAAACCTTTACTTAGGCAGAACTTCGTGTTGCAAATCTTAGAATCAGGCTTGGTTTCTACTGCATTTTCATGAAGTATAGACCCACTGGTGAGTTTGCTAATGACAATCATTCAACCTGATTCCATCCATCAAGGTAACTTCCCATTCCAATCCTTATTCCAAGTCTTCATTGCTGTTCTCCAGACCCAAAAGTTCAATTAAGTCACAAGACCCTGTTAAAAACAATTCCTACATAGCTGGAAATCATGCCCGGACAGCCAGAAGTCTAAGCAAGACCATAGATTGGGGAGAGCAGGTTCTTCTAGGCTCAGTTTCTAGAGTAATGAAATGGGCAAACACTGAGTCTATGACTCTGTATCCTTATGAATATAACAAGCCTCTAGCAACCACCCTGAAGTAATACCAGAAACAAAAGTCCTGTCACAATGAAGTGTGTTTATTTTTCATTGAGGTTACCTTCCTTTCCTTCACAATAGATATTATAAGTGATTAACAGCAGTCCCATTTGTCCCATTAAGTAGAGGAGAGCACAACAAGGTTAATTATCATTCCCAAGGTCAAAGCAATGAAAGCCAGTTGGGATCCCAATTCAAGTTTTTAAAAAATATTTCTTATTCATTTTATATACAAATCACAGCTGGCCCTTCCTCCCCTCCTCTCCCTCTCCACCACCTTCCCCCAATTCAACAAAGGCTCTACAGTCCACAAGAAGAAATGTTCAAATCTGACTTATTGAAATAAACTGTGTATATTTTCCTGTTGAAGATTTTTAATGTATGGGTATTTTTACACCTTATTCCTCTACTCTGAAAGGCTTCAAATATTGTAATTAGGACTTAGGCATTTTGCATGGTCTAAAATAAATAAATAAATAAAAATTAAAAAGTAAATATTTCACTTGGGGCACATGTGGATTATTTCTATGCATTTGATACATTCACGGACACTTATATTTTAGAAGTATTGGCTCTCACATACAAAAAGAAAAACAAAGAAACTGAAATTAAGACATTACTACTAATATCCTACTTACTTGAAGATTAATCAGATGATCTTTAATGTGATGTCATAATTGAGCCTATCACATTAATGGAGGGATCGCTAGTTATGTGGACTGTTGTCTTTTGTGGGATGTCATCGTGAATCAGGTATCCTTTTCTTATCAAGAACTAAATAAAACATGCCAATTCTGACTTACTCCCATTGAAGTTGTAAGCCTCTCTTAGGTACTAATGCAGTACCTAAAAGTGGATATTGGCATGTATTAAGGTTGGGAGGTAAAGATATATTTACTGAATCATGATTTCTTTATGGATGGTTTTGTCCTGGAGGAAGAAAAAAATGATCAATTATTTCTAGCTATGTAAAGTAGCTGCCCAGATAAGTTACAAACCCTTCTCTTACAATCTACATTCCAACAATGATTCAAAGTTCTTAATTCCAAAGTGCAGTACAAATTAAGAAGCAATCCAGGAACACATTGCTTTATAAACTGAAAATCTGTGGGTAGGTGATATAATGTTGAATAGAAATAACACAAGGCAATTTCAGGGCTTTGAAAGTGCCCCATGTGAACACTGTAATGGTGGACACATGCCATTCTTCCAAACTCTCAGAATTTACAGCACAAAATGTGAACCCTAAGGTACACTGTGGACTCAGGGTGACAATGATGTGCCTTTGTGACTTGCCAGTTGTGACAAGCAGACCAGCCGGGTGAACATGTTGGTGACTGTGTGTGGAGGAGGCAGGGGCCTATTAAAACATGTTGTGCCTTACTCATAAACATGCTGGAACCTGAAGAACTTTAGATAAATAAAACTATTTGGGGGAAAATGCAAATCAAAGGGAAGAAAATATAAAATGAATGGTATGTCTGGTATACTTGTTATCTACACTCAAATAATCAAATACTTTAGACCAATACTTATCATGAAATAAATACAACAGACTTTATGGATGTTTCATATTCACCAATTACTGTCCGGTATAAGCCAATTTACACTTCCCAAGTTTTTTTTTAATTTAAATTTAAATTAGAAACAAGGTTGCTTCACATGTCAATTCCAGGTCCCTCTCCCTTTCCCTCCTCTCCTCCCACGCCATCCCACCAACCCCTCCAATATCCCCTCATTTCCCCAGGGAGGGTGAGGCTCTCCATGGGGGTGTCCATAGTCTGTCATTTCGTCCAGGGCAGGGCCTAGACCCTCCCCCAAGAGTCCAGAGTGTCCCCTGAGAGTCCAGGGAAAGAGTGCATCTCTCATTGTTGGAAGGGTACCCAAAGTCCATTTGTATACCCGGGATAAATACTGATCTACTATCCAAGGCTTAATAGATTACCTAGGCCTCCTCACTGACACCCACATTCAGGGGGTCTTGATCAGTCTCATGCTGGATTCCCAGGCATCAGTCTGGGATTCAAGAGCTAACCCTTGTCAGGTCAGCTGCTTCTGGGAGTTAAACCAGTCCTCCCTCAGTGTCACTGGGTTCCTTGAGTTCAGCTCAGGGTTTAGCTAGGGCAGTGCCTCTGCTTCCATCAGGCATTGAATGAAGGTTCTGTTTCCCAGACGCTCTGGCTGTGGGATTGTAGGCTGGTACTCCCAGATCTATGTCTAAAATCCATATATAAGAGAGTATATACCATGCTTGTCTCTTTGTGACTGGGTTACCTCACTCAAGATGGTTTCTTCTAGTGCCATCAGTTTGCCTGCAAATTTTAGAATTTATAGGTGTATTCTTCCTGTTTTCAAGTACTAGAAGCTGATTCAACTGTGCAGAGAAATAGGGCCCCTAATCTATGGGTTCTGTTTATAAATACTCTTGCTGTTTTTGATATATTCCTCCTCTACTATGTTGATTTTTCCTATTTGCACCTTTTTTGACATTTAACAAACTGTGTTTCTAAAAGTCATTGAACGAAGTGCATTTGTAAGGAGGAGGGTGATTTGCTTGGCTTGGAGGAGTAACTGTAATAACAGGCTGGCATATTTTTCAAAGAAAATCATTAAATTCATTCCAAAGTCTAAGTGCAGAAGTACCTGCCCAAGGTTATCCCCCAGCCTTTTCTTCATGTCCGTTCTCAATCATTCCAAAGTGCCTTCCAATGCTTTCTGATAATCTTCCCACGTGCTTTGTTTATTTTTATAAAATATACACATATTCCCAATAAAGTTCAGCTCAAGCCCTGAGCTCATTAAGATAATGATGGAAAGATGAAGCATTAGGATTGGTAATCTTACATATTATGATGCACTCTCTTTTAAAAAACAGTGTATGTATAACATGGTATTATTTTACATAATACCAGTAATGCCACCCAGCAGACTCTGAGGGCTTCAGCTCCTCTTGTCTCATCGTTCACAATGAAACAGTCCACAAGATTCTCTGGGTTTAATTTTATTCCATTACTTATCGACATGGACAACTGTGACATAATCCAGAAGTCTCAGGAGGGAGAGGCAAGAGAGGCAAGATACAGATTTACAGACACTGAATCTGAGATAACAGATTTCTCCCCAACAACACAGATGCTTTGGCTGTGGGGCATGGCTTTTGGTCTAAGCCTGGCCTTGCTGGCTTTGATGGCTTTCCTGTTTCTTCCAGCCATACCACCCAGCCCATCCTCATGTATTCAAATGCCCAACACATGTAGGGCACATCTCCTTCAAACCATCCCATATAGGTAAGAGGCAAGAATGGTTAGATTTTGCAGAAAGCTTGGTCAGGGATTCTCCAGAAAAGTCATGAATGTGTACTTCCAGAAATAACATCTGAATACATATTTCTTATCAGTAGAATAGTGAAATAGTTTTCATAATTTGAATTATCAAAAATGTATTTCTTTTCTTAGTTACCAACAAACATTTCTCAAAATCTCTACTCCAGATCTAGAATCACTAGACATATTGAAATGGCCCATGTGTTAATTCTCCACCAACACACATTCCTCTTTTACTGCCTTCTCTCCAGTTGCATTGCTCCCTTTCAGATGTGAGACATGATGCCTATGCTAAATGAAGCAGAAATTCAGAGGCTTTTCTTCTGGGATCTCCGGGAGAAAGATTCTGCCAAGCAAATATATAGGGCAAACAGAAACAAAGGCACAAGCTGCCTTAGAAACAAAACTGTTACATATTTATTGAAACAATATTATTGATTTTTTGCCGCTTGAAGTAATTTTTTTTGTACAACAGCTTCTTTGGACTAGAAATTTTTTAAAAATTTAATTCAAGGTTTTACCTTATAATAATTTTTGTTATCTTTGGAGTTTGATTTATTTTAATGTTTTCCATAATGACAGAGAAAACATTGTGTGCCTGAAGAGGCCACAGCTTGATAATCTTTTTACAGACTTTACTTACACTAATTGAATATTCTTGTGGTCTTTTGAGTTTCAAAGATGTTTGTCAGACTTCATATTATGGCATCATGAGAGTGTTCCTGATTCTTCCTAAATAACAAAATGTATATTCTGCATATTTTGAAAAATCAGGTCTAAAGACAAAATGAAGTATATGTATATTTATTTTTTATCTTTTTAACATTTAAATTAGAAACAAACTTGCTTCACATGTCACTTCCAGCTCTCTCACCCTCCCCTCCTCCCCAGCTCCTCACCAACCCACCCAACCTCCCATTCCATTCCTACTCCTCTGCCCAGGAAAGGTGAGGCCCTCCATGGGGAATCTCTAAAGTCTGTGGTATCATCCAGGATATGGCCTAGGCCCTCCCCCATGTGTCCAGGCTGAAAGAGAATCCCTCTGAGTGGAATGGGCTCCCAAAGTCCATTTATATGCCAGGGATAAATATTGATGTACCACCAAAGGCCCCATAGATTGCCAAGGCTTCACCTCGCAATTTTAGGGGGTCTGAATGAGTCCCATGCTGGCCTCTCAGCCATCAGTCTGGGGTCCATGAGCTCCCCCTTATTCAGATCAGCAGTTTCTGTGGGTTTCAGCAGCTCGGTCTTGACCCCTTTGCTCATCACTACTCCAGATCTGCAACTGGGTTCCTGGAGTTCAGTTCGCTGTTTAGCTGTGGGTGTCTGCCTCTGCTTCCATCAGCCACTGGATAAAGGCTCTAGGATGGCATATAAGGTAGTCATCAATCTCATTATACGAGAAAGGCAATTATGGTAGCCTCTCAAATATTGCTTAGTTTGTCAGTTGGTAGTTGTAGATCTCTGGAAATCTCACTAGCGCCTAATCTCTCTGCAAACCTATAATGACTCCCTCTATTATGGTATCTCTCATCCTGCATTCCTCTATTATTCCCCTGACTCAACCTTCCTATCCCCCATGTCCTCCTGTACCCTCCACTTCTCCTCCTTTCTTTTTCTCTGCTCCCTCTCCCCTTCCCCCATGCTCCCAATTCACTCAGGAGATCCTGTCCTGTTCCCCTTCTCTGGGGGTACCATGATTATCTCTCTTAGGATCCTCTCTGTTTCCCAGTCTCTCTGGCAGTAGGATTGTAGGCTGGCACTCCCATGCTCCATGTCTAAAATCCACATATGAGTGAATATATACCATGTTTGTCTTTTTGTGACTCGGTTACCTCACTCAGGATGGTTTCTTCTAGTGCCATCCATTTGCCTGCAAATTTCAAGAGTCCATTGTTTATTTCCACTGAGTAGTACTCCATTGTGTAAATGTACCACATTTTCTCTATTCACTCTTCAGTTGAGGGGCATCTAGGTTGCCTCCAAGTTCTGGCTATTACAAATAATGCTGCTATGAACATAGTGGAACAGACATCCATGTTGTATGAATGTGCATCTTTTGAGTATATGCCTAAGAATGGAATTGCTGGATCTTGTGATAGAATGATTCCAATTTTCCTGAGGAGTCTCTATATTGATTTCCAAAGTGGCTGTATAAGTTGGCACTCCCACCAGCAGTGGAAGAGTGTTCTCCTTTCTTCACATACTCTCCAGCATAAACTGTCATTGGTGTTTTTTATTTTAGTCATTCTGACAGGAGTAAGATGACATCTCAGAGCTGTTTTGATTTGTATTTCCCTAATGGCTAAGGATGTTGAGCACTTTCTTAAGTGTCTATCAGCCATGTTAGACTCTTCTATTGAGAATTCCCTATTTAGTTCTTTACCCAATTTTTAATGGGATCTGTTGGTGTTTTGGAGACTTACTTCTTGAGTTCTTTGTAAATTTTGGAGATCAGCCCTCTGTCAGATGTGGGGTTATTGTATTCATTCTGTGGGCTGCCTTTTTGTCTTTTTGACTGTGTCCTTTGCTGTACAGAAGTTTCTCAATTTCAGGAGGTCCCATTTATTAATTGTTGATCTCAGTGTCTGTGCTTCTGGTGTTATATTCAGGAAGCAGTCTCCTGTACCAATTCATTCAAGGGTACTTCCCACTTGCTTGATCTTAGATAGGTAGGGTCAAAGTAGTTAAAATGGCAATCTTGCCAGAAGCAATATACAGATTCAATGCAATCTCCATCAAAATCCCAGCACAATTCTTCACAGACCTTGAAAAGACAATTCTCAACTTTATATGGAAAAACAAAAGACCCAGGATAGCCAAGACAACCCTATACAACAAAGGTACTCCCAGAGGCTGATTACTTCAAGTTCTATCATAGAGAGAGCTATAGTCCTGAAAACATCTTGGTATTGCCATGATAATAGACAGGTAGACCAATGGAATTGAATTGAACACCCTGATATTAACCCACACACTTAGAAACACCTGGTTTTTGACAGAGAACTAAAATTATACAATGAAAAAAAGAAAGCATCTTTGGCAAATAGTGCTGGCATAACTGGATGCTAGCATGTAGAAGACTGCAGATAGATCCTTGTCTATCTCCATGCACAAAACTTTAAGTCCAAATGGATCAAAGACCTCAACATAAATTCAGCCACACCGAACATCTTGGAAGTGTGTATTTATTTTTAAAAATCTGCATATGTTATATTTCCAAATGTGGGGAAGCCTAACAAGGAAGCATTTTCGAATATACAAATCTTTGGGACATAAGATGACAACATTTCTCAGCTTCATTTTAGGTGCTTTCTTGTGCCATGTATGATGTTGCTGCTTTACAGGAAATAATCTTACCATAGTACCCCATGGAGTCTACATTCCAGAGGAGAGAAGAAAAAAACTTAAATATTAGAGAGGTTTGAGTAACTCTTACAGCTGGATTTCCTGAACACTGGGTCTCCGGGAACTGGCCACATTTGGTCTCACTTAGCTTTATGATAGAAGCAGAGACTGAGAGGGATTGGTAGCAAACGCAGTAGAGAAGGATGCTGCAAAGTGTCAGGAGTGCCAGAACAAGTCCAGGGTTGTTATTTGACAGCAAGGTAACATTGGGTTATTATATTAACACTCAGCTTCTTATCTACAAAGTAGACATAACTTAGTAATTAAGTGAAGCCCACTACTGAGTGCAAAGACTGAGATGTTAAACAGTAGTAACTTTGGGAAAAGTGAATAGTGTGGTGAAGAACTGGGTAACCCAGAGTCTCGTGCCTATGTAGCATTATGGAAGTTCTGAGCAGGACATAGCTGAGGCAGTCTCTAACATTCTTCCTAAGTTCATCTGGACAAATTCCGATGCAGTCCAATGAATTGACATACACAATATAGTTTATCTTTGCTGCTGCAACACCTTGTATCATTTAAAAAAGATGGACCTTTGGTATAACTATTCATATACTAAATATCAAGTACCACTCCTATATGAATACATATCCATGAAAAAATGAATTAGCAATAGTGATGTGAATGTATTATCTTAATGTTTATTCATTTTTTGTACATATGATTGATAGCTGCATGTTTTGAAAGAATTTCCCCCATAGCCTTAGTACAAGAAGACACACAAGTATTTGTGTTTGCTGCCTGGGTCTGTTTCCTGAGCAAGGTGGTACAGTTTCTAAATTACATCTTAGGACCTTGGTGAAATCCAAGACTGTGAAACAACATTTTAAAAAATTAAATCTAGGAATCCACACAGTAGTGATTAAGGCCGTGCATATATTGTCTGACATCACCTCCTTAGACAAAATAGCATGAATTTGTACAGCCCAGTATATGACACATAGACCCTGCTCTGCAAATGCTCTTCATACTATCCACCATCAAGAGCACCATGAGAAAGCATAACCTTTTTTATACATGAACAGTCATTGTTGGTTGTCTTTCCTATTGTAATCCAGTCATTTTTCTAGTATCTAATTAATATGTATTTCCAGATTACCTATGGACATACCTGCTAGATTTTTGAGATCTCCAAATAAAGAGCTTTAATTATATAATATTCAACACAATTCTTAGTATAAAAGACTTCAGTACAAGTAGTACTGAAAACAGAGAAATTACTAGCTGTTGGCTTTACAAATTATATTTCAAAGGAAGCAACAAGACTATAATCAGGCCTTTGTTCTTTATCTGCTACTTAATCATTGAGATTGAATTGGAGCATAGTTAATTTGTGGCCAAGAAGAACCCACTTGTTTTATGACTAATAATGAAAAACCTGTTGTAGTCCCTAATTGCTATCACTAAGCACTTCACAAGGATGGTACCCAAGCTAGGGTCTGTGAGGACATTCTATGTGATTCAAGGACAAACATCGTAGGGAATGGTCATCAACTATTTTTTTATTTACAATGTAATGCCTTTCATTCTTTGACAATGCATCACAGTGCTGTCATATTTTCTATCCTTGCTTTGAAGTATAATTGTGACAACAGGCAGTGAGGTGTTCATTATTCACTCACTTCTAAAATGTCTTCATGTAGGAGCATCCAAGGGTAGCCACTTGACAGAATTATTGTCATTAATATTCTACTGGTGTATGATATCAAAAGTCTACACTTCTTCCTTAAGTTATTTGAAAATCTTTCAATGTTGAAAGATGATACATAAAAGATGATCTCCAAATATGTTCATTGTCAACTAATTGGTTCCTCTTATAAATTTACTAAACTCTTACAGCTCATGAGGACTCAATAGGCTTTTCAGCCACAACTGAATTGATCAAGAATTCAATTTGCTTGGATACCTCCAAACTGATGGAGGGTAGGTCATGCATATGAACACAAATTTAAAATAATAAGAACACAAATATTCTGCCTACTTGAAACAACTAGAGAATACAGTGTAAAACAGATTTGTTTTTATACCAGATATCTGTTAAAGTTGGCAAGATGGATTATATATGTAAACTATCACATTGGGTGCAAGAGACATTAATACACATCTGGACTTAACTTTAAATATACTAAAGAGAAATCTACACGAAAAGGCAGAATGAAAGGATCACCAAACAGAGAAATATTAAGGTAGTATATCCAGGTTATTGGGAGTCTGTGAAACTGAACTATGTGTACTTGCTAAAGACAGGCCAAGGACTGTATCAAGGGTGAGCAGATAAGAAAGATGGTCAGACACCTGATTTAAGAGGCATCTTGCTAAACTGTGTTAGGAAGTGTTCTGTTAATATAAGGCTCAGTAGACCAAGGTCCAGGGAAAGCTGAAAAGGGGACTCATAAAAGTCAAACTAAAGGATGTGGAGAGAGGGGAACACTTCTCCTCTGCTGGTGGGAGTTCTAACTCGTACACCCACTTTGGAAATCAGTATGGAAATTCCTCAGGAAAATGGGAATCAATCTACCACAAGACCCAGCAATTCCACTCTTAGGCATATATCCAAAAGACGCAAATTCATACAACAAGGACATATGCTCCACTATGTTCATAGCAGCATTATTTGTAATAGCCAGAACCTGGAGGCAACCTAGATGCCCCTCAACTGAAGAGTGGATAGAGAAAATGTGGTACATTTACACAATGGAGTACTACTCAGCAGAAAAAAATGGAATCTTGAAATTCTCAGGTAAATGGATGGCACTAGAAGAAACCATCCTGAGTGAGGTAACCCATTCACAAAAAGACAAACATGATATGTACTCACTCATATATGGATTTTAGACATGGATCAGGATAGTGCCAGTCTGCACTTCCACTGACAGAGTGTCTGGGAAACAGGAAAGAACCTAAGAGGATAAGCATGGTACCCCAGAGAAGAGGAATGAGGCAAGAGCTTCTGAACAGATTGGGAACACTGGGAAAGGTGGCAGGGAGTGGGAGCTGGGAAGAAGAGAAGAGAGGGGGAGAAGAGGAAGAGAGAGTAGGCCATGGGGGAACAGGAAGGTTCAGTGGGGGCGTAGAATAGGGGGAGAACATGATGAGAAATACCATAATAGAGGGAGTCATAGGTTAGAAGAGAGATCTGGCACCAGTGAGACCTCTTGTGATCTAAAGGGATGACACCAATTGGCAAGCTAAGCAATAGTGGAGAGACCACCTTAAATGCCCATTCCTGATAATGAACTTGATGTCTACCCAATATGCCATCCTAGAACCTTCATCCAGTGACTGATGGAAGCAGAGGCAAACACCCACAGTTAAACACTGAACTGAACCCATGGAACCCAGTGACAGAGAGAGAGGAGCGATGAGCAAATTGGCAAAGAATGGGCTGGCGAAACCAGCAGAGACAGCTGATCTGAACAAGAGGGAGCTCTTGGACACCAGACCAACAGCTGGGAGGACAGCATGGGACTGACCCAGACCCCCTGAATGTGAGAGTCAGTGAGGAGGCCTGGGCAACCTATGGGGCCCTAGGCAGTAATCAGTGTTTATCCCTGGCATACAAACAGACTTCGTGTGTCCACACAAAGAGTTATGCTCTCTCAGCCTGGACTCTTAGGGTAGTGCCTGGACCCTGCCCTGAGTGAAATTACAGACTCTAGATATCCCCTATGTGGAAGGATAGGGTGGGAGGCTGGGGGGATGGTGGGGAGTGTGGGGGGGAGGGGAGGGAGAGGGAACTGGGATTGACATGTGAAGAAAGCTATTTAAAATTAACGTAATAAAAAAAGGAAAAAAAAGTCAAACTAAAAACTTCAAGTCAGGAACAAGTCTCAGTCAAGAAATTGTGCAGGAGAGAAAAACAAGAGATGCTACTCTCTCATGTGATTTGTACTACAATTTAGTTTTGGAAGATTAGCCTAACTGCCTGATCTGCATAGAGCAGGTCTCTTTGGATAGGACTACAATAAGATATTCAGCGGAGCAACCTTTCACTTTGAGCCGTGCAAACACATATTTTAAATTCTTCTAAATAACTCTTGATTGTAGTACTTTCTTAAATTGTTAATAATGAGAGTTCACTCAAGACCTCTTCAGATGGATCTGAGTCTTTTTTCCCTGTGTTTCGATGAAAGGATTTAGCAGAGCTCAAGAGTACACATCATTGACAAGGGCTGATATAACCAAACAACAAATGATAATCACTACATTTTTACCAAAAGCACCCTTTAAAGTAGAGAGAAATCAAGACAAAATCTTATTCCTTTTTATAATCTACTAAAAGTGTTTGACTTTACACCATGTTTAGCAACAATAACAGCAGGGTTTTTTTTTTCATTAGAACTATCCTGGGAAATACTTTAAATTGTCTTCTCAGATACAGCTTATCCTACCATCTGTCACTGCTGCTGAAAATTAAACAATGAATGCAAACACATGTTTGTGTCTAATCTTTTGAGGTTAACTGATTTCCCAGAAAGATGGGAACAAATAATCTCAGCAATTGCTTGCTGCCTAGCATTGTCCCATGTCCTCTGTGGTTGCTTTTAAGACTCAGTCCTAAAGAGAGAGGCAGAGAAGACCCAGATTGGCCTTCTTGATAAGTACTGTAGCTGGTGTGGCTCAGGACTTGCCTGGGACACAGAAAACTGTGAGTATCTCGTTTCTTAGATTGAGGTGGGAATAGTGAGGAGTGCCAATGTGTTTGAGTGTTCGTGGGGATTTGGAAGGATGTTGGAGAGGAATTGTGTTCTCCATGGTGTGTGTGTGGGGGGGGGAGAAGCCTGAAGTGGTTTATAAGCTGAGAAGCAATTGATAGAGGAGGGGTTATTAACAAAAGAGGGGGAACATTTGAAAGAATTTTCCTGGATAAAAAGACATCATATGCAAGGGACCATGGCAATTTAGAATACACAACACATAACGTGACAGAGAAGTACTTTTCAGACATTAGTGGGCATGGACGTCACCTGACTTTGACATCAAATTTTCTATTCTAATTCAGTAGTTATGAAGAAGAACCCAAATTCACAGATTTCTTTTTTTTTTTTGGTTTTTTTTTTTTTTAACGAGACAGGGTTTCTCTGTATTGTTTTGGAGGCTGTTGGTCCAGGCTGGCCTTGAACTCACAGAGATCTGCCTGCCTCTGCCTCCCGAGTGCTGGGATTAAAGGCGTGCACCACCACCGCCCGGCCAATTCCCAGATTTCTAACAAGTCCCAGATTCATACAACTGGTGATGGTTCCTGGACCATGACTGAAGTAGGAATGCATAAAAAACTTGTCTCTGGGGAAATCATGTGACCCTGGTTGTTGGCCTACTCCCTCACTCCACATGAGTCAATGATACAGGCAGTGTAGTGTCAGCTGAACACCTCTTTGTTCACAAATGACTTTTTTACTGTAAAGAAGGAGTCTTGGTGGAGGACAAGCTTAAAATCACTCCTTCCCATCATCCTTTGCTTTATATCTCCTTTTCTATTTTATCTTCCTTCTCATTGAAACAGATTTTATAAGCTCCCACATGAAAACCATCTGGCTAGCCTTAATAAATATTATCAACACTTGTCAAATCAAAGGACAATGCCCCAGGGAAGAATTTACAGGCTTGCCCATTAGATCAAGTTATAGAACTGCAACGTGTGTCTTCACAGTGATTCTTTTCAAATCAACATGAGCTCATATTAATAGACACATTTGCTTCATGTCACTAACATCTTGTACCCTCCTGAAGAAGTCTAAATTTTACCTCTCTGGAGAATAAAAACAAAATCCTTGTAAAAATTCAAACTTCCCACCTCTATCCCAAATGCCATGGGACAGATGGAGACAATTTTGGAATCATATACTGAAAATCCACACTATATAACATGGTTTTTAAAAGGCAGACCATCCTACACTTTGATTGTAGATATTAGATGTCATTGAAGCCCTATCTTTGGTGATTTCGGAGACAAGGAGGTGTATCTGCTTCCAACATTGGTGTGGTGAAGCTGCATAATGCTTGCCATTAAGTAATATACTATACTACTTTATACCTATGATGTCACTTGATTCCTCATTTAATTCTCACAACAGTAATTATATGTATGTATGGATGGATGGATGGATGTGTATGTGTCTGTACATAGCTAACTTATTCATTACTTCTATAGTCTTGCTTGAACAAATGGAATGAACCATGTAGACAAGTAACAAAGCTTAAATTCCTATGTACATATTTACATCCAACTAGTGTGTCACAGCACTAAAAGGAGACAGACTATCACCAAGAAATCAATGGGCAGAGTTTCTATTTCTTCTTTTTAATGGTTGAGTGAACAGTTCTAAAGCTTTTGAGCACTGTACCATGCATCCTAAAGTCTGGGAGTAGATGCTTGGTGGGCAGGTAATAAGTTTTACTCTTCTTCATTTCCACATCACACTCTTGTGACTTGGGGTCTAATCAACTCTATAAACCAGATGAAGTTCCTTCTAGAGCAGTTGGAGTTTGTCGACTTGCTATTTCTACTGTTTCTCATCAGCAGCGAGTCGTCTGGGACCTTTCTCAATTTTACTTCTTAACCCTTCTACTTCCAATTCTTAAGTTCCCTAGCCCCATAAAAAAGATGTGAAGAATGCCTAACTCTGGACCTAAGTCCTACAGTGATTGCTAGATTTCATCCACCAGCTTACCAAAGCTACCTGGGGAAACAATAGCAACAAGATGCAGAGTTAGCTTCTTGAATCCCTATCCGGAGCCTGAATGACTCTGAAAAGGAATAATGCATTATTTTCTTTATTCATGGACCAGGTGTGGTGGCTGAGATTAGCTTATCTCTGATCTTGTCTATCACATGTCAATAATTTATGACCTATAGTAACCTATTATTCCTTCTTTGCATCTTTCTTCCCTCTTTTACTCTATTTGTCCATATTTCCCTTGCTTCTTCTATGACTATTGCCTTTAATTTACTTTTTCTACTGACTTTTCCTTCCACAAGTAAAGAAAATGTGGGCATTGCCCTTCCTTTTATATTGAATTCATTGTAGTCCTCAGGGCATCAATTACTCAGAAAGTAACACATGAAAAGTTTGAACTCTGTGGAAGTTTGGCTGGATCCTGTGATGTGTCACATAACACCATTATCTACTGTAATTAATGGAAATGTAAACAGACTACACTCATATCCTGATCTCATAAACCAATTTGTGATCTGAAAGGAGAATAGGGTTCTACTAGGAACTTTGTTTATTTGAATTGATTTACTTTTTTCAAGAAAAGCTAACTACATCTCAGAAAATTTCATAGGAAACCATTAGATAATGGTATCTTCAATGAATTGTGCATATTCTATGTGATGGCCAACAATCATGGCAAAGCATGTCTTAAATATGAGGATGTCTTTAGATTCCAAATTGTGATATTTTTCAGAAGGAAGACAATACTTAGAAATGCTTTAAAAAATCACTGGGCTTTTTAGCATTATAGGGGGCTGAATTTTCAACTGTCAGCTATATAATGAAAAGAGATTTTGAAAATAAATAAAACGTTCGGTTTTTATCACCTTTTAAAATGTAACAATAATTCTGATGCTGGCTGGGCATTGGTGGCACACGCCTTTAATCCCAGCACTAGAGAGGCAGATGCAGGTGGATCTCTGTGAGTTCCAGGCCAGTCTGGTCTACAGAGTGAGTTCCAGGATTCCCTCCAAAATAATACAGAGAAACCCTGTCTCGAAAAAACAAAACAAAACAAAACAAAGAAACATTGACGCAGTTCTGTATAGAGACAAACCCAGCAAAGTTTGGTGCAGATATGGGAAAGCATTTCATGTTTTGAAAACAGACAAGTTGAAGGACATTCTATCACTGTGGAGGTGGTAAGGGGGTGACTGGCTGACCACATGTTCTTTCTGGTGTCATATCATGCTACATTCCTGGCTAAAATCATTTTTTATCTTCATTTTGAAAAAATGAGATGAGTGATTTATGATATGTTGATTTGGCAGAGCTGAATTAATGTGACAAGTGAAAGTGGTTTTTAAAACTGCTTAAGAAAAGTGGCTAGCACCATTAGAAGCTGGACATGAGGGACTGTGTCCATTTCAGCACTGTGGGAAGCAAGGGCTTGCTGTTTTCTGTTCACAGTGTGATTGTCCATCCTATCTCCAATTCCCATCGTGAATCCAGCAAGGAAAGGCCAGTTGGAGCAGGAAGACTGGTGGTATTGAGAATAATCAGAAAAGATGGGTTTGACATCATGCAATGCTTGATTTGCAGTGCATTTCTAAATAGACAGGCGACTCACTGGACTATGCTCTCTTTCTTTTGCATCTGGGGCACATACAGCAACGCGGAGTCACCACTGATGCATGAAGTTTTGGAACCACAGCAGAGCAGTAGCAGTGCAGCGGGCAGCCTGGCTGGCTCCATCACGGCCTGTAAGAAGGTAACCCTTCCTCATGACACTTTCTTCCCGCCAGTGGAACAGCAGCTAAGCTTGGTCTTTCAAGCATGTTTCCTTATGTAGAGACAACCAGGGAAATAACCAAATTACCCACATTTTGCTTTTCCAAGTATGTCTTGAAGACACTTTTTAAAAATGCAATTCATAGGAATGATTAAATCACTGAGCAATTCCTAAAGTCCTAACTTGAAAATGATAAGCCTCCATTGCCCAACTAACCCAATCCCACATTGTTCCCCAGGACCTAGACCCAAAGACAGTCACAGAAAGGAGCCACTTGAACATGGACAGTCTTCCTAGGTTTTCAATGTTTTGTACTGTTTTGAGTTATGTCATATGGAAGCCAAATTTATGACTACCCAAGGGTAGAGTTTGACCTCCCAATGTGTAGGGTATGCTAGGCTTACCTTACATGTAGAAACACATTTCCTAAAATCTTGGTCAAACAGATGTCTTGCTTTATAATACTTGCAGAAGATTATTGTTTGTGCAACAAAAAATACTCTAATTTAACCACATCTTTTTTTTCTGTCAGTTTAACTAAGACCCGAATCTTAAAGCAAAATGTCTAAGATTCTGATCCTCCAGTTAATAGTTTGTCATGATTGTATACTGGTTAATGGAGAACCATGGGGTGCTTCTCATTCAAAATTAGAGAATACCACACTGGGGTATTTCACTTATTGCAATAGATATTTTTAATTATACAAACACACATGTATAAATTAAGACAAATTATTTTACTAAATATATACACACTACATATATTCATGTGTGTATATATTGCATGCATATCAAGTTGTTGAGTACTATGCCCACTTAATCAGCCTGTTTATCCTCTTACCTATGTAACTGTTTTTATAAATTGATAGTTTTAAAGTATTAGCAAACATATGCACTAGAAAGCAGAATCTATAGAAAAGAAATAGTAAGTACAATTTTACTAATGTATTTTCATTCTCTCTACACAAGCTTTCCTCAGTTGACAGAAAAAAATTAAGATAAATAAGTTTAAATAGGAGAGATTTACTTCAGTTCATAATTTCAGTGGTTCAAGTCTATGGTCTCTTGATTATGTTGTTTTGTGTTTGTAATGAATTAGAACAATGGTATAGGAATACGTGAGAGTGAAAGCCAAGATTCCTCTATCCCCATCAGGGATCATAGAGGGATCATGCCTTCCATACTCCAGCTAAACACTCTGTCTCTTCTCATTGATAGCACAGGCTTGGGACCAAATGTCTAACCATAGTCTTTGCGAGCCGTTTTACAATGAAATCTACCTCACATATTCACTCAAAATCAAATATAGAATAAATATGTCTAACTAATTAAGAACTCTTAATAAGATATATTATGATGTTTCCTGTTATAAATTATCTATAGGGAAATTGATGCTTAAATCCCAATTAGCATAGGACCCTGAGGTGAGGCCCCACAACTCAATTTTTTTTTAACCTTATATAAGAGGAGTAAGCTGCAAGCCTCCAAACCTTAGGTACATTTCTGAGTCTGTAACTTCAAATCATGTAGTACTTACCAGATGCTATGTATATCATAAACCCAGTGGATTTTCTAAGTATTCTAATGTCTAAGGCACAGGCATTCCTGTTGATGAAAGTCTGTGTGGTGTTTGAAATGATTATAGCCACAATACCTGGATCTGACACCCAGATCCTCATTCATTGTGAGTTGTGTGATTTTCAGCAAATGACTAGGTCTGGATGACTCGACTTCCTTATCTGAAAAATTAAGATAATAATATTACCTACCTCAAAGGAGTGAGACAAGAACAGAATGAGACAACAGACATGAAGTGCTGAGAACCATGTCTGGCATATCCTAAACACCCCCAAAGAAAGACTACCTACTACTAATGTTATTAGACAGAGTAATTTTATCAAAGCATGTACAGTCCCAGAAAAATAACTTAATAATGAGAAGGTAATTCATGGTGTTAGCTTAGTTACAGTCATTTCTGTGGGGAAAAGGGTGGTCATGCCCCGTTCTGTTTTAAAACTAATGTCTGGAAGCTACTGAACTGACACCTTGTAGAAGCAGGGTGCTTACTCAAAAAATTAAAAGAGTCAAGAGTGATGAGAAGAACCTGAATAATACAGCAATTTATCTATATAGCAAGATAACACCTCAATTAAAACAAGTTAAACCCAAAACTCAAGTATAAGATTTTACCATCATATACATGCAATATTTCTGTATATTCATATGAATAGATATTTATGTATAAACAGATAAGGTTTAAAAGTTTTAAATATAGACTCACTCATTTTACAATTGTTAATATGTTTAATCACACAAAACTACCTTTTATTACAGACCTAAAGTAATGAAACATAGGTAATTTCATGTGGTTCAACTTAAATACATGCAAAGGCCTCTGCAATCTTGAAGGTAGATACAAAGATGCATCACAAACTGCCCTGAACAGAAAAGTTGTGATCTAGTTTAATAGGCAATTTAGTTTTCTCATGTGGAAAGTAAAGCAAGAATTCACAAGTTAATTATCGCCATATCTTGAGACAATCTAAAATATGTGAGAAATGAGTTCTCCCAATAAGCATGCTTGTTTTCTAATGAAAGACAAGAAGGGAGTGGATGCAGATAGGATGGGAGGTTAGGAGGAATCTGGAGGAGTGGAGAGAGGTAAATCTACAATAAGGATATGTGAGAGAAAATCTGTTTCAATAAAATGAAAAGAAGAAGAAGGATCAAGAGGTAAGAGAGAACCCAGGAGGCAGCAGTTGCTACAGGGAAATACTTTAGGCCCCATTCATGGTGAGCATCTGAATGGGTGAACCGAATGTCCAATGGTCTGCTGCTAATTAGCCAAGAGCTTTGTGTACTTCTAAGTTTAAAAATATCCATAGCATACCCCATTTATTTCAAGTATTTTCTATAATTATATTTAAATGATTGTTTAATTGTAATTGTTTAATGACAGTCACAAACCATTTGGGGTGAAATTGTTTGTGTCACCTTAAAAAGGATCTCAGAGACTAGGGAGATGGTTCACTGGGTAGAGAGCTTGCTGTGAATGTGTGATGGTCTGCGTTTGGGTCCCTAGAACTCATATAAGTCAGAGACAGTGTCATAAGCCCTTGTGATGTCAGGTGCTCCTTCCAGATTGGAAGCTGAAACAGGAGAAACACTGGAAATTCCAGATGCCAGAAGTAAGTTGTCATGTAGCATTCACAGCAGTGAACAACCAGAGAGAGCCTGTCTCAAACATGATGCAAGGCAAGGACTTACACCCAAGCTTGTCCTTTGACCTTCATACTAGCACCATGCTCTGGCAACCTACACTCACACCAATGAACACACACACACACACACACAAATTCATAATACCTAACCCTCCCTAGTACCCAGAACATAGGCTCTTAGCATGAAGACACTGAATGATTCAATGCCTTTATTACCATTACTTCCAAGTCATCTCAATGACTGTTGATCACTTTTTCAAGTCTCGTTAATCAGATAAAAGGACTGGGGAAGTGAGCATCTCATGTTCATAAATGTGCATATACAGAACAATGGCACCCAGGCTTATAGCTTTGACATTTGGGAGTACCAGGCAAATATTTAAGGCAAGCCTTGATTACATACCTGATCATTCTGGGCTACAAAATGAGACATTGTCTCAAAGGTACACACATAGGCATATGCATCACATTCATTGGCATCTACTGGTAATTTCCAAACTCATCCAATGTAATAACAGCCTCAGCTTCTTCCTCATCAAACCTTCTTGTCAGAACTGATATATTGCTATCCTAGCTGAAAGAAGAAGAAAGGCAAGGATCAGAGAAGATAACAATAACTACACACTGAAAAGCACCAAAGTGATGGTTTCTTTCGTGTGGAACACAGGGGATCTCTCAGGGCTTTGGAATCTTTCACTTTTTGTCAAATGGTTAGATGTTCTCTTGTACATCCATTCTATAGCAATAAAGGAATGGAGACTTGGGGGGAGGGCAGGGTGATAGAGATATGGCTCAGCAGCTAAGAGTACTAGCTGTTTTTCCAGAGGATCTGAGTTCAACTCCCAGCACCTACATGGTGGCTCAAAATCATCTGTAACTCCAGTTACTGTGGATCTGATGCCCCCCTTTGGTCTATTCCCACACTGCATGCACATAATGCACAGACAAGCACAGGCAAAATACATATAAAAACAATAAAATTAAAATAGTAATAAATGAAAACTTTTTAAAAGAAAGGAAGTAGAAAGTTATCATATTAAAATAGTGTTTTTAAAAGGCTAAACTAGAAAGCCTAGAGGTAAGTTTTTGGATCCAAGCATGCCTAGATTCTAGGATGCCAGGAAGGGGCACTTCATGAGGTAGAATAAGCAGGATGAGGAGAAGTGCCTATGTGGGAACAGTGGAAAGGGAGAAGGGGAACCACCATGAGACAAGTATGAAAGGCAGGCTCAGTAAAGCTGCACGGCAGTAAATGCTACACAGATGACCTCTGAGCATTTGAGTGGTGGTCCATTTGGGATCCTCCAGAGGCACAAGGAAAGCGCTGAAGAAAAGGAAAAGATAAGCAGGAGTCCAGAATCTATCCCATTGCAGCTGAAGAGCATACACCAAGATTGCCTCTGACCTCCAAAGGGAGCTTCTGCTCATCCTGAGCCACTTCGCATGTAGACAGTTTCGGGGTTGTACTGAGGACAAAATGCAAATAGCAAAGGCTTCCAGCAGGGACTCATTTCCTCTGCTGTCAGTAAAAACAGGTCATGATTCTAAATGTCTTCTCTTGTCATTGGGCGGTCAAGTTCACCCTGAACCAGAGAGGCTGCCTCTACTTCACCACCAGTTTATGATTTGGAAAAGGTTCACATTGTGACCTTTTGTGGGATGGTCTATCTAAAGCTATCAATTGCAGTTTAATGTTCAATATGAATATTTAACTCTCTGTATTCTGAAAGTTGATATAATGGAGGAATTTTTTGCTAATCCTCCTTTCCTCCAATAATTTTGTTATCCAATGATCAAAAGTCAATGTGTCAGTCTTATTCTCATGTCTTTTCTGTTATGTTGGAACAGGCCCGGAAGGATCTTGCAGAACTTTTTCTTTCTTTTAAACCAAAAAAGTAGGACTCTGACAACCCAAAATAGCTTAGAATATTTTGTGAAAATTGAGCAATACTATGCTTTTGGAATTAAATCTTTCCTTATGAGTACTTGCAATTAGCATAAACTTTCTTTTAACTGTAAACTAAATATATCTCTCCAGTAACGGAAGGGCTCTTGAGTTTTGAAAACACAATCTGGCATTTGAAGTTCACTTTTTCTCCTGGGGTACTTAGAGAAAGACTCCCCCCGCTCACTGTCAGCAGCATCAAAGGCTATTCTCTTTTCTCTCAGTCCTGTATCTAAAAACTCCTTCACTTTAGAAGTCTATAGTGGGCTCTCCTCTCTTCCCCTGACAGCATACATCTTTTCTCATTTCCTACCAGGTTTATCCTCTTTCTTACAATGCCTAGCTTTCCAATCCACCAATTTCAAAGAAGAAAGAAGGATATAGTTGATGTGCTAGGTGCACCTTTGCCTCAGACATTGCTCTGGGAGAGCCTGTTCATTAGTGTGTCCAGGTTGACTAGGCTGATTTCTCCCATTTGTGAAAGTGACCCACCCTGGAAGACTTAACCCATGGCTCTTACACTCCCAGAAAAAGAACTTCCATGAGTAAATGTGCTTCTAAAGTTACATGTCTACTTCAATGTTTCCAACTAGCTTTTTGTTCCAATGGCTTCTTCTGGAGGAAAATTCTATTTGAGCAAAGAGAATTACCACTTCTTTTTAGTTGTCTGGGGGCAAAAAGTATTTAATAATGAAGTGAAAGACCACTATTAAAGTCATGCCCCTCTATCCAATGGTAAATTCTGTACTGTATACCTAAATAAGAAAAATCTAAAATCAGTAGTAGCCTTTGGGGTATTTTATAAATACAGATATATATCCTTCACAAGTGATTTTTCATATATTTTGCATAGCTTAACATTAAAATAGTATTTCCTTTCACTGATCTTACCAATGTACAGTATTAGACTGGTTCCGCACAGCAATTATGTAGCAATTAATCAACTTCCTTCTATTTGTAAATATAACTTGATTGTGTTCAAGCCATTGTGGACCATTCATAAATTAGGCTATATTTTCATTTCCTGAATGTCTGCTTCTGCCATGCCCTCATTTTTTACTCTAGACTCAAACCTGCTTATACTGGCATGGAAAAAGTGCTGATCAACTTTGAAAGTTTTTTTTTCCTGGGCAGCTGACATCCGTGGGATGTGACAGAAGTAGGAAAAAGCAGCCTGCTACTTCTTCAACAGTCCCAAGGATTTCTCAAACTTTGGATTGTCTTTGTCCTCTTAACCAGTTCTGGGAACTACAGTGAGATGTAGTGCAGCTTCTAGGAGGCATGTAACTAAGGATCACAAGTAAAGTGACAAGAAATCCAGGATATGCAGAAACTGTATTACTCAATGCTTGCCTCATAAGGGTGCACAATAACCCAGGTTAGCATACAAAGTGGCTAAGCAATGCAGATGAAGTAATAACCTCATCCCATTTTTCCATGAAGCATTTCCATTTTTCCATGAAGCATTTCCATTTTATATTCAGATACATTTCATAAGTCAGTATTTTACTTATTTGCCAGCAACAAGCTTAATTAAACCAAGTACTGGTACTAAAAGCATTTTATAAATAAGTACTCTCCTGCTATAAAAAAAAATTTAGCCAAGGCAGTCCCTAGTATGTTAACCATGATGCTTGATTATCTAAAGTGACTGAATCCCTTCCCATTCCCCCTCTACATCAAGGGGCAGAATGCATTGCAATCCCGCACAAAACCCTTTCCTCTCAAGGCTTTCACCTGGTTTTTGCTATGCTGTGATTCCTCCTTGACACTCTCTCCATACCTTTTCAACATGGTACTTGAAGTTCTAGCTATTGCCATACGACAACAAAGGGGGATCAAGGGGATACAAATTGGGAAGGAAGAGGTCAAACTTTCACTGTTTGCAGACGATATGATAGTTTACATCAGTGACCCAAAGAACTCTACCAGGGAACTCTTACAACTGATTAACACCTTCAGCAAAGTGGCAGGCTACAAGATCAACTCAAGAAAATCAGTAGCCCTACTATATACAGATGATAAAAGGGCTGAAAGAGAAATCAGAGAAACATCACCCTTTACAATTGCCACAAACAACATAAATTACCTTGGGGTAACGCTAACCAAACAAGTGAAAGACCTGTATCGTAAGAACTTTGAATCTTTAAAGAAAGAAATTAAAGAAGCCCTCAGAAAATGGAAAGATCTCCCATGCTCTTGGATAGGTAGGATCAACGTAGTAAAAATGGCAATCCTGCCAAAAGCAATCTACAGATTCAATGCAATCCCCATTAAAATCCCAGCACAGTTCTTCACAGACCTTGAAAGAACAATAATCAATTTTGTATGGAAAAACAAAAGACCCAGGATAGCCAAAACAACCCTGTTCAACAAGGCAACGTCCGGAGGCATCACCATCCCTGACCTCAAGCTCTATTATAGAGCTATAGTCCTGAAAACAGCTTGGTATTGGCACAAAAATAGACAGGTAGACCAATGGAATCGAATTGAAAACCCCGATATTAACCCACACACGTACGAACATCTGATCTTTGACAAAGAAGCTAAAAATATACAATGGAATAAAGAAAGCATCTTCAACAAATGGTGCTGGCATAACTGGAGACTGGCATGTAGAAGAATGCAGATCGATCCATGTCTATCGCCATGCACAAAACTTAAGTCCAAATGGATCAAAGACCTCAACATAAATCCAGCCACACTGAACCTCTTAGAAGAGAAAGTGGGTGGTACCCTTGAACGAATTGGTACAGGAGACAGCTTCCTGAATATAACACCAGTAGCACAGGCAGTAAGATCAACAATTAATAAATGGGACCTACTGAAACTGAGAAGCTTCTGTAAGGCAAAGGACACAGTCAGCAAGACAAAAAGGCAGCCCACAGAATGGGAAAAATATTCACTAATCCCACATCTGACAGAGGGTTGATCTCCAAAATTTACAAAGAACTCAAGAAGCAAGTCTCCAAAACAGCAAAGGACCCTATTAAAAAGTGGGCTGCAGAACTAAATAGAGAGTTTTCAATAGAGGAGTCTAAAATGGCTGAGAGGCACTTGAGAAAGTGCTCAACATCCTTAGCCATCCGGGAAATGCAAATCAAAGCAACTCTGAGATACCATCTCACTCCTGTCAGAATGGCTAAAATCAAAAACACCAATGACAATTTATGCTGGAGAGGGTGTGGTGAAAGGGGGACACTCCTCCATTGCTGGTGGGAGTGCCAACTGGTTCAGCCACTTTGGAAAGCAGTATGGAGATTCCTCAGAAAAATGGGAATAAACCTACCACAAGACCCAGCAACTGCACTCTTAGGCATATATCCAAAAGATGCCCATTCATATAACAAAGATGTCTGTTCCACTATGTTCATAGCAGCTTTATTTGTAATAGCCAGAACTTGGAAGCAATCTAGATGTCCCTCACCCGAAGAGTGGATAGAGAAAATGTGGTACATCTACACAATGGAGTACTATTCAGCAGAAAAAATAACGGAATCATGAGATTCGCAGGCAAATGGATGACACTAGAAGAAACCATCCTGAGTGAGGTAACCCAGTCACAAAAAGAGAAACATGGCATGTACTCTCTCATATATGGATTTTAGACATAGATCCGGGGAGTGCCAGCCTACAATCCTATGGCCAGAGAGTCTGGGAAACAGAAACTACATTTAGTGGCTGGTCAAGTACTGAGCTGAACTCAAGAAAGCCAGTATCAGAGAGGGAGGACTGATGATCAAAGGGATTAAGACTGGGCTGGTTTAACCCCCAGAAACAGCTGACCAGACAAAGGTTAACTCTAGAATCCCAGGCATCAGCATGGGACTGATCAAGACCCCCTGAATCTGGGTGTCAGTGAGGAGGCCTAGGTAATCTATTGAGCCTTGGGCAGCAGATCAGTACCCATACCAAGTATACACACGGACTTTGGACTCCCATAGAACAATGTGAGGTGCACTCTCACCCTGAACTCTTGGGAAAGGGTCTAGGCCCTGCCCTATATGAAATGACAGACTATGGACACCCCCGTGGAGGGCCTCACCCTCCCTGGGGGAATGAGGGGATAACGGGGGGGGGGGCATGCGGGGAGGGCACGGGAGGAGGGGAGGGAAAGGGAGAGGGACCTCGTACTGACTTGTGAAGCAACCTTGTTTCTTATCTAAATTTAAAATGGAAAATAAAAAATATTAATAAAAAAAAAAGAAATTGCTTTATTCTAAACACTAAACGAATCCCTGTCCTTTTCTAACAATCAGTTAGAACATATTTGAGTCTAGGCAAGTGTCAATAACATAATTCTAGAATCTTTTACCTCTAAACAAAAAGAATTGCAAGGTATATCCCATGAATAGTCATTATTCATACACTAGAATCCGGTTCCCTCTTATAAAAGGAGGCTAACACACAAAAACCCAGTCATCCAGTTAAATTATCATTGAAAGGAAAATGTTGCCTTGACGTTTGGTTAAACCCAATATGAAAGGCATTTCAATGCCACCTTTCCTTCTACACAATCCTCTTATTTGTGTCATCGTTTCTGCTCTGGAGTTTGGTGTGCTTTAAATAGACTTTGTGTGATTTCCCTTTGAAATAATGGAAGGCATTTTATCCAGGAGTAGACTACAGAAGACTCCAAAAGGAAAATTAGCAAAGGCATACATTAAATCAACAGGAGCTGAAATGTATGAAACTGAGCAAAATCTGAATTCTGAGCCTCGTGTGAGTGTGTGTGTGTGTGTTAGACTTTTAAGCTATTATAAACTTAATTTAATAAATACAATTAATCCATTGACTAAACATTCCAAAATTGTAATAACATTTCAGAAAAATTATCTTAGCATGCCCCCAGACATTGAAAATTCTCAGTCCTAGCTTAGCCACAGATGTCTTCTTATCAAAAAATAAAAGATACTTTTACTACTTCTGGGAAATTTCATTTCCATAAACTCTCTCCCCAGGCCATTATGGGCTCTTTTCTGTCCTTCAAATGCACACTCCTGCTTTGAGTCTCCATTTGTGCTCTTGACCTCTGCCTGGGCCGCTGCTCTTTCCTTGGATAGGAGTGTGACTGACGCCTTGCTTCATTCAGATCTCTGTTCCATGTTATCTTTACAACCTTCAAAATTCTTTTAGCATAGTGTTAGAGAGCCCTGCCAAGATATACTTTCCAAAATAGCATCTTACTTCTTTGAGCCTCCATCCGGTATGGGTCTTCAGTGTAGTTTTCACTATCTGACATATATGTTTATTAATTATTCCTTTGATTGCAATCCTGCCACAATAGAACAAAACAAGATTCTATGTATATTTCTATTTTTTATTTCGCCCACTGATTCCCCAGTTAAATAAGCAATGCCTAGTGGAAAACAGAAAGAGTAAAACAAGTAGCTGTGTAAGTGAAAGTGAGTGAAAACCTAGCACAGACGCCATATCCTTCTCTTATTATGGCATTGAAAAGCTTTCTTATGTCTTTTTTATTTTTAAATTTCAGTTAGAAACAAGGTTGCTTCACGTGCCAATCCCAGCTCCCTCTCCCTCTCTCTCCCCTCCTCCCATACCCTCCCACAAACCCCCATGCCCCCCAATCCCCACTTCTTTCCCCAGGAGGGTGAGGCCCTCCATGGGGGGTATCCATAGTCTGTCATTTCATCCAGGGCAGGACCTAGGCCCTCCCCCAACAGTCCATGCTGAGAGAGCATCTCTCATTTTGGGATGGACACCCAAATTCCATTTGTATGCCAGGGATAAATACTGATCTACTGCCCAAGGCCCCATAGATTGCCTAAGCCTCCTCACTGACACCCACATTCAGGGAGTCCGGATCAGTCCCATGCTGAATTACCAGCCATCAGTCTGGGGTTCAAGAGATCCCCCTTGTTCAGGCCAGTTGTTTCTGTTGGTTAAACAACCCCAGTCTTGACCCCTATGCTCATCAGTCCTCCCTCTCTGTCATTGGGGCCCTTGAGTTCAGTTCAGTGTTTGGCTGTGGGTGTGTGCCTCTGCTTCCATCAGTCATTGGTTGAAGGTTCTGTTTCCCAGACTCTCTGGCAGCGGGATTGTAGGCTGGCACTCCCCTGATTCATGTCTAAAATCCATATATGAGTGAGTACAAACCATGTTTGTCTTTTTGTGAATGGGTTACCTTATTCAGGATTGTTTCTTCTAGTGCCATCCATTTGCCTGCAAATTTCAAGATTTCATTGTTATTTTCTGCTGAGTAGTACTCCATTGTGTAAATGTACCACATTTTCTCTATCCACTCATCAGTTGAGGGACATCTAGGTTGCTTCCAGGTTCTGGCTATTACAAATAATGCTGCTATGAACATAGTGGAACAGACGTCCTTGTTGTATGAATATGCATCTTTTGGGTATATGCCTAAGAGTAGAATTGCTGGGTCTTGTGGTAGGCTGATTCCCATGGCACACATACACACACAGACTCAAAGACACACACACACACACACACAGACTCAAAGACACACACACACAGACACACACTGAGATTTGAAGCTAGGTGTGTCTTCAAAGCACATTCTTCCATCTTGGTTTCAGTAAACTACATAGATCTGAGAGGTAAGGAGGATAGAAGTAGAAAAAGCAATCAAAGCATGACTAGTTAGGATTCTATATGTTCCCAATGGACTCCCAACGTTCCCTGTCACATAGCATTCCTGTCTTAGAACATTTGGGTGTCACAGATGTGTTCATATGCATTAATAATGTTACTCACTGTTCAGGATGTTGGGAAGTCCTATCAGGCTATCTCAGGTAAAGACTACCCTTGTACAAAGCATCATGGAATCTTCCCTTTCACACTCCTAACACCTTTCCCATTTATTTTAGTAGTCCAACAAGATGGTAGTGGTACACACCTTTAATCCCAGCAGATGCAAAGATAAAGGCAAAGGCAGAGGCTCAGGGTCTTGGGAAGCCTATTGCTTTTCAAGTACAAAGTGATCTGTACACCTTGAAGGAAGAAATGGATTATTGAGCAGCTTTATCAAAGACACTGATCCTCTTGGTAAGGATGGAGCCCGGCTCACCTAAAGCCCCACAACTTAATAGCAACACATTAGGGGTTAGATTCCAATATATAAGTTGAGAGTGTTTCTCAACATGTGAGTCACACACTCCACAAGGTCACATATAAGATATCCTGCATGTCAGATATGTACATCACTATTCAAAACATTAGAAAAATTACAATAATGAAATAATTTTATGGTTGGGGGTCACCACAACAAGAGGAACTGTATTAAAAAGTACTAATATTAGGAAGACTGAGAACCACTGATTTAGAGAAATTAAAATATTCACATCATAACAACACTCATCCCTTTTATTCCCTATAACAGTATTGTGAATTTTTCCATCCTATGAACCATTATTTGCAGTTATGTATTCCAGTGCTCTTTTGTTTATTATTTTACCTCCATAAATACAAAGATCAATTCCATACTATGCACAATATGTCACAAACCATAACATGCACATTAAAAGCTTTGCTAATGTTTAATGTATGAAAGAAAAACAAACTTGGGCGAGAAGAATTTGGTAATAGAAATAGGCAAAGAGGTCTTTCAGCTGACACAGGACTAGTAAACCAATATAACTGGGAGAGTTACCATCACTTCTGGATCAAGAGTTGAATTTCCTTTAGAGATTCAGTTGGGGAAGGAGGGAGTTTGTATTTACACACAAAGAGTCCAAGATGACCATAGCAGATCCAAGTGTAACCATTAGAAATGTGATAAGCTGGCTCCTAGGAAAGGTCAAAGTTGAAGTAAGAGATATGAGCTTGTCATTCCTCCAGGTGAAACTTAAGGCCCCATGAGGCCCTGTGCTCTGTTAAGAGAATGGTTGATGGAGGAGGAAGGAGCAGCACTCTGGAAACGGGTACTTATGATGGAAAGCCTGTCTGAAGAGGTGATTCCCCACCCCCCAGTATCTCTAGACAACTCAAATTCACCTTTCAACACACTCTCAAGTGCTAGGGCTTCTGATGCCTCTTGACACAAGGCAAAGCTAACCACTCCGTTCTTGGAATATTTGACTGGGATTGCCGTTTGCCAAAGCAACACCTCTCCTTCGTCACATTCCTGGGAGTACTTTGCGAAGATGTAGCTAGGCTTTTGTGCATATTGTTTTTATTTTTCCACACAGTCTCACTTTGACTAAGCTTGCCTTGACCTTCTGATCATCCTATCTCCCTCTCCCTAGTGTTGGGAATACAGTGTATGACTCCATGTCAGGCTTGTCCGTCATCATTTCCCCAAATGAATTCAGTGAACATTCGCTAACCAACTGCCCACTGGAGAGAATAGAGAAAGAAGACAAAAGTAAAAATGGCAAGTCACAAGTGAAGAAAGAGGGCTTGGCAGACACTGGAAATACAATGAAAGATGGAGCACATACCCTCTAAACTCCACAGCGTTCCTTCCTCTCTCTGCTGATAGAAAGTATACGTCAATCAAATACCTAATCTGTTAGGTGGTCACGGTTTTGCACACATCCTATTTGACCCCTGGAACAACTTTCTCAACTGGCATTGTCATCATGGAATGGCACAGAGACACAGAAGTCCGTCATGTTTACATATATTCAATAAGTGTGTGAGGTGAGGAGGAAGAGCTTTCTGTGAGTTTAGAAGCTCAATGTGAGCATCTTCTCCAATTTAAGTTACTAACCAAAAAGGCAGGCATTGTTCTACAACAATATGGCTGAGTCTAATTTGTAAGAACCCATTCTTTCTTCTCTATCTTGTAGCAGAACTGTGATATCTTGGGGGCTCTCTATGGAAATGAAAGTGGCTGCACCACGGAACAGAAGAATCTTTCTTCCTTATTCAGGACACTCTTGAAATTTCCAGGCGAATTGCACCATTACAGCTTCCAACTCGAGAATGCACAGCACACAGCACGTTCATTATTAGCACTCCATCTGAAATAAGCAAGCCGGGAACTAAAAATAGCAGATAACTAAATGAGCCGTGGAGAACCTGGGGAGCGTCTCTCTTTCCCACTCAAAAATGACTCCCTCAGCAGGAAGCTATATTCATAAACTTCAAAAATATTAAATGCTCAAGCACATACTTTTTTCCAAGCATTCCTTCTAGTCTTTTGTCCAAGCCATTAGACAAAAAAGCAGGTTAAAATTGCTTAACACACTATAATAGGTAACTCACTGAAGTTAGCATTTTTATTTTCTTACCTTTTTCTTTTATCAGACTATTTACAAAATACTCTCATATTGTGTGTATGTGTGTGTACGAGTGTGTATGACTGTGTGTGTACGTGCACTATGTATGTGTAGGTTCCTATAGAGGTCAGAGGGGATGTTGGGTCTCCTGGAACTGTAGTTACAGTGTGAACCACTCAATATGGGTGCTGAGAAATGAACCCAGGTCCTCTGAAAAAGTCACAAGTGCTATTAGCCTCAAAATCACATCTCCAGCTTCCTCTATCTTTTTCTGGTTTTGGAGACAAGGTTTCTTTGTGTAACTTTGGCTTTCCTGGAACTTACTCTGTTGACCAGGCTGGTCTCAAATGCAGAGACTCCTTGCCTCTGCCTCTCTGCCTCTCTCTCTGCCTCTCTCTCTGCCTCTCTGCCTCTGCCTGGATTAAAGGTGAGTACCACCACCTTCTTGTTGGACTACTGAAATAAATGGGAAAGGGGGGTTACCTAAGATAGCTTGACATATTTGTTTTACCAAGCGAAACTGTAACCAGAAGCTAGGAGGACACAAGAGTTCTGATAGAGAATCAGAACCGGAAAGCAACTTTTGAATCACCCAGACTATAATCCTTAAATTAGGACAGATGACCCAAACATGAAATGCAGGAGATATCACTAACACAGAAAGATTACAGTTTGAGTCAATGCCTTGATATCTGAGGGGCTAGCTGTAATGCTGCTTTATGCTAAACAAATTATTGGTCCCTGTGATCAAGGGAAAAGCTAATAACAACTTTTAAAAGATGGATACGGTTGGTTGGGTACTTTCATACTGAAGCAACTATTTTATGTCATGTATATATGTTAGTTTTCACACTGTGCCCTACAAGTCAAGAATTTTAAATGAAATAATATGTGAGAAGCTTTATCATATAGTATCATTTTGCTAATGATTAATATTATATGAGTAATCCTAATCAGGCTAGGCAAATGGCTCGGTGATTAAAAAGCTTGACTCACAAGCATAAAGACTGCAGTTTAGATCCAACAGCATCTGTGTATGATAGGAATGTGGGACAACCTGTAATTCTGGCTTCAGAAGACAGAGACAGAACATCACCGGAAAAGTTGGCTAGTTAAATGAGCCAAATTGGTGATATGTGGGTTTGATTGAGAGATCCTGCCTCAATGAAGAATGGAAGGGCAATCAAAATGACCCCTGACATCCATCTTGGGCCTCCATATTTATATGCACCATGTGCATATGTACATACACAGGCATGCCAATACACACGTGAAAGTGCATACAAAAATAAACAGACACACATGCATACATGAAAATGGAGAAAAAAGAAGCAATTACTAAGCACAAGTAACAGACTGGCTAGCTTCACATCAGACAGTCCCTTTCTCAGCTGTAGGAATTTCAAGATGGCAGGTAGCCAAGTGGAAAGCTGGCTTTTGTCACTCCCCAACCACCATTAAGAATGTGTGGCAACTTTGCACATGCTGAAAGGGCCAAATGAACTGCAGTTCAACTACTCCCTCACCCCTCAAGCTGACCAGATTGAAAGAACAAATGCTGATGTGATAATTGAAACATTTTGAAGGGACCACAAGATTACATGCCTTTTGTGAGTCAGAATCTGGACAAGGCCCACAGCCTAATTTTTAAAGAATGAGTTCTGAAATGATGAAGAGCTGATTCCAGTTAGAATGCTTTTTGAGCTGCTTTGTAAAGTAGGATTAGCAAGCATGTTCATCTGGTGCCTGTAGTTTAAGCTCTGATGTTCCTAGGATGCAGAATTAATGAGTTTTGTTTCACTGGTAGCCTTCCAAGTCCAGAAGATCAAAGAAAGGCCAGAGATAAGTACATGGCACCGATTTGCTAATGATAACTCAAGTAGGCTTCAAACCATGCTTCCGATGAGAAATTATAATATCATATTATCACTAAGTGGATTAATTCAGTTATATCATTTACACCACATAAGTTTTTCCTTTTTAAAGTAAAATGTTACCCAGGAATTTTAACAAGGAAAATCTAATGTTAAATGGAAGTACATAAAATGCACTTATACTTAGAAAAATTGGACAATAAGAAATGTTTCAGAAGGACTCCAGAGCAGACCATTTGTGGACTGTGAAGACAGCTATGCTCAGGGAATTGAAAAGCAAACCTTGGTTCCCTCAAGACTAAATCGAAGGTCAAGTCTGAACCATGCAGAGCTGAAACTCCAAGTCCCCAAACCATCTGAACCTCTAGGTCCTTATTGTTAAAATCATAAACGCTGTGAAAACCTTTGTCCATGAAATAGTAACATTACAACAATTACTAGGTCAATTTTAATAGCTTGACTCTCAGAAATTTCTAACCCTGCCAACAACACTGGCTTTCCCTACCAACCCTACAAAATTCACAACACAAATTACACTTCAGTCCAGGATATTTATGAAAGAAAATTTACCTTCATACAACTGAAGTCATTTCATTTTCCTAACTTTAGGGAAAAAAGTCTTCCAAATTTCTATCACTGTTTACAGTTCCTTTCAAATCATAATAAAACCATGTTCTAAGAGAATAACCCACCTCTTGAGTGGCTCACACAGCTCCTCAGTGGACGCCTCCCTGCTCCCATCATAATTCCTCAGTGACCCTCTCCCTGCTCCCACAACTCCTCAGTGAGCACCCTCCCTGCTCCCACCACAGGTCCCCAGTCGACACCCCACCCCAATCCCACCACAGTTCTTCCATGGACTCCCCCCTATTCCCACCACAGTTCCTCAGTGAGCCTCCTCCCTGTTCCCACCACAGGTCCCCAACCGACCCACATGCTCGTAGGTGCAGAAGCTGAAAATCATTCATAGATTCCATCACTTGGCCCTACTTGGCCTACTATTAGTAGCCAAACTCCCATTCCAAAATGACTTGTAAACACTGGTCTATCTGGAAATAAAAGTGAATGGTAGTTTTATTCAAGGGGGTAGATTCAGGGATTTAGAGGCCCCTTTCTGCTTAAGTGAAGTTAATCTACATTTTTGACTTTTTAAAATAAATGCTTTAAAATGTGATCTAAAGAGCTTAAAATTCTATTTGGCATCTACAATAGTTCAGGTTTACTTTATCTACTTATTTCAGAGTTGTCATTTTACTTTGTTTTGTTTCCTTGGGGTGTGTGTGCGCGCATGTTGCACTTGTGTGTGCTCATATGTGTGCAAGTCCCCATGCACATATATATGTGAAGGCCAGAAGATAACTCCAAGTGTCACTCCTCAGGTGCCATTTCTCTTTCCCTTGAGACTGCCTGGCTTTTCTGTGTGGGTTCTGGGGATAGTCCTCATGATTGTATAGCCAGCACTTTCCCACTGAGCTATTTTTCTAGCCCCTGCTTCTCTATGTTTAACATCGCTGTTTATAAAATGTCCAACCCTTGATAATATATTCATTAATGAAATCATATGATTTCCAAAACACAATAAAACTTTTGGGTAAGGAACATATGAGCTTATTTCAAATGTTTGCAAATCACGTCAACTTCTGACTTAAGAGACAACTGGTTATCCTTAGTGCTTCTGCATTCAGAAGCAAGCACAGGTCACACCGTCTCTAGAAATGCAACTGAATACTCAGAGATAATGGGCACTAAAACAGGAAATGCTGTTTATGTTGGCACTATAGGTAGGAGCTCTCTAAGAGGAATGAGAAGCCAGCCCCACTGCCAGGTTTAGTCTGCAGAACTGAAAACAGTTTCAGTATTTCTGTTGACTCTATTCTAAAACCAAGTCAATATATTTGTTTTCATAGGATAAAGGCAACAATATGTTGTTGTGATTAAATTCAAATTCTACTTTGCAGGCATTTAACTGAATTGTTCAAATCAATTACATTGCTCGAGGGGAGGTTGTAATCACAGCTTAACACACATACACCTTAAAAGAGACCCTTAACAACACTGGAAAACATATTGAAAACTGAGTCATGTGGTTGCTTAAGAAATTGTATCCTCAAATATTTGGCTCTTAAAAATTCTTTCTGCCTTTTCTTTGAAATCCAAGGCCAACACTGTATTTGTAAGTGATATATATATATGGCTTTGTTGATATGTGTGTTCAGTTTCTTTTTACTTTGGCTTACTACTGCTAAGTGGAAAAATGGTTTTACTAATGGAACTGTATTACTACTAATATTTTTAACAGCCTGGTACCTTAGGTGTTCTAGAATTGTGCCCTATTTCAGACCTATGCTAATGCAATGAAAGAAATAAACAATAGGCAATGCACTTAAATTGAAAACATGAATTTTTAAAACCAAAAGTATTCAAATTTGTAAGAGAACATTAACTATAAATGAAACTTCTATGCCCGCTGACAGCTAGGCATCACCCCAAAAGTTAAGTACACACTAGTTTTGGGTGTTAGATTTGATGACCAAAAAGTAGCATCAGTACCAACTAGCCAGCTCATGGCAGAACGTTTATACTTCTAAGGCTGTGGTAATCCAACACGTTTCTCCCTCCTCTTTTCCTTACCCAGCTGCTCAGAGGAAAGGAAGGGAAGAAAAAACACCTACAGGTTTCTCAGTAGAAAGCTGCTTGCTTAGATAAAAACCCTTGCTGAGCAGCACTGGAAGACTTGTCTGTGTTCCTCCAGGTTCTTCGCAGCAACAGCTTGCTGGAGTCCACGGACTACTGGTTGCAGAACCAGAGGACGCCTTGCCAGATTGGGTTTGTGGACGACGAGTCTGAAAACTGTGCTTCGGTAAGTGTGCGAATGATGCGGGGAATACTGTCTGATAATGTGGGAAACAGAGGCAGGTACCTAAGACAGAAACTTCACAATGTACAATAACTTATTAAAAATAAGGCTTGGAAAGGATCTTTTTGAAAATATACAAGTAGCTCATGAGGACAGGCAGCACAATAACAGACAGCGTTTCTACATAGGTGCTTCGTTTAAATTGAACTAATGCAATCACTCCCATAAAAAGGAAAAAAATGCATTCTGAAAAAATATGACCCAGGCATAGATTCAGAAATAGAATTGCAGTATAGGAAGAAAAGTCTAAAACCTGAAGAGCTCTCTTGAATTCTTTCCAATATGTTTTATAACTTCTGTTAGAAGGTGTTTTCTGATATGAAAATTGAGCGAGAATTTTCCCATATACTTAAGGGTTACAGCTATAATTTGAAATCCCCCTCAACCTAAGAAATAAAAAGGCATGAATTTTAATGTACCGAGCTATACTGTACTACATGAAAAGCCTCTGTGAGAGGTGAAAAGTAGTCTTATCGATAAACTATATAACTCTTGGGGGCTTAGACTGTGAGTACACACTGTGGGTGTTTGGAGTAAACTATATCCTGCATTGTGACTAAAATCATCTAGCTTTTATGGGGTCGTGAGTACAAAGACTGGGGAGCTTTTCCAAAGAGGGCAGAAATGCAATGTATTTCTCTTGACTAAATTGAGAGCACCACCTCTGATCTATTCCTGGAGGTATGTTCTGTATAAGAATATCTGTTTCAAAAGAAAAAAAACAGAAGGAGAAAAATGGGGTGGGATGAGCAGAGCAGACCTGGAAGGAAGAGTGAGAGGCATCATACCGTGGAGCCGTGGGGCTTTCGTGGCAGAGACCACCCCCAACACCCTTAAGTTGCTCTGTTTTTGAAAGGAAGCAGGATACGAAGGCCACCCCTACCCAAGAAGCTATTTGCAATAGAAATCTGCTGGAAATGAGAAAAATAGTTTTCTCCAATGTATATCAACTGCACTCCTAGGCAGGACCTGTGCCCAGGAGTAGCTGGCCAATACAAAATGGATTCGGTGGGGTGTAGGGAGCTTTGTTTTCATTATTTTTGTCTTACTTATTTTTTGTTTTTTTTTCTGATTTTAATTTTTTGGTTGAGCATGAGAGAGACAGAGAAAGAGAGGGGAAAACATGAAGTAGGATGTAGGTAAATATGGTGTGTGTGTGTGTGTGTGTGTGTGTGTGTGTGTGTGTGTGTGTGTGTGTGTGGTATAGATCTTTGCATGTGCAGGTAGAAGCCAGAGACTAACGTCAGATTTCCCATGCCCTTCCACTATTGCTCTCCACATTTTCTTTTGAGATAGGGCCTCTCACTGAGTTCAGCACTCACCGGATGGCTAGACTGGCTGGCCAGTGAGCTCCTGAGAGTTCACATGCCTCATTCCTCTCCACCTTCCCCTTTTCCCAGTGCTGGGGTTACAGATGTGCACAACTATGCCCACTTTTATGTTAGTGTCAGGGATCCAAACTCAGGTCTTCATGATTTCAAGGTAGGCATTTTAATGACTGAGCCATCTCCCCAAACATTTAGTATTTTTCATCACTTGTCCAAAAACCTAGTCGCTGGCCTAATTTTTTTCAGAAAAATGAGGAGGATTGAGTGGCAAATAATTCTATTGTAATGCCTTCTTTATAAATTCAATCCTGGTGTTAAAATCCAGCATTTGTGATGTGTACCCAATCATAGCAGTGAAAGTAGCAAAAGAGAACCTGTAACAGTAGCTGTGTTTTGGTCAAAGCTATCAACCAAATAATTGCTATATTGTGGTCTTCCATGTGTAGAATACATGAATGCTGGGCTACAAAAAAAAATAGTGGCTACAAAGCAGAAGTCTTCTCTGCACTCTCTATTTGGGATTGAAGTTGTAGGTCTACGATTTGAAACACTAACTTTCATAGCCATGGCATCTTCCTGTGTGCAAACACTTCTATCCATCATCGAACTGGACTTAGAATATAGGACTTCCTTTCTCCTTTGTTCTTTTCTGGTGTTAGATGGGACCCATAAAGTTTAATTGATTCATCATGCTATCATGCTTCTTCCTACTCTTTCTAAATGAGGAAAATCCTAAACAGAGGTAAAGACACATTAGAGTATTTGTCTCTGATGCTGCCTGGTCATTTGTAATGACTGAAACTGATATAAACATGAAGAATTATCCATATGTATGAACCAAAAATAAATTTCATGACCCTATAGAAAACCAGTCTCTTTGGCTAATGTATGCTATATTCACTTTTTCTTAATTTCCAGATTCTTTCTCTTTTAGCATGGTGAGGTTTATAAATCAGGGAAAAGAATCATGAGGTACCAGGGCTCCATATCTCTTAGAGAAACCCATATTTACAGGTGAAGTAGGGTAAACTATGGAGATACTGGGCCAGGAGAAGGAATTTCCAGCAAAACAACCACATAATGGAACCAAGCAGTCAAAAAACAGTAATAAATTCTTTTTTTCAAAGCCATTTCTCAGTGTGGCAGGTGGAACATACCTATACTCCCTGCTATTGAAGGAACATATGCAGGAGGGTCATAACTTCAGGGTTGTCTGGACTACATAACAAAAATCTCATTAAACAAAGGATAAAAATTCATTTTCTCACAACTCCATGAAAGTACAATGTAAATTGGAGCAAGCACTGTGTTAATGCCTGTAATCCCAGAACTCAGACAGCTAAAACAGGAGGATTATCAAGTGATGGTAACCAATCTGGTCTACATAATAAATTCCCAACCAGCCAGTACTACAGAGTAATATCCTGTCTCAGATACCTCCTTGGTTGGGAAAAAACGTGTAATTTAAAGGAAGATAAAAATAGTATGATTGAAAATAATCCCTTCATTAAAGTTTAATTTAAAAAATAAGCATTATGAAATTTTCCTAGCCTTAAAGTATTTACAGATAATCACAGCAGATCCCCCGAGGAACCTGCAGGGATGCTGTTTATTGCTCTGTCATCTCTCTGTTATTCTGGAAAGCCCAATACTAAGTGAACTGCTCTTTTGGCTATTTCTTCTGCACTCCTCTTAGTTGCTAATTTTATATAAAGAGTGTATTGGTTTGGTGTCACTGAATTTTTTGTTTGTCTTTTGTTTTTTATTTGTTTTGAGGACGAGCCTTAGCTTGGTAACTATTGGGGTGCTGTGTCCACCTATCAGTACAGATTTTGTTTCCAAAAGCAACCCATGAGATTTGTTTCTTCAAGAGGCAGGCTCATATGTCCCACAGCTAACAGGAAGACTCTGTTACCATTCCCTTTCTGTTGCTCTGACAAGCATCATGACCCAAACTAAGAAGAGAAAGCATCAGTTTACACATTGAGGTTACAGCTCATCCTTGAAGGAAGTCAAGGTAGGAAATAGGAAACAGAAACCATGGAGGAATGCTGTTCACTAGCTGATACAGCCCGAACCACCTGTCTAAGAATGATGCCACCTACCCTAGACTGGGCCCTTCTACATCAATCAAGTGTCAAAACAATCCACTCACAGAGGTGCCTGCAGATCAGCCTGGTCTAGGAAAGTCGTTGACTGAGATGACTCGAGGTGTTGAGTTGATGACTAAGACTAACCAGAATAGAGCAGTGTGAGGTGGTCAGAAACATGACAGTCCCTCTCCTCTCAAACAGGAGACACAGACTAGAAAGACTCTCTCTGTGATTGTTAAGTTTTCCAAAGATGTCAAGTATGATAAAAATCCTGCGTTTCCTAAACAGAGCTTCATATATCATGCAATGTCAATTCATTCTTTTTCCAAATTGCCATTCTAAAAATAGTTAAAAAAGAAGTCATGTACCAACTCTCACGGTTTTAGTTTTTATTTTCTTTCTTTTTCTTTTTTTTGTTTGTTTCAATAACCTGATTATTTAAAAGAAATGAAATGAGGACAATGGAATTAGAAGTCCACCTCCAAAACTCAATAGCCATGACACTATCATAGCAGAGATCTTCAAAACTGTTGACAGGAACTAGATATTTCATTATTCTTGCTATTTTCAATTCAAAGCTAAATGAGTCTTTATTGAATTTTGCTACATGCTAGAAATGAGAGAATCACCTTAATGCATCTACACATTATCTTGGTCATTTGTTTTGTTTTTATTCCTAGTTTGTCTTCATTAGAGTTTCTATTACTGTAATGAAACACAATGTGTAAAACAACTTGGGGAGGAAAGAGTTTATTTGGCTTATACTTCCACATGTTCGTCATCGAAGTAAGGAAGGGAACTCAAGCAGGGTATGGACCTGGAGGCAGGAGCTGATGCAGAGGCCATGCAGGGACACTACTTACTGGCATGGTCACTCAAGGCTTGCTCAACCTGCTTTTTTATAGAGCCCAGGACCACCTGCCCAGGGATGGTCCCACCCACAATGGGCTGGGCCTTTCCAGCCCTAAAGACTTGCCTACGACCAGGTCTTATGGAGGCATTTTTCTCAACTAAGGCTCCTTCCTCTCCAATGACTATAGCTTGTGTCAAGTTGACACAAAATTAGCCAGCACAGGGTCACTCTCATATTTTTTTTCCTAAAGATCATTTTAAGAGACACAGCTACTGTTCTTTTTATTGACAAATCATAGTAATTAAAAGGTATTTGTCTTAAATATGTAAATTAGTGGATGGAACTTTACAGTGGACTTCAGGATTCCATGAAAGGATGCTATTGAAAAGCTGATATTTGACAGCTGTCCTATAGCTCTGCCTTCTATAGCAATGGCAAAAATAGCAAAATGTCCAATGACTGGCCTTTACTTTATGTCATTTCTCTAGGTATATTCATAGTCTCTCATGAAACTCGAAAAAAGTTGAGAGATAAATACCTCATGTGCAAAGGTTTTGAGAGATCTAGACTAGGATGCTCAAGGAAATATGTAACTACAGAACTGTGAGACATATTTGTAGGTATTTTGCCCAGATATGACAAATTCTAAAGCTTGTTTTAGCTTATTTCTTTAAAAAGTAAGTTTAAACTCATAATTGTTCATTGATTTTAGACGGGTAGGCACAAGGCAAGAAAGGAGACACCATTTCCCCATTCCCTAACTTTGTGGCTTATCGTTTTCTTCATGATGTGTTTTTATGTGACTAGTAGTGTATGAGATATGAACTGTTTTAGGGTAAGTTTCAAACACAGGGCCCTTTATTCCTCTCTTCTTTGGTGTAGAGCATGAAAATTTAAAAGCAGGATTGAAATTATGTCTGCTGAAAACCTTTGTTACAGTTCTGTTACACTTTGAGTGTAGAAAACCTCCCAAAGGCTCACATACGGTTCCCAGTGGTGGTGCTCTTAGCAGGCTGTAGGAACATTAGGAGATGGGGCCCATTTGAAAGATCAGTGGTGGCATAACCTAAAGAAACACACTCATTCTCTCCTCCTGTCTGTTCTCCTCTCCTTCCGCTTCTCCCCTCCTTCCCTTCTCCTCTTCCCTCCTCGTCTTTATTTTTCTTCTCTCCCTCTTCCTCTTCTCCACTCCCCTCCCACCCCCTTCTCTTTCCCCTTCCTCTTCCTTTTGTCTTTTCTCCCTATTCCATTCGTCCTTACTTCTCCCTCTTTCTCTTTACCCCTTCCCTACACACACACACACACACACACACACACAATTTTCCCCTGCCTACTTGCCTACTGAGCCTTCATCTAGAAACAATGATGTCAAATGGCTATGACCCAAATGGCCACTTCTCCTGAAAGTCTAAAACAAAATCAATCTCTTTAACCCTTAAAGCTATTTTGTCAGGCACTTAGACATAAGGAGGAAAAGTTAACTAGCACAGCCCAGTTCATTTCCTCTTCACAAAGGCAGTCCTTTGTTACTAAAGAAAAGCTAAACAACACCACCTACCAAAAAGCAAAAACAGTCAAATGTCAGTGAAAGATGACAGAGTAAAACAAAACCCTCTGTGCTGAAGTAGAGATGTTTGCCTTAGAAAGAATCTTACTCCAGCTACAGGGTTGCTTCAGCTGGTAGCCTCCGTGAAAGCAGACGATGTGAGCAAGCTCTCAGTCCTCACCCATAGGGGTTTCTTGTTTTCAAGCCACATTATTCTCCCTTCTTTCCATCTGACATATGTCCAGGGGTTTTAATACTCAAGACCTTCAGCGAGTCCAGAAGTAAGCACCTTCTCAGAAGGCTTGCTTCTCAAGCCATCTCCCAGAATAGATAAAATGAGATGACACTTGGTGAAGTAGAACACAAATCCTGTGATCTATCAGTGTGACCTGGTCTCACCTTGTGAATCTGCCCCATCAGGAAATTCAAAATCCCCAGAAGAAGCATTTTGACTCTTAGAGAAACAAATAGCCACTAAACATGACTAAGCTAACAAAAGTCACTCAGTTAGGAAAACCACTTCATTGTGAAGTATAACCACAAGGGCTTATACATCTTTGCAAACCAGGCGTTGAAAGACTATTTAAGCACTTGGGAATAAGGACTCCCTATGAATTGTATACTAAAAGTAGATTGTACACTGTGTTGGACAAACTAGTATAAATATCAGGTGTACTATTAATAGGAGGTGCATAGATAATAGTAGTGTATTTTACCTTAGATTCTCAGTAGATGTATAGATTGTAGTTACTCCAGCCATGGAGAAGGTAGGTGGATAACTAGTTGAGATGAGAGAAATGCTCATTTATTCTGTTATCCTAATGATTCAAATATGCATGTGCTTCCTAAAATGTGCTGTGCTATATGCCTTAAATAAATGGATGCAAAAGCAATAAATTAAACACAACAAATTAATGCAAAGAAAATACAAGAGTAAAAACAAACGAAAAGCTATAAAATTGTATGTATATGTTATTGTTGAAAGACAAGAGTCAAGAATCATTATACTAATATTTTTTGGCTTGAGCTCTGAGTCACTAATAGTCACTTACTACAAGAGGGAAGAAGGGAGGAAGGTATAAGGGAGGGAGAATAGATATTGAAAGGTGGGGAGTAGTTGAATATCATATAGTCATTCAGGTAGAGATGATAGGTAGGTGTGTGGATTTAGAAACTGGATCTCTTGGCAAAATCAGAGATAGAGGTCAAGATTTAAAGGATCTTGGAAAACAGAGATCCCATGCAGCTAAGGGATAGTATAGAGATAAAAGAGCAATTTGCATGGACTCTGGATGCTCAAAAGACATGCATGGCTGATGCTCTGAATGCCAGAGGGTTCTAGACATAGCAAAGGATTATAACATTACTCTGCAAGCCCTAATTTTAATGCATAAAGTATTTTACAAATCTCAACATTTTGCTGCTAAAAATGTGGTTGGATGAGTAGATCTTGGTGTACTTATAAAGCCTGAGTGTTTACATGATTTATCAGCTATTTTAATTCATTTTAACAGAACACATTACAAAAATAGTTCAAAATAGCGACATGTTTCAAATGTTCAACACCTCCTTCCATTACGGCAATTTTCCTCTGAGGAAAAAGCCTATCAATCAAGAAAAGTCAGCAACAATAAATAATTACTCTCATTAAAATACCTCTAACACCCAAAGGGTGCGACTACATAATTTTCTAGTTCTTTTCAGAATTGTTTGTTTGTATCAAACTGTCTTTTCTATTCAATTATTCTAATATCCTACAGGGAAAGGTAAGAATGAGTAGTTGGTTTTTTTATTCTAGGCTGAAAAATACAAATAAAAGGAAGTGATCTGGCTAATGAGCACTGAAGTATATCTATTTTGTGATCTGTGTTCTCAGGAGTATTAGTCGCCTCTTCTGTGACAATGACACAGGTTTGCTGTAGAGGTTAATGAAGAAATGAAAACATACCAAATATAGAAGCAGAATTCCTGCCCTTCAATATCAGTTACCATACTTTCTAATAGACCAGAGACAGCCCTCTACACACTTGTCCATGATTTGCATGATGCTCAGAGGATTCAGCTGAACCATCTGGAAGCATGTTATATACCTTCCAGAAGCATTTTCAGTAGCTTAGGGTGAGAGAAAGCAAGTCCCAGTTAAGCTACACCTTCTGTTTGATTTCAATATTGTCATTAAGTCGAAAGTCTAAGTCAGCCAGCTAACTAGAGTAAGTTTCATGGACATGAATGGATAATGTCTTATAAACTAGGATCTTTTACCTCTGCTACTATTTAAACATTGGCCTGGGTCATTCTTTGTTCCCAGGGGCTGTCCTGTGCACAGTAGCATATTTAGCATCGCCACTGGTCTCTACTCATTAGCTCCTAGAAGTAACACATTTCCAAATTGTGACAAACAAAACTAACCCTGCACCTTAGAGTATCCTCCAGATGTAGTGAAAGATGTGAAGGTAGTAGATGGGGGAATACCCCCAAATTATGTCCAGTTGGGAGTTATTTGTCCAAATTTACTGAAGCTTTAACCTTTAAAACACCCATGAGATTATTCACCCAAATCCGTATTTTAACTCCACATGTACACCAAACTATCATAAGTGGAGAAAGAAAACACAGACCACTCATTTCCAATTAATCTAGCCTACCCATCACTGCAATCAAAAGCCGCCTGCACCCAAGGGAGGAAAAGTCATTAGACTGTCAAGACCAGTGTAAAGTATATGTGGTAATTAAAAATCAAATCATTGTTATTGCCTTTACCACTAATAGGATCCAGTATTACTAGGACATCACAATTTCTATACATTTCTAGATGGTGATATGTTTTATTACTTACCTACTGTCATTTACCAGATGTAATGCATTTATATAATAGAATTATTAAGCAATAAGAAAGAAAGTACCCTAATCTTACTATCTTACTATCTAATAAACCTACTACTACTGGAAACCAGGCTACTTCCTGCCCCACTTTCCTGTAGCAGTTACAGTGAGCAACCATAAAGATGTATAATGTCTCCAAGTAGCAATGTGAGACCTTCAACTTTTCAATAGGAGTCAAAAACATCATTCAGTTTTGTTCCTATATAAGATATATTAAATTTTAAAATATTTTCCAGAACCATAATTTTCAAGAAACATTGTATAATCAAAACAGAGCCCAGCTGTTAAGATCAGCTGGTGGGACTTCGGTTTCTGACTTACGTCATTTCATCATGTGCTACTACACAATCCTACAAATGTCTAGGACAAATGAATTACCAAGATTCCTTTTCTTGTCACTTTATTTGGTTTATCGAAATTTGTACCTCTCTCCATTCAGACCACCTCTTCTAAGTACCATCACTTCCAGAGGATGCTGTAGAAAATAGTTTCACCTAAACTGGGCAATAGATGGCAGTGGACATCCCAATTTACTTCTTTATCCATAAATATTTGTATTACATATGCATATATGAATCATATACATATGTATTCCTATTGAAGCCATGTCTATGGAAAGTAAATAGCATCCTTCATGAAGACTCAATCAAGGAATAATTAAAAGATAAAAATGTGTCAACTAGATGTATTTATACACAAGTATCTTTTTGAATACCTTCTGCATCTCCCTATCACATTTTACCCAAGTTGCTCTATCTCCATTTACTTCCCTGGTTCCAGTTTCATTAGAATGCCTACTACTATCACTCAAATATCTTTTTTGCATAGCCTGGACTATCTTGGTACCTACTTACTGATGTAAAAACTGCCGCTGACTCTTTTGAGTCCAGTACAATTGCTGCATTCAACCAAAACAGTCATTTCAGCTTTTAAGCATTACTCAGTCATGTAGGGAGAAACATTTCACATTCATGTTTTCAGGTGATTCCTGAAAAACCAACTGCAATTTCCCAAACTTTTCCTATTACTGGTAACTGACAGCGGGTTATTCAATTACGTGAATATCTTACTCCTTCAAAATTGCTATTATCTTTAAAAGCCCACAAATGGACATCACTACTGATCAAAAAAACACTATTCATTGATGAATTTTTCATCATTGTATGTATTTCTCCTTTGTCCTTCTAAATATTCATGTTTTTCCAACTATTTGAAAGGAAAATAACAAAACAAAACCATTTTCTTTGACCTCATCTTCCTGTCAAAGCATCCATCCTTAAAAGCATATGCTTCACTGTATTGACTCATCTACCTCACTATTTTGTTGAAGTCATTCTGATAAGTGCTACTAAGTCCAATGGACTGACATGTTGCCATTGACTTCCTGCCTTCACTCTTGGTAGAGGTACCTGAAATTTCATCCACACCCACACTTCAGTCTCTCCATAGCTTCAAAAACAACTTTCTCTCATTAAAATCCCTCCCTTGCCTCCAGAATTATTGCTTTGTAAACTTCAGTTTGAACTTTTGCCCTCTCCATCCCACAACTCAGCACTGGGTTTAATGTCTCCTCAATATCTGTTTGGAAGCTTGATCCCTTCTTGTTTGATGTTTTCTTTGGGCCTATTTTATCCACAACTCATGGCTTCAGCCCTGCCTGTGCCCTGATGACCAAAATCTATAGACTGTAGGAATATTTCCAAGTACCCATTAGATACACCCACCCCAAATTTAACACAACTGAAGAGAACTATTCAAATGAACATGCACTATGACTTGCATGGGCCTCTTTCTCATATTAATATACCTTTGTAATCTACTTATTTTCCCAAGCCATAATCCAAAGAGTCACATTATTCTTCTCTTGTTCTGTTTCTTTTTTTACCTAAATTAGTTATTTTAAAAAAGCCATTTTGACTTTTAAATTCTGTTAATGACCTTTCAACCAAACTGTAATATACAAGAATTAAAAGCAAAGGATGAGAGGCAACAAGATACCAACCAGACCCAGATGTCTTTTCCTCTTGAGATATGACACAGCAGCTAATTCCTAGATTCAATTTTGCTTTGTGACAAATAATTATATCCTCAGTTACACTCTGCCATCTCCACATCACTTAATTCATCTAGAGGATATTGAGTTAGTTTAGCACCTAAATCAGGACCAGGGGTTTTTATGCTAACTGAACTGGTTATTAATTTTAAAGGAACTGATTCACCATCTTTATTCTAATTTTTACCATGCACATATCTGTGTTAAGGACAAAACACTTAGACAATGGCACACTGAGAAAGACAAAATGTTCATTTCCCAGAGGCTCATGATAGGTGAGCTTTAGTACAAGAGTCCATGTTAAGAAGTCAGGAATGAGGATGGAGAGATAGTTCAGCAATTAATGGCACTGGCTGCTAATGCTAAGGACCTCGATTCAGTTCCTAGAACCCCAAAATTAACTCACAATCATCTATAATGTTAGTACCAAGGTATATGATGCCTTCTTTTGACCTTTGGGCACCAGGCACACATCTGATGCACATACATACATGCAAACAAATATTCATACACATAAAATAAAATAATTAAAAGAAATACAAACATGTCTCAGAAGTGTATATGTGTGTCTGAACATACATATCATGGGTCATATGAGTAGATTAAGGGATAACTTGCATGAGTTTGTTCTCTCCTTCCAGCATCCCAGGGATTGAGCTCAGGTCATCAGGCTTAGGAGTATTTACCTCTCTAGGCGGAGACTTCTACCCAAATTGGTAGCAGACACTTGTTCTCCCAGAACTGAGGATGAGGGGGAAGATGTCAGACTCACTGGCTAGCCAGCCTAGCCTAGCCTAATGGGAAAGCTCTGGGCCACTGAGAAATTGTATCTTAACAAAAAGGTAAGTCAAGCAAGAGGATTGGAGGTACAAGTTCAAGTTCATCTGTGGCTACCCAGCAAATTAGAAGTCAGCATGGGATACTTGAGGCAACAGTGAGAGAGACAGCCTGAGATGGAAGTGCGCAAACACCCAGATCATATCCGCAGTTAGAAATTGCAATTAAAATCTGGTATGCCTTGGCTATATATCCAAAATTATAATACCCTCAGTCATCTCAGGACTCATACCTGAACTTATCCAGCTGACACGAATTGCAACTTAATGAGACACAAATTATTGTCCCAGAATCTGGGAGAAATATAAATATTCAAACAATATCTCTGCATCTCAAGAAATTCAAAGTTACATTTTAAGTACTTAGCATGGTGTAGAAGAATACATGGGACAGCCAAAGACTACAAAACTAAAGCTAGGGTTTTGGGGTAAAGAGAGATGCTACACTTTTGATATATCAGCAACACAGTTACCTAAATAAGACCCAAGCAATAACAATGCCAACAAACATGCTGACAAGGAAGGAGAAAATCTCATGGACCCCATCCTTAGACAAAGAACCACAGGCAACTAAAAGCTGTTGAGAAAATGCGTTTTCCCAGGGACGAGCCCGCTAATTTGTCATTCAATTCTTAGTGGTGAGCCTTGCTTATACATGTGGGTATACATACGCATGTGTGTAACAATAACAAGAAAGCAGGCATGGATTTGAGAAAAAATAGGGGACATGGGAGGGACTGGGGAGAAAATGTAAGTACTTTCACTTATGTATTGTATTTTATGTATTGTGTTTTTGCAGTATTTCTGTGTGTGAATGTATGTGTCTCTGCTTTTGTGCTTTTTTGGCTCTTTTTCTTTCTTATTTGTTTTATCCTATTATGATTTGTTTGTTTTCATTTTATCTTATTTTGCTTTCCTAGATGTGTGTTTGTTATCTAATGAGAGAGAGCAAGAATGGGTACAGACTTGGGCTCGTTAGAAGATAGGCAGGAAAGTCAGGCAGTGGGGGCACATGCCTTTAATCCCAGCACCTTAGAGGCAGAGTCAGGTGAGTCTCTGTGGGTTTGAGGTTAACCTGGTCTATAGAGCTACACAGAGAAATCCTGTCACCAAAAAAGGTAGGAAAGATTTGGGAGGAGGTTGGGGGTGTGGAAACATAATTAGGATATATTGTATGAGAAGACTCTATTTACAATAAAAATCTGAAAATAACATTAAAGAAATTAATAGCAGAGTAATTACATCTAACCTGATTAATTTTAGAAAATTTGGGTGGGGAGGATCATGGAGTAGACTTTTCTTGAAGCACACTTTGTAAAAATATGTAAGAATTAGAGTCAAGGACATGTAGGGCAAAGACAATACCAGCCAGCAGGAATATTTTGAATAAGGTCTGAAACAGGAAAAATAAGAGTGCAGCAATCGTGGAAGATAAGGGGTGTTAATAGGAATGACTGCTATGGAACTGTTGGAAATGAAGGCTGAGATCAAGTATTAATGACACCCTCCTCCACATAGCAATGGCCACAAATGATTCCTCTTGCTGGCATCCTAGTACGTTCTCCATCATACCTTCCAATCCAGCATACTTACAATCAGAAGTGCTGACTGAACCTGAGGATCTTTGTAGCAAAGTCAAGCACAACTCAGTTAGCCAACAAAGATTTTTTTACACCATTGAATCGTTGGTATTCAAAAGCCAAGCCATTGGTCAGCAGGCAACTCAGAGAGGGAATAACCGGGATTATAGCAGCCCTACTCTTACAAGTTTTCGTAAGTTTTGATACCTTTCACTGTGGGTCCTCAGAGAGACATGATAATATTCTTAATATTACATCAATATACACCTCACAACATTTTCCAAAATATCCCTAATGTTGGCTCATGACTCAATTCCAAATCTGAACCAATTAGAACTTCTCTGTGTAGCATCCAAACCCTGTGGTCCACATGCAAACCATCTCTGAGCCAGCTTAAGTCAGGAACATCCACTGCATCTCAGCTAACAGTGCTCACTGTGTGTGTGTGTGTGTGTGTGTGTGTGTGTGTGTGTGTGTGTGTATGCATGCTAACTTTTCATAAATTACTAGAGATCTGGTCCACGGAACTTCATGAACTCCCCTAGCTGACCTTAGTACTTTCTCATATTGTCATCTGGTCTTGTTCCACTCAATGTCACCTACCTGGCCCTTGCAGGTAGACTTTGTGACACGGAAGGGTTTATAACTAATAGTGAGCAGTTCCTTGCCCTTAGTTAATAGCAGCTTAATGACCTTTGACATTCAGCTGTGTTGAGGGTGCTGTTGAGATTATTTCATGAATAAAGCTTTTAGTGTGCCTGAGAAATAACACCTAATTTTTGTCTTAATTCAGCAACTGTGAAGAGTGCTGCAATTTTTGCAGGAAAAGAAAATAAAAAGCAAAATAATAAGTTGGGGTTTCTAAAATGTGGAGTTCAACGTCAGAATACATTTGTGTTAATAGTATTCTGAAAACATTGAGCAGGTGCCATACAGTATCCAGAGCATCCACTAAATGTTAGTGTACACTATTGACTGCTTGACTGTAAAGGGTGTAGTTTCAAAATAAGCCCACAAAATGAGCCATAAAATGTGCTCTTCGGCACTGTGTACATAGGCTTATAATGTAGTGTTCAGCTGAAGATGCTTAGAGGCTAAAGGCATGCTAGGCAGTGTAGGAATTGAGTAGTTGAAGCTGACTCATTCTTCATCTCACTAATTGTACAAGAGGCCACACTGTCTATGTTTGCCGTTTCTTTATTTCATCACGATTGTGCCCTCAAACTACAGGAAAACTGAGGTTTGTCTTCTTTGAACAACCAGAACTTTTGTGTATTTTAAGCCAAAAAATAATGGATTGGTATATATCTACTAAGAAATTTCACTGCAGATTCTGTCTAATAACATTGATGCATTATTGAAGATAGAGGCTACACACACACACAGACACACACACACATAGATTAAGATTAAGAATCATGATTTATTTCTCACAAATTCCAAAGTGACTGGCAATGTATGAGCTCAAAATATCTTTCCAATTTTAAAACTCTTTACAAAAGCTTATTCATTGTTCTTGGCAGTGTACTTTTGAAGGAGAGCAAGGCTATGCCTAATTAGTAAGAACAGCATATTTCTGCTGCATATACACACATGTATTGATTTGTCTTTTTAACCTGGGTCTTCAGTGTGGGTTCCGTTAACTCAGCAGATTGCAGCTGTCCTGAAACTCTCTGAAAACATATTCTGTTAGATGACCTAAGAGGAAAACTGTATCAGGATATATTTTTGGTTTACCTTGGCAATATCAAGGAGAATTTGTCAATCAATGTCACAGGCTCTTAGCTGTGCAACTTTATTCCCTGTTTTTCTTCTGTCAGTCAGTTTGTCTGAGAAGATGCCTCTTTATTACATAATCCAAACCTCTCCCTCTCCACACAGCAAAGACCACTTTGGTTTAAAGCAATTATAAAGGAAGGAACTGAGCCCTCTTCATGTACCAGGATACCAACATGGAACTTAGCATCCTAGGAGAAAGTTCACTTGTGATTTTGGTTAAGAGTATGCTTTTCAGAATTAAGCAATGGTAAGCATTTAAGCAATTGCTAAAAAGAAAGATCCACAGGCCACACCAGACCAGGAAGAAATAATGGATTCCTATAGTGCAGGAAAATTCAATTCACATCATTTGTTTGAAAACAAAGCAAGGCAATAAAATCGATTCACAACAATATTTGTTTTAATACATTAAAATACGAAATTAATTTACCTAACAGTATCGGTTAAGTAAACCAAAATACAAACTGCTACAGTTTTTCCTCTTAGGTAATCCTACAGAATGTGTTTTCAGAGTCTGAGGACAGTTTGATCATCATGGTGAAAATGTATGCAGGCTGAAAGCTCACTTGAAATCAACTGTGGAGTGATTTTGCTTTGACTGTCGTCATAGTTATCATTTTGTTTTTATGCTATCAGGTCTCACAATGTCACCCATGCTGACCTGGAAATCATTCCCCTGACTCAGCCTCTCCATTTCTGGATTTTATGTGTACATCATCACAGTCAATCCTTTTCACTTGTCTTTTTAATTTTTTGTCTCTTTTTTCTAAAGCATGGTGTGTCGTGAATGGCATGACCACTATTAGCTGAATCAGTATTTAGAGTTCCTCAATGCAATGAAGCAATTATTATGCACTGCCTGCAACAGACATGGACTTTTAGAGGCAGATGGAGGGGTGGCTTCCTGTCTGCTGCTGCATTTGAAAGCTCTACTCAGTGAACATCATTAAGATTTCAAAAAAACTGCCCATTGTTTTTCTATACCTTAAGATTATATGAGATGATTGGCTTGACAGAGCAGAGCACAGCTACTGTCTGTTTCTTTTCCAATGATCAAAAGGTTTCCCAGTAATAATGACAAGCACTGAACTGGTTTCCTGGGTCAAGTGGCTTTGTGCAAGTGTAAGCTTCCCAGCAAAAAAATTACTGGAATAGGGCTGGAAGGCAGGGCTACATCTCAAGAGGACACCCCTCCCTTAGTTATGGCAGTGACTGTTGAATGATTTCAAACCTGTAGTCTCTTCTTTCCATGTGCATTTCTGAGAATACTTCTATTGTTACTATTGTATTGGCCTGCCTTTGGAGTTCTGACAAGATACACCATCAGCTGCTAAGAACACCGCCAGTGCCTACTCATTATATTCCCTTTTTAAAAAGGCCCTCCCCACCTCCAATCTTTCTCTCTCTGTGTCTCTTTCTCTTCCTCTCTCTTTCTATTCCTCTCTCTGCCTTCCTTTCTCTCTGCCATTCTTTTTTCTTCCTTTTTTATTTAAATTAGAAACAGGCATGCTTCAAATGTCAATCCCATCTCCCCCCTTCTACCTTCCAGCCCCACCCCCAGCCCAGTCCCCACATCTTTCCCCAGGGAGGGTGAGTACCTCCTTGGGGGGATTTCCAGAGTCTGTCATTTCATCCAGAGCAGGACCTAGGCCCTTACCCAAGTGTCCAGGCTGAGAGAGCATCCCTCCATGTGGAATGGGCTCCTAAAGTTCATCTGATCTCTCTCTGCCATTCTTTCCTCTTTCCTCTATCACTCTGCTCCTGTCCCCAGAGGCTGGTCACTCCCTTCCCCTTTCCCCTAGTCCTTTAATAGAACCCCTCTGCTTGAATTCTGTTGGATGGTGTCTTTTTTCTTCCAGTTGCTTTTTTTAAATTACAAGTTACTGTCTGCTATTGCTAGGTGTAACTGCTTGAGTCATAACCCCTTCTGTGAAGTGTTTCTAGTGCTGTCTCACTGAATTCTTACAAAAAAAAACTTCACGAAGTAATTGAAATAGGTATCCTAAGCACAGAAATGTACAGTATTGAAAGTTAAAAGTTTGTCTGAGGCCACATGGTGACAGCATTGGTGCCTGAACTTAGATCTTTCAGTTAGTTACAAAGGACAAGAAAGCCCTTCCTGGCTATATCAATTATTTTTTTAGTTATTTTTCTATTGCTGTGACAAAACACCATGACCAAGGCAACCTATATTTAGTTGGTCTTGTGGTTAGCTGAGAACTCACATTTCAAACCACAGGCAGGAGACCAAGAGCACAGAGGAGGCCGTGAGACTTTTGAAGCCTCAAAGCCCATGTCTGTGGCATACCTCTTATACCATGTGCCATGTGGCATACCTCTTCCAACAAGCCCACACTTTCTAGTCCTCCTCAAGCAATTCCACCAACAGGGGAGTAAGCATTCAAACTTTTGGCAGCCATGCTCATTCAAACTACCACACTTATCAAATAAAAATATCTGCGAAGTTAAAATGCTATGATCTCTTATCCATGATTTCTTTGAGATGTAGTTAGTGAAATACACTCCTGAATCTTTAAATTTATCCCATGATTTGTTTAGAAAAAAATGAGTTTTATTGAGACACAGTCTCATCAATTCCATTCATTCTACATCTGTCCTCTCCCTACACACAGAGAGAGACAGAGACAGAGACAGAGAGACACAGAGAAAGACACAGAAAGAGAGACAGAAACAGAAAGACAGAAGATAAACAGAGGTGAAGACAGAGATAGAGATACAAGGTCATAAAAAGGTTCTGATTAAATGCAATGGAAAATCTATAGGTTGCCTACCCAAGATACCCTGTTACTTTGTATACATAGTTTAGAGAAGTTTGCCATCATATTTTTAAAGGAAAGGCAGCACTTAGGATAACAAACACCACCTTCTCTAGATTGGTGGTTTAGTTTGAAGAATACAGAGCTGCATTTGCAAAACCTCTCAGAGCTTTTGATTGTGTTGGGAGAACTTTACTCTCCAGGCAAGTCTTCAGAAGGTTGATCTCTCTTCTCCATGATGAAACTATGGTCCACTTATGGATTTACTTGTTGCTTATATTGAAATTTTTATCAAATTGGCCTCATGGTAATAAGTTCCCAATAATAATAACAAGCACTGAACTGGTTTCCTGGGTCAAGTGGCTTTGTGCAAGTGTAAGATTCCCAGCAAAAAAATTACTGGAGGCTGGGCGGTGGTGGCGCACGCCTTTAATCCCAGCACTCGGGAGGCAGAGGCAGGCAGATCTCTGTGAGTTCGAGGCCAGACTGGACCGATAGCCTCCAAAACAATACAGAGAAACCCTGTCTCGTAAAAACCAAAAAAAAAAATTACTGGAATAGGGCTGGAAGGCAGGGCTACATCTCAAGAGGACACCCCTCTTGTTTCACTTAAATGAAAATGTTTCCCATGCTGGAAGCAGGCCCTCCTAATTTAGCCAGGCATCACACCAGTACCCTACGGAATCGCAAGCTCTACAGTGTCTTCCCTGTCTTCTGTCTGACAACTAGACAGGCACACTGCTGCCCCCTTTCCCTTGAAAGAGAAATGTGGCATCTTTTGCAAGAAAGACACTGGTTCCTGAGTGACTCTAACTCTTTCTCTTTTCTCAAGGCTGTAATTACTGATTGTATTTTTAGTCATGTAAACTCTAATTTACCATCCCACTTTACTACAGCCTGTGAATCGCAAACTCAGAAATCACAAAAGCCACAGTGAGAAGGATTTAACATGTCTTGCAGTACAGAGAGGGGTTTAAACAGGTGCTACCCTATCAGAAGAGGAAATTTGGACCTTGCTAATTCAGAGACTTATGCAATGTGCATTCCCCAGTTGCTGGGACTCAGACTTGAGGCAACACTTCACCAGGGGAAAGTACCTACGTACTCCAAATTGTCACTATTTTTGAAAAACAGACACATCTACATATACCAAAAGGCACACTTTTACAGCAGAAAAGACGTAATATAAAAAAATTTCCTCATCTTTGAGACCCATTTTATGGGTCTGCAATACAATGTCTATTTACTTTGATAATTGACTTCCTAGTTTAAAGGTCATTAATTATTCCCCAGGAGCTACAGTTGCAATTATGATACCCATAGCCTCTACCCTCTTGGCATAACAATATTATCTTGGATTTGGAATAAAATTATCTCAGTTTTCCCTGATAACATTATTTCATGCTGAAACTAAGTTTGATTTGGCAAGAATACATAGTCATTAATAGAAAACTGAAGAGTACAGAAGAGACAGAAGTGGAGATGGTGAAGGGGAGAAAGGAAGGTAGGCTTATACAATAACATCAGATTTTGTTAGGGGAATTACTTCTAAAGACCTCAAATAATTCTTATTAATTTGGGGGGATTTCAAGACAGGGTTTCTCTGTAACTTTTGAACCTGTCCCTGAACTCACTCATAGACAAGACTGACCTCAAACTCACAGACATCTGCCTGTCTCTGCCTACTGAGTGCTAGGGCTAAAGGCATACACCACCACCACTTGACAATTCTTATTAATTTTATTATGAATGGTAATATAGAACATAAACCATGGATGTGAAATCGCACTACTTTATATCCATTAGAGGTATTTTGCACTGATCTATATATTTATTCATGCATTTTATAGACAATTTCGTTATGTTTATTTTAAACTTAACAAAAATGCAAAACAAGCAAAATTATGCTTGACTGGCAGGTGCAAGGGTTCAATAAAGACAATTTGAGGATAAACCTGCAGCCATTCATACTTGCCTGCCCACAGGGCAACTTTTACATGGTGAGCATGAGCCACTCTTGGTGTTTGATCAGCTGTCTCTTCTACATTAATCACAGATAGTTGAGACCAATGCTTTTCTACAGCAAACTTCTGGCCCAAGGGGGTTTATGCTTTCAAAAACTACAAATTATATTAGGAGTACATGATCACATGATATTTACTGACATTATTCACAGAGAAACTCGAGCATATGGGCTTTCCTTCCTCTTCCAACATAGCACTTACATCTTATCACTTATGCATTCAATTATCATGTTTTAGACAGGCTTTTCCCAGTAGATAAGGTTCACCATGACCGTTTGTGACCTGAAAGCTCTTTAGTACTGACTCTATCCACCATGAGAATATAGTGTAGTATGAATTGCCATCTTTGTTCTAGTAAAGTATTTCCTATGGGGATATTCCAGGAAGACAGAATTCTTCCTCACATAACAAAGAGGACAAGTTTCCTTACTCTTCCACTGATGAACTGTTAGATGCTAGATGAGGTATTCTGCCCATTTGAGGTGATTTCCTCCTCTTTAAGATAATTGATTTTGACTAGATGCTCTTAAATTTCTTTTCCATGAGTGTAAGTCTACAATCTTCTTAATATCTGTTCTATTCTTTAACATAGCACATGGAATTACCCCAGAATTCTGTAGTGTAATCAGTCTTTCACTCTCTCCCAATTCTGGGATCAGGAATTCAGATATGGGACAGAACAAGTACTTGTTCTTCTCCCTACTCTCTGAGATACATCTGGAAAACTTCAAGGCTGACTTCAGCTTAGCTACAGGGGACACTGATTGGGGTTCATTTGAATGCTTGCTCATTCTTGTCTCTGATTTCTGAGACTTCCAACATCCAAGCCTCCTCTGCCTATATGTGACCATTATCTCTGAGACACAGGGTCTTCAAGTAATCTAGACTTCTTACATGGGAGCCCAGGGTTTCCAAGGAATGTGATCCAAGCCCCAAAAAGAAACTACTCTAAATCAGGTGTACCTTCAGAATTATTTCTTCTATAAACAATGCTCATATAAAGAATAAAAGAACAATGGCCCTACATCTTTTTTTGTTTTGTTTTGTTTTTACGAGACAGGTTTCTCTGTGTTGTTTTGGAGGCTGTTGGTCCAGCCCGGCCTCGAACTCACAGAGATCCACCTGCCTCTGCCTCCCGAGTGCTGGGATTAAAGGTGTGCACCACCACCGCCCGGCTCTGGCCCATCTTGACGAAAAGCATGGTACACATTGGTGTCTGGACCTAGGGAAATGCAATGTAACCTTCACAAGCATCTTCTCAATATGCTTAGTTCTGTATGCACAGAATTAATCTGCTATAGTTCTTCCCTTCTTGAATGTCTAGTATTAAAAACAATTAACAACGCTTCATAAAAATATGAATAACAGTAGTAGTAGATAGCTATAAAGTTGTGATATGAATCGGTTCACTTTCTGTAGGCTGTTAAGTTCAGTTATCTGTAAGACAGAGACAGAGAGAAGCCATAGTGTGGTCCCATGACCTGAGATCTGACAGTGTAAATTCCAGTGTAAGAACCAGGGAGGAAGATTAGCTGGCAGAGAGAAATGTTCTCTTCCTCTGCCTTTTTGTTCTTCTAGAGTACTCAGTAGATCAGATGAGGCTCACCCATATTGGGGAAGAACATAAGCTTTACTCTATTCGCTAATTTAAATGTTGGTATCTTTCAGAAGCACCTTATACACAGCCCTAATTAGTCAGGCATGCAGTTGTCCAGTTAAGTTTATCAACAAATTAACCATCACATTGCTGCTGTAAGGGTTTAGGCATGGGATCCATGAAGGACTTTTGACTGCTGAGTTTATAAAACTCCTTCCTAGGTTTATGGGATCAATTGGCTTTTATTTTCTTCATAGATAAAAAGTGCATGCAAGTAGGTACCCTCTCCATTGGGCATATGTATGACCTGAACTTAGCCAGTTTTGTCCTCCTGTTGACAACTAAAGCACTAATGGAGGACAGTACAGAATCCAACCTATATAAACCACACATACAGCCTGTGGCTACAGTTAAAGTCATAGCTGCTAATGTGACAGCAGCAATGGGGCCTGAATGAATCTTCTGTAGCCTGAAACTTAGTTTCTGAGGCTCTTGTCTGTGTCTCAAGCTTTCATCAGCCATCCATTTTCCCTCAGGTTCTAGATGTGTTACTCAATAGCTATGTAATGCATTCCTTTTCTGTGCAGAACAGAATTCATTTTGGTTGTTTATAAGTAAGGACATTAACAGTAATAATTTTATGTAATAAACTTCTAAATATAAAATTAATGGATATCATTAGAGCACTTTCTCTATGCCAGATACAATACAAAAGCACTGCCTCTCTTCATGGGAGGGAACAAACACTGGACTTAGACAGTACAGAGTACTTCTGGGAACCCATTCCCAACACAAAATCAAATCCTTTAAACTGATCATCATCAGTTTAAGACTCATTGTTTCAAAAGAGTGACATGGGAGATACAAGTTTTAATACTTGGAGGTAATGAGAAAGAAAATGTCTCAAGCCTCTCATTGTAGAAAATAAAAGCATGGAAACCTGGAAGATAAAATTTTAAAAATGTGACATGCACATGACAGATGCTTCAAAAAGAAGAATAAATGGAACAATGGTTGGGAAAATGATAATTAAACACTTGAAACAGACATTTTTACTCAACACAAAAGAAGAGCTGAAATCTACAGTTCATGATGGTTCATCAAGTTACGGGAAATATTTATGAACTATACAGTGGCAAATTAAGTGTCTATGGCTTGAATGCATCTGTTGACAAACAAGTTGGACTAAAAGTGAAGGCAGGAGACCTTCCTGAGGAAGCATAGTTGTGCTGCTCTGTGATGACAGCAGCATTTAAAGGGACTACACAGATTTGTTTCTGTCTTGATCAGTGTTCTATTGCTGTGAAGAGACAGCATGGCAACAGCAACTCAAAAAGGCAAGCATTTAATTGGAGATGTGTGCTGATATATTGTTTATGATTTATTAAAGCTTGCCTGAGAATTCAGAAAACAAAGTCAGCCACAAATCTTAGAAGCCAGGCACACACCTTTAATTCCAGCAACCAGAAGCTAGGAGGTGATGATACACACCTTTAATCCTAGGACTCAGGATTAAGAGAAAGACAAATCTCTGTGAGTCCAAAGTCACCCAGATCTACACAAAAGTGAATCAGTCTAAAAGAGAATTATAGCTTATACCTTTAACCCCAATATTAGGGAATTATATAAGGCAGAAACAGACTGGAGCGATGGCTCAACTCAGGTCTTAAAGGCTAGGCTCACAACCAAAATAAGAAGAAGAAAGCTCTCAGAGAGGCATTCAGTCTCCAACCACACTGAGGAGAGTCAGCAATTTGAAGGCTTGGAAAAGCTCATTTGTGGATCAGCCCTTTCAGCCTGAATTAGAGGTGAGAGCTAGTGGTTGGCTGCTTTGCTTTTCTGATATTAAGTTTGAAGCTTGAACCCCAGTATCAGTCTCTGGGTCTGTTTTGTTTCATGTTACAGGGCTGGCTTACAGTCTCAGAGGTTTAGTCAATTGTTGTTGTGGCAGGAAACCTGGCTGGTGGCATGTAGGCAGACATGTGCTGGAGAGTGGCTGAGAGATCTATACCCAGTCCATAGGCAGCAGGAAGAGAGAGAAACTGGCTTGGACTTCTAAAATCTCAAAGACGACTTCCAATGGCATACTTCACCAGGGCCATGCCTGTCAATCCTTTCAAACAGCATCATTCCCTAAATATTTAAATATGTGGCCCTATGGGGGCCATTCTAAGTCAAACCACCACAGTTATTTGGATTTAAAGGGATGTGATTCTAACATATGACTGGTATGTTTTAAATTGTTCTGTGCTGTTAAATAGGAAATACAAATAACTGTTAACTGAAGTTCCAAATGTACTCACCTAAACCAGAAATCCTATTTTGGGAAATGAACCCGTGAAAATGGTAAGTCACAATGTATATGTAGCAATCTTCATAGTAACAGCAGCAGGAATAAATGGACCAACAAAGCAGGAAGCAAAATGGTTCCCATTAATAACGGGACTGGAGAACTGATGTGATCTCAGCCTACAACACAGGCAGCAGTCATGTAAAACAGGCTGGTACTGGGTTACTAAAGAGGAAATATCTAAGGTATATTAAAATAACTGATGATACAAAATATATATTGTTTATGAAGCAAACAATGGTCATATCTCCCATACATGTATATAAACAAAACACATAGTATACATATGTTTCAAGAAAGAGATCCTCATATAAGGCTGGCATGATGGCCCAGAGGTTAAGAGTACTGGCTGTTTTTGTACAGAACCCACTTTCAGTTCCCAGCACCCACATGACAGTTCACAACCATCTGAAACTCCAGTTTCAGGGAATCTGGTGCCCTCTTCTGGCCTGCACATGCACCAAAAACACATGGTGCACAAACATCCACATAAAACAATAGTAAATAAGTCCTAAAAAGAAAATCCCACATTTCTTTTTGTCATGGAGAAAAGGTCCATGCTATAATCACATTTCCTGAAAGTTTTAGCACATAGCAAAAAGAAATAGCTAGTTAGGAGTATGTGTGTCCATGTGAGAAAATTATGTTACAGAATGTAATTGCAGAACAATTTAATAAAGTTCCTAAATGTGGATTTTTATATTTGAATGATAAAGATAGGTAGACAGAAAGTAGAATAGGTAAATGGTGGGCAATAGACAGACATAGATGATGGCCAGATGATAGATATAGACAAGATAAAGTTTGTTTATAAAAAAGATGTGAAAGGATATCTACCAAGATACTAAAGCTGATTAATGGTAGATATAGTATTTGAAAAGGAAAGAGGTCAGAGAAGGTAGAGTTGGGCAGCTTTGTCGCTACATGTGTTTCATTGTTTTATATTTTCTAAAATATAAATATATTTTATATTTTCTTAAAAAAACAAGTAAATGCATTGCAATGATAAACCAAATGAGGACAGATAAACTAGAGTCTATGTCTACAAGACACAATGGGGAAGGTTCTGCTTCTGTCTATTATTCTAGATGCTTCAAAAACATGAAGGAAGGAAGTGAACAAGAAAAAGAAGAGCTGTTCCTAGCTAGTGTGGCGAGAGAAACTAACCACTCCAGTTTTATCACATGGAAGGTGAGGTTTTTGCAATCATTGTTGGAAAAATAGGGGAAATTAATTGGACAAAAAAGAAAAGGCAGAAAACTCTAGGTAGATGTAGAGACAGCCAAGAGCATGTACATATAATCCTAAGGTTATATGTTAATATCTGCCTTAAGGATATAGCTGGAATCCAACTGATTTTCTTTCATTTTAAACCCAAAGAAATATTAAAATCTAAATGAATAAAACATAAAATATGTGAACTGAGAAAAAGTCTTAAACTGAAAATACAAAGACCTTCCGAAGATAATGAAGAAAACCTTGATTTTAAATTTTTCAGATGGTTATACTATTAACATTCATTAACTCTTAACTGCTGGATAGAAGTAGAGTCCCAGATGCTTATGTGTAATTAACATCTCAGTCTCTCATTATAGTGACCATGAGTGTGTATTTGTGAATAATTTGTGAATTCATATATAGTTCTGAATACACAGCAGAACCTATTTTCCAAGTGAACCCTGTCATACAAATCAGGGAAAACAAATATGTTCTGAAGGGTTTCTAAGTTTGAGATCAATCTCTCACCTTTCTGAACCCAAGGGCCTTGGTTAGATAATAAATAACTAAATAAGTACTTGTCTGTCTGATCCACAGTCTGATTGATGGCTGGCTAACTCAGACCCCTGGAGATGCTGTCAATTTCCAAGCCAAGGTGACTTCAGTAAAGCAAATGACAGAGAGAGCTGTCCTTCAAACTCCTTGCTCGGTTTATAATTTTAGGTTTTGTAAGCCTAACTTGTGATTTCCTAAATCAGTTTTATTTCTTTTAAAGACTATCAAACAAATCCACTTTTACTGGAACAGAGAGCACCTGTCAATGTTTCTAGTAGTTACTGATAATTCAGTGGGATTCAGCTAATTGAGTCTTCAGTACTTCAGCAAAGATGAAGATCTTCCTATCTTAGGGTTTCTGTTGCTGTGATGAAACACCATATTCATGAATAACTTGAGAAGGATCAAGTTTAGTTCCACTTACAAATTTAAATCACACTCCTATGTATAGAGAAGCCAGGGCAGGAACTCAAAGCAGGAACTTGGAGGCATGTAGAGGCCATGGATGGGTGCTGCTTACTGCCTTGCTCCCCATGGCTTGCTCGTTCTGCTTTCTTATAGAACCCACGAAACCTGCCCAGGGCCAGCACTGACTACAATGAGCAGGGCCCTTCAACCTCAAGCATTAACAAAAAATCCACCACAGGCCAAACTGGTGAGGGCATTTTCTCAATTAAGATTACCATCCAAACTGATGCTAGCTTGTGTTTAGTTGGCATAAAAACTAGCCACCACACTTAGTGCTTTTTTATTTTTGGGGGGCAGAATCTCACTTAGTAGACCTGTCCTCACCTATGTAGACCAACTGGCCTCCAAATCACTGAACTCCACCTGACTTTGCCTGTGAGTACTGGGATTTAGTATGTACCATTATTCCAGGCCAACCTAGACCTTTTTACAACCACACTGAAACAGTAAAGCAGAATGCCCTTGTAGGCTGCATCATAGTAGCAGAAGAAAGAGACAGCTGTGGGATCTCAGAAGAGCCTGTGACTTACACATCTAATTCCATATCTGCAGAGCTGAGTGTCCAAATTACACGAAGACAAACAGTCCTGGGTGTGTTTAGCATCATAAAGCAGGACAAGAGATAAGAAAAAGAGTTGTTTTACCCACAGAACAGGACCTAAGAAACACCTTCATTTATGGTAACTGGAGCATTATCTCCCTGTCTAAGGCTTAAAATGGATGCTTTAAAACAGAGCTGACCTGACCAAATGAGAACACAGAGACCCCAGTCATAAAGCTGGGGAACCAGCATTGAACTGAACCAAGCCCTTCGAATATGGGTGCCATCTAGGAGGCCTGGCAGTCTATGGGACCTCTAACACTCGAGCCAGTATTTATCACTAGTGCACAAATGGACTTTGGGAGCCCATTTCCCATCGAAGGATACTCTCTCAGCCCAGATACATGGAGGAGGGCCTAGCCCGCCCCCAATAGTATGACAGACTTTGATGATCCCTGAAGGAAGGCCTCACCCTCCCTAGGAAATGGATGGGGGCTTAGAGGGAGCTTGGTGGGGGCCAAGGAAGGATGTGAGGGAGTGGCAACTGGGATCAATATGCAAAATAAGATTGTTTCTAAATAAATACACTAAAATAAATAAATTAGTTAAATAAAAATAAAAATAGGTAAGTTTTGAAGATACTAACTATACTGATACGTTTACACTCTAATGAGAATTTATTACAGTTGAATAAATGTTTCTTTTGCTCCAAACAGTTCCACTTCCTGGGAAATAAGTCCCCCTTTACATAGAGACAGAAATGGGTGTGATTTGTCACTGTCAAGCCTATGAGCAAACAAGCAACAGTGCAGTGATTACAGCCCTGTTCTCAGGCTTCTAAGACCCTGGTCTTGGTTTTCCCTGGAGGGCTGGCACGGTTTTGCCTCTGTAGGTGCAAACCGCATGACAGAGGGTAATTGGATCACCTTTTAAAGGGAATAAGTCTCAAAGAGGCACAAATTTCCATTTTATACAAACTGAATTGCTGTGGGCCAAGGTGAGAGACCCACGGAGAAAGATGAGGATAGGAGGTGCTGCCTTGACATTGACGGATGTGATCTGTGGCTAATGATGGGGTGAGGTATCCACAAGGGCTGGGTAGCAGTCCAGGGACACTTCTCACCACAGGGGCTTTTAAATGGGATGAGCTACACTCTGGTGAAAAACAGCTCTAGGCAAGAAACAAGTACAAACTGAGGTGGGGGGAGGGAGGGAGGGAGGGAGGGAGGGAGGGAGGCAGGGAGGCAGGGAGGCAGGGAGGGAGGGAAGGAGGGAGGAAGGGAGGGAGGGAGGGAGGGAGGAAGGAAGGAAAAGTATGAATGGTTCTTCTGTTGTCTAGTTATCAGAGAGTGTTAACTGTCCCCACAGCTTTCTGGTTATTCCGTGGGGTTTTCCTTTGTGGACCGGCACTAAGATCATCTTTCAGTGCCCCCTCTGAACCATGCCTGTCAAACTAGAGCCCCAGGAGCCTCCTGAACACAGGAAGCATTTGTGGCTCCATCCACTTCTCCCCCATGTCCTATTTTGGTGGTGAATTCCTCCTCCTTTCCACATTCCAGCTTAGTGAACTATTAACTTTCTCTGAGAAGCTTCTGGAATTCTGAGGGCTGGTGGTTCATCTTGTACACTCACACAGCATCACTCAGTGCTAATTCTAGGGTAGAGGAGGCTGTGTCAAATCTGTGGAGTTCAGGCAAGGGTCTGTTCTCTCAAATGGCACTCCCTGGTCTCTCTTTCTCTCTCTCTCTCTCTCTCTCTCTCTCTCTCTCTCTCTCTCTCTCTCTCTCTCTCTCTCTCTCTCTCTCTCTCTCTCTCTCTCTCTCTCTCTCTCTCTCACACACACACACACACACACACACACACACACAAATGTAATAAAAATACCTTTAAATAGGATTTTCCTTTGGACCCGTTCTTTTACCAATCATCCCGAGCACCCCACTAAATAGAAAACCTTTGAAATTCTTTACTTGCTCTGTCTGCTATAGCAACTACACCCACTGCCATCAAGTTTCATCTTCAGTAATCCCAGGGAGCTGTCCTTTATCAAGTTTACCCACTCATCTCATTCAGTGTTACACTGGAACTTAACTTACTACTGAGGTGTCTCTCCTTAAATGAAGCCTGTTGAGTGTTTGGGCAGACCTGAGATGGTACCCTCCTTTCAATAAGTGCATGTCATCCTAGGGGGGAGGGTGAAAAGATGGAAGACTGTTGTATCAGAGAGAAAAGAATTTTATGCCTCTCATGCATCTTGGCAAGAGAATCAGCATGGTTGTGTTGGTTTCTCATTTTTCCCAAGAACCATGGGGGTGGTCCAATTGGTCCCTAGGCCATTCGTATAGTAAGTTAGCATCATGATCAAGGAATACTCAGCTTAAAAAAACAGTCATCAGTTTCACAGAGGACTTGCCCTTTGCAAAAGGCTAGCGACCCTGCTATGAGCCAGGCCTGAAAGGAACAGTCAGGCCTGTTTTAACCAAGAATATAGGAGATGCTCACTGTGTTATTACCTATCCATTTCTGTCTACCTTTGTCTGTCCATGATTTACAGTGCTGTCCTTTCCTCTTTACATTCTTTCATGATCTCATGCTTTATTTAAATATCCATTCCAGGAAACTCAAACTCAAATGCTTAAACAAGGAAGGTCACAATGATATGGGAGAAAACAGGCAGTCAATAAAGAGAGAATCTGCCATTAATGTGACCCCATGCCATTCGTTATACTAAATGAAGAAAATATTTCACAAAACACAAACATCTATGATACATCAAAAATCATTTTGAAGCCAAGTATTTAAAGCTAACATGAATAAGAAATAAAAAATCATATATTAAGTCCTCAGTTACTAATATTTGATTGTAAACTAGAATTACCCAACTGTCTCATCCACCCCCCCCAGTCCTGATGGCAAGTTGACTACACTGCTTACAGTAAGTCGTACCCACCTCAGCCAAGATCCCACTGACAGGAGGAGATATTTACTTGTCTTTCTATTCCTCGTGGGAATGGCTCTGAAGCCCACATCTGTCTCTTTTGTTTAGGATAGCAACACCTGAGAAAGTTCTAGAATTCCAACATCCCAGAGTTCTCTCTGTATTCTAGTTCTTGCGGTTCTGCTTTTCAGCAGTCTCTTCAGTTCACTCTTCCTTCCCATGTCCAACAACAGAAAATGAACAATGTCCATCAAGTTCACTCCCATGTTGACATCACTTAAATTGTATCTTTAAGGTTGTCCTGTGGGAATGCTTTTCTCTGGACACTTGTAACTTCTGGTATTTGTGTGTGGCGTGCCATGGTTGGTGTTAATGTTAACCTGCCACAGACTAAAATCGTGAGTAGGGAGCTTCAACTGAAGACGTGTCCTGATGGCCTGGATTGATGTGGGAAGACCCACCAGATTGTGGGGAGCAGGTTTTGGTAAGCAGCCCAGATACAAATGGCATCCCGGATAGATCATCTCCCCTTGCGCTCACTCGGCCTTGCCTCTTGGCCTGAGTTAGTTGCCCAGATGCTGATGCTGATTCCTCCTCTCATATCAGAATCAGCATTTCCAAGCTTGGATTAGCTTTAGTTGTGGACTAGGGAGCAGCAGCACCAGGAAACTTTCAGGCTTCTAGTGCCATATTGAGACTACTGACACACCCAGTTTTGGGGTGACTGAGCGGCTAATGGTTGTCGCCCCTCCTCCCTCTAGTGAGAGACAGTCATTGCAGGATTACTCTGAGTGCTGAGGCACACAGCCTGGAGGACCAAACGACTACCGGGTTCTCAGCTTTCGGGTGTGATTCTGCCGCTGTTATTTTAAAGCTGACATATATAAAGCCGGCATAAAGCATGCATATACAAAGTCAGCTTTTTATATGTGAATATATATATGGACATATATAAATATAACGAGCATATGTACAGATCATTGGGAACAAATGTTGAATACTACCTGGAACATTTCCTTTCAGCACACATTGCTTTGATTCCCTGTACCCTAGTTGTTTCCTGTGCATTTGGAGATATCAATAAACAGCACCTCCTTTGTAGTATTCTCAAGAGAACTAACTGAACATTGGGCCTAGAGGAAGTAACACAACAGGATTGGTTACCATGGCTAACATCAGTCCTCAGTGCTCAGCTGGTCACCTGTATAAATCACCTGTTTCTAATTGGATTTGCCCATTAAATCTTTGAGAATCTGTATTTAATGTGCCTTTCCCTAACACCCATTCTTGTCAATGGAAGGGAAAATGGACACCTTAGATGGGAACAGTCTCATTGCAGCATGGGTCTCACACTGCATATTGCAGTGACTAGTCAGAAACAGAAAATTACCACCTTTTCATGATAAAAAAAATCGTCCACTATGGCATCTCTGAAAGCTCGTTCCATATTCCAGAGTCAGCGAGAAGAGCATGAAGTAAAATCCACAGGGTGATCCTGAGAATACATTGTTTTTGGCAATGAAAAGCTTTAGCTCATGAGTCCTAAAAGGACCAACTTTTGACTCCCGGAGCATGAGGAGAATATGCCCTTCTCACTGTGCACCATCCACCGTTCACTTCTGCTCCAAGGAGTCGCCTTTCCAATTTAATGTCACATATATTCTCCTACTCCCTTCATCTCCCTACCTCCCCATCTCTCTTCCCTAACACCTCTTTTTCCCCAACTTATGGGCTGTATTTAGTTTCATGACATCTACGGATGCTCATCCCAGTATAAATACATGTGTATTAAAGTTAGACCCTGGAGGGGGCTGAAGAGATGACTCATGGTTAAGAGTGCTTGCCACTCTTCCAGAGGATCTGAATTCAGTTACCAGTTCATAGGGAAGCTCATACCTGCCTGAACTCCAGCTCTAGGAGATATGATACAGCCATTGAGCCTCTGTGAATATCGGTACTTAACTATACATACCCACACAGAGATACACACACATTAAATAAAAAATGAAACTGTTTAAAAAATTAAACAAAAACTCAGAATCTGGGATCCACACATGAACACAAATGTGGTATTTATCTTTCTTACTCTGGGTTTCATCATTTAATATAACATTTTCCAATTGTATCTATTCTCTTTACATTTGTATAATTTTATTTTCTTCATTGAAGAATAAAATTTGCTGTTTATATATGCCATGTTTTCATTAACTGTTCATCTGTTGGTGGACAGGTAGGCTGATTGTTTCTCCTAGCATTGGATTTGTCCCCAGAGATTCAGTCTTACTAAGACACTATTTGTTGATTTGTTGAGCTTCAATTCTTCACGTGTGAAAGACATCCTCAGAGTGATGTCACTGGGCTGAGGGAGGGCAACCAAAGCCAGGTCTAAAGCAAAGCAACACACCTGATGGGTGTCATCATCACAAGTGTCAATGTCCTCTTTTTCTATAGGCTCCTTAGAGGGTGCGTGGATTTATGGTCCCCACTCCATTAGTCCTGACTATAGGGTTTCACAATGTGGTGCCTTGGTTTCTTGGGAATAATGAGATGGTTCTCACAAGTAATGAAATAATGACAAAGAATGTTTTTGCATAGGCCTGGCTGGGTATCCATGTGGATTTTTTGGGTTGTGTGTGTGTGTGTGTGTGTTGTCTATTTGTTTGTTTGGTTGTTTACCATTTTGCTCAGTAATTATTGGAACTAAGTTTACTGATGACTGTCTATGGTAGTTTTCTCCTGCATTATATTAATATGCTATCTCTTTTTAAAAGTCTCTTAAGTCATCAAAAAGCCATATTTTTTTTAATTTTGACAAGAGTTCTAAGTGTTTTTTCCATTTTTAATTTTTATTTTGTTTTACACTCTGACCACAGTTCTCCCCCCAACTCCCAGGCCTCCTCACATCTCTCCTTACGTCCCCCCTAGTCTACCCCTAGTCCACTCCTCCTCATGGGTAAGATCTCTCATGAGTAATCAACATAGTCTGGCACAATAGGTTGGGGCAGGGGAATTCTCTTCCCCCATACACTAAGACAGAGTTTAGCATCCCACCATGGGGCATGGGCGCCAACAAGCTAGCTCATGTGCCACTGAGCATGGCATCTTACCCTAAAGAATGGGTTTTAACAAGCTATCCAGGGGTCCCTCTTATAGTCCAAGCTTCACAGTTGTCTCCCACATATGGAGGGCCTAGTTTGGATTCCTGGAGTCTCCACAGCTGACAGTCTGGAATTCATGAGTTTCCATGAGCTTGGTTCAGCTGTATCTGTAGATTTTTCCATAATGACCTTGACTTCTCTTGTTCCTGTGTTCTTCCTTCCTCTCTTTGCCTGGATTACTGGAGCTCTGCCTGGTTCTTGGTTGTGGATCTCTGCATCTGGTTCCATCAATTACTGGATGAGGGCTCTATGATAACAGTTGGGGTATTCATCATCTGATCACAGGAGTAGGCCAGTTCAGATAGTCTTTCTACTATTTCTAGGAATCTTATCTGGGGTCCTCCTTGTGGATTCTTGGGGGTTACCCTAGTACCAGGTTCTCCTTAAGCCTATAGTGGCTTTCTCTATTAAGACATCTTTTCCATTGCTCTTCCACTGCAACCCTCTCTGCCTAGGCCATCTCATTCCCTATTGTTCTCATTCCCTCCCCTTCCCCTTATCACTCCCCTCCACTACCCAGTTTGTCCTGTGGATATCATCTAATTTCTCTTCCCAGGGTGATCCATGCTTCCCTTGTAGGGTCCTCCTTATTACCTAGCTTCTCTGGAACCATGGATGATTTTAGTCTGGTTATTGCTTGCTTTACATCTCATTTATAAAATCAAAACATGAAAAATACATTATGTATGCATATATAAAATAACTTTCATACTGTATAAATTTTGCTATTTCTTGTAGAAAGATTAAAAGGAAGGGTATGTCAATATTTGTAATGCAAAAAAAATTTGCACCTCATAGTAACATCCTTTACAACTAATTAAAACTGTTGGCTGGGCGGTGGTGGCACACGCCTTTAATCCCAGCACTCACTCGGGAGGCAGAGGCTGGTGGATCTCTGTGAGTTCGAGGCCAGGCTGGACCGACAGCCTCCAAAACAATACAGAGAAACTCTGTCTCGTAAAACCAAAAAAAAAACTGTCAAATAGTTAGGAAAATAAAATAAACTATAAATGCTAGTTTGAAATTAAAGTTAGATCTAGGACTCATTGTAGCTGGTGAAAGAAGTTTAGGCTGCAGGCAAACCTCTCAGTTCTACAGTGCATGAAAGACGCTTTCAAAATGCTCATGGCCTGATACTACGTGAAGACCCATGTAAACCCTCAAGTGATTTGGAGATTTATGAAGAGAAGGGAGACTGTTCTAAACTCAAGCAGATACTTCAAAGAAAACTAATCCTATGCAGCAGACATTAAGGCTGGATGCCCATGCTCCTACTGTCTTATTTTGTTCCTCTCCTTTGGTTCACATTACCTATCTCTCATTTGCTCTGTCTCTCATGGTGCTGACTTCTGTCAGTCAGGATGGCACAGGATTTCATGTTCATTTTATACTTACTACAACCTTGTACTCCAAATAATGCTGCTTCCACATTTAATGCAAGCATTTAGAACAAATCAACTTCAGATTATTTTAGTTCCTCCTTCAATTTCACTCACTTCTTAAAAACCATTTTTATTAATTATTTGAGAATTTCATACATGTACATGATGTGTTTTGATCATAGCCACACCCTCTCTCCTTCCCCTTCTACTCCTCCTGGAACCCATCCCCAGCCATTTTTAACCTACTGAGGCCAATTTCACTAGTAGTAAATTAAGAATGTTTGTGGGGGTAGGACCACCCCTAGAGCAAGGACATTTTGTCACTAACCTGGAACTTTAGCAAACCAGATATGAATTAGTATCTGGGGTGAATACAAAGGAAGATCAATGACTCAATTTATTCCCATGGCACAGCCTCCAGACTGCGGCCATAAGTTCTGTATTGAGTAACAAGTCAAATAATTGTATTTGGCCCATTCATTCCAAAACAGGAATGTACCTGTATACTTGAAATCATTTGAACTTTAGAGTTTTAGACATCTCTTCCATTCTGCCTATTGAATTGACTTTTCAGATCCCACTTTTAAAATTTTATTTGTGAGTGTGCAGTATATGCGTGTGGGTATATTGTGTGTACAGATATGCTCACCCCTGTGGAAGGACAAAGACTTATGTTAGGGTGGCTTTCTTGAGTTGTTTTTCCATATTAATAATTAATTAACTTGTTATTTTTGAGACAAAGTCTCTCACTGAACTGAAGCTTGTTATTTCTGCTAGGCTGACTGTCCAGTAAGATACTTGTATCTCCAACCCCAAATTATTGAGTTACAGGCCAGCACCATACATGTCAGGCTTTCACATGGGTGCTGAGAATCCATCGGATTCAGATCTCATGTTTGTGTAGCAAGTACTTTTCCTTCTGAGTCATCTCCCAGGAGCATCAGAATGCCCTTTAAATTTCCAGTTCAGTTCTTCCTTGAATGTCGAAAACTCTGCCCCTCAGTATCCTCAGTTTTGGGTAAGAACAGCATCCATGCTGCACTGTGCTTGCTATGAGGATGGAGTGAGCCGAAGCACAAGCATTCAGTTCAGGCTGTGGTGTGTGGCTAAGCTTTTCGCTACTGTTGCTACAATTACTGATGTTCTGCTACAGCCATGAGCCAGACATATCAAAAGACTCCCATGATGCTGCATCTCTGCATCCCTCTCCACACACGGCAGAGTTCTATTTGCATTTCTGCTAAATATTGGTCTCTATCAATTAGGCATAGCTGACCTATTGAGACTCTACAGCAGCCTCTAAATAAATGTCTGCTCTATTTTAAAGTTGACATCATTGGGAGAGAAAAGGAACTGGAAGATGGAGAGATGGCTCGGCAATAAAGAGCACTGGCTGCTCTTCCAGAGGACCTGCATTCAGTTCTCAGCACTCACATGCAGTTTACAACCATCTGTAACTCTAGCTCCCGGGGATCCAATACCTTTTCTGGCCTTGTAACGTTCTATGAGAAGGAAGTGCACAGGCATACATGCAGGAAACACTCACGCGCACGCATGCACACACAAATACACACACACGCACACATATACACATGCACACACACATATACACACGCGCACACACACAAGATAAATATTTTTAAAAAGAATTATAAGGTAAGGAGGGATTAATAAGCTCATATTTTCAGGTCTGTATTCAGATTCTGTTTTTCATAGAAAAAAAGACAACTCCTTGCTCTCCTTTCTCTCTCCTTGCTCTGTTATGATAGCCTTTGCCTCTCCTGGTTAGATTAGTTTCTGGCACATGCAGTTTCCTGCTGTTCCTGCTTCCTGAGACCATGACAGCAGCTCAGATCTGACACTGGCAGAAACTGACTCAGAAAACATCTACAAGCACACAATCCTAACATGAGTGCAACAGGACTGAGGCATGGTATTGCTGCTCTGAGAACTTTTTTTTAGCTAAATGTGCATACACCACACAACCTAGCAAGATAGCAAGCAGGTGCTTAAGTCAAACAGAAGTTCGTGCTTAAACAAAAACCTTGAACCGTGGCCATGTAAGGGAATAAATAGATTACCAAACCAAATGGGCACTTGACTGAAAGGGCCCTGCTTTAAATGATAACATACCCTTTAAATGATGAAAAGAGGAGCACATCGCATGATGAACTATGAGAGCAAGCTCTGATGAAGTCAGTATGCTGCTTAGAGTCTCCTCTTATGGGAGGGGCACAGGCAAACAGGCCCATCAGCAACATTAATGATGCAGGGGCAAGAAAATACTGATCATGTTTGTGGTCTAGGATTGGCATGAACTTGCTGGAATTCCAAGCACCGACAAGCACATAACAATCCAATATCATACCTTGACTGAAGACAGTGAGCACTAACTGCAATTACACAACACTGTATTCAGGGTAAAGACAAGATCCTTAAAATCTGTTATAGAAACTAACATTACATGACCTTCTCCTCTGTACCCTGGGCACTCTTCCTTCCAGTATCATGAATACAGAATTACTCTACTCTTTGGTCACAATGCTTCATAAATGCTATTTTTCACCTATCTGAAATCTCTCATTGCCTTGATGACTTTCCATTCATCCTGACATCTCACCTGCAATACCTGCCAGTCTTTGTTCAAACTTCCCACCCTCCCCCCCACCCCCACTTTCAGTATAGTGTCCCTTGGTGCATGCTCCTGAAGGAAACATCTGTCCTTGTCATTGATTTCATAGCTACTGCTGTCATAGGCATTCATGTATCCCCCCCCAAAAAAACAATAAAACAATGCGTAAATTTAAATTTCCAAAAGTTATGCTAGAGTTTGAGGAGTTGTCCTTGCCTGACTGTTGACTGGCTTTTGAGAATGTAACAGTATCATAAGTTCATGGTACTTTATTTTGTTGGAAATAAGCATAAATAATATGTAGGCAAAGGACTAAAGCATGGCTCACAGTATGTTTTCATAGTGTGCTCACTTATAGGAGTATAAAACACTTCTACAGAACATTGGAACAGTCTGCGTGTGCTAAGGCTCTCAAGGCAGCACGGGATGGAACTACGAGTTTCAGTTGTGTTAGGCAAGTGCTGGATCAGTGAGCCACACTCTGACCACTTCTCCTGCATACAGAGGAAGTATAAGTATTCAGTTCCTACTTTTGGTCATGTCTCCTTAATAATACAGTAGCAACTGAGAATGTACCCTTGAGTTGGCAAATGCAGATATTTTATACAGCTTTCTCTGTCCTTTGGACAAGTAAGAGTGCCTTTTTCATCACTAGCGATTCTTTTTCCAACACAACACCACCCAAGAGTATCTCAGAAACACTATTATGCCAACTTGATTCAACTGTAAGCTTGAATATATATGTATCCACACATCTGTTTGTGGTAAAACAGGGCATACATAATGTAAAGGAAGTATTCCCACTCATGCTTCAAAGCTGCGTGGTAGTTGATTTAAAAGAACATCTGTCAATGTTCCTAAACCAGCTTTTATTGATTGCATTTCTCATTGTATTCTGCTTTGCTCGTTTTTCTGCATTTGTTGTATTATCTACTTACTCATTATACCCTTGAAAATTAAGGACTTCAAGGTGCCAGATTTTAGAAGCTTAGAGTTAATGGTCAATTATTGAAAAAGTAGTTACTTCTCGGCACTTAGATTATTAGTGTATTTTTTAATGCTAATGAGTTCTATGAATACTCACTTTGTGGACAATAATTTGGAAACCCTCCCTTAATTAAAAGATACCTTGGTAAAACTAGAGCAGCCAAACAGAATTGTTCGTAGCAGCCAGGTAAATAGGATGGAGATCCACTTTCTGGTGCCTTTTATCAATATTTTCTCCATTCATAGTTAAGTTCAGGGTCTGTCTTCTCAAACTATCTCCATGCCCTCATTAACAGTAACCGAAGATGTGCATTTTGTGACTATGTTTGAGTTTTCTTTCCCATTCATTTTAGCTACCTTAATGTCAGTTTCACTCACTTAATGAAAAGAAACCGTTTTGTATAATAATTCCTAAGACTTTTCAGAGAAATTATAATCCAGAAGTTGTTTGGTTGTCCAAAATTATGAGAGCTACAAACTAGATATCCAACTTAACTAAATTCTTTGTATCTTAGACTTAGCTGCATGGGCTTGGGATGCAGTTCAGTTAGTAGAAGGCTTGCCTAGCATGAACAAAGCTGTGAGTTCAATTCCCAGGACTGCATGAACTGGTCATGTTTTCAAACCTATAATCCTAGCATTAGGAAGGTAGAGGCAAGAGGATCAGAAATTCAAGGTCCTCTTCAGCTATGCAGTAAATTCAATCCAGCCTGTGCTTCATGAGACTATCTCAAAAATAGGTTCATTAAGTTATTTCTATTGATGATGAATGTTTAAATTGCCTTTCAACTATAGTCATGATTTGCTTGATGACAATATATGTTCTCAGAAATTGATATTCAGACAATATTATCATTGTACAAGCATTATGCGGGATATTTTTAAACATAAATTGTATAGCCTAATGTACACTTATTATAACACATAGAAAATACCTCGTTGCTCTTAGAGCCGGGATGGTAGGGCATCCCATGGGCTGCTGTGAGTGTGCATGGCATACTGTTTTACAGTAATTTGCTTTATTAGACTATGTTAATTATAGGTAATGGGTTGCATTACAACATTTTTATACACAAACAATGTAAAAAAGGCAATTACAGATAGGGAGGCAAATTGTAATTTTTCCCCACTCTCAGAGGTAGCTGTTCTTCATAAATATTTCATTTCACTTCTTGTAGGTTGAACCTTACAAAGTTTTACTTAACATGAAAGAAATTGAAAAGTAATAATATTTAATAGTTCTTTCTTATAGACTATAATTCTGAAGTCAATGAGAGGGAATGTAATTTTCTATGTAATGACATATGAATGAAAAGGGAGAACAAGCACATATCCTCTACTTTATACTTCACATCATCTGCCCAGGAACTCAGTAAAACATGTTTTCACTACACCAACTTTTTGTAGTTTGCTAAAACTACCAGAGTAAGGGACTGGGCTATCATATAAACTTCAGCCTGTCCATAGACAAAGCCAGGGGCCCTTCGGTCGTTGTGCCCTGGTGTGGTTCAAAGGGGAGAGAAAATTCCCACCATTAAGGGCAGCTTATTATCTTGAGGATATATTAAAGAACCATTTGGCCTACAAGTCACTCACAGCATCTGGGCTTCCCTCCAATGTTCCTTGTTGAAGCATGGAGTTTGCATATTCTGAATAAATGAAGAGCCTTCTGCTTGGAAAACACAGGGTTGCTTTTAAAGATTTGAAGGTAAGATGACTTTTTGCTACAGGCCTTACTTACTCAATTATGTTTTGCTACTAGATGTCCACTAAGAGAGACCATGGGGTTACAGATCATTTCTCATTTCTGTGAGTCAGCCCACCACCTTGTCATTCTTTCTCTGGAGTTTTCTAAATCAGATATAGTAGAGTTGGACCCTTGCACTAAAGACATCTGAAAGAGTACCAAGACATAATTTGAATAATAAGTAAATAAGGTAACTTGAAGAATTGGAGAAGCCTTGGACCATCATATTTAGCATGGCATTGAGTAGGAAATTATGTTCCCATCATTAACCCTCAGGACCATCAAACAGAGCATCCTTACCCACCACGTTCAGAGGTAGGTCCTGGCCATCTAAGAAGAAACAGCTCCACATATATCTACTCCACTCTCCACATATGCTGGTCCCATGTACCAGAAATGATTATTCCTGTGAAACTTGCTAGGGCTTGCAGTAGCTTTCAGCAGCTTGCTTTAATCACAGTAGGCAAAGTGGAAGGCTGAGTGTGTACTGGTGGTTTGGGGAATTTAATCAGCCCAGAGCTTTGTAAGCGTTATGCAAGCTGAACTGCATTCCAAGATGTTGGAAGGTGGTGGTGGTGGTGGTGGTGGCGGCGGTGGGGGCAACAGCGGCAGTGGCAGCAGTGGCAACAGCAGCAGTGATGGTGGTTTAGAGACAGGCACTCACTATGCAACTTGGGTTGGTTTTCATCAAACTGCTATGTTGCCTAAGATAGAGTAACAAGGGTTCCTGGCAAGGAATCATGTTGAACAAAAGTAACTGGTATCTTGTTGCAGAATATGAGGCCCCTCAGCATCATCCAGGTGTCTATACTAATTCATTGAAATAAAAAAATTGAATTTTCTTTATATGCACTAGCCTAGAACATGACTCAAGTGTTGAAAAAACCATCAAAAGTCTATGCATACTAGTAGTCTAAATAACCTCTAGGAAGGAAATTATGATCAAAATGGAGCTAAGTCTACTACAGTCTTTTTTTTTCTTTACAAGTAAGGCTTCCGGGTACATATAGTTCATATAGTTCTCAACAGAATTTGATTTATCACTTCCCACAACATTTGGGTATCCTTTGTTAATATCAGACATCTGGGACCTTGAAGAGTAGAGCAGTATTTATTCTTGGCATACAGATGGACTCTAGGAACCCATGCCACGTGAAAGTGATGCTCTCTCAGCCTGGACACATGGGGGAGGTCCTAGGCCCTGCTCAGGATGATGTGACACACTCTGAAAATCCCTCATGGAAGCCCTTGCCCTCCCTGGGGAGCGGAGGGGGGGATGGAGTAGGGGTGAGAGGTTGGGAGGATTGGGAGATGGGGGAAGAGGGGAGAGAGAGGGAACTGAGAGTGACATGTGTAAAAAGTTAAATTAAAAAATATGAAAAAAAAGATGAGACCTTTTAGGAGGAAGAGGTACCAAGAATCTCACAGCCAAGATGAGTATGACACAGTACAGTCAAAGATCATCTTATGTTTCCCAAATTCTCACTCAAAATGTATTGAAAAATAAGCATTCCCTTAAAAGGAAACAAAGGGTCTAGGAATAGACATATAAAATTGACATTTTCTCACAATGAAATATTATTCTTCAGTAAAATCTAGTGAACTACTGATAAACACTTGGTATAGTTGAACTAAAAAACATTGTTAGTCAATCACACCCTTAAAAGGACCCAGGGGTCTAAGAATGGACATGTAAAATGAATACTTTCTCATGATATATATATATATATATATCATAGCCAACAATAACAATAGACGTCTTGTGTCTTCCTCTGTTGCTCTCTGCCTTGAGACAGGTCCTTCAGTGAATCAGCCTCACCATTTTGACTAGGTTGGTAGACCAGAAAGCTCTCCACATATGTCTGTTTCTTCCTTCCAATTCTGGGGTTATAAAGACAAGCAATCATGTCTGATTTTTTTGCAGGTGGATGCTAGGGATTTGAATTCAGACCCATGTCCCCATACTTTCTTATCATTTTACTTGTATATGCACAGAGAAAAATTTTCAAGAAGATTGAGTCCAAACAATCACCTAGAATCCCTTTTCCAAAAATATTTTTAAGCTACCAGTAGAATTAATTTTATGTATAGTTAGTTAAAATATCTATGCCTTTGACTTCTCTATAGCTTCCACCACTGTATGTTCCATCACAAACTGCTCAAACGCCTCTTTGAAATGTATTTTTAAAATTTTGACAATAAAAGGAAGCAAAGAAGTTTGACAGCCTTGAGTGTAAATAAAACTTGTGTTTTGTATGATTGCTGCAATTATTTTGAAGAAATAACTGTATACAAATGCAATATCATCCCAAAGAGTCAAGTGTGTCCCAGAATGGCTGACAACATGACAGCATGTGGCACTGATGGAAAAGTTTTCCTTTTGGTATCATCAGCCTAAACTACTAATCAGAGAAAATGTGACATTTTAAGAGGATAAATTGGGTTCAGGGTCCTGCATCTAGCAGACATCTTTTGCTTGCAGGAAGAAGACAGACAGTTTTTTTCTCTTTGAAAGCATTGTAGGGATCAGCATTTTGATACTGTCAAATTACGGGATCTTGTCATAGCTCCCATGGGCAGATGGCTGCATTGTTCAAAGCAGCTGAAAAGGAGCTGGTTGTTTTCAAAAATAAACCCTAAGTATATGTTTGCTCATAAACAACATTCAAATGTCTAAATCTTAAAGGCAATTTGACATCCTGCTTTTAATGAACTGTTCATAAAAACCATCTCTATAAGAAAAAATTTTAGCTGACATCAAGAGACATGGAAACATTCCTAGCAGAGAAAGTCAAAGATGCCATCTCCTGGCTAAAATCCCTGTTGTCATCTAGCTTTCTGCCAGTGACTGCTCATGGTGGGGTACACAGCAGGGTGGTTTCTCCTTACTGTTGCATTTTTCTGTCTGAATAGTCCAAAATGTTGGCTGGAATTAATGCAAAACAACCTAAACTGTCCATACACAATGTAGATTTAACACTGACAGCCATCATCAGTTCTTATGTGTTCTCAATTAAATTCCAAGTTCAAACTCATTTTTAACCCAATACAACATTACTGGTTTCATCTGACTTCATCTGTAAAATCATTTGATCTGTAGTTCCATTAAATTTATTTTACAGCACATTGTTTGAGTAGATCTTAATGTCACCTCTTTATCACATCAGATTTTCACTACACACGCACAAAATTACTAGACAACAAATTTCATAGGCATGGCTATGCCAACCTGTATCCCCATTCCTGAAGCTGGAACAGAGCTGGAGGTCAGAGTCAAGGTGCTCACTGGACACCAGCATAGCTGAAAACAATGAGATAAAAACAGGTAAATTTCACATTCATTAAAAGCCCCTCTTTCAATATAAAAGGCATAGAAAAACAGGAAGAAAGGCAACATGTTCACCTTACAAACACACACTATAATTGAGATCACTTGCCTAAATAATCCACACTAAAAAACAGCATATTGTCTATAAACATTCATAGTTTTTCTATATATAAAAATAACTTTGGAGAATATTTGTTTTAATTTTAGAAAGATCAGATCACAGCATGGCATCATTCTCTTGCTGACACTTATTCCTACAGTTTCTGTACTAACAACAAGTACATCAGAACAAGCTAAGAGACAATGGTACAGTATGTGAATATAACTTTAGGAGTCCAACAATGGAGGCAGAATTGCTGAGCATGCTCAGGGTGAGCAGTGTCTGGGCTCCCTTGGGAAATTCTGTTTCAATCTGGTTCAGCCAATTGCAAGCAGCAGATGTAACAAAGAGCTCGCACAGACAGACCCAAGCAAATGCATGCTATATGAAGAATAAGCAGCTTGAGTTCCAAGAGAAACATGACTGCTTTAATATCTCTTCATTACCAATTATTGTCCTCAACATCTTGGTTTTTTGTTCGTTTGTTTGCTCACTTGCTTGCTTTGCCTGTGCCTTTAGCAAATCTTCATACATAGAAGGGGAGAGCTAGTCTAAGTACTTTACCCATTGTCAGTTGCTAGATTAATGTTCCTCCAGTTAATCCTCCTAGGAGGTCTCTACCATTCTCCTGTCCTTATTATAAAACAACCATGCTCTGGCTCCTTTAGTTCATCACTTAAAACAGGAGAGGTGACTGGGGTATACTTACCTCCTGAGACAGGGCTTCCACTTCATTCATTAATCCATTCACACTGGGCTGGAACATTGCTTAGCAGTTAAGAATACTTGCTTCTCTTTCAGAGAACTCCATCACCCACATACAGTTCAGAATGGCCTGAAAATCCAAGAGCAGGTGGTACAACACGCTACTCTGGCCTCCAGGGGTACCCAATCTCAGTTGTGTACACACACACACACACACACACACACACACACACACACACACACATAAATAATTTAAAAATAAAGAATTCACTAAGCGTCTACCAAGTACTAGGCGCTATTGTAAGCAGTGAAAACCTAGAAACAGTGTCTGGTTCATGTGCACATCTGATAAAGGACAAAGGAAGACAGACCATGTTCAAGGAAATGGAAATTCTGTAAACATAACCTGCTTTTGCAAGCAGCTCCTTCCTGGGCCCAGGCTGCATACTTGAATTTGCTCACTCAGGTATTTTGCTGAGAACTAAATGCTCTGTAGCATTTAATCAAGGAAGGAGATGAGCCAGCATAGGAGTTATGCATTGATGCCCACTAGCTGGTATCTCCTGCAACCCCAGCTCCCAACCCCATCACCATCACAAAATGTTCTCCACATTTTGTGGATAACACCGGAACACAAAAATCCCTTGACTTCATAATTTAGTCACACAGAACTAGTTTAACCATACCCTCCACAGATCTTCATTTTACCAAAAGTTTCCATCACAAGCTCCAAGCTGTCAGTCAAACTGGGAAATATTCAAAGCTCTCTCAGCACTTGTAATGTAGAGTGTAGCATAAAATGTTGATTTCCTCTTTCATTCTACTCCTTTAAAATGCTAGAATGTGCTCAAAAGTACTATTTCTTTGGGGTTCAGAGCTCTAGCTTCTCCTCCCCTTGAGCTTAATGCAAAGCCTCTCGCCAGATTGCTCAGTAGATGTAGATCACGGAAAGATCACCCATTCATTATAGGAACTTTCCCCTTGTGCTCACCTCAAATCTGTCTTCTCTGGGATGCCATTTGTGTCTGGTCCAACACTTCCAGCATCCTTCTCCCATCCACATAGCCCTTCACCTTAACCCATCTCATAATGTTGCTCCTCGTTTTAGGATGTGTTCTCCTTCCAGGTACCTAACTCCACAAGAACAAGAAGAGCACCATGCATTGTCTGTCTTCTGAGCACACAGCCCAAAGACCGTATGCCTCAAAGCTTGATGCTCCATACCTACCATTTCCTAACTCTTCAGTATAAAGATCTTTATTCTTATTTAGGGGCCAGCATGTATGGATGACTAAATCCCAAGGAAATAACCTGAAGTAGCAGGGAGTTAGATTTGTAAACAGCAATCCAATCACACGGGCCATGTCAACAAGAAGCAGATAACTGTAAAACACTCATGGCTGTGCTTGCAAAGGTCTTTGAATATACAGAGGTCCTACTTCCAAATCCCTGGACTTAGGACAAAAAAAACATTCTCAAATGATTATATTGCAAATTTTTCAAGAGGTAGATATTTTAGCTACAATTTCTATTCAATGTATATTGTTTTACCCCTAAACTTTTCCCAGGCATTTGTGAGGTCTGACACCAGGAAAATCGAATAGAATAATAATTATGAGATACAGTCTATGTGGCTTTAGGCCATTTCACATATACTTAAAGTATTTGTAGCCACCTGCAAGAAGAAATGGCTCCCAAGGATATTCTTGCCATAGAAAGGGACAACTCAACCAAACACTATGACACGATGGAGTCAGATCAGAGATCATAATCATGTTAGTACATACTCCACTTCTCAATACTCCAAGCACAAGTATTCAGTGAGCAGAGTTAACCTATGTAGAATTCCCAGCCATCAGCCATGAAAAATATGAATACAAAATTGGTTTTTCAGTGATGCGAAGTCAACCCAAAGTCTTCTCTGGGAAGGCATTTACCCATCACTCCATCATCAATATTTATAAATGTGATACGCGTTTTTCTTCTGTTCATCAGAATCTAACAAAATTATTATTCCAAGTTCTTATGTTTAAAAGCACAAAATTATAATAATACTATTAGTAATAATATTATAATAACACAAACATGAAAGGAACTGTGTGACAGCTCCCCACTAAAATGAAAATTAAACCAAAAAAGAGTGTAAGATTTTATAAATATGAATTTGAGTAGCTGAAAAATATTCACTAAACCATATTAAAAACAATACTGGGTTATAGCTTTACTCTCAGTGGAGAAGATACAATCCTAAAACTGCTGCCAAAAAAAGAGGTGGTTCAAGAATATATAATCAGAAATTAATGTAAGGGTGTTATAGGAAAGTATATTAGGTATTTAAAATACCATCTTTCTGGAGGTTTTCAAAGTTTTCACATTTGGAAGGTTTTCTCCTCCCCTCCCTCAGTGTATGTGTAGAGGGGATCCTCATATTCCACTTTTGAGACAGGGTCTGTCGTTTCTTCTCTCTTGCTGGACCAGAATCTTCTGGGAATTCTCCTGTCTCTGCCTGCAATCTTGCCCTAAGGGTGCTGGGACTACATATGTACACTAGGCCTTGAAGTCAAGTTTCTATCACAAGCTGTGTACCCACTGGACCATCTTCCCAGTACCTACATTTGAATTTTATTCATATTTTATTAATGCATATTTTATTTACAGGATATTTGTTTTCATATTTAATAAAATCTTGTTATTCCTTTTCTTGAATAAATTATTCATCAGTGTGTGTGTTTATATAGTATATATAAAATCCTAAAAATCCTTACTCAACATCCTATAGCAAGGTAGAGAAAAAAAATATTCTATGCCAGATATAAGCAGGTTGTTGACATATATCAGGAAAATATCATAATGTCATATCACGGCCCACCAAGAATGAGCAAGTTTGTCTTCTTATAACTGAAGCTTGTATTAGAGGGCAGATAATCACTAGGCTAGATGGCTTTCACTGGTCTCTGTTTTACTTTTGTCCACTGTGATACTTAATAATGAGAGTTTTGTGATTTGCCTAGGAAAGGTAATGACCTTTTTTAAAGATGAGTGGAGAATCGTCAAATTAATTCAACATCTGCAGTGCTGACAGTGTAGTATCAATACCCCTGAGCACTAATGGATATTGAGCCAATTTTCCAAGGTCAAAGTTCCAATTACTATGTGAATCCTCAAATGGTTCTAGATTGTGAACCATTTCTGACTCCCATCTACTGTGCTTGCATTGCATTATCTGCAAAGGGACACATGTCCCATGACTCCCAATTTTCCATTCAGAGTGTCCTGAGGAAATAGAGTTTAAATAAATATGAAGGAGCATCTCATGGTCTTATGTCTCCCCAACACCCAACAAGCTGTTAGAACAAGTACCTACTATACCATTGAATGCACTGCTGGGGGAGGAGGGTCATAAAAGCCCATAACCTCTCATCTGGAAGCAGAGCAGTAGTGGTCTCTTTCACGCTCCAGCAGAGTATGAAAGATGCTTGTTTCTAAGGCCTTCAGTTGTGAACCATTCTTTTCTTTTAATCTCAAAAAGAAAAGGATGGATTCTGAGAAACAATGATATTGTAGAAACCAACTGAAATCAGAAGACTCCACAGATCTAAGATTGCACGTTACTAAAATTCTGGATGATGCTCTGTTTTACATATTCAAAACAAGATGTCAAGAATAAAAACATTGGAGAATTTTGATGAATATAAACCTCATTCCTGTCATCTCATTTGATATAATCATTCTAATATTTTATTTCTAGCACTTCCTTTTCTCCCAGGCTGGGCTACAGTCAGCTCTTTCTCTCTCCCCTGACAGTATGTTTTACCTCCAAGCACTACTCCTGCCGTTGATGGACATCCTCCTTGTTCCCTGCTGAATGGAATCTTCCAACTTTCATAGACCCAACTTTCCTCCTAGAAATTTATCATTAATTCTCTCTCAACCCCATTGCTCAGAGTTTTTATCTATCTGTATGTTGCGTTTGAAATTTGAAAATTTAATTGGAACAAACTATTTCAATGTTGTTTGAAAATCATATTTAATAATATAACCATTATTTTAAACTAACTGATTAAAGCATTTATATAACATGAACAACTAAGGAGAAACCTTTATAAAACTAGATAAACTAAAATAAGTTTAGTACCCAGGCATTCACAAACCCATTATCACATATGTACTAGGAGAAATGTAGACAATTACTCATGACTTCTAAACTGGGTCTCAGAGCATTACAGGTCTCTTTGCTTGGCTTCTTTTCTTTTCTTTTCTATTTCACTGGATTCAATAATAACAAAAACATGAAGAATTTGCTAGGACACAGAAAAAACCAGGGATTGCTCAACTATGTTGGTTTATGAAAGGAAGATATTTGCCATGACAATTTAAGCATGTGAGAAGGGGGCTGGAAATCTTTGTAGAGACCCAAAGTGAAGTGATGACCTCTATGACAAGCTATATAAAATTCCCAAGACTTTAAAACAATCTCTACATATGTATGTGTGTTAGGATGCTTTTTTCTAACAGGATGGATAGATTTTTCACATAATTGATAGTTTTGTTTTCTTTTACAGGTCTGCTTTGTGAATCTGGATGTAAACAAGGATGCCTGCAGCACAGAGCACCTGCAGCAGGTAAGAGCTGGACCTGGAGCCCTCCAGGAGCCTGTGAGGAAGGCTAGACTATGTGATGCTCTTCTGTAGAAGTGTAGATGGCTTCATCCCTGCCCATTTCCTTAACCTTGCTCTGCAGCTTTTCAGGCTCTTGCCCCATTATATGTTTGAGAGTCACTTTTCCCTGCCCACAAAACTGTTCACGGAGGTACCTCCCCTCACCCATCAACATCCTAATATGACTATCCTGTCCTTTCTTCATTTTCACACCACAGTCTGGCCTGACTTTTCCTAGGTGTCTGATAATTCAGGTGAAGGTAGCCATCCCTTTCCTCTGGTTCTCAAGATTACTATTTCCCAATCTGTCAATCAAATCTTGTCTCAACGGTGTTTTCCTTGTCTAACCCTCATCATGAGCTTGAATATTTTGCACCTCATGACAGCCAATGTGCCCAAGCTCATCCAAGGTTGAGCCCTGATGTGAATTATTGGCTGCATTAACCTGTTGAATGTCTGTCTGTTCAGTTCTATAGAAGCTGAGCATGCCTGTGGTACAGGAAAAAGAATTCAGTAATGTCACAGTTTGTCATTACATACTCAAATCTGAGAGGTTTGACCTCGTTTGCTGTAACAGCACATTGGCAGTTGGATTATCACACAATAATACACACATGCTTCACTCAGTTGATACTAGTAGCCCAGTTATTCAGGACCCAAGCACAGTATATGCAGAACCTGAGATTACTCAGTGCTCCTACGTCTTTTTCTTGGTATAATTGAATCAAGTTACTCACAGGGATTACTCACTATAAACTTTCTCCAGGTTCCAAATATTGTTCCCTGTGTAGCACTAGTGGTTTCAAAGAAAATTGTGAATATAACTTTATTCGATGGAGTTATGTAGACTCCTTCAGAGATAGGACAGAAAGGGTGGAAGCAAAGCCCCATCATAGTAACTGTGTCCTCATAATTTATGGAATTACTTAAGAGAGTTTTCAGTTACAGCTTCAACACGTATAGATGATATGATTTGTACAAGTTACTTTCTTCTAGGCCATAGGCTATTTATGAGTATATGAAAGTGATTATGGCATGTCATTCACACAGGGTTCTGTTAAGGATTAAATAGAATAGGATGTCACATATACAGACTTAAACTGCCTAGATCATAGTTAAAGCAAAATCAGTATTGTATGTGATTTTTTTATTATTGAGTTTATCAGAACAGAAGAATACTAGTAAAGTAATTCCTTTAATTCACATTTAAAGATGAAAGAATATTTCCAAACTAGTGTTTATTCCTATTGTGTAATAGTAATTACCAAATGTTAACTTTGGAAAATTCAAAACCAGAGTGTTTTTAAGTTTAAATTTTCTATTCCAATCTTAATTTTTATTATCTAATTTCAAACAGTTTCTTTTCTAGATTTCACGGTTTTTAATGTTTTTATATTTTGAGATTATACTATAATTACATCATTTTCTACCTCATCCCTCTCATCCCTCAATTCCTCCCCAGCACATCTGTTATCTGTTTTTGATTGTTGTTGTTGATGATGATGGTGGTAGTGGTGTGTGTGTGTGTGTGTGTGTGTGTGTGTGTGTGTGTGTGTGTGTGTGTGTGTTATGTTTTAAGGAATGACCATTTGGTATCAGATAGTTGTGTTCTTCCCTGGGGAGGGCTATTTATTTATCCTGCTCTCGGCATTCCTTAGTTGCCTGCAGTCCTCTGTTGGGTTGAGGCCTCCTGAGCTTTCTCCCTTCCCTGTTACCACATATATTGGTGTCATCCTTTTTCAGGTCAGGTTAGGCCGTCATGATGGTCACACTTCATGGGTAGCTTCTCTGACATTTCTAGGAGAAATAATCCCACAGCGAACTTCTTGTTACTCTGCCTCCCAAGGTTTTTTGCCTGCCTCTTCTACAATGATCCCTGAGTCTTAGGTTGTGTTGTAAGGGTCTATAGACTAAATAACAAATACATTTTGCAGATGGAACAGTTTGGAAGTATTATTTTAGAAGTATAAAGGAATCCTCTGAACTAACAAAGTCTTATCCTACAGAAACTGCTCAACGTTTCACCAGACCTTCCAAAACTCATCAATTCCATGAATGTCCAACAACCGAAAGAAAATGAAATTGTCCTCCTAAGTGGGTTAGCCTCTGGAAACCTCCAGGCAGATTTTGATGTTTCACAGGTAAGGAGCATAGTTCTCAATCAACTATTCACTTAGTTATAAACTTTTCTGTAGTCAGATAGATATGACTCCAAAACATGAGCTTTAGTGGAAGAGTCAACAAGGACTCTGTATTTGATAGCAGCCTTTATCTCTGTTTCTCCCACATAGCATCACTCAGAGCTTGATAGACTTTTTTCCCTCTGCATCAGTTCTCAGATCCACAGTGTTGTTTCACTGGGGCTTAAGCAGGTCCTTTCTATTCTACAAAGCCTAGCTAAATAGTCGATTTCAGAATTTTCTACCCATTTAGGAAAAAGTCCAGAATTCTAGTATATATCATTTGATTGATCATCACACCATCCAATAGTATCATTCTTCTGGGGCTTATTTACTCCTTAAAAATACCAAATTAGGCAGGATTGTAAGTAAGGAATTCTGGGATGGAAATGGGGAAGTATGATAGACACAGGGAATAAAATCTCAGAAGAAAGAATGTCATTAAAAATAAAGCAGGAATGGAAACATTATATATTCTGATATATTCCTCTTCGCTGTTGTATAAACCATCACAACACTACTTTGAAGAAAGAACTTGAAACTTTTAGTCAATTTGCAAGAAAAGTATACACAAGGTATGTTGTAATAGCACATATGATGGTTCAAAATTAAACTAATGAGCATTTGTTTTGCACCAAACATCAGAAACCCAGAAAACCACCCTTTACTCAGTCTTGACTCCAGAGACTTAGTGCAGATCTCTACCCCTAGTCTATTTGAATTTTCTAATTAAGACATCAACATAATAATATTTTTCATTATCTCCTGCTACCATTTATGTTGCATAATTAATTTAAATAATATTAAGTAGCCAATAAGAAATTATCTCAGCCCATAACTGTGACAAGTCCACATGGTTCCAGTCGACAGACATTTGGGCTGCCTTTTATGGTAGCTGTCTGACTGTCCTGCTTTGTACCTCACAATATATTTTGTGTTTAACAGTCAGAAGATGTCTGGTAATTTTCAAGTTAGTGGGCTATGTCTAACTTGGTAAGAAAGGAAATCAATTCAGATGAAAGAAATAGTTAACTGTTTTTCACCACTTGGCATGAAGAAACACAGGTTTGTGGGTTCAGTAAAATCGACACACCATTGCATCTCCAGGTCTATGCACATGACTTCCTTGAAGAAGCATGCCACAATTTAGTGTAAGTGGGTTACAGTTTGAAATTATACATTTCAAAAGAGCACCCCAAAAAAGGCTGAGACTTCAAGTTCACATGCCACACGTTGGAATGCAAGGTTGTGTGCCACCATCCTTGAGAAACAGTTCAAATCACAAATGTGCAGAGCTAAATACTAGCCCTGCAAACTAGAAACTTCTGAACCCTAATGCAAATGATTGACTTCTTTATTTTAAAATCATCTTTCCTACAATTACTCTAGTTACAATATTCAACCAAAAGCTCATATATGGCAGACAGATAAGCAAAAGCTAAACTACTTCAGGAGCTAGCATGTGGGCATCCATCTGTATGTGTCCTGTTGTATGGCCTTGTGTTCCCTACTAATAAACACACAAGCATTAGACCCAGTTGATGCCAGTCACAGATGAGCATAGGATTGAAATGTCTTTTAAAAGTGGCCATTCAGACATAAAATATTTATTCCCAAACAACTCTAATTCCACTTAAGGATTGAATTTCTCCCCTGTCCATTAACTTTTATTTCCATTTGGAGATATTTCCCCTGAAGTCTGCTGTAAATCCACACATTATTGCTATTATTAAAAATGAAACTGTAGTGGCTGGGGCTCAGTGGAAAGAGTGCTTGTTGTGGAAGCATAATGGCCTAAGGTCCGAGCCCTGGAACTCACGTAAAAGACAAGTATTTCAACAATATAGCTATAATCCCAGTGCTGGGAGGTGTGAGTGTAACAGTGGCAGGTCCTGGGGTCTCACTGGCCCATCTAGGCAAAACGAAAACCTCCAAGTTTCATGACAGACCCTGTCTGAAAAAAATGGAGATGGAGAGTGGTAGAAAATGACAAATGACAGCCAGCATTAACCTCTAGCTTCTACATGTATAGATTATGACAAGAGCACTGACACACCTGTGAACATATACATATATGTATATGTAGACATATATACACATGCAGAGAACTGTGCACAGTCTTTTCCTTTTTGGTTTTTTTTTTGGTTTACTAGTTATCTGTTCAGGAAAGGAACAATTAAAACTTTTGCTTCTCTCTTTTTTTTTTTACTTTTGCAGAATTTTATTTCAATATGAACTCCGTTATTTTATAAGTTTAAAATACAGTAAAGGCTTCCAAAATTTCTTATCTTTATGTTTCCAGTATGTATACATGGGATTTGCAAGTCACACATACTGTTTAAATGCTATGTTACATGATATCCAAAGGTGTTTTATCTCCAGGATAAACTCTCTGATATCTTCTAAAATTCGAAAGTTTGATATAAGGTATGCTATAGTCTAAACATTTGTGAAAATTCTGATATGAATTTTCTAATGTGCTCCAAGATATGAGCAGCTACTAAACAAAAAAGACGATATATAGTGTCAAAACATTCATCATATTCACCCTGCCTGGGCACTTTCTTTGCAGCATAGAGGCTCTGATGTTCATTAAAGTATGAACACAAATTTAAGGATTTCACACAGTCTTTAGTTTGGCAAGGTTCTTCTCCAATGCACGTGCTTCCATGTCTATCTGGATTTGTGGAGTCAATAGAGGCATCCCCAGGACTATTGTGTCTGTAGTTATTAGAGTTTTCTGTAGCTTAACTTGTTCTATAAAGTGCACATGTAGAGGAGTCATGAAGAATTTTCCCAAACTGATTACACTGACAAGACTCTGTTTCAGTCTTCCCATATTGATGGGCAGGATCACATATGTAATAATTCTTTTGCTTCTCTTTTAATGGAAATACTATGAATAATGAAGATGAATCCTGAAGAACAGCCAGGTGGTCCATAGCTCTAAGTCTGAATAGTATTATCAGGTCTATCCCCATCATTTAGGTCCTTTTGGCATTGGCCTTTCCTGTGTGTTAATGCTGTAGACACCATCTGCCCTGTTTCAGAGTGTGTCTTTATATTTCACATAGACTCCTTCTTCAAGACAGCAATAACAATGTGAAGCCTAAATATAGTTGAGAAAACACTTGGCTTTATATCCAAAACACTGACAAAAAGTCAAAACACTTAGCTACTATCAAGATAGCAAATGGTAATGTTCTGAGAGAAAGGTCTCCATTTTATCAAGAGAGGTGGTCTGGAAGCCAGAGAACCCCTTCTATAAACCTTCAGCCAAACTTCTTCCTCACCCTAGGCCTCAACCTACCTCCAACCTCTGAGCATTTAGCCCAGGAAATACATTACTGTGATTTCTTTCCCATTTGACATGTAATTAATTTTCTTTGTAAAGCCTCTATCCAGTTTTATAAGCTAGTAGTGTTTTATCCATGGACCTGAGAACCATGTATTGAAACCAGCACCCCCTCTCTCATTCTAGAAGAGAATGGGGTCTAATATCTGTAGGCTTTTGGCCCCGAGATAGAGAGCATTGTACCTTTCCCTATGTAAAGCCAATTAGGAAACACCAATGACCTTAAAGCTCCATTGCTTTTAGTTTCGTTACAGTGATGGCCTGGGTTCTGTGTTCACTCTGTTTATTTCAATAATGTTGAAAAATAAAATCTTCCTGGCCTATTCAACTCTGAAAGCTTGTCTTTTGCTTTGATAAGAGAATTCTCAACTATATGATACAGCCAGTTGTTTTCTTTTAAGTAAAACTTTCTTCAAGATTTCCTGTGTTTCAAAATGTCATATGATGTTTTTTCAAACAGTTTGCTGGCAGGAGCTCTAAAGATATTTCTAATATTTTTAAGATCCATTTTCCTTTCTGTAGGAGAGGTTGGAAACAAGAAAATGGTCACTGACAGTTGTCTTTTTTGTCATTTTGGAGAAAGTGCCTTCTTGTCTCTCTGTTTTCAGTGCCCTTGGTTATCTGATATCTGCTTGGTTCAATGTGCAAGAGGAAACAGACCAAACAGTACCAACTGCATCATCTTTGAGATCAACAAGTTCCTAATTGGCCTGGAAGTGGTGCAGGAGCGCCAGCTCCACCTGGAGACCAATGTTTTGAAGCTGGAGGATGATACAAACTGTTCCCTGTCTTCAATCGAAGAAGATTTTCTTACAGCCTCTGAGCACTTGGAGGAAGAAATTGAGGTGGAGGAATACGGAAGTGGTAAGACATTGCTCGCAAAACAAGTGTGCTCCCCACCCCAGATTAGTCACCCTACCCTACAACATTGTCAGTGGAAAAGTCGAGAAAAGTTTCAGGCCATGTCAATTTTGCTGACTCATCACAATCTCTACCTGTTCAGGTTTGATGAGGCAACGATAGTAAGAGAACACTGGTGAACATGCTGACTAATGTATTTAAGACAGCTTAATGCTTGGATGGATACTGGCTCCCAAAAGATGCCTTAGGGATGCTGAGGGAAATCTGTGTGCTCTAAAGGGAAAGCCTCCTATTCATCAAGAGAAAGATTCTTGCTAACAGGAAAGTTGGTTTCCCCAAAACTTCCAGAAAAGCCAGTATTATCAACAGGAATCAAGTTGGCCTGGCTTGGATTGGAATCCCAGAACTTCACTTTGAGGCTCTCATATATAAGCTTCTCTCTGATCTCTTTTAAGCCTTGGTTTCCAAAAGTTAGTTAGTTAGTTAGTGGTGGCTGTGAGATTAGAGGGAATGGCCCAGCAAAGTGCTCAGCAGTCATTTACATGTGCTGATTCTTCAACAGAACTCAGCTAGTGTGTCCCTCTTCCCACTGTAAACCACAGAGAAGGGACATGCATGAAGTGTTGCATTGTTGCTGAGGCAGGTGCCGTACAAACTTCAGTGCAAATCTTTGCAACACAGCTCATATGAAGTTCTTCTTATAGACCCCACCCCTTCTTTTTCCCTTCCCCTGTGATGTAATTTCCTGTGTCACTTTCCCAGGGAAAAACGATGATAAGCCATCATTCCCAAATACCTTCAGCTCCCCTAAGCCCTGCATTTATGAACCACATGAAAAGCACATTATACAACAATATTCCATAACAAAACTCAACATCTATATCAGATTCACTTTAAGTGAGGCAACAGCCACAGCGTTTTTTTAAAGGGGGGGGGAAGGAGAGCAAATGTAGAAAGAAATTGTTAGTTTAGGCCCATTAGAATCTGCTATCCAAAAAGTAATATAGGTTGGTCCTCTATTTCTCTTTACTAGGTTTTGAAACTATAAACCTGTCAGTTAATATTTTGGAAGGCAAAAAGCCTAAGGAAGCGACCCAGGAAGGATGGGATTACCACAAGGAAAAGTCACATTGTGCTTTAGGGGAAAAACATGTTAGGAAATACCGTACACCCTTGATGAAACTTGAAGGATCAAAGGAAAACATAGCAGAGAACACAGCTTTGCAAAGTCTCAATCCTTCAGCTGGGGCATCCTGCTGGAAAAGTGAAGTTGCAGAGGGGAAAAAACAGCTCACCTCAAACCCCTCCTACCCTGAAAACATCAAAGGAGAAACAGAAACATCTCAGATGCTATACATTCCTAGGGACACTTATCTCTCCATGGTTAAGAAAGATGGGCTTTCCCAGTGTGGAGCTGTCACTGAGCAGAGCAGCAACCACAGTGACCGTGGTGGCATGGGAAACTCTCTTTCAGTTGTTCAAAATGGAGAAGCCACCGCAGGGGAGTATGCTACAAATTTAGCTGAATCAGTGCTGCAAGATGCCTTTATCAGATTATCTCAGGCACAACCAACACTCCCCAGGGAATCTTCAGTCAGCATCTCTGTGGGAAGTGCTCTGATTCCCAGTGGCTGTTGTACAAGAGATATGGTGGTACCTCGTTCGTGGGATGAGCTCCCCAAAATTGTCATTGTGCAGAGCCCAGATGGCAGTGACACTGCCCCAGAACCAAGTGTCTCTTCCTGGCCTGAGATGGAAGTTTCTGTTGAAACTTCAGGCATCTTTTGTGGAGAAGGCACCAGCAGACCCACTCAGAGTGCCCTAGAAGTTGCACTAGCTTGTGCGGCCACTGTCATTGGAACCATTTCCAGTCCACAGGCCACAGAGAGACTCACCATGGAGCAGGAATCCCTGCTATCCAGCTATGCCCAGAGAGACAGTGAGGTACAGCAAACTCAAGTGCCCCAAGTACTCATGGAACCTTCTATAACTGAATACTCCTTCCCATCAGCTCTGTGTGGCATGACACAGGTGGCAAGTGCTGTCGCTGTCTGTGGCCTAAGTGAAAGAGAAGAGGTGACATGTCCTGTAGCTCCAAGGGACCTCTTACCCACATCTGGGGCTTCTGAAGAAACATCCTCAATTGGCAGCTTAGTGATGGAGAGGAGCGCAGAGCTGGGGAAAGAAGCCATTGCAGGGGCTCTGCTCAGGGAGGCTGCTGGGGTTTTAGCACGGCCTGAAGCATACAGCAGCCTTGGAGACCTCTTGGACTCCGTGAAGAGGAGCATCATAGAAACCACTTCCAACACCCAGACCCTGTGCAAAGAAAACATTCAAAGGAATGAACTGGCACAGACCTTGGCCAATGTCATCCTCAAGCATTCCATTGATGAAGCTCAACAGAGAAACACAACAGCTCACCCCACCGACGAAAGGCAGCCCTATGGAACTCTGGACACCTTAATGGAGAGTGTGAACCAGCTGCTCCATAATGTGATCTGCTTCACATTCAAAAAGATGCATCATGTCGTCTCACTCGGGGAACATCCCAGCAGCCTCTCTAAAGAGACCATCAGGTGGACAGAGCCCGAAGCCTTAGGTTGCCAGTCATTTGATAATCAGGCTGCTGGTCAGGCATGGGCAAAATCCTCAGCATGCTCCAACGGCCATGCTCTTGGCAATGCCCGTGACACTGGCCTTGTCATCAGTGATCTTGAGGCTGGAGCTCCTAAGCAAAACAAGTGTGGATCAAGGCCGGGACTATTCAACAACCCCAGGCTGCAATCTGAATCCTCACGCGGTCATAGAGTGCTTGATTCAACTACTAAAACATCCCCCAAGGAAATGTATCTGAAAGGGATTGTAGGAGAGGATTCAAAGACCCCTCCCCACACACTCAGTTATGATGGCAATGAACAGAGAGCCTCTACAGAAATAGGGAAGTTACCCAAAACAAGCAAATGCTGCAGTGACTCCCAGGAAACTGAAGATGGTATCGTTCCAAACATCCAAGAGAAATACACCTGTGCCACACCCATAAACAACGAAGTTCAAGTTAACCGCTCCTTGTTAGGGGATGACCTGGTGTTTCCTGCTCAATCTGCATTACAGGCAAAGCAGTCCGAGGTCTACTGCATCACAGACTTTGCAGAAGACTTGGCAGAGACTGTTGTCTCCATGGCAACCGAAATTGCCGCAATCTGCCTTGACAACTCCAATGGAAAACAGCCGTGGTTTTGTGCTTGGAAAAGAGGGAACGAGTTTCTGGTGGCGCCTAATGGTTCCTGCCGATCCCTGAAGAGGAAGAAGGAGAACTCCGGCAGTGGCAGCACTGTGAGGAAACACAAACCACCTCGCCTCAGCGAAATCAAGAGAAAAACAGACGAGCATCCGGAGCTGAAGGAGAAGCTGATGAACAGAGTCATGGATGAGTCTATGAACCTCGAAGACACTCCTGATTCTGTCAGTACTTTTGCAAACGAAGTGGCAGCCAAGATCATGAATCTAACAGAGTTTTCCATGGTGGATGGGGTGTGGCAAGCCCAGAGTTGTTCCCAGAATCGGTTTCTAGGTGGTGATAGGTGGAACCGGCTGAAGGCCTCCAGCTGTGAAAGCATTCCAGAGGAGGACTCTGATGCCAGGGTCTATGTAAACAGCCTGGGTTTAATGAGTACCTTAAGCCAACCAGTTAGCAGGGCCAGCTCAGTCTCCAAACAGTCCAGCTGTGAGAGTATCACTGATGAGTTTTCCAGGTTCATGGTGAAACAGATGGAAAATGAAGGGAGAGGATTTGAGTTACTGCTGGATTACTACGCTGGCAAAAATGCCAGTAGTATTCTGAGCTCAGCAATGCTGCAGGCATGCCAGAAAAATGACCACCTCAATGTGAGGCCTAGCTGCCCCTCTAAGCAGTCCAGCACAGAGAGCATCACAGAAGAGTTCTACAGATACATGCTGAGGGACATTGCCAAAGAAGGTAAAGATGGTTCCTCCTCCAGACGAAGCAGCCATGACTGGACCACGGGCTTGCTGTCTCCTTCTGCCCGCTCCCCGCTGTGTTACAGACAGTCATCTATGCCTGACAGCAGGTCCCCATGCTCCAGATTAACAGTGAATGCGCCAGTCAAAGCCAACTCCTTAGACGGCTTTGCCCAAAACTGCCCTCAAGATTCCCTAAACGTGCAGCCAGTCAGTAGAGCTTCTTCATCCGGTCTCTGCAAATCAGACTCATGCTTGTATCGCAGAAGTGGCACTGACCAGATCACAAACATGCTAATCCATGAAACATGGGCCAGCTCCATTGAAGCTCTCATGAGAAAGAACAAAATTATTGTGGATGACAGCGAGGCAGCTAGTGTCAGTCCTGGTCCTGTTTCTGGTGTCTCTCCTTTGCAAGTAGACAAGTGTGCAAACAGATTAGCCACCAGCAGAGGTCACAGGAGACCAACTCTGCTTGTAGAGGAGTCTGTGGATTCCCAGAGAAAGGATGTTGTTCCTGAAAGCAATCGTTCCCCAGCGTCATCTCCAAGCAAAACTGCTCCTGTTACAAACCCCAGTGGTTTTGATGGTAGAAGAGAAATTTCTTCATGCCACAATGCCATTGTTCTCAAACACTCCAGGCAGACACTTTGCTCAAGGGATGTACCTTTGATTCAGATAGAGACAGATCAGAAAGAAGAGGGCCTTGGAGAACATGAACCTATCCTTCCCCAAAGTGGCTCCCTAGAGGAAACAGATGAGCACCAGCCTGAAGAAACCATCCCAGATGTGGCCAGAAGTGGCGACACAGCACTGGAAACCTGTCAAAGCTGTTGGTGAGTTAGTTGTCCGTGAGACCAGATAGGGTGCATGTTCACCAGAGTTTACACTTCAATTACTGTTAGTCTAAACCAATAGTTCTCGACCTGTGGGTCACGACCCCTTTGGGGGTCAGACAATCTTTTCATAGGGGTTATATGTCAGACATCCTACATACCATATATTTACATTATGATTCGTAACCATAGCAAAATTACATTTATGAAGTAGCAACAAAAATAATTTTACAGTTGGGGATCACCACAACATGAGGGATCCTATTAGAGGCTCACAGCATTAGGAAGGTGGAGAATCTAAGAACCGTTGTTCTAAATCTTAGGTAGGAATGCAGGGATGTTATTGATGCACAAACATAATTCATGAGACAATAAATGACCTCCGTAGACCCTTGTGCATGTATAAGAAGGGAGATATTCCTCCTTTTCCTTTGACATTTTTCCAACTTTCCTATGGCTGGGCCTGCGGTAGTTTGTAGATTTAGGTCATGGCCCCCAATGTGCCTACTGTTTCATTTTGTTTAAAATGCCTGATCTACATCCTTATCTAAGATCAATAATCCCCTTGGTCATCTTGTGGAAACTTGTTCATATACCTTAATAACTCTTGGCTCAGAATGCTATATTTTTATTGCCTGTCACTCATATGCCAGGAAGCAATGTGAATTCACGTTTACATCCAAGGAGATCGGGTCACTGCCTGACCCCTATAGTTGGTGTTCAATTATGCTTCATGAATGAATGGTTACTATGAACATATGAAACCAGACAGAACCTGATAAAGTTCTGGTATACCTTGCTATAAGCAGAAAAAAAATCTTTTAGGTTAATAAAAATATACTTTGTAATTAACTGTGAGTATTATTTGGAGCATTTCCTCAGCGTTAGATAATTGAGGCAATACTGAATTGGAACAGTTAAATATTTGGAATTTAAAACTGATTTTTTCTATAATCATGGCATAATAAAATATCTGCCTACTGCAAAAGAAAAAAGAAGGAAATGAAGGAGCAAAAGAAGTGGGGGAGAGAGGGACGGACGGAGGAAGGGAGGGAGGGAAGGAGGATAGCTTACTTTTTAACTTCCAGAACAAATCGAATTCATTTATATAACAGAAGAGTCACGGCATCATTCTCATTAAGGTAAGTACTCTGAAGGGTTTGTGACTTTTGAAATTTTCAAGGTGCTTTTCAATCAAAGGAAACAATAATAAGCAAAGGCAGTTTTTTCATTTGGAAATAGTTCAATTTCAATAAACTTTAGTTTTAAAATTTGAGATTAAATTGACTTTTGCTATCTCTTCTATAAAAAGTGTCCTTTTCTGTCTTATTCTAAGAATTCTCTGTGGGGACCCTGTGTCCCACGAGTGCCAGCTCTTCCAGTGCTTGGTGTAACTGTCACAGGGTGCATGCCTAGTGTCTCTGGAAGCTGTCATTTGGACAGCACTTCTCCAGAACATTGTACTGTAAGCAGCTGGAATGAAATTGGAATCAGGGGCAAGATAATTATTTCCCTCAGGCTGCGTAAGGAATATGAGTTTCTTTCCTAACTTCCAGTTTCTGCACACTCCTCACAGGGGACCATTGTATCATTCCTTTATTTTTAGACTATAATTAAAGTTTGGTGAAACAGAAAATTCAGGCTTTAGAAACATACAGTGTAGTCTTTTCAGAGACGTATGCCTATAGTTTGTTATTTCCAGAAAGGCATTAAATATATATATATGTATATATATATATTATACATATAAATATATATAAAATTAACAAGTTGAACACAACTACTACAAAATGCCAACAGTTTTCTAAAGTCTGCAACATTTACCACTAAGCAGAAGAGATCCATGTTTAGGTATTAAAACACCACCACCAGAGAGGATTCTGCATGGTGTCTTTGGTAGAGGGTCCAGTCAGACATGAGACCTTCCTGTTAGACAGTGCTAAGAACTTTCATTTTCTGTTGGGTAGAACCCCAGATACATAGAAGAAGAAAAGAGCAAAAAAGCTTAAGAGAAAAAACACAAAGCTAAGACTGACAAAATAGGCTAAATAGACAAAGAAATGAGGATTCATCAATAATTGTTTGTCTATAGACAGTATTCCTCAAAAAATTTTCTCAAAGGACTATGGAGAAATATATCAGAGCTAAAAACACAAAATAACCAGTATGTCAGTCTTCAGAATTGTTATATGCAGAAATACACAAAAAAGAGAAACACTGGTTCTAGGTACTTAGAAAACTTCATGGTTATAGACACAATCAAATAGTGATTATCATTACACAGTTTTAAATTAAATATCCCTGATGCTATTCCTATAACAGACTTCACCTGCAAACAAACACTTCATACTGCACAAATAAAGCCATAGCTAATTCATATTCTTGTCCCAAATAATCACACAAGCAGTCAATCTCTCACTTCAGGATATAGATACATGATCATGTTTTTATCAAATAAAACAGAAAGAAAGTAGAAGATCCCAGAAATTTAAGAGTTGGATCTAATTGCAAAGCACAAAGACTAAGGATTGGATATCACTTTTGTTTTTGTGGAGCAATATAATCATCATGCAGCATGAACTATACTGTACAGCATAAACTGTATCAATTTGAACCAGTTTCCTAATCTCTTTTATTTGGGGTTATTCATGCAGAAATGGAAATGGTAATATAATTATTGAATTTAAATAATTATTTTTATGCAAAACGCATAATTCCATACTTTACCTTTATGAACATTCAATAAACTCACATGGTTGTCATTGCTGTTTATGATACCATTTGACTGAAGGTATATGGTGGCCTTTATTTCAAGAGAAGCCTTTCCCCCAAGGAGAATGCTGTCATGAACAATGTGAGAGTTTTATTGAAACAAGAGAATTTCGAGGATTGCCAAGCACAAAAATTACTCACAGTTCAGTTGCATTTGCAGAGCTCAGAGTTTCTCTCATGGGATTTGATTTGTCAAAATAACTGGAAACAGAACTTCATTCTCTACAAAGAGTTCAGCCCACTTATGTGCAAAGTAGGGAATGTGACACAATCTCAGTGTTGTTTGGAGGTAGAGAAAGATTAAGTTCTGAAGATATTTTTAGGCTCTTCTCTGAAGGACAGCTTCCTGATTCTTTAAAATGTGGTTAAAATTCAACACAATGAAATAAAAACCATTTCCTTACTTTTTGATTACTTAATAAGAGTCACAGCTGAAAATCCATTGTGGAAATCATTCTCAAATGGAAATATTTGTTGGCTGTTAACATCTTATTTTGAAGATGTATAGACTACAGTTCTTGATTCTTTAAAGCGGCTTTTGTCAACAAAATAAGATAAGCCATAGACTATCAAAACGTATTTCTAAAAGACATACCCCATTAAGGAAAACTATCTAAAGTGTTAAAATTCAAAATGTTTGAATATGTTGACAAATCTCTCATAGCATGGGATTGTTATAATAAGGCAACATGATTTAAAGAAAACAAAATCTGTCAAAATTCAGCAGTAAGAAAATGAACAACTTACTAGAAAATTAAGGGTTCAAGGGTTGAAGGCTAGATTCCCAGCTAATAGGTTTATTCATTGGGAAAAAAGTCCAACACAAAGGCTTTATGTAATCTTTGTATCCACCTGCAATAGGATTCATTATTTTACCACGTTATTGGGAGGTGGTGAAAACTTAGAGGTGTCTAATTGGAAGAAGTGGGTTGTTTGATAAGTGTCCATAGGAGCTATATCTTTTGCTTGCCTGTCTCCTTACTTCTTGTCTGAAATGAAGAGAGCCACTTTATACCATATGATGCTATCATGATATTCACCCTCACCGTGTGTGGGTCCAAAAAGCAACATAACCGGGTAGCCACTGAACTCTCTTAAACCATGAGCTTAAATGGACCTTCACTCCTTTATTTCTCTCAGGTATTTGGCACAGTAACAAAAGGCTAACACACTATGCTCAGCTATCATATGCCATTAAGAAATTTCAAATTCAAACAACTAAATGCAGTGAATATCTATTGAGACTAACAAAATCCAAACCACTGACAATTCCAATTTCTGTCTAGGATGCAGTATGTTACAAACCATTGGTGAAAAATGGATAACTGTTTTTGGAAGACAGTTGTCAGTTTCTTTCAAAACTAAGCAACTGATCTTCATCCAAGGAAAGAAAAAGAAAATCTGTGTGGATCTTTAAATCAGCTTTATTTTTAATTAGCAAAACACAGACAAAAGCAACATGTCTTTTGTCTTAGTTACTTTTTTACTAATGTGACCATACACTATGACCAAGACAACTTATGAAAGAAGGCATTTAATTGGGTTTGTAGCTTCAGAGATTAGAGTCTATAATGTCAGAGTAAAGACCTGGCAAGCAACTTGAGACCTAAAATTTTGATCTTCAAGTATGAGACAAAGGGAGGCACATCAGAAATAGCATGAGTCCTTTTAACCCTCAAAGTCCACCCCTAGTGACACACCTCCTCCAACAATGTCATATCTCCTAATCCTTTACAAACAGTTCCATCAACTAGGAACCAAATATTCACATATATGAAGCCTGTAGAGGCAATTCTCATTCAAACATCACATTCTTCATTAGGTAAATAGTAAAGTATATTGTGGCACATCATAACAGTGGAATAGTGTTAAACAATAGGAAGAAAGAGTGATGGAGCCATGGAAATGAGTGGATTAAGCATGAATTTATGTTGTGAATAACCATCGTAAAGGGCTACAAACTTCATGATTTCAACTGTATTGTATTTGGGAAAGATGAAACAATTGCGACAGGAGAAAAAGGAACAGCTCAAGAGGCTAAGGGAAGTTGGGATGAACAGTGAGAGTTCAGAAAATTTGCCTGGCACAATAACTACTCTGCACAATGCAGTAATAAATGGATCTGCACCCCTGCCATGGTTGAAGTATCTGCTCTCAAAGCCATGGATTAAAAGGCTAATCACAGCTACAAAAAGAAACTGTTTTCTGAGATGTGAGAGCTGCATTTTTTATGGACACAGGAATGAGTATTTAGAAGGCTGTTAGAAGCTATACTACTTAGTAGTAGACTCTCCTGTAAGACCTATGATCTCTCTAGCCACAGGTTATTGTATTGGCTAGATTTCAGGCCTGAGGAGGGCAGAGAGAAGACTGGACAGGAGACAAGTATGGTGACTTATATATGAACTCTGCAAATAAAAATACCACTTTTACAAAACTAAAACTAATAACTATAAAAAATCTAATCATTGATACAAAAGTATGGTGAGCTGCCTACTGAGATATTTTGGGTCATAAAGAGTTCTGTCCTCATAAAGATATTGTTGGGATAGTTGACTCTTGTTGTCTCAGGCTCTCCTGCCCTTCCATACCCACCATAGATGACATGGCAAGAAGTCATTCATCAGATACAGACTCCAAAGCCTTAAGTTCTCACCTCCAGAACTGAGAGCAAAATTTCTATCATTTATAAATTACCAAGTCTTTGTCATTCTGCTATAGGACCACAAAATAGAATAAGACAGTCTTTATATATGTGTCAAAATGCATACAACATATAGCACCAAGAGTGTGCCCTCATGCCAACTATGTACTTTGGATAATAATTACAGCAATGGACCACTACAGTGCAGTATGTTAAGAAGAAGGAGAGGAATGGAGACTTTACATGTGTGGGAAAAACTTACATAGATGGATGGATGGATAAATAGATAGATAGATAGATAGATAAATAGATGTCAATTTTTTTATGTTTTATTAGACAGTCAAACTAGGGCTCATAGCAATCTTTCTGCCTCATCCTTCTAAGTGCTGGTATTATAGAGGTGAATCATACCTGCCTTTTAAATATTCAACCTTCTTGTGAACCTAATACAATTCTAAAGAATAAAGTATATTATATTTTGTTAAATAAAAACAATATGGTTCAGTGAGTAAAGGTATTGGATGCCAGCTCTGACAACTTGAATCTCATCCCCTGGACCCACATGATGGAAGAATAGGATTTGCTCCCATAAGTTGTCCTCTGACCTCTACATATATGCCATGGCAAACACATACTCAATAAATTTAAATAATTAAAGCCTCAAAAAAACATTTTGTTCAAACAATATCTCAAAAAATTTACCACTAGGGAGCTGTGTATTAAGTGTTAGTGGAAGGTAAATTAATGGAAATGAATACTAACAGGGAATTGAAAATAGATAAAGGAGAAAAGAGAGTCACAAAGAGCAGCAGGATACGCTGATATAAAACTAAGAACAGATGGGGCAAATAGAAAACAAGATTGTACCTTTAAACCCAGTCTTACTGATAATCACATTAATTATCAATAATCTAAACACTTCATTTAAAAGGCAGAGATTTTCCTTTTGCATAAAAAACAAAACCCTAGCATAAGCTGATACAAGAAATGACCTGAAAAATAAGGATGAAAAGGGTCAAGAGTAAAGGATGGAAAAAAAGATTTTTAAAGGCCAAATAGCACTCAAGATAAAGAGTATTACCAGGGATAATGATGTTTTATAAGCTAATGGTGTCAATGTATCCAAAAGACAATCTTCTTGTACATAGAACCACAAAGCATAATTTGATAATTTTAAAAGCTAGAAGGAGAAATAGACACAGAAATTTAACATTCTTCTCTTAATAAAAATTTGTAAGCATGCTATAAATGTGTGTATATATTTATCAGAAAAGCAACACTTCCAGACACAACAGAGCACATGCAAATAATGAGCTCAGATACAAGAAAAAAACACATGTTCAGCTCAAGCTCCATCATGACAAAATTCCAACACAAAAGAGGCCAAGTGGACAAGAAATTACACCACTAGCTGAAGAGTTATTGGGAAGGTTCTGGCTTTCTTTATTGATGTGACCCTTAATAAGTTGGCCACACCAGGGCAGTCACCAATCCCAAGACCAGCTGGGCCACAGACTGGACTCATGGGAAAAGAAGTAATAAGAAGAGGAAAAGGGCCGGGCGGTGGTAGCGCACGCCTTTAATCCCAGCACTCGGGAGGCAGAGGCAGGCGGATCTCTGTGAGTTCGAGGCCCAGCTGGACCAACAGCCTCCAAAACAATACAGAGAAACCCTGTCGCGTAAAACCAAAAAAAAAAAAAAAAAAAAAAAAAAAAGAGGAAAAGGAAAATTTCTCAAAGTTGGGAGCAAAAAATGGAAAGATGGAGAGGGAGGAATTAGAGGATGAATGTGAATGTGTTCAAATATGTTGTATGAAATTCTCAAACACTTAATAAAATATTGATTTTAAAAAAGAGTAATCACAATAAACTCAATTTATACAATTTAAGAATAGGCTATCCCAACCGGAAAGTGCACATTTTTAGGTGTACTTAAAACATTTGTGAAGATGTGTCATAGGCCAAAAAGGAAGTCAGTGCACTTTTAAAAACACAGGGGAACTTCAAATAAACTCCAAATGAAAAATGTCAAGTTGTTAAAACTGGCAATATAATAGTAATGCTACTTAGGAAAGATTCCTGTACTTTTCAATGTTTCTGTTTTTTTTTAAACAGAACAGTTTATCATCTCTGTAATGTCCATCATTAAAAACTAGAAAAAATCAGGGCTGGTGCCATAGCTCAGTGAATAAAGCCTGAGTTTGATCTCCAGGACCCACAAGGCAGAAGGAGACTGACTCCTGTAACTGTCCTCTGACCCTCACACCCATGCTGTGGCACAGACTCACCCACACACTAACATATGCAAAATAAACCAATAAATTCAGTGAAAATCTTTTAAAGGTGTATCAAATTAAATTTAAAAGAATACCTGAAAGTAAATAATCAAAATGGGAGTGAATGTCAATGATTGCAAAAATAAAATCTAACATTCCTTTCACCTCAAATACTGATAAATATATACACATATATGCATTTAACATTCAAATGAAATATGTAACAAGTAAAAATGTCTGCTATCATTTCTCCTTTCAAAGGGTTTTCTACAGTAATGAACCAGCTGTGTGTTTAAACTGCTGCCTTCTACCTGTGCCAAGTGATCTATACTTTCCATTTGTGATGATGGCTTAAAATAAACACAGGTTAAGTTAAAAGACTGACCTAAGGAGAAATTTTATGACTGTGATACAGATGGCATGTAGGCATATGAGATAAAAATCAGGAGAGCACTTGGCTTGTTTTCAATGTGGAGATTGGACAATTAACTTTGACATGGCCACAGTCCTCTGAAGCCCTTGTGGGCACTGAGGGGTCATAAGGGAGGCTGCCAGAGGACATAAATCTGTATCACTTGTGTACATTAATCACCAATAAACAGGCAAGGTTATAAGCTTCTCCTGAAAGCAAACAAAAACTAGCACACTGGGTAATCATCACTGGTTCTGAATTTCCATTTTATGGCACAGATGTGAGGTTTGCTGTAAATAGAGCATGAAATTGAGATAAAATAAAATGTGCTGACAGACTTATTTGTTAACCTGGATATTCCATGTCAGTCACTAGGGCTCAGATCCCTTTTTAGCAAGAAATATCTTAGAGTGAATTTTTCTATAGTATAATGTCCTAAATTAATAAGGAATTGGGTCCAAATTTGCTTTTCAACTGGGTGAATAAATGGGGCCAGAGCCCTCTCCTTTATTGCCATATTTAATTCATTCTTACACATTTTTTGTAACTAAACACCATCTCCTTGATGATGCCATCCTCTTTCTCTTTTACCCTATTCAAATATCAACATTGTAGGAAGGAAAACCAGCCCTATTTAGTGAGAAGACATACTAAGGACAGCCACACCATGACACCATCCCTATCCCCAGTGTTTTCAGAGGGCACTTGCTACCAGGCCTGAGCCCACAAGATGGAAGGCAAGAGAGGCTCAACTCCCTCAATTTCCCTCTGACCTCCTCTGGTCCCCTGTCATATGTACACCAGTGCCCCCAACACACAAATAAATAAATATAATAAACATCACTATACCTCAATGATTCTTTTCAACCTACTTTAAAAATAAAGCTGGTAGACAATGATAAGTGGAAGATGCAAGAAAGCTGATGGGGTTTAATTATGAGAAGAAAACGTGGTACCCAGCTTCAAAGGGAGCAGCTGCCTAGAGTAAGACTCCACTGTGTCCAACATCATGCCTGGTGTGTGGAGATGCAGGCTCATGAGTGCCCAGTGTGGGCTCTGAGAACAATTCGATGCTGCACCTCTTCTCTTCATAATAATAACTTGATGTCTACAGTGACAGCCTTGAGAACAGAGAGGAATCAGAAACGGAAGTCTTGAAAGAAGCCAGACCCATGGACGAGTCCCCCAACCCTCCCAGTAGCAGCGAGGAGAGTACAGGCAGCTGGTCCCAGCTGGCCAATGAGGATGACAACCCAGATGACACAAGTAGCTTTCTGCAACTCAGCGAGCGGTCCATGAGGTACTTATCTCCCCTTCTCTTGGCTTCCTAAGAAAGTCGGCCTCAATAAAGATTCCAAAAGTGTGTGTTATATCAGTGCCAGGTATCCTTAATAGAAAAGCAAGGGAAAAAAGGAGGGGGGAAGCCCCCAATTGACCAAGGTCTGTGTTTATCATGATTTGGACGAAAAACTATCCTAATATCTAGTACTTGAATTACCTTGGCCACGTTTAATAATTAGCTATGTTCTCTTTCCCAAAAGTCACAGCAAGTACACCCAGTGCTAAGAATTGTGTGTTTGTTTTAAAAGAAGCTGGTATTAAGATTTGTGAATTTGAACTAAATGATTCATTTGTATTTCAGATGCAACACAGGCTGGGTTTACATGAAGCCAAGTGTTTCCACACTGTGTTGTGAGGCTTTCCCTGATGGGTCCCTTCCTTTATCTTCCCTGCCCTCTGTACTGTTTCTAGAAAAGCTAGAAAGTGGCATCCAGCTGTAACTGCTAATGTGATCTTTTATGTCCAAAGCCTTTTGACCTTATTAAGACCACAGACTGTCCAGAGAGGATAGCTGGAACGTGAGATTGAAACATCTGGATAAAAGATTGTCAAATGTTCTAGTTCTGGCAGTACAGCCTAAGATTCGGGAATATTTTACACTAAATGAGTGGTCTCAAATTTCAAACATCCCCATGAAATGTAGTAAAACAGAAAAAAATGATAACTTGAATCTTTGGATATTGTAGGGTTCGAGTGCGTAGCTTTCTCCAGGGCTTTGTCTAAAACTCTGAGCAAGAACTTTCAGATTGAGAGAACCCTCTCAGTGACTCACAGGATTCTTGAAGGAACAAAGACCCACTACATGACACACTAGAAGTCACTACTGCAAAACCTGGCTAGGAAAAGATAGCTCTGAAAATTCAGAATGCGTGAGGAAACTCAGTACATTTGGTAAAAATCGGATCGGTTCTATTCCACAAGTACTAAAAATTGTCTCAATGGTGCTGTGTTTCAGAGAGAATATTCCCAGTTCCTAAGTAAACCATACGTTGACTATACATCTTATAATAGTGATATTATATGCATTATCCTTTCTCTCTGAGACACAAGTGTGTCACATCTTGCTCCTCCTCTGAGGTTGGAAAATCCTGCCCCAACTTTGTGATTGTGAATTATAAAGTCCTCTAGGGGAAAAAAAGAAGTCAAATGTATGCTCTATGGAATCCTATGGAATATCCCTAAGGAAAAAAATCCTCCATATAGCAAAGGGAGACTCTGGATGCCTGGCTTCTATCTAGAAAAAAAGGAGCAGACAGATAAGCATTAGGGTGTTTTCAACAGCTAGATTTTCAGAAATATATTCAACTGTATAGGTATGACCAATAGGAAAAAGGCTTATTGATGAATACCCTCTTGACTTACTACTTCAGAAATCACAAATTACTCTCAGTATTACTGTCATAAGCATATTTGGCATCTTGTGTCTTCCTTTAATTTATTCAAAAGTCAATATCAATGCAGAAGGTCAGATACAAACCAATAGCACCCTGGGGAACAATGAAGGACCCCTGCCTACAATGGACCATCAGTGTCAGCAGTGTGACCAAGGGTGGAGACGGGCATTAATATGTAAACTTTTGCTTTGTCAGCAATGGCAACAGTAGTGCCACTAGCAGTCTTGGCATTATGGACCTGGACATTTATCAGGAAAGCATACCATCTTCTCCCATGATTAAGTAAGTAGCCATGTGACTCAGTGACTGACAGCACCACTTCAGTTCCATCTGGCAATCCATCGTGATCATGAAGGTTGTGCCCTGCCACCAACTCATTATGTCTGTGCCGCTGTGGTTCCATGTCACTGGAAGACTAAGACCTAAAATAGGCCCCAACCCATCACTGCCTGCTCTCTTGGTTTCAAACATGTCCCTTACAAAATAGCCATTGCAGATAAAGCTTACCAATATAGTCAGAAGTATAGACCATCTTACCTATTTTGGTTTACAGAAACAACAAACAAAAAAATCCATTCCAATTGTACCATACCTTCCTCAGAAGACTATTCAAAAACCTTTGCTATAGAACACAGTGATTTCACTAAAATTAGTTATAAGTGACTTTTCCTTTGCTTGTGGTCACTGGGGGATTACCGATATGGAATGTATTGATGCTAGGGGTTGCCACAAGGAGGATGTCATCCCCATGCAGTAACTCTGCTCTCTCAATATGGGGTCTTCTCAGAGAACTGCTTGAAAAAGCGCAAGATGTACTAGGCAACCTGAAGTCATAACTACTGCTAGAATTTGTGATTATTCTGCAAAATTAACTGGATTGTATTCTAATTTTGGTCATGATGACATAGAATATAATTTGGATATTCAGAACTAAAAAGCCATGTAGCTTTTATGCTGATCCCCTCATCAGAAATATAACATGCTTCTCTATGGCTTACTACAGATTCATTTATTTTATTTCACCCCTGAATAGGTGTATTCTTTGGTGATTGGAGGTTGCCACACCCTACGTTGTTTTTATTACCCGAAGGCAAACACATACATGCTCTTTTTTTTTAAGGAGAACTGAAAACAAATTCAACAAAAATTACTTTTTGGTAGATTAATTTTTCTCCTTTGGGAAACATTACCTTACCACATTCTCTGTCTTTCTTTGTAATATGAAACTATAACTTCAGGGAAAGCTTGTATTGAGGGAAAGTGAAGATAACTTCCATCCCTACCCAGAAATTGCACCTCCCTTGCTGCTGGGTCATTTATACTACTTGCACAGAGATGAATCTATGACTCTGAACCCTTAGAAAATTGACATTCCTGCAAATAATGAATTGTGAATGAAAGAATGGCTATTCTCTCTCTCTCTCTCTCTCTCTCTCTCTCTGTGTGTGTGTGTGTGTGTGTGTGTGTGTGTGTGTGTGTGTGTGAAATTTACTTCACTGATGGAATTTACCCATACAATGGAATGCATGAGCAGATCTTAGCAGCAACAGAGAATATAAGAAAATCTTATATCACCAAAAGACACATTTTTAAAAGTATCATTCCAATTTTCTAGAACCTAGAAAAATATAGGCCAACTACAGGCTTCCCTAGATGGTCACTTCTCTTTAGCTACTGAGCTGCCTGATCTTGTTTCAGGAGCCTTTACAAGGTCTCCCACTACACATAGGGCTCTATAGTAAGGATACACCATGCAGAAAACCTCCAATATTAAACATGACCATAGCTAAGGAGAGGTTTGGTTTGGTTATGAGGCAGTCATTATGAATAAAACCTCCAGCCTACTCTACCTGCACCAAATAAAAATAGTGGAAAAAGAATAAAGTCTATTATTGAGACACTCTGTTTCAATATTTATGTTTCCCAGTTTGTTGGTTGTCCTTATTTCAGTTTGCGGAACAATGTGCATGTACAAACTATTTTTCTACTCTAAAATTCAAATGTACATCATTGTCACAGGATAGAGAAACACACTGTGACAAAATAGAAAAATACAGTTCATTAAGAGACTGATAAAAGGCAGAAGGATGAATCTCCAAATGACAACTAGTTACCTCAAATCTCTCTTTAACTGTTCAACCCTGGGGAGGTTCATGGAAAAGGAGTTGAACAGAAATGAAAGATGTAACTCTCAGAGTTTTCCCCCTCTGACTCCTGACCTAATGCCATTTGAGACCTGCAGGACCTCTCTTTGATGGTAGGGAACTCTGGCTGCAGACCCAGCTGTCCTGTGCAACACCCACCTGGTTCTACTTTGTTCCATGAGAATCATAAGAATGTGTTGCAGAAGTTTGTAGCTCAGAAAGACCCATCACCTCATCTTCCATTACAGCTTCCTCTTCCAAAGCATTGCCAACCATATACTGTTGTTTTCTTCCCCAAGTGAATTAGTAGAAGAAAAGGAGATTCTTAAAGAACAACCAGAAAGCATCATGGGTAAGTCATAACCTCATCCTATTGACACACAATTGCCGGGGGTGTTCTTTTGGAAAGTAGAGTGACAGTGTGCTTGTGTCGGTTCAGAACATGCCTCTGGACTGCCAGGGAGAGCAGCCAGCCCCCAGAGGAACCTGCTGGTGATCAACTTTGACCTGGAGCCGGAGTGTCCTGATGCTGAGCTCCGAGCCACATTGCAGTGGATAGCTGCCTCCGAACTCGGGATCCCCACAATCTACTTTAAGAAATCTCAGGAAAGCAGAATTGAAAAGGTACCATGTTCTGTGTTGGGGTGGATAACAAGACAGGTTTGTGCTTTTTCTCTCTGCTGGAAACTCAGTGGATGCCCATTTAATTCATATGAGTTTGGAGTGTTTAATCTTGAGTTCTTTCAACCAAAAGAACCTTGTGAAAACTTTCAAGCCCCCGGCTGTGGTGGAACATACACATCACTGCTTCACTGACCTTCAGTTTCTTAAACAATTGGTGATAAAGGGAAAAGGAACTAAGGAGATGGGAGCTTTTTCAATGTTTTTGAAATTATTTTTGTTATATCCCTAAACTCTATTTTTGCTACACAATGCTTTTGAGGAATTCTTTATTGAAATGTGTCTTTCAAAATCTCTGTAACCCCTGCTAGAGAGTTCATTCCCCACACCCTCTCCCACTTCTACAACTCTCCAACCAGCAATTTGTTCTTCTTTTTGTGTTCAAGCCCACCCACCTCAGGCATCCTCCTAAACGGCCCTTCCTTTGCTGACAGACTGATGCAGGGCTCACTAGTTCATAAACTTTCCCTTCATTCTTTCCACCCCTAGCTTGCCCAGCACAAAGGTGAACTAAAAGACCACAATCCACAATCATATTGGACGTCCCCCATGCTGTATTCAATCCCATAGGAGGGAATCTAAACTGTTCTCAGGAAGACAGTATTTCCAGTTTCACACAAAGGGTGAATAAAAGCCTTCCCGGGTGCATTTTTAGATAGTGTGTTAATTAAAACGATTTGAATTTAATCCACCTATTTAAAGGGGCAGTCACTTTCCATGCATGCATGACTAAAAAATTCTACATTGTTGGAAGAGCAGGGGTTGTTCTATTGATGTGTTAATATGTAAACTATGTCTTAACTTGGTACTTGTTTACATCTACCAGGTTTTCAATTTTAAAGGTTTATAACTGTGTTTATGAGAAGATAGAGGTTTCACTGCTGCTATTGGGAAAAACACTGGATAATCTTTCATCTATTCTTGTCAACTAGCTCAAGGGACACAAATCTTACTGATGCAGTCCAGGTTTTGTTCTAAGTCAATACAGGTTCTCTGTGCATTATGGCTGTGATATAAATGGGCATCACCCTTCCTTGTCTGAGACTGGATTGGTTAAATGAAGAAAACTTATATAACAATTAGGCATTCTTTTCTCAGTATCAAGGTCTGAGGCTCAATTCTATTTGTTTTTAATTAAGCAAGTAATTAAGTAGCCATTTTTAAGAGTGTGGAAAAGAGAACAATAAAGATAGTGTGCAAAATCAGCAACATTTCTGTAGCTCCTCCTCTTCCCAGAGAAAAGACACCCTAAATTCAGAAGATACTATCTTCCCACTGTCAGTACCAAGGGCATCCACAGACCACAGATGAATACCCTACACCCTTTTGTTGCTTCAGACAAGGTCTTATGTAGTCCTTGAACTCTCTGTGAAGCAGGTAATGACCTTGAACCTTTTTTCATTTTTAATTATGAGGGGTGCATATTCCTGTGAGTGTAGGTGTTTCTGAAGGTCAGTAGAGAATATCTGACTCTCTGGAGTTACAGGCTATTGTGAGCTGTCCAGTGTGGATGCTAAGAACAGTACTCAGTCCTTCTACAAGAGCAGGATATGCTCTTAACTGCTGATCCATCTCTCCAGCACGAATTTTGAACTTGCAACCTTCGTGCCTCAACCTCTCATGTGCTGGTTTGTGTTGTTCTGGGAACTGAACCCAGGAGTTCATGCACGTTAGGTTTGAACACTCTAACAACTGAGTTTCCTCCTCATCCCAAAAGCTTAGCCAATATTTTTGGGAATCCAGGTTTAATTCCCTTAAGAACTAATTTAGTCAATATGTATCTATTTATGATGGTCTCGGCTTATTAAGAAGCATGTGGTAAACAGGAGAGGGGTCACTTGAACACTAGAGAAACTCGTCTTTCCTGAGATGCCTTGAAAACTTGGCCTTGAACCTGGAAAGCACTTAAAGACCATAAAAGCTGAATCACAGAAAAGGGAAATTCCAAGTACTTCAGATGTCCAGTGACCTGTAGGTTCTAATGACTTAAGGTGCCTTCATTTCCCAGCCTTCCCCTTCATTTGTATTTTATTTAATCATTAAGTGGCTACATGCCCTTGAATGTCATACATTCAAAACATCCATGAAACATTCCAAGAATACTCCCACCATGCACAGTAGTAGACTAAGCTCCAGGTCCCAGGTTACAAAAGAAGCAAATGCTCCTGCCATTTCAATTCAGATAAAGGGACCAGCTTTCTCCAGAGCACACCAAGAGGGCATAGTTCATAAACAGCGACATCAAGATAGGGCAAAGTTGATTCTGAATGAGCAAATCAAGATCCATCTAAACCACACCCACAAGCTAAATGGGCACAAAACAGAATCAGCTGAGGAACACATTCACTACTCAAATCTATCAGTTCCTTCTATGTAACATGTAGTTTTCTTCGCCAACCCCCTGGGCCCTGCCATAGTTGCAGTTCCCAAATAACACACAAGATACTATATTAATTATGAAGCTGTTGGCCATTTGCTTGGTTTCTTACTATCTCTGACTTAAGTATTTAACCCATAATTGTTAATCTAAGTATTTCTCTTACCTGAGAAATGGGTCCGGACCTCTTACTCCTCTGGTGGAGGCTGTCTCTGCCTTTGTCTCTCTTTCCCAGAATCCTCCTCGATTCCTATCTTGCTTCCCTATTTGGCCAACAATTGCTTTATTGACATATACACAGGACTTCCCCATAAATTCTAGCCAATCAAAAACCACTAAAGTCTAGAAACTTTTCCAAGGGAACAAACACTCTAGTACTTTTGCCACCTCATAACCTAAAACAGTTTACAAACTTAGTTCTGTAAAATCTTGACATCAGGTCAATTTAATCCAGTTAACTGATGACAAAAGAAGTAAATGATAAATAAATAGCTGTCATTAGCATAATATTTAAGAAGCTTTTTTTAAAACTAGCTACTTGTCAGGGTTTATTGGGTTTTTTGATGGGGTTATTTGTTTTTTTAATGCAGCAATCATTGTCCTTCACCTTTTTCTTTCTGTAAAAACTCAGTGAGCTTCTGAAGTCTGAGCTAAGTCATTGTCTAGCACCATAGTAAACATGGCATACTACTCCCCTTTAAACTTGCATTGAGAATGGTTTGCTTTCCTTGGAAGCAGTGTGAAGGAAGAGGAAATAGATGGACACTTACCTTCGTGTGGAAGTGAGCATTATAGCAGAAATGGCCTCCCCTTTAATTTCTTATTCTATTCTACAAGCAAAGTTGTGGAGAGACAATGAAAGGAAACACTGATGATATCTACTGATCAGGAACAGGAGTTAAAGTAGCAGCTGTAAACAAAGGCAAAGCAAAGAAAGAGGAAGGGGCCTACAAAATGGATCCTAAGGCTTTTCATTAGTAAACAAAATATGCTGTCTTTCGTTAACCCTTTCATCAGAAATCTCAAATTGGGTGTGGAGAAAGTTGTGTTAACATCACAACAGAAAGCCTTCCAAGTCCAGAGCCTTACCAGTCAGTTCAGATTCTCCGATGGAGGTAAGACCCAAATCCCAAGTCCTGGTCAAAGTCTAGAATTCCAGTATCCATCCCAAAGTTCAGACTAGGGGTTAGATAGGCCATAACTTCAGGGACAAAGTAGGGATCCACTCGCTATTTCTTAATGAAATCTAATTTCTGTCAGAGTAAAAGATGGTGACAGCTTTCAGAAATGTGCATTGAATGTGTCTTTAAAATAAAAAAACAAAAATAAAACACAACTTGCTGAAATTCCTGTAATTCTACTGTGAGCTATAAACAATCAAATCTACAAGATGCACCTGAGAATACAAAGGTCAGCTACCCAGTGTGATCAGTGTGATGCTTTTCCCTACATGAGCCCAATTGTACCAAACTGTCACAGAATACAGATTCTCTTGAGTTTCCTAACACACAACTTTTTGGGGGAAAAAACTCTGAAGTCTACTGTGGTTTACAGGAAAAGAACCTAATTATTGTTGATTCTGAAATGTCAATACAGAAATGTTTTTTTGTTGTTGTTTATTAGTGGAGCCGGTAAAATTCTGAATCCCTGATTATGACCGTAACATGAGCAGGCTTAATGAAAGCTCTAGGGTCGATTACTAAGTAGAATGTGGCTTTAAAAAACGGGACAACAAACTGGTCCTGATGGTGCTAGCTTGTAAATCCCAGCTACGGGGGAGGCTGAGTCAAGAGAACTACAAATTCAAGTTCAGTCTGGTCAGAGTTCATGGTGGCCTTGAGCACTTTAGTAAGCCCTTGTCTCAAAATACTAAGATGAAAGAAGGTGCAGCTCATGAGAGAGCTGCACGTGCATCATCCTGAATTCTATCCTGAGTGCCACAAGGGGGGAATGGCTGAAAGTCCTTTCTGTCTACTCCCGACCTTAATTCACACTTACTATTGTTTATGGAGGGAGCACAAGACCTTCATCAACTCCACGTACGTTTCAAGGCTTCAGACTCCAAGATTAAATCAGTGCTGCTGCTTCATTCAGTGGGGTCAGATCATCTTTTTTAGAGCTACCTTGAGTGAAGCATGCTGGCACACTTCTATCATCCCAGTATCTGGAAAGCTAAGCAAGAGGACAGCCATCAACCTGAGGCCAGTGGCCTATGGGCACCTCTCAGGGACTTCTCATAAGCTTAATGTCCAGGCTACAGGCATCTGTCTATTCCTCAGATTTCCAGTCAGAGTTAAGGAAGGTTGATTAATTGAATTTTTCAGATGTCCTAGCCTCCTCCAACCACTAGACTCACATCATCACTAATACTCTAAAGTCATCTGTTTGCACTCTTGTTCCATTCAAAACATGACCTGAGTGTATGTACACACTAAGATTTAAGTAACAGCTCATAAAACTATTCTTATATGTCTCCATAAACCAGGCACCTGGACTATTCATTCCTCAGGGTATTTTCATTATAAATGAAGTCTTGCCATAAAGGGTTCACATTTGTCCCTGAAGTGTCAGAATCAGGCAGAGAAGAAACCAAAAATGGTGAAGAGGTATCTCAGACAACTAGTGATTTCTGTAAAATCAGACAAATGGAGCAAAATAAGCTAGACTCCCATTGCTGTTGTCTCAAGTAATAAAATGAGGTAATGGATATGTCACCTCAGCAATGTATGTGCCTGCCCTCAGTCACTGTGTGATGGAAAAAAGTTCTGTAGTCATCTTCTATGTAGAAACTTGCTGCTGTCATTTCTCACCTCCAGCCATCTTCATGACGTTTCATTTCAGCAGACAGTTATTAAACAACCATCACATAGGTGTGCATGTTTGTTTTTTAAATTGTACGTGTACAACATGCTGCCTAAAACTGAAGAATTATTTCAATAGTGGCCTTATCCTCAATAATATTAAATGTCTGTAACACAAAACACATAAACCCAACGATAGATATTGGGGTTCAAGATTGAAGCTGAAGATCAGGGAAGCAAAGCAGCCAGCCAATAGCTCAGGTTGTAAGGGCTGTCCTGTCTCCACAAATCCTCAGAGGTAAAAGCTCTGAGTTCCTGTCTCTTCCTGTTATATATGCCTTTCTCCACCCAGTCATGTCATTCCTGTCTCTGCCTCCCAAGTGCTGGGATCAAAGTGAACTCTGTTACTCTTCATTCTTGGTTAGGCCAGGGAAGGCCTTAAACTCAGAGAGATCCATCTGCCTGTCTCCTGAGTCCTGGGACTAAAGGTGTACGCCACCACTGCCTGGCTGTATGACTTACTAGTATAGGGATACTGGGATTAAAGATGTGTATCACTACTGCATGACCTCTACATCTTGTGCCTAGCTTTGCATTCTGAATCCTCAGGCAAGATTTAATAAATCATAAATACTATATCACCACAGATGTCTACCCATATTTCTTGAGAAGTTACAATGTATTTGACTTCATTTGGCCTCCTATCCTTTCTGTGATTCAGCAAGTATTAATTGACTCTTTACTACAGGCAAAAGGTAGAAAGCCATGGCTGAAATAGTGCCCTACCCTTGGGATATTAGTAGCCATGATACAATGAACGTCTGCCTTCCTTTAAAGGAATCTAAAACTCTTTAAGGCAATATTAATGTTTCCAGATATTAATTTTTTCATTTTCCAGGATACAAAATTGATTAATTTTGACTCTACCAAAAAAAATCCTAAGCCCATCATTCACTTACAGTCTAGAATTTTCTTTTAAGTACAGCTGAAACTGGTACCAATACTATCTGACAAATCTAATACATGCCCTTGCATTCCTCTAACTATTGCTATAAAAAAGCATCTTGATGCTTAATCTTAGCATAGGGAGGGAGATGTACCTATCATTACTGAATGTGGAAGCATTGGGTGACCCAGAAATTTAGTACTCAATTTATTTTCCCTAAAGTACACATCTAGTGAGAAATTGTTTTTCAATCCTGGTGCAAGAAGTCTAATCCAAATAAAAAACTAAACCTGCAAAAACACCAGCTACCTAAAAGATTGCTTCTAGGAGGAATTGCCCTTATTCTACCCAGTCCTCCACTATGAATAGAAGTGAAAAATGGAAGGAATTCATTATCTGAAATGTCTAAAAGAGAAACAAGCTATCTTTGAAAGTGTCCCCTGAGAGTAAAGATGCTGAAACATAGACTCAGAGCCCCAGTCTTTGGAAGGGCTGTTCTGTGAGATGCTGGTGAGGGCAATATAATATGTGAGACCTAACTCTATGTTTTCTTTTAGTTTCTAGATGTTGTGAAGCTTGTTCATCAGAAGTCCTGGAAGGTGGGGGATATATTTCATGCAGTTGTCCAATACTGCAAAATGCATGCTGAGAAGAAGGATGGGACTCCGAGTCTCTTTGACTGGCTCCTGGAACTAGGATAAGTCAGGTGCACCCCACAAAGACTTTCCCTCCTCTATCCCAGCTTAGGTTACAGTGGTTTGCGCTAAATGCTCGGAACTTTCTCAATATACTGCATCCCATTAGCAGAACTATTTAAAAATCTGCTCCAGTGCCACAGAATAGGAATAAGTCTGAGAGATTGTGAAATATAGGTCTGTACTAATCAATATCACCATGGATTTGTCCAAAAAAGCTTGTATGAGAATGGATTCAAAGAGGGATACATCAGTGGGATCCAAATAGGAAAGTTTATAACAAGCCCCTCCTCCAGGAAAGCTACACTCACATATATATCAGAGTATAGAGTGATCTATAATGTCTCCAGCTATGTAAATCAAATAGAGACAAAGTCATCGGGTCACAATAATTCTATAAATTATGCTAAAACCTTCATCGTACTTTGCTTAGCAGGTACAGGGGTTGCTTGCCCAGGTAAATACTTGGGATATAGTTGAAAGTTTCATGCCTTTATGTGAAAGATTTCCACTCTCAGACCAGTATCAGTGAGTACTAACACACGTGCAACAGTGCTGGCAGAATCCATGTGATGTGACTTCATTTATTTTCAGTGGCTCTTAAGTATGGCCCCTCCCCAATAACACCTGAGCTCCTCAAAAGACTACTGTCATTCAATGAAATAAGAGAAGCTCAAAGTCACCTTATTTCCATCACTACATTTATTACCTGAGTAAAATTATTAGGAAATTCTTGCCTAAAGGCAAGCTTTTTTATTTAACTTTATTTTGTGTGTATTGGTGTGAAGGTGTCAGATCCCCTGGAACTGAAGTTACAGACAGCTATGAGCTGCCATGTGGGTGCTGGGAATTGAACCTGAGTCCTCTGGAAGAGCAGACAGTGCTCTTAACCACTGAACCATCTCTCCAGCCCCTAAAGGCAAGCTTTTAAAAGTAAATGATAAAATAAGCTTGTGTATTGAGTTATATGAGAAAAAATCATTTTGGATTGTTGTAAATTATGAAGAGATTATCTAAATAATATATTATTGTCTTAGAGCTTCATAAACCATGAAGAGATTGTTGTCTCAGGTTGTAGAGTGTCATGAAGCTTGGTGACTGATTGTACAATGAATGTGTTGACATATGTATAGCTGACATGTTTCTCCAAAGACATTTAAGATGATGGATGCGGGGTAATGGCCTTGTGCTTGACAGGGCCATCCAGGAAAGCAGACTTCCAGGCTAGGTGATATTGACACTGAAGTAGATAAATAAAAATATTTATCACATTTTTAAAAAATTTATAATAGAGATAGAGATGTACTCCTTTGAAAACTCAAAGTATCTATATGACCTTAAAAGTCTCCCATTTCAACTAAATATGATCCACTCCCCTCTATTTTATCAATCAGAAAGATGTTTAGTATGTATCTTCTGAAATACTGTGTTTTTACTCTGTTTTTAAAGCTTACAGAATACTTTAATGTGAGCCAGGCCCCACACCAATGTCAACCTTTCTTTTCTATGAGTCACATCCTAAAATGTCAAGAAAGCTTCCTGGTAAGCCATAGATCTTCTCCTCTATGACAGTAATCTTCAAACCTCAGAAGGTATTTGTCACACAGATGGTCCAGATTTAGGTGTATGTTCAATCTGATGCATTAACCAGGTTTTGAAATCCAGCTATCATCTCAAACTGAACTGTGCTTCTTTATGCTAATACATGAAAAATGACATTTTTATTGTTCAAACAATCCTAAACTATCGTGTGTAAACTCTTGTTGTGCTCCAATAAATGTTTACTTATCCTCCAAAGCACAAATACTGGATGTAACCATGTGTTGTACCAATGTTGCAAACTAATCAATAAATTTCTGTTGCCAAATTGTTGCTCAGTCTTTTCTCCTGGACTCTAGGACCTAGAGCTCTAGGAACTGTAAAATAAAATAAAACAGTCACACTGTAAGTAGATAAATAAGTGTTTCTGTCCTGATTTCAATTTCTGATTAAGTAATTGTTTAAAGCAATCTGTTAGAAAAGGGAAGATTCATTTTAAATCATTTCTCAACCTTGGAACTGTATACAAATAATATGTGGATATAATTTTTTGCTATGAGGTATTTTCCTGGATATTGTAGGATGTTTGGCTATATCTCAATCTCTCTCAATTAGATATCAATAATTGCCTCTTCCTGACTGCATCAATCAAGAATGTCTCCCAAAATTGCCAAATTATTCTAAGGGGGTAAATGCAAGACTGGTTGAGGACCAATCAAAGTAATGAATGATGTGTAGGAACAGGACTTGAGCCCCAGTGAGTAATTGAGCAGGAGCTGAATCTTCTTGGGTACAGGGAGTCTCAAAAGGACCAAAAAACCAAGCACCCCATACACACAGCCCTTGGGGGCAGCCTTTACACAAAATCTTGGGGACAAGAGAAAGAGACATATAACCAACATGGAGTCTGTCACACAAATTAATAAGATAAATTCATCAAAATTATAGGAAAATGTGATCCGTGCTTTTTGTATTGTGGAAAAATATTAGAGTATATGCAGATTAAACAGTGAAAGCCATAGGCAATGAATTCACAACAGAACAGGGTCAAGAGCACACCAAAGGAATCAGGAATTCTTCTATCAGCTAGAGGATGTCATCAAATTAAATCAAACTCTGGTTACTGTCACAGGGAGGCATTAGTTGAAAGGACTATTGGGGAATGAGTAATTCAAAAGTGAATACAGAGAAGAGCCGCCCACACAGGAAAGAGATCAGCTCCTCCAAGACCCCAACCCAGCGAGCCCAGCTTCAGGTGAGATTGGGTCCCCGGCTGGGACCACCCGCCCATCACCCATCCCCCTCCATCTTCGGGGCCCCTCCCGGCTTCCAGAAGAGCCGCCCACACAGGAAAGAGATCAGCTCCCCAAGACCCCAACCCAGCGAGTCCAGCTTCAGGTGAGATTGGGTCTCTGGCTGGGACCACCCGCCCACCACCCATCCCCCTCCATCTTCGGGGCCCCTCCCGGCTTCCAGAAGAGCCGCCCACACAGGAAAGAGATCAGCTCCTCCAAGACCCCAACCCAGCGAGCCCAGCTTCAGGTGAGATTGGGTCCCCGGCTGGGACCACCCGCCCATCACCCATCCCCCTCCATCTTCGGGGCCGCTCCCGGCTTCCAGAAGAGCCGCCCACACAGGAAAGAGATCAGCTCCTCCAAGACCCCAACCCAGCGAGCCCAGCTTCAGGTGAGATTGGGTCTCTGGCTGGGACCACCCGCCCATCACCCATCCCCCTCCATCTTCGGGGCCGCTCCCGGCTTCCAGAAGAGCCGCCCACACAGGAAAGAGATCAGCTCCTCCAAGACCCCAACCCAGCGAGCCCAGCTTCAGAAGAGCCGCCCACACAGGAAAGAGATCAGCTCCTCCAAGACCCCAACCCAGCGAGCCCAGCTTCAGAAGAGCCACCCACACAGGAAAGAGATCAGCCCCTCCAAGACCCCAACCCCAGCGAGGCCAGCTTCAGCTTCAGCTGCAGTAAAGAAGGAGACCAGTGGAGACAGAAAGCCCCCACCAGCACCCACTGGAAGAAGAGATGGGAAGAAGACAGAATAAGAGATCACTCAGCAATAGAAACACCAACACGACCCCACCAGAATCCAGGGATCCAACACCAGCAAGACCTGAAAAGCACTACATAGATGAAGAAGAGGAGACAGACCTTAAAAATTATTTCATGAAGATGATGGAGAGCCTCAAGGAAGAAACGAGGAAATCCCTTAAAGAAATAGAAGAAAAAACAAACAAAAAAATCCATGAAATGGGGGAAAAATTCAAGAAATAAACAAATCTCTCAAAGAATCTAAAGAGCACCAAGAAAAAACAACCAAGAAAATTAAGGAAACAGCTCAAACAGTTGAAGGATTGAAAGCTGAAATAGAAACGATAAAGAAAACACAGAATGAAGGGATGCTGGAAATAGAAAAGCTCGGTAAACGGTCTGGAATCACAGATGCAAGCATCACCAATAGAATACAAGAGATAGAAGAGAGAATCTCAGGTGTTGAAGACTCATTAGAGGACATAGCATCGTCAACCAAAGAAAATCTCAAAACCAACAAATCCTTAACACAAAATATCCAGGAAATATGGGACACCGTGAAGAAGCCAAACCTGAGAATAATAGGTATAGAAGAAGGTGAAGAACTTCAACTTAAAGGTACAGAAAACATATTCAACAAAATCATAGAAGAAAACTTCCCTAACCTAAAGAAAGATATGCCTATGAAAGTACAAGAATCTTACAGAACACCAAATAGGCTTGACCAGAAGAAGAAGTCACCTCGCCATATAATAATCAAAACATCAAACCTACAGAGCAAAGAGAAAATATTAAGAGCAGCTAAAGAAAAAGGCCAAGTAACATACAAAGGCAGACCTATCCGAATTACACCTGACTTCTCAATGGAAACGATGAAAGCCAGAAGATCCTGGTCAGATGTCCTACAAACGCTAAGGGAACAAGGATGCCAGCCCAGACTACTATATCCAGCAAAGCTCTCAATTACCATAGATGGAGAAAACAAAATATTCCATGACAAAGCCAGATTTAAACAATACGTATCCATGAATCCAGCTCTACAGAAAATGCTAGAAGGAAAACCTAGAGCCAAGGAAGATAACTACATTCACAAAGACACAGGCAATATAGAATCATACTTTACAAAACACTAAAAGAAAAAGGGAGGAGAAACTACACAAAATAACTTCACTAACAATAAATCAAGCGCAAACAAGGATCACCAATCAATGGTCATTAATATCCCTCAATGTCAATGGCCTCAACTTACCTATAAAAAGACACAGACTAGCAGAATGGATACGAAGACAGAACCCTTCCTTCTGCTGCATACAAGAAACACATCTCAACACCAAAGACAGACGTTATCTCAGAGTAAAGGGCTGGGAAAAGATCTTCCAATCAAACAGCCCCAAGAAACAAGCGGGCGTAGCAATCCTAATATCTAACAAATTAGACTTCAAATTAAAATCAATCAAAAGAGATGAAGAAGGGCACTTCATATTCATCAAAGGAAAAATACATCAAGACGAAGTCTCGATTTTAAATATCTACGCCCCAAATACAAAGGCACCTACATTCGTGAAAGAAACATTACTAAAGCTCAAAATGCACATAAAATCTCACACACTAATAGTAGGAGACTTCAACACTCCGCTCTCACCGCTAGATAGGACCTCCAGACAGAAACTTAACAAAGAAACAAAAGAATTAATAGAAGTTATGACCCAACTGGGTTTAACAGACATCTATAGAACATTCCACCCAAATACAAAGGGATATACCTTCTTCTCGGCACCACATGGAACCTTCTCTAAAATTGACCACATAATAGGAAACATAGCAAATCTCCACAGATACAAAAAAATTGGAATAACCCCCTGCATCTTATCAGACCACCATGCATTAACATTAGAATTCAACAATAACACAAATCGCAGAAACCCTACAAACTCATGGAGATTGAACAATGCACAATTGCACCATCCCTGGGTAAAGGAACAAATAAAAAAAGAAATTAAAGACTTCCTCGATTTCAATGAGAATGAAGACACAACATACACAAACTTATGGGACACTTTGAAAGCAGTGCTGAGAGGAAAGTTTATAGCACTAAGTGCCCACATGAAAAAACTGGAGAACAGTCATACTAGAGAATTAATAGCACAGCTGAATGTTCTAGAACAAAAAGAAGCAAACTCCCCAGGAGGAGCAGACGCCAGGAAATAATCAAATTGAGGGCTGAAATCAATCAAGTAGAAACCAGGAAAACATTGAGAAGAATCAATGAAACAAAGAGTTGGTTCTTTGAGAAAATCAACAAAATAGACAAACCTCTGTCCAAACTAACCAAAAGACAGAGAGAGAACATGCTAATTAACAAAATCAGGGATGAGAAAGGGGACATAACAACGGACTCTGAGGAAATCAAGAGAATCATCAGGGCATACTTTGAAAATCTGTACTCCACAAAATTTGAAAATTTAAAGGAAATGGACAATTTCCTGGATAGATATCACTTGCCAAAACTAAATCAAGAACAGATAAATAATCTAAACAGACCTATAACCCCTAATGAAATAGAAGCAGTCATCAAAAGTCTCCCAAACAAAAAAAGCCCAGGCCCAGATGGCTTCAGTGCAGAATTCTACCAGAAATTCAAAGAAGAGCTCATTCCAATACTCGTCAAAGTATTCCACACTATAGAAGCAGGAGGCTCACTGCCAAACTCTTTCTACGAGGCTACAATTACCTTGATACCCAAGCCACACAAAGACACAACTAAGAAAGAGAACTATAGACCAATTTCCCTCATGAACATTGATGCAAAAATACTCAATAAAATACTTGCAAACCGGATTCAAGAACACATCAGAAAAATCATCCACCATGATCAAGTAGGCTTCATTCCAGGAATGCAGGGATGGTTCAACATTAGAAAATCTATCAATGTAATCCACCATATTAACAATCTGCGAAAGAAAAACCACATGATTATCTCACTAGATGCTGAAAAAGCCTTTGACAAAATCCAGCACCCCTTCATGATAAAGGTCCTAGAGAGATCAGGGATAACAGGAACGTACCTGAACATAATAAAAGCAATATACAGTAAACCAACAGCTAACATCAAACTAAATGGAGAGAAACTCAAAGCAATTCCTCTAAAATCAGGAACAAGACAAGGCTGTCCACTCTCTCCATATCTCTTCAATATTGTACTTGAAGTTCTAGCTACAGCAATAAGACAACAAAAGGAGATAAAGGGGATACAAATAGGAAAAGAAGAAGTCAAGCTTTCATTATTTGCAGATGATATGATAGTTTACATATGTGACCCAAAAAACTCCGCAAGGTTACTCCTAGAGCTGATAAACAGCTTCAGCAAAGTGGCAGGATACAAGGTAAACTCAAAAAAATCAGTGGCCCTATTATATACAGATGATGAAGTGACTGAGAAAGAAATCAGAGAAACATCACCTTTTACAATAGCCAAAAACAGCATCAAATATCTGGGGATAATGTTAACCAAGGAAGTGAAAGACCTGTATATCAAAAACTTTGTGTCTTTGAAGAAAGAAATCAAAGAAGATACCAGAAAATGGAAAGATCTCCCATGCTCTTGGATTGGTAGGATCAACATAATAAAAATGGCAATCTTGCCAAAAGCAGTCTATAGATTCAATGCAATCCCTATCAAAATTCCATCACAATTCTTCAAGGACCTGGAAAGATCATTAATCAACTTTATATGGAAAAACAAAAGGCCCAGGATAGCCAAAACATCCCTATACAATAAAGGAACTTCAGGAGGCATCACCATACCTGATTTCAAGCTCTATTATAGAGCTATAGTCCTGAAAACAGCTTGGTATTGGCACAAAAATAGGCAGGTAGACCAATGGAACCGAATCGAAAGCCCTAATTTTAACCCACACACCTATGAACACCTGATTTTTGACAAAGAAGCTAAAACTGTACAGTGGAAAAAAGAAAGCATCTTCAACAAATGGTGCTGGCATAACTGGGTAATGGTATGCAGAAGACTGCAGATAGATCCATGTTTATCGCCTTGTACAAAACTTAAGTCCAAATGGATCAAAGATCTCAACATACATCCAGCCACACTGAAACTTTTAGAAGAGAAAGTGGGAGATACTCTTCAACGAGTTGGTACAGGAGACCACTTCCTAAACATAACACCAGTGGCACAGGCACTGAGATCAACAATTAACAAATGGGACCTTCTGAAACTAAAAAGCTTTTGTAAGGCAAAGGACACAATCAAAAAGACAAAAAGGCAGGCCACAGAATGGGAAAAGATATTCACTAACCCTACATCTGACAGAGGGCTAATCTCCAAAATTTACAAAGAACTCAAGAAACAAGTCTCCAAAACACCAAAGGATCCACTTGAAAGGTGGGGTACAGAGCTAAATAGAGAATTCTCAGTAGAGGAGGCTAAAATGGCCAAGAGACACTTAAGAAAGTGCTCAACATCCTTAGCCATCAGGGAAATGCAAATCAAAACAACTCTGAGATACCATCTTACTCCTGTCAGAATGGCTAGAATCAAAAACACCGAAGACAATTTATGCTGGAGAGGATGTGGAGAGAGAGGATCACTCCTCCATTGCTGGTGGGAATGCCGACTCATACAGCCTCTTTGGAAATCAGTATGGAGATTCCTCAGGAAAATGGGAATTAATCTACCACTAGACCCAGCAATTCCACTCTTAGGCATTTATCCAAATGAGGCAGGTTCATACAACAAGGGCATCTGCTCCACTATGTTCATAGCAGCATTGTTTGTAATAGCCAGAACCTGGAAGCAACCTAGATGCCCCTCAACTGAAGAGTGGATAGAGAAAATGTGGTACATTTACACAATGGAGTATTACTCAGCAGAAAAAAACAATGGAATCTTGAAATTCGCAGGGAAATGGATAGCACTGGAAGAAACCATCCTGAGTGAGGTAACCCAGTCGCAAAAAGACAAACATGGTATGTACTCACTCATATATGGATTTTAAATATGGATCAGGATAGTGCCAGTCTGCACTTCCACAGATAGAGAGTCTGGGAAACAGGAAAGAACCTAAAAGATATGCATATATGCATAGTACCCAAGAGAAGAGGATGGAGACAAGATCCTCTGAATGGATGGGGAACAGGGCGAGGGGGGTAGTGGGACCTGGGAAGAGTAGAGGGGGTAAAGAGGAAGGGAGTTGGTCATGGGGGAACAGGAAGTTGAGGGGGTGGGGGTAAAATAGGGGGAAGAGGGAATCATAGGATCGAAGACAGATCAGGCACCAGAGTGACCTCGAGTGATCTAAAGGTATAACATCAATTGGCAAGCTAAGCAATAGTGGAAGGACCACCTCGAATGCCCATTCCTGATAATGAACTTGATGTCTATAACTATCCGGGAGCCTTCATCCTGGGACTGATGGAAGCAGAGGCAAACACACAACTAAGCACTGAACTGAACCCAAGGAACCCAGTGACAGAGAGAGAGGAGTGATGAGCAAATTGGCAAGGAATGGGCTGGCAAAACCAGCAGAGACGGCTGATCTGAACAGGGGAGTGCTCTTGGACCCCAGACCGACAGTGGGGAGGCCAGAATGGGACTGATCTGGACCCCCAAATGTAAGTGTCAGTGAGAAGGCCTGGGCAACCTATGGGGCTCTGAGCTGTGGATCAGTGTCTATCCCTGGTATACAATCTGTCTTCATGTGCCTATGGCACAAAGAGAGATGCTCTCTCAGCCTGGACTCTTAGGGGAGTGCCTTGACCCTACCAAGAGTGAAATGATAGACTCTAGACATCCCCTATGTGGAGGGATTTGGCAATAGGGTGGGAGGGAGGGTGGAAGGGGAGTGCGGGAGGAGGGGAGGGAGAGGGAACTGGGATTGACATGTGAAACAAGCTATTTAAAATTAAAATAAAAAATGATTAAAAAAAAAAAAAAAGAAAAAGAAAAAAAAAAAGTGAATACACAAAACCACCAAGTTTTTTCAACCATAGGGCTAAAGTCAGTTTTCTTTAATAAAGAGGAACAAATCAGGTAAAAATAATGACACTCAGACATCAAAGCATCATGACCAGATAGTAAATCAGAGACTGTTTAATTCCATCAGACAACTGAAAGGAAGAAATTAGGTCACAGTGTAGATGACCAAGCTTAACAGAAGCTTGAATGCAAACCATGTCATTCCAGTTGATTGCGGACTAATCATTTATGATAGAAATAATATGAATTTACAGGGTCTCAGATCTTGTTGAAGGTATACAAATGGAAGTAGGGTCACCTAAGAATTTTATTTGAGTCGTATGAAGAAGGATGATTTCTGGCAATAAGTTTCATCCAAGAACATAAACATTAAGGAGAACCTCTATGATTGTGGCTATTGTCTAACATCAGTATAGAGAACATTGTAGTGGTATTGGAATGGCTTTAAGTGCTATTAATCTGCATTGTCAACAAGACTCAGAGGCCAGTTGAAGGTAGATAAACTAGAATGAACCAAATGGAATGGGAGGAATCACTGAAGCCTAACCTAGCTAACAAAAACGAGTTCTGCACAAAAAAAATACAAAATGTTAATCTGACCATCGGTACTGTCAAGAAAACCTTTCCCCAAGTCTTCACCTGTCTCTCTTTCATTTTATCTTCCACAAATCCTTAATAAGAAATGAGTTGGAGCCCTTACTATTCTTCAAGGGTGGCCCATCATTGAAAGTTAACTCTTTTGCATTTGGAATTCTCATTTCTTTGTTGATTTCTACCTGATTATATTATATGCTTTGCTCTGTTTCTGACTCAAAAATGTGACAAAGACTGAAGATACTACTATGAGGCTCTAAGCACACACATCATGGTGCAAAGCCTATTTCAGGGTGAATTATGTTGTACTTGAGCTGAAACTTGAGATAGTGCAAATTCTGGGCATACACAACATAGCTCCCTTTTGCCATGTAACAAACAGCAGTATGCAGCACTCCAAAAATGTCAACAAAAATCTCATCCTGCAGAAGAAAACAAAATGAATCACCATTTGTTTACAGAGAGGGAACATAAGCAAAACCAGACTGGTCTTGCATTCCAACCCTCCCCCCTGGACCATGTGTGACATTTGTGAAGGGTAAGCTTGCTTGCTATCTCAAATAACAGGCCAATTATTTTTGACCCAGCCATATTTTAAGTAATAAAGGAAGCAGACCACATGCTGACCTTTTGGGAAAGCTACAGAAATGTCAAAAAAAGGATGTCCTCTTCCTTCATTTTTGGCAGCAATATGTCATTTTTAAATTAGAGTGTGGGGAATAATGTCAAAGTACCTTATTTGGAGTCTCAGCTGTGTAGGTGCTCTAGTCCCTTATTAATTGTTCTTAAATCTCATTCTTGTTAATAGAAAACATAGAGTATATAAGAAATGAACCCTGTGAGGCCACTTCCAAATGAGAATTTTACATTGCAAATCCTTGCCTGGAGACAGGGTGAAGAGCAAGGCAATGTACCAGGGTCTCAGGGTCTCATGTCCCCAGACTATGGCTGTCGCTAGTAACCCTGGATGGAGCACTAAAGCACAGTGGTGTGGCTCTTTGTGCTATAAATGCCTGAGGAAAGATACTGAGAGGTCAAATTTTGAATAATTCTGGCTAAGGAAAAGTTATGGCGTACCAGATTGAACAAAGGAAATTTGTAACTATAATTTATTTTTACAGTCTGAGCAGAATTTTACTTAACAAAGCAACTGAAGATTACTACTTACAGAGGCAGGAGTTAGAAAGTTAAGCAAAAAAAGCACCATAAAAAGAAACTGGAGTGGGTTACCCACAGCAAGTGGCTTTAGCATTATGTTTTTTCTTTTAATTAGACAGAGGGATCTTTCAGATTTTTTATGAATTAAATCATTCTTTGACAATTTCAAACACGTCTATAATGCATTCGAATTACCATCAGCACCCCCCATCTACAGTACTCATGTATGAAATTGTCAAAAAAAACCTTTAAATTAAAACATGTACTTTTAAAGAGCTCTTTATAGAACACGTCCTCGTCAAGGAAAGAAGGAAGGGAAAGAATATGGGAAAGAAGAAACATGATAGGTGGGTGGGGAGACAGAGGAAAGAAGAAAGGCAGTAAAGAGGTAGGGAGGGAGGAGAAGAAAGGAATGGAAGAGGGTGACCCTTTAGAACATATGCTGTTATTCTATGTGCGACGTTTATTGTTTAATATTTTTAAATTTTAACTTATTTTTCACTTTCTGATAGTCTGGAACCTCCCACCGTATCTACTTCTTCCTCTTTATCATCGTCTTTGTTTCTATAACCCACATTCAATTAGTGTTGCCCATATGCACATGGACAAGGGCCATCCACCAGCACATGGGTAACCTACCACAGATCACATTGCTAAGACTTACCCTCTTTCTGTCTGTAGCCATCACCAGCCTAAAACACCTCGTTCCAAAAAAAAACTACAGCTACTTTTTAAAATGAGAAAATAGTTCATCCAGAAGAAACACAGTATTTAGACCATAAAATATGTCATGCCTGACATACATGAGGTTAAATGTCCATCTTGAAAACTGCAAGCATGGCACCCACTCATGACACTTAATGAGGCTCCTGTCTAGCCTCAGGTTGTGACTCTCCTCAGCTGCTAGGGAATGAGGTCCTGACTTTGATACCTCAATCAGACCTTATGAGTTTGCTTTTCCTTCATCTAGAATCATGGAAAACAGAGAACTGGTGTAACCACTACTAAAATCCCGATACACTCACCCATGATATTTTCCAGACTGGCTCATGCTACAACAGGTTGTTGACATATGAACACACTGTTGCCTAAGTCAGGGATATCTCATCTTCCAAAATGTTGAGGATAATGCTGTCTTTATTAGAAGTCCCCTGACTGGTGAGTAGATAACATTTGAGCATACATGAATTCATTCCTGGAAAGTAATGCAGATTCCCAGCTCAGCAGTGATGACTGGCAAACTCTTTCCCTGGAAGAGATGTCTATTCGTCTGCAAATGAGCATGTGCTGGGATCTGGCTTGGTCAACCTCTGAGACTCTGGGAATGCAAAGCAGCCTTCCTAAGGAGGCCCCTAAACCCTAAACCTTATTAGCCAAGGTTTTATTAATGATTTGCTTCCTTGTCCTCCTTACAGGAACCAAATTTTGCAGGTAGAGAAATGGCATTTGCAAAGTGCAGGGGAATTCAGCAAGGCAGTAGAAACAAGAACTAGCACCTATTTGAGACCTTACTCTAGTTAAGGTCCCATACACTATTTGAAGTATTTTTCTTGTATTGATCTATTTAATATCCACAGTAGTCCTCTGAAGTAGGTGTTGTTAGTACCAGACCATTGCTGGATAACCTGGAACAAAAAAAGAGTCACCAGTTGGCTTAAGGGCAAAAAGGCATCAACCAGCAGAACCAGGTTTGTCTTAGGGGATGAACACTGGAGCCCATCCCCTCACCACCTCCTACAAGATTTTAATTTTGCATTAACAGATACAAAAGCCAGGAGTTGAGAGTGTAGGTGACAGGAAAAGACACCAATATGTACAGCAATTATCTACTAGTAGTTGGGTTTTTGGGGGGGGTGGTTTTTTCCATATTTTTTGGTACCCATATTTCTCCCAACATAAGGAGAAACTGAGTTTTACTTACAAAGAGGAGGTGAGTTGGGAAGCGGTACATGATAAATATTTGGAAATCTGTTTGAGAAGCAACACCCTCATGAAAAGATACTACACTCACCCATCACTCACACAAGCCTCCTCCAGACCATCATAACATTCAAATATAACATGTAAAAGCACCCTTAGCTAAGAAAGCAATGAATCATGACATTTCCCAAAGCTTTGAGGCAGCAATAAAATATTACCATAACAAAGTAAATGTTTTTACATTCTCTAACGTCATTCTTAGAAGTGCTGTTGAAGGTGTGTGATATTTAACTTGAAATCATGTATTAAACATTCCTAAGCATGGTTGTGCAAATCATCTATTCAAAATAAAACATGAAGCAGCAAGGAAGAGCCATGTCATTACACAAACCACAGATGAGGTTTGCACCAGTCATATTTGCAGCCTGAGGACAATGTCATCCCATAAACATACTGATAGATGAATCTATTTATTTATTATTTATTTATTTGTTTGTAGTTTTTTGAGAGAGGGTTTCTCTGAGTGATAACCCTCGTTGTCCTGGAACTAGCTCTGTATACCAGTCTGGCCTCGAACTCACAGAGATTCACCTAATTCTGCCTCCTGAATCCTGGGACTAAAGGCAAGGTCTACTACAAAATCTGGTTTTCAAACTTAACTCCGAGAAGAATTTAGAAGTAGGGGGTGGGTGGTTTTCAAAGAACCGCTTGTCAAAGTTTGACTCATTATGGAATCTAGAATTAGGGAAATATTCCATAAGGCCAGTCAATGAACACAAGGTAGGGATAAGGAAAAGATCACAACACACAAATCTGCTGGTCATCAGTGACATACTGGAAATAATACTTGACCTATCCCCAATCTGCCCAGGAATAATAACTGTAAGTAATAGGAAGGATCTTTGGCATGAAGCAACACAAAGGAAATTGCTCCTCATTACCCAAGGTCACATGGGTTATTGCCAAGGTAAAAAGCTATGATTAGCACATATGGTGGCCCCCATACTGAGAATCCCATTCTCTCCTTCCCTGGTATTATTAATAGAAATCCACCTCCTCTACATAAACCCAGTGATGTGAGAGGTGCTACCTCCAACCCTGGCTCTAGAGATGGGCACAATCATAAGGCTACCTATAACTTTATAAGATATTTGGTTAGGCTGGAGAGATGTCTCAATGGTTAAAGGTATATCATGTTCTTCCGAGAGACCCTGAATTCAATTCCCAGCAGCCATGTTAGGTGTCTCACAATCCTCTGTAACTACAGCTCCAGAGCATCTGACATCTCTGACCTCTTTGGATACCTGCACTCATGTGTGCATATTCACATACAGGCACACACACATACACATAAATAAAAACAAACTAAACTTTGTCCAAGGGTGAATTGGACTTTACACTGACTTAACCATTTTAAGCCTTAGTTAATCCATCTAGAAAGGCTCATCAACATGCCTTACAGGGTTGTTGTAAGTAATCAATAGACAGGCATGCTTTTTGTATCAGATTTTCTGACTGCTATGACAAAAAAAGCAAAACAACTTAGGGAAGAAAATATTCATTTTGGCTTACAACTTCAGGGGATATGGGTCTACACAGCAGGAAAGGCATGGCAACTGTAGTGACTTTGACAGTAACTCAAGCAGTATGGATTTCCTAACTTTGATAAGATTTTTTTAAATAGTCACAGATTTTTTTAACACTACTTCGGTTGAGCAGTGTCTATATCCCTGTGCTTGTATCTGGACATAGCACCATCAAGACCTAGCTCATATTACCAATTTTTGATAGTTGGACCACAAACTCAGAGGTTTCATCCCTTCCCCAAACAGCACCACCATTTGAAAGCCTAGAGGACAAACATAGCTAGTGGGAGATATTTCACACTGTACTGCATACCTTATAAGCATTAAGGGACTGTCTGAGATACAGTACTGACGCCATCTCTGAACACTTGATGCTATTTTTGAAATGCCACCCATAAATGGTGGCTGCTTGAAAAATGGTATTTAAGTATAAAGTGACAGCGCTAAATCTGATTGAAATATTTATAAACCTAGTTTTCATTTGTGCCAAGAATATTTTTGACAGGTGATTCTCAAGAGAACTTTTCAAGGGACAAGCTCAGAGACCCATGGAGAAAGTTTCTAATTGAGGGTACTCAGCTTTACCTGAATGCTGAGCTCTTAAGATTTGGGGGCTAGTTAAGAATTTTAAGAATGCAACAGTTGCACAATCCTTCTAGATTTGTACTCTCCAGTTATATTTTTCCAACCCTGTATATCAATTCCTTGAAAATCAAAGATACTCCATAATCCAGGAGCAGTGCTCAGAATAAAACAAACAATTCATCAACTTTTGATGAGATAAAGTTGTAACCTAGTTCCTATGGTTCTATCACTATCTGCTCCAGCCATGGAAGTTCCTCCCCCACATCGTTAGACAGGACTGCAAAGCCATACACAAACAACTCTCTCTGCTTGCAATTCACATTCTCCTATCATAGACACTTGAATGTGGTGCTTGTAGCTCCTATTTGTCCTATCTCAATGGGTCCTAGTTTATTTATATCTTCCATGTACTTGCTTCGAGAAAAAGTAATGCATTCCCAGGCCCCTATGGGTAGGCATGAGACTTAAGTTCAGCAACACATTGCACTTTATTTTCATGGCTACAGGAGTGTAAATGACTAAGCCTGAAGAATTTAAGCAAGATTTAATTGACTACTGTACACTAATTAAATCCATTGGTCATAATGAAACAGGTACTTTTAATATTTTCCCATTAAGTTGTGTGGTGCTACACACTGTTCTGTTGAATTTCCAGAAACATGAATGTATTTCCTTCTAAAAACTGAAAAGGTCAGGCTGATCATTTCTAAAAACAGCTTAGTTAATATTGGAGGCAAACATTTAAAATAACATTTCTCGACCCATGGGTCACAACCCATTTCAGGGGTTAATGATCCCTTCACAGAGGTTACCTAAGAGAATTAGAAACATGGATATTGGGCTGGAGAGATGGCTCAGAGGTTAAGAGCACCAACTGCTCTTCCAGAGGTCCTGAGTTCAATTCCCAGCAACCACATGGTGGCTCACAACCATCCATAATGAGATCTGGTGCCCTCTTCTGGGGTGCAGACATACATGAAGCAAGATGTTGTATTCATAATAAATAAATAAAAAATCTTTTAAAAAAAGAAACATGGATATTTATGTAGAGGTCCATAACAGTAGCAAAATTATAGTTATGAAGTAGCAACAAAAATAACTTTATGGGTGGAGGGTTCACCACAACATGAAGAACTGTATTAAAGGGTTACAGCATTAGGAAGACTGAGAACCACTGACTTAAAGGTTGATTGATTGCCTCACCTAGAATATTTGATAGATTTCTGTGAGAATAAATGTACATAAATGTGTCATCTCTTGTCTAACACCTGTTGTTTCATTTAAGTGTATTAAAATAGACACCTACAAAGACATCATCAGGATCATATCAATGAACTTTATTAAATCATTGCAATAATTCATGTCTCTAAGAACAGTCACCCTTAGTGTACACACAGCTCTTTTTTTTCATTATTTTTATTACATTTTTTTAGAAAAGAGCTTGCTTCACATGTCAATCCCAGCTCCCTCTCCCTCCCCTCCCCCTCATCTCCCCACCATCCCACCAGCCTCCCACCCTATTGCCAATTCCTTCCTTATAGGGGATATCTAGAGTCTGTCATTTCACTCAGGGTAGGGTCCAGGCACTCTCCCAAGAGTCCAGGCCCAGAGAGCATCGCTCTTTGTGTTATGGACACACGAAGTCCATTTGTATGCCAGGGATAAACACTGATCCACTTCTCAGGGCCCCATAGATTGCCCAGGCCTCCTCACTGACTCTCACACTCAGGGGGTCTGGATCAGTTTGGGGCCCAGCTATCAGTTTGGGGTCCAAGAGCTCCCCTTGTTCAGATTAGCTGTCTCTGCTGGTTTTGCCATTTGCTCATCACTCCTATCTCTCTGTCACTGGATTCCATGGGTTCAGTTCACTGTTTAGCTGTGGGTGTTTGCCTCTGCTTCCATCAGTCACTGGATGAAGGTTCTAGCATGGCATATAAGGTAGCTGTCAGGTTCATTATCAGGAATGGGCATTTAAGGTAGTCTCTCCACTATTGCTTAGCTTGCCAGTTGGTGTCATCCTTGTAGATCGCTAGAGGTCTCACTGGTGTCAGATCTTTCTTCAAAGCTGACTCAGTTATTGAATTTCTCATACTATTCTCCCCCTATTCAACCCCCAACTCAACCTTCCTGTTCCCCCATGAATTACTCTCTCCTCCTCTTCTCCCCATCTCTTCTTCACAGCTCCCCCTCCCCCACCCTCTTCCATGTTCCCAATCTGTTCAGAAGATCTTGCCTCATTCCTCCTCTCCAGGGTACCATGCCTATCTCTCTTAGGTTCTATCCTGTTTCTCAGAATCTCTGTCAGTGGAATTGCAGACTGGCACTCCCCTGATCCATGTCTAAAATCCATATATGAGTAGTACATACCATGTTTGTCTTTTTGTGACTGGTTTACCTCACTCAGGATGGTTTCTTCTAGTGCCATCCATTTCAAGATTCCATTGGGTTTTTTTTTCTGCTGCTGAATAGTATGTACTCCATTGTGTAAATGTACCACATTTTCTCTATCCACTCTTCAGTTGAGGGGCATCTAGGTTGCTTCCAGGTTCTGGCTATTACAAATAATGCTGCTATGAACATAGTGGAACAGACGCCCTTGTTGTATGAATTTGCCTCTTTTGGATATATGCCTAAGGGTGGAATTGCTGGGTCTTGTGGCAGATTGATTCCCATTTTCCTGAGGAATCTCCATACTGATTTCCAAAGTGGGTATACAAGTCGGCATTCCCACCAGCATTGGAGGAGTGTTCCCATCTCTCCACATCCCCTCCAGCATAAATTGTCTTTGGTGTTTTTGATTTTAGCCATTCTGACAGGAGTAAGATGGTATCTCAGAGTTTTGATTTGCATTTCCCTGATGGCTGAGGATGTTGAGCACTTTCTCAAGTGTCTCATAGCTGTTTTAGACTCCTCTATTGAAAATTCTCTATTTAGTTCTGTAGCCCACTTTTTAATTGGATTTGTTGGTGTTTTGGAGACTTGCTTCTTGAGTTCTTTATAACTTTTGGAGATCAGCCCTCTGTCAGATATGGAGTTAGTGAATATCTTTTCCCATTCTGCGGACTGCCTTTTTATCTTGTTGACAGTGTCCTTTGGCTTATAGAAGCTTCTTATTTTCAGGAGGTCCCATTTAATTGTCGATCTCAGTGTCTGTGCTACTGGTGTTATGCTCAGGAAGCTGTCTCTTGTACCAATGCGTTGAAGAGTATCTCCTACTTTCTCTTCTAAGAGTTTCAGTGTGGCTGGATTTATGTTGAGGTCTTTGATCCATTTGGATTTAAGTTTTGTGCAAGGTGATAGGCATGAATCTATCTACAGTCTTCTGCATTCCAATATCCAGTTATGATAGCACCATTTGTTGAAGATGCTTTCTTTTTTGCCATTGTATAATTTTAACTTCTTTGTCAAAAATCAAGTGTTCATAGGTGTGTGGGTTAAAACTAGGATTTTCAATTTGATTCCATTGGACTACCTGTCTATTTTTGTGCCAGTCACAAGCTGTTTTCAGGACTATAGCTCTGTAATAGAGCTTGAAGTCAGGGATGGTGATGCCTCTTGAAGTTCCTTTGTTGTATAGGCTTGTTTTGGCTATCCTCGGTCTTTTGTTTTCCCATATAAAGTTGATTATTATTCTTTCAAGGTCTGTGAAGAATTGTGCCAGTATTTTGATAGGGACTGCATTGAATCTGTAGATTGCTTTTAGCAAGATTGCCATTTTTCTTATGTTGATCCTGCCAATCCAAGAGCATCTGAGACCTTTCCATTTTCTGGTATCCTCTTTGACTTCTTTCTTTAGAGATTCAAGTTCTTCATATACAGTTCTTTCACTTCTTTGGTTAACGTTATCCCCAGATATTTGATGCTGTTTATGGCTATCGTAAAGGGCGATGTTTCTCTGATTTTTTTCTCCGCCATTTTATCGTCTGTATATAAGGCTACTGATTTTTTTTTACTTAACTTTGTATCCTGCCACTTTGCTGAAGGTGTTTATCATCTCTAGGAGTTCCGTTGCAGAGTTTTTCAGGTCATTTATGTAAACTATCACATCATCTGCGAATAGTGAAAGTTTGACTTCTTTTTTTTCCTATTTATATCCCCTAACTTCAGGCACAATACTGAAGGGATATGGAGAGAGTGGACAGCCTTGTCTTGTTCCTGATTTTAGAGGAATAGCATTGAGTTTCTTTGCATTTAGTTTGATGTTAGTTGTTGCTTTACTATATATTGCTTTTATTATGTTCAGGTACATTCCTGTTTATCCCTGAGCTCTCTAGGACCTTTATCATGAAGGGGTGTTGGATTTTGTCAAAGGCTTTTTCAGTATCTTGTGAGATGCTCATGTGATTTTTCCTTTGTAGTTTGTTTATATGGTAGATTACATTGATAGATTTTAGTATATTGAACCATCCCTGTATCCCTGGGATGAAGCCTACTTGGTCATGGTGGATGATTTTTTCTGATGTGTTCTTGGATCCTATTTGCTAGTATTTTATTGAGTATTTTTGCATCAATGTTCATGAGGGAAATTGGTCTATAGTTCTCTTTCTTAGTTGTGTCTTTGTGTGACTTGGGTACCAAGGTAATTGTAGCCTCATAAAAAGAGTTTTGCAGTGAGCCTCCCACTTCTATTGTGTGGAACACTTTGAGGAATATTGGAATTAGCTCTTCTTGGAATTTCTGGTAGAATTCTGCACTGAAGCCATCTGGGCCTGGGCTTTTTTTGTTTGGGAGACTTTTGATGATTGCTTCTATTTCATTAAGGGTTATAGGTCTGTTTAGATTGTTTATCTGTTCTTGATTTAGTTTTAGTAAGTGATAGCTATTCAGGAAATTGTCCATTCCTTTAAATTTTGTGGAGTACAAGTTTTCAAAATATGCCCTGATGATTCTCTGGATTTCCTCAGTGTCCGTTGTTATGTCCCCCTTTTCATTTCTTATTTTGTTAATTTGCATGCTCTCTCTCTGCCTTTTGGTTAGTTTGGACAAAGATTTGTCTATCTTGTTGATTTTCTCAAAGAACCAACTCTTTGTTTCATTGATTCTTTGCAATGTTTTCCTGGTTTCTACTTGGTTGATTTCAGCCCTCAATTTGATTATTTCCTGGTGTCTACTCCTCCTGGGTGAGTTTGCTCTTTTTGTTCTAGAAAATTCAGCTGTGCTATTAATTCTCTAGTGTAACTGTTCTCCAGTTTCTTCATGTGGGCACTTAGTGCTATGAACTTTCCTCTCAGCACTGCTTTCAGAGTGTCCCATAAGTTTGGGTATGTTGGGTCTTCATTCTCATTGAGTTCCAGGAAGTCTTTAATTTCTTTTTTATTTCTTCCTTTACCCAGGGATGGTGCAGTTGTGCATTGTTCAATTTCCATGAGTTTGTAGGGTTTCTGATATTTGTGTTATTGTTGATTTCTAATTTTAAAATGGATGGTTGTCTGATAAGATACAGGGGGTTATTCCAAAATTTTTTGTGTCTGGATGTTTGCTATGTTTCCGATTATGTGGTAGATTTTAGAGAAGGTTCCATGTGGCGCTGAGAAGAAGGTATATCCCTTTGTGTTTGGATGGAATGTTCTATAGATGTCTGTTAAACCCAGTTGGGTCATAACTTCTATTAATCCTTTTGTTTCTTTGTTAAGTTTCTGTCTGTAGGTCCTTTCTAGTGGTGGGAGCAGAATATTGAAGTTTCCCTCTACTAGTGTGTGAGATTTTATGTACGATTTGAGCTTTAGTAATTTTTTTTCATGAATGTGGGTGCCTTTGTATTTGGGGCATAGATGTTCAGAATTGAGACTTCATCTTGATGGACTTTTTCTTTGATGAACATGAAATGTCCTTCTTCATCTCTTTTGATTGATTTTAATTTGAAGTCTAATTTGTTAGATATTAGGATTGCTACACCAGCTTGTTTCTTGGGTCAGTTTGATTGGAAAAACTTTTCTCAACCATTTACTCTGAAGTAACGTCTGTCTTTGACGTTAAGATTTGTTTCTTGTATGCAACAGAAGGATGGGTTCTGTCTTTGTATCCATTCTGCTAGTCTGTGTCTTTTTATAGGCAAGTTGAGACCGTTGACATTAAGGGATATTAATGACCATTGATTGATGATTCTTGTTTGTTTTTGATTTATTGGTTGTGGTGTTATTGTGTGTAGGTTCTCCTCCCTTTTTCTTTTGGTGTTTAGTAAAGTGGGATTATCTATTGCCTATGTCTTTGTGAATGTATTTATCTTCGCTAGATCTAGGTTTTCCTTCTAGCACTTTCTGTAGGGCTGGATTCGTAGATATGTATTGTTTAAATCTGGCTTTGTCGTGGAATATTTTGTTTTCTCTATCTATGGTAATTGAAAGCATTGCTGAATATAGTAGTCTGGGCTGGCATCCTTGGCGTTTGTAGGCCATCTGTCCAGGATCTTCTGACTTTTACAGTTTCCATTGAGAGGTCGAGTATAATTCAGATAGGTCTTCATATGTTACTTGTTCTTTTTCTTTAGCTGCTCTTAATATTTTCTCTTTTTTCTGTAGGTTTGATGTTTTGATTATTATGTGGTGAGGGTGTAGGGAAAAGGGACCAGTCAAAGAAACACACCCTGAGCAGAGCCAAAGAAACACACTTTGGCCCTGCAACCAGAACCAAAGAAATGTACCCTGACCCTAAAACAAGTGCCAATGGAACACACTTTGTCCCTGGAACCAGAGTCAGTGAAAGAAATGTACCCTGGCCCTAAAATTGGAGCCAAAAGGCTAAAAAGGACCAGAGAAAGAAACACACTTTGGCCCTGAAACCAGAGCCAAATCTGACCCTAATCCTGTGTAAAAAAGTAACCAATCCCGGAGCAGAGCTCTAGCCAATCTGAGCTCAGCACTGAAATCAGACCAATCCCTACACCCTGGAAAAACTTCCCCAACCCCAGGAACCCCTATATAAACCCTGTGTATGTTCAGCTTGGCTGGTCCAGCTGTCTTCCAATAAACCCCTTTGGATGAGCTTCGGGTGAAGATCTTCTTTTGCGGCGGCGACAGAACAGAGGCGACCCTGGGCAGAGCAGAGCAGAGCAAGCAGAGGCGACCCTGGGCAGAGCAGAGCAGAGCAGAGCGAGCAGCGCTGTAACACTTGCCCGGGAAACTTTCCTTGGCAGAGCAGAGTTGTTACACTCTGCTCCCGGCTCCCTGCTCTCTGCTCTCCACTCTCCAGGAGCAGAGCTGAACTGTAGCAACTTCGCCTGAGAAACCTCCTGCGGAGCAAAACTGCTACACTAGGCGAACATCCCCAGCTGGAAGACCCTGTCCTGCCGGAGTGGAGCTGATACACCAGAGAAGCCTTTCTCTGAGGCAAGGCTGTAAGCTGCCAAGCTTACTGCAACCTGTGGTGGTCCCTGGCTCCCGAGCTCCAGGATACCTTTCTACCTGAGCTGTGTAACACTCAGTATCCTTGGCTCCTGAGCTCCAGGATACCTTTCTACCTGAGCTGTGTAACACTCAGTATCCTTGGCTCCTGAGCTCCAGGATACCTTTCCACCTGAGCTGTGTAACACTGAGTATTCTGTGACTCCCGAGTGCCAGAATACCTGACCCACTCCTGTTCCATCCTGTCCTGACCCATCCCGAAACGCTTACAGAGGGGACTTCCTTTTCTGGTCCAGCCTATTTGGTGTTCTGTAAGATTCTTATATTGTCATAGGCATATAGGTTAGGGAAGTTTTCTTCTTATGATTTTGTTGAATATGTTTTCTGTACCTTTGAGCTGTATTTCTTCGCTTTCTTCTATACCTATTATTACCAGGTTTGGCTTCTTCACGGTGTCCCATATTTCCTGGATATTTTGTGTTAGGGATTTGTTGGATTTGAGATTTTCTTTCGTTGATAACTGTATATCCTCTAATTTAGAGTCTTCAACACCTGAGATTCTCTCTTCCATCTCTTGTATTCTATTGGTGATACTTGCATCTGTAGCTCCTGATCATTTACCCAGCTTTTCTAATTCCAGCATCCCCTCATTCTGTGTTTTCTTTATTGCTTCTATTTCAGCTTTCAATCCTTCAACTGTTTGAGTTGTTTCCTTTATTCGTTCAATTGTTTTTTTCTTGGTAGTCTTTAGATTCTTTAAGAGATGTGTTTATTTCTTGAATTTTTTGGTTTGTCTTCTCCTCCATTTCATGTATTTTTGTTTGTTTTTTCTTCTATTTCTTTAAGGGATTTCCTCGTTTCTTCTTTGAGGGTCTCTATCATCTATCATTTTTAAGGTCTGTCTCTTCTGCTTCATCTATATTGTGCTTTTCAGGCCTTGCTAGTGTGGGGTCTCTAGATTCTGGTGGAGTCATGTTGGTCTTTCTATTGCTGAGTGAGCTCTTATTCTGTCTTCTTCCTATCTCTTCTTCCAGTGGTTGCAGGTGGGGTCTTTCTGTCTCCACTGGTCTCCTTCTTTCCTGAAGCAGAAGCTTGGCACGCTGGAGTGTGGGGTCTGGAAGGACTGTGCTGCCTTTCCTGTGTGGCCAGTTTTCTTGATGCCAGGAGCAGGGCCCCAGAAGATTGAAGGAGTGGGTGATGGCCAGGGGAGGGGTCCCAGGAGGACCCAAGCTTACCTGAAGCTGGGCACGCCGGAGGGTGGAGTCTGACACACAGCTTTTTCTGGCTTTGGTAAGGTGCTATCTACATCCCTGTTCTTGCACCTGGGCTGGGTCCTGACTTTATAGAAAGTATTCTGTAGGTGTGGTACTGAATGACTTCTATGGCTCGGTCATTGAATGTCACACACTTTCTTCCTGATGCTCTTAAGAATTTACCTTGGGGCAATTCTATTTTCAAGCCATGATAGTCTGAAATGACCATGCTGGAGAGACTATGTGTAGGCATGTCTGCTAACAATCGCAGTGAGCCTGATAATCAAGTCTTCCTCTCTGAGGACTACATAAACAGGCCAAGATAAACCATCCATGATAGCTGTTCTTGGTTGTCAACTTGATCACATCTGGAATTAACTAAAACCCAAATGGCTAGGCACATTTGGGGATTTTTCTTAATTAAATCATTTGAAGTGGGAAGACCAACTTCTTATTTTTTTTACTTTTTTATTAATTTTATTATAAAAACATGTAAGCACAAGCTTGGTAACATCCAAGTTTACAACACACTTTTATAAACCATATTCACATTGTTGTACATTAGATATCCAGAATTTAGTTAACAAATCTAAATGAAGTATTTTACTCTACAAGACCAACTTCTTATTGGGATGTTTGAAGCAGGAAGATACACCTTTAACCTGGGCCACACCTTCTGCTAGCAGCCTACAGAAGGGATGTGGAAAAAGGAAGCTTGCTCTTTACTAGCTTGCTCTTGCTCTTTCTAGCAAGTCCATTACTTCACTGACATTTACAGCTGACTTCTTAGGGATTCTAGAATATACTGAAGACAGTCTGAGACATCCAGCCTTAAGGACTGAACTGAATTCTTGGACCTTCCATTTTGGTAGACAGTCATTGTTGGACTAGCTGGACCATAGCCTATAATCTGGCTGGGCTGGACTGTGATTTCACTCAAAGTATAAGAGTGTGTGTGTGTGTGTGTGTGTGTGTGTGTGTGTGTGTGTGTATTATGTAAAATCTCATTGTATAAGTTCTATTCCTCTGGAGAACCCTGCCTAATACACCATCTCTGCTATAAAACATAGAATGCCTAATGTAACAAAGTGCTTCATGCCAGAGTTTTCATGGGTTAATTATACAGCACAGTAGCAAGAATAATTGCCTTTATTGTCCATCACAAATACACTTTAACATTTTCCTTTCATAGTCCTCAACTACTGGGTGCATAGGTATACTTCTCTGGTACGGCTCGGATTCAACGAAGTGTTTTTCCTTTTACAATATTGGAGACAGTCAATGGCACAGTGCTTGAAAAACATGAGGGTGGCCCTGAATCTGACCCAAACACAATTATATTTTTTGCTATACTCTGAGTCATTTTGTTCATCCAATTAAACCCCAAAGAGTTTATGAAAGTTAATAATGATATAACCTTAGGAAGGCTTGATGGAATACATCAATAATACCACCACTCAGTAGACTAAGGCTCAGCTTCCTTAGCTGTGAGTAGCAACCCTGTATGAGTGACATAACTGAGCACAGGAGTTACACAAAAACAAACAAACAAACAAAAGCAAGAAATAGTAACATATTTCTGAATTGCAACAAAATTCAAAAGGAAAAGTTCATTCCTGTTAACATAATATGACTTCACTGCAGCCATGGTTCTGAACAAACAATATGTGCATATTACACTGAGCAGCATGCCATCACATCGCACAACACCAACAAACTTCTAGAAACGCCTTGGCTCAGATTCCAAATTCTTAACTGTTATGAGTTATAGTGTTTCTTTCTGTACATACAAACTTTTCAGCTCTTATTGAAACACAGTGGTCTCGTTATGAAAACAAAAGCTTTTAATGGTTCCCTGCCATTATTCCTTGGTTTGTTAAATAAATTAGTTTGTCTCTGAATTGTATTGTGTTAGAATGTTTGATTATTAAAATTGTCACTTGAGTTGCTGACTTGTGCTTCATAACAAAACATCATTTCATCTAATGAATTTTGCTTTTGGAGTGGGACTAAAATCTAATTTCTGAAATGGCCATACACATACTTCTGCCATTCTGTACTATAAATTAATGGGAAGAAGCAACAGAAAACTGTTAGTTACAAAAGCAAAATATTGAACTCTCCAAAACCTTGAAGATGCTTTATATCCTACAGAATCAAATATTAAACCATGATTGAGTTCTCTAGGCAAAAATAAACAAGCACACCCTATTCGTTAGTATGTAAATTCGCTTTCCTCTCTAATGAATGGAACATTATGTAGAGAGCAGATGATTATTTTTAAACAAATTTCTTCATGATTGAGTAGCAGTAAAAGTTTGGTTCCTGTACACTTGGAGTCATATAAAAACATCTTGAACAAAGGTCAAGAGTCGGGGAAAATTCAAGACAGCCTAGATAGGACTGGAGAAATGGCTCAGCAGTTAAGAACACAGGCTGCTGTTGCAGAGGACCAGGATTCTATTACCTGTATCCACAAGGTGGCTCAAAAGCATCCTTAAGTCCAGTCTAAGGCGATCAATATACTATTCTGGCCTCTCTGTTGATACTATTTACAAACGTGTCACACAGACATACAGATAAACTACCCATGTATATACAATTAATTAATTAATTAATTTAAAAAGAAGGCCTAGGCTACATCAGGTAGATTGAAAAAAAGTTCAAGGTTGATCTTCATGGTAAGACCATATCCTGGTAAAGTAAAATAAACATATAAAGGAATAAATAAGCAAATAGTGATGACCTTTAAGAATCCTCTACCATATCTTAAGCATTTCACAGTAAAGGCAAGTATTTTTTTCTTTTCTTCTTCCTTGCCACAATAGTAACAACTTAGTTTTTAAACTCAAGTTGAAGTTTTATCCATTTACGATCAGGGTGACAGGAAGTCTGAGCTATTTAGAGAAGAGACACTTTGAAAAACAGCATTACTCTTGCATAAGAACCCACAGCAATAGGAACACAAGTTCTTTTCTTGGTCTGTTTTTAGAAAACTAATGCTCCAAGCAAGGAGCCCTGAGTTATTAGATCACACCATCCCAAAGTTGAGGTAAATGGACTTGGGATAATTAACTAATAAATTTAGCTCTTATCTAATAACCACAGGGGAAAGTTATTCTTCTGTAACCAAAGAGTTCATTTTCATATTATTTTTCATGTAAATGTGGTAAGCATTATTGGTAAAGTTTTATTATTAAGAGAAGATATAAATACCAAAACACAATTTCTCTCTATATTTCCATTTTAACTAGCCCAAGCATACAATACATCCCATAAGGTAGCTCTTCTTAAGACAAAAGATGTCTTCATCCCAGTGGTACCTGATGCAGGTACCTAATCAGCATCTCTGGAATTCATCCCTCAGCACCAACATGATAAGTGTAAATTAGAAACCTCTTTGATGAAAGGTACACTTTCAAATCAGCCTCTCAAAATGACCTCAGTGAACTCAGTTCTGAACTCCAAGAAGAATTACTTATTTAAGACTAGAAATTGTTAATATGGATTTGGGGAAACATCTTCCATGACATATAATCAGCTGAATATACAGCATTTACAGCATTGCCGATTCCAGAATTTTCAGAGTTTGATAGGAAAAGGAGCTTATTGTGCTGTGGAATGTACCGACTTCATAAATCCTTTATGCTTTTTAAAGGGAAGTTAAGCAACCATGCTAGAGCAGATTTAGCCTCTTTCAGGCCTCAAGTCCGTTGGTATTGACAATTCACCAGTGTTTTCTTGTGGAAAACAGTTCTTACCAATATTTCCTGTGGGGATATATGTCTAGTGCAACTTCAACTTACATCAACTATCCTAGTAAAGGAAAATTTATGCTAAAATTGAAGCCTACAGTTTAATAATCTTCATCTAGAAATCAAAGAGAAATTATGACTGGTTTGCGTGCACTTCTTTTGTTGATACTGGTATGAGCAAAAGAAAATCTATAGTTAGGCTTAGGATAAAGGAATATAGTTGTGCCGAATTTTTCAATCTGAAGGAAGATAACCATAAAGGACCCTGTAAGGACGGTTCCACTCTGACAAGATGAATTTTCTTCCTAAGATTAACTTGCATGTCATCTTAAATGCTAAGCAACAGTCACTAAGCATGACTGTAGCTGAATATCCGAGGCAAAACAAAGCTATGCCAAAATTGCTGCTTGCCCCAAAATGTCATTCTTGCTATCAAATAACCACAATGTTCATGAAACAGTGACAGCAAGTGGTTTTACATTAAGTGTATTAGAAGTTCTTTTTATCTTCTTTATCCAGTGTCATCTTTAAATATATAGATATATAAATATAGATTCCTTGAGAATTTCATACAATGTATTTTGAATGTATTTATCCCCCTCAATTCCTCCCCTTACCATACTCTCAACCCTCCTGCCCCTTCCCACTCAACTTTGAAATTACTTCTTTTTCATTTGTTTATTTCCTCATTCTCCATCAAGTCTAGTTCATGGTACCCAACTAGTCCTGGGACTGGGTTTTGCTCTGATGTGTGGTTGGTCACCAGAGGTCAGACCATCACTATGGAAGATTAGATCTCCCTCTCCCAACAGCTGTCCAATGCCAATAGCTCCTCAGTTATTAGTGATTACACCTTCACCTCCCCCACTCTATGCTGAGACTTTGTGTGGCTAGAGATTGTACAGGTCTTGTGCATGCTGTCACAATGGCTGTGAGTTCTTGTGTGCAACTGTCTGTCGTACCTGGAAACCACTGTTTCCCTGAAGTTATCCACAACCTCTGGCTCTTACAGTCTTTCTACCCTGTCTTCTGTAGATCCTGCACCTCCATGATTCAAGCATACTAGAATTAATGCGTGCATTATAAGTGGAGAGGAGTTATATTTTTCTTTTCTAGAAAACAGATTTTTTTTCATGCAATATATTCTGGTTACAGTCTTCCCTCCCCCAACTCTTCCCAGTTCCTTCCCACTCCCCCCTCACGCCAGATCCATACCCATTCTAACTGGTATGGACTGGTAATAAAAAGATAAAATAAAACAGACAAATAAGAATGGGACAAAACAGAAGAAAAGAGCCAAAGAAAAATCAGGAGACACAAGATAAATTTGAAGATACACATGTTTACACATACGGGAATCCCATGAAAATGCAAAACCAGAAGCCATAATATATATGCAAAGGACCTGTAAGTGGGGGGGGAGATAAAAAAAATACCCTACCACACTATTATGTGACAAAGAACCTCCAAAGATGACACTGTGTTCATTTTGTGTTGGCAATCTACTACTGGACATGGAACCTCTTATGATTGGTGCTTCCCCAGGGAGACTCCCTTGGAGTAAATTAAGTTTCCCTTTTAAGTGGTTATGAGTTGGAGCTAGCTTTTGAGTTTGGGATGGAGGCATGTGTCTACTTTTCCTTTCAGCTCTGGGGCCCCATCTGTTTCAGACCTGTGCTGGCCCTGTGCCTGCTGCCTCTGTCTCTGAGCTCATATGCACATCGATCCTGTTGTGTTTAGACTTCATTTCTTTGATAAACCCTGTCCCTTCCAAATCTAACACTTTTTTGCCTCCTTTTCTGTAGGGTTTGCTGAACACTAAGGGGACCAAAGTCTCTCTGATGATGGCTGAGAAAGGCACTGATCTATGAGTATAGCAGAATGTCACTAAAGATCATTTTATTGCTGTTATCATGGTCTTTGTGTTGTAATTTAAAAGGCAGTGCAACAGGGCCTAGGTCCTCCCCTGTGTGTCTAGGCTGAGAAAGTACCCCTCTGTGGGGAATGGACTTCCAAAGTCCATTTGTACACTAGGAATAAACACTGTTCCACTACCAGAGGCCCCATATACTGCCCAGACCTCCTAACTGACACCCACATTAAATGACATGACAGACTTTGATGATTGTCATGGATGGCTTCACCCTCCCTGGGGAGCAGAAGGGGTTGGGATGAGGGGTCAGTGGGGGATAGAGAAGAATGGGAGGGAGAAGGAACTGGGATTGATATGTAAAATAAGATTGTTTCTAATTTAAATTTAAAAAGCAGTGTGAGAAAGACTATAGAACTTGGGTGGATGGTTTTTTCTAATTAGGGGAAAGTGACTGGGAAAAGGGAGGGGGGAGAGGGGAGACTGGCCTCTGGGGACAGGAATGGCAGAAGAGAAGGGAGAGGCAGATGGGGGGAGCAGAGAGACAGGCAGAGAAGCAGAGAGAGAGAAAGAGGAATAGACAGACAGAGGGATACTGAAAGAGAAAGAGAGAAAGATGGGAGGTGGGCAAGGCCCGTTTAAAAGGAATGTAGTGAATGTGCACAGGTTGTGCTCTTAGTGACTACAGCTAAGGGCATATCCTGTCAGAACCCCAAGAGCAGGCCAGTACAGATGCCTGAATACTAACACTCTGGTCTATCTAGTCTCAAGTTCTTGGCTACCCAGGCAGTGTCACATATGAGTTTCATCCCATGGAGTGGACCTTAAATCGAACCAGATCTTGGTTGGTTACTCCCACAAGTTTTGTTCCACTATTGCAATATTGTATCTTGTTAACAGATCACTCTTGAAGATCAGAGGGTTTGGTTTGTAGCTGGGTTGGTATTTACATTTCTCCTTTGGTATACCACAGAGTATCTTCCAGGACCATATTATTCTTAGGGGTTAAAGCTGTAGGTAGGCACTAGCTTGACTTTTCTTTGTTCAATGAGTTCTATAGGAGTTGTCTTCAGCAAAGGACCGTATTATTGGTTTGTGAAAAGCAACCAACAGCCTTGGCAATAGCCTGGGTTGTTTGGAGGTTCCCATGGGTCCTTTTGGGTTGGATTCTGGGGGTCACTTATAATAAACTATCATATGGTATGAAAATAAACATACTTTGACTTCTTTCCTTCCTAATTATATCCTCTTGATCTTCAGATTCAGGGATTGTTCAACATATGTGTATCAATAAATGTAATTCACCATATATACAGACTGAAAGATAAAAAATGCATGATCATCTCATTAGATGCAGAAAAAGGGCCTTTGACATAATCAACAATCCTTCATGATAAAAATCCTGGGGAGATCGGTGATACAAGGGACATACTTCCATATAATAAAGGCAGTTTACAGCAAGCCCACAGCCAACATCAAACTAAATGGAAAGAAACTCAAAAAGCATTTCCACTAATATCAGGAACAAGGCAAGGTTGTGCAATCTCCCCAAGCATATTCAATAGAGTACTTGAGGTCTTGTCTAGAGACAAATGCTTTTAACAGCTCTGGTATTGGTCACTTCAGAGACACTCCAACAAACACATCTGCATTATGATGAGACATCTTCCACACCCAGGATACTCAATATGGCAGTCACCAGTTTACTATTGAGAGTTTGAAACATGGCCAGTTTACTGAAGATTTACATAGTTAATACTAATAATGAAGAATTGACATAACAGCTAATGACTGTACATAGCTTGGATTTCAAACAGCTGCTTTTGCTACAAGGTCATATTAATTATTCCAAAGCACATACAAACCAGGCCTGCCAATTGTGAGTATAGTTGGTTCAGGGAGATGTTTCTTTGGCAGACTATTTAGGTAATGGAAAACTTTCCAATGTAATTAGAATAAGATAGGTACACACATCTAACTTTTCAACTGGAAATATGAGATATAAACACAAATCAAACATTTCCAAATTTAGCTTCTGAATAACGATGAGACTGCCCTCATAGTCATGATACTGAAAAAAATGAAAGTCCTCATTTTTATTTTTACTTCATTCTGGATAGAGGGTTCATGGAGAGTTCATCCTGTGGAGTCAATGTCGGGTGATTCTTCCTCCCTAAGGTGGTGACATCTCTTGCTGCAGCATGTGGAAAAGCAGAAGCTTGGCAAGTTATGGGGAAAATTCTTGAGATGCCTTGACCTTCAGGATAGAACGTATGCCCTTCCGAGTCATCCCACCGTTCTTCAGAGCTGTGCAGCTCCAGCATGCTGAGAAGTGTACTGTCCAGCGGTGTTTACCTGACCAGGGAAGTAATCCATACTTTGTGTTGCTTCTTCCCCACCAAACTTTGCCAGGTTCACTGCACAGGGACTTCAGCAGGATTCAAAAGACAGAACAGTTTTTCTCTGTTCTAAAACATCGTATTTTTGAATGAGTTCTTTTATCCTCTAGGCAATTTTCTGTGTCTGTGGTGAGGATATAGTTTCTTCCTATTTAGTCAAGCACTTTCAAGGGTTTAACCTCTCTTTTTGTATAAATGGGGACACTCTAAAAGATGAAGGTCGGGTGAAGAGCCTTGTGCCAAGGGAGAGTCTCCTTCCTGCCACTACTGTTGTAGTTGGAATTAACACAGATGTGTCAGCTCTGCTCTTTTACCTCTAAGAATCACGAATCAGGGGCAAGATAGACCTGGAGAGGCTGATGCACTGAGAGTCATTGGCCTAAAGACACCACACATAAAAACACAAAACCAGAAGCCATAATATATATGCAAAAGACCTGTAAGAGGTCAGCTGCCCTGAAAACCCAGAGCTAATTTTCTGATAATCGAGAGGCATTGTTATTTGTATGTACAACAATGCCTTCCCTGTCATAACTGAGAACCCAAATGATACAAGGTTCCTGCCCTCTGTTTTCTTACAGTCCTAGAAAATGTTTTACTGCATCTCAACGACTGTAACAATGCTGTGTTTAGCAAAAACAGTTGTCTCTAATTTACATAAGTGTTCCCATCCCAAAATGTTGAAAAGATAATGTTCATATGAAGGCACGTACAGAGTCTATTTAAAATGGAAGCTCACTACAGTGTTTATTATCAGTGCTCAATAATTTTTTTGAATCACATGTTGACATTATCAAGGACCTATACCCTTAGACATTATAGTTGGTACAGAGTAGGATCCAGGCATCAGAAATTGTTCAGAGATGCTTAGCTTCAGACTCAATGAATCTGGTGGGTTCCTAAAGCTCCTGAGACAAGTCTTCATGTTAGTTTCAAAATTAAACATTAAATCCAACACTAAGGTTACTGCTAAGCAAAGAAAATGGGATTTCTATTTCTGGAAATATATGGGATTCTAATCACCTCTTCAATGCTCCTTTCTATGGTTATCAGTTTTATATGTTACCAAGCTGGGCTACAGCTCCCAACTATTCAAACAAACGCGAACGTAGGTGTTATTGTGAGAATTTTTGTGGAGAGATAAAGAGCCCATCATTGACTGACTTTAAATAAAAGAGATCACCCTAAGCACTCTAAAGATGCTTAGATCAGTAGACAGACCTTTGCAATAGAACTAAGCCCTCTCAGGAAAAAAAATGAATTTCACCTAAGAACAGCAAGTGTCACTTCTAAGTTTGTGAACCCCTGTCCTGATGGCCTGCTCTAAAGATTTCAGCCTTGTCTGCTCATCCCAGAAGTACAAAGGTCAGCTGCTGACAGCAAACCCAGGCAGATCTCCTCATTCAGTTTCTCTTGGTGAAGCTTAACTAATACATTCCTTCACTCTCATTAATGTGCAAACTGTGGGACATAGGTGTTAGTCTTATTCATCGTGAATTCCTGGTACCTAGAACCATGTTCTGCCCATAACAGTCACCCATTAAAAACATACTGGATGAATAAGGGAATGAATAAGGTAATAAATGAATGAAATATCTGGCCGCTGAAGTAAAGCATGTACCCAAAAGGAGGGACAATAGGGCAAAATAAATGCTATTAGAATTCACTTTAAGAAGCAAGAACATATAGAGATTATGGAAGAACTGCAATAAAGCTGAGGTTGAGGTATGGAGATTATGGGACCAGTATACAGAGAATGACAGTGATCAGATTTGTACACTTGAATACAAAATGTTGTTCTTTTAGCCATGAGTAACTCTCTCTCTGTCTCTCTCTCTCTCCTCTTTCTCTCTCTCCTTATATGTGTGTATGTGTGTGTACATAAATAAATGTTGGATGGATGGATGGAGTCTAAATTTGTACCACTGTGAGCCTGCCCAGTATTGTGGGACCACCAAAGCTAAACAGGGTTGGCTTAGTAAGAACTTGGATAGGAAACTATATATACATTTTTATCTTCCCTGAATAATGTAACCCGTAAAAAATGAAGTTTCATGTGTTCAGCTCATCAGAAGCATAGATTGAAAATCGATTCTAAATTAATTGAGTGCATGATTATTCACTCATTTACTCAGTCAGCCAGTTCATCAGTGTTCACTACTCAGTCCCAATAGTAAGCCACATCCAGGACCAACTCAAGGCAAAAGGAGGAGACTTGTCCCTGGGTGGCGGGGCCAGGTTGAAAAGTGGCCATTACTACCTGTGGTTGCAGGTCTTTCTGAGCATGGCTGGGGTCTCTAGGTGCTTTCTGGAGCTTTGGGGGTTTAATCCAAAGACCAGGAATATCTGACAGACACCGACTTTTGTGAAAACTGGATGTAGGCTTGCCAGATTTTTCTCTGACCTCATCTCTCCTCTATGGAGTTGTGCCAGCACCCTGGGGAGAGGATGAAAAAATAAAAGTGTGCCATCATTAAGAATCTCTGTGACATCCAAGGCAGCAGCTAAGATGTTCCAGAGCTGCACAGCAACACAGTGGCAGCTCCCAAAGGCTGCTTGAGATGAAATAAACTCAAACAGAATATGAGGGTGTGTCCTCTATCAGAAGAGGACAATGAGAGGGACAGTAGTCAGAGGAGGGACTGCTTGTCACAGAGCCTGTGTCTGTCCTAGAAGAAGCCATATGTCTGACAAATAAAAAGTAGGCTGAGGAGTGTTAGTATTGAGGCATCTGTACTGACCTGCTCTTGGGGTTCTGACAGGATACACCCTCAGCTGCAGCCACTAAGAGCACCACCTGTGCACATTCACTAGGTTCCCTTTTAAAGGTACCTTGTCGACCTCCCTCCCCCTCTCTCTCTCTGTTCCTTTTTCTCTGTTTCTCTGTCTGTCTCTCCGTCTCTCGCACCCCATTTCTGCCTCTCTCCTTTCTTCTGTTATTACTGTCCCCAGAGGCCAGTCTCTCCTCTCCCTTGCCCCCCTTTCCTATTTACTTTCCTTCAACAACAACAACAAAAAACCCTCCACCCAAGCTCTGTCACATGGTGTCTTTCTCTCATGCCACTTTTTAAATTACAACAAGGAGAATTCAATTTCTGATTGTGAGACATGTCTTTTTCTCCTTTTTCTGATATTACAGTTGAACTCAGGCCTTCTCCATGACAGGCAAGCACTCTAACACTGAGCATATCCCCAGCATTGACCTTTACTTTACTTGAGACAGTGTCTCATTAAGTTCCCCAGGCTGACCTTGAACTCATGCTTCTCCAGCATCAGTCTCCCAGGTTGCTGAGATAATGCACCCCTAGGCCCACCTGCTTAGTCTGTCTTGCAGTGCAGGTTTCCAGTTTTGTCACAGCCGTACTATAAATATCCTGGCAGAGAATCACACATGTATAAAGTCTATATGTACAATAAACCTCTTCAACTTGGCTGGACCCTCTATGCCACCCATCAGCACTCTGTGAAATCATCTGTGACCATTCCTGTCCAAAATAACTTCTGGTATCCATCTCAGTCCTCAAGTATCTCACCCACAGAAAATTGCTCCAAAGAACCAAGGTCATTGCATCTGTCTTTAACTGGTCAGAACTTGTTGCCACTGGCCTGAAAAATCAAAGCCAGACCATTTTATTTTCTTACTGTATATAAACAACCACACAGAATATTAACACCAAGAAGGCCACCCTATGGCTGTGTGATGGACGAAACAGAAAAAGAGTTCCACTCTCTAGTCACTTCTGAACAGAATTAAGTATGACAAAGACACAGAAATAACTCAACACCTCCCTCTCCTGGCTGATACAAACAACAGCTGCTCCTTTCCCTACCACAGTGTTAATCTTGCTCTAGGGCTGGCTTTCCCTAAGCGTGCAATGTAGGAAGATGCTCAATCATGAAGTTAGCCTCATGTCCTGACAACATCCAATCATTGCAAAAGCAAAGCCTCCGAGCCCTTCTCAAAATAAAACAAAGCCAGAATCTTAAAATCATTCCTATCAATCTGTTTCTGAGATGCCCCATGGGTTCCTATGGCAGGATATTTCTCTCTAAAGAGTAATAGACTTGATTTGTTTAGCTCCAGATAGTATTTGCTTGGAAGACACTGGCAAGAATAACAGGAATTACTATTGTTTTTATCACATCCATTCAGGGTTTTTCATAGTAACTTTTCCTCATGCTTTCGATAAAAGACTGACAAGAGCAGCTTAAGAGAGAAAGGGTTTATTGTGGCTCACAGTTCAAAGGCACAGTTCACCATGACAGTGAAATCAAAAAGAGTTTGAAGCAATTGATCACATGGCATTCATGACCAGGAAGGATACAGCAATGAATGCATCCTTTGCTTGTATTATGTTTTACATATCCCAGGATCCCAGCCTAGGGAATGGTACCACCCATAACTAAGATAAATCTTCTACAACAATCAAAATTCTCAAGATAATCCCTCCCAGATATTCTGGAATTACCTAGGAGACAAGCCTCTGGGTACACCTCTGAAGCTAATAGGGATGGATGGATAATATCTGTGATGACTGCCTTTTAATTTTTTATTTTTGAGACAGGGTTTCTCTATGTCTAGCCTTAGCTGTCCTGGAACCTACTCCGTAGACCAGACTGTCCTCAAACCCACAGAGATTTGCCTACCTTCACCTCCCAAGTGTTGGGATTAAAGATGTATGTCACCACCACCTAGCAATGACTGCATTTTTTAGAAAACAGTATCAATTGAGTAGGACAAACTAAAAAAAGGAGCTAAAGAAAAATTTCTGTCTGGGGTAAACAATCAAGCATGGTGTGGTGGTTTGAATGAGAATAGTGGTCCCTACACGCTCATGTGTTTGAATACTTGTTCCCCAGATAGTGTAATTGTTTGGGAAGGATTTTGAGGTGTGACCTTGTTTGAGGAGATGTGTCACTAGGAGTGGGTTTTGAGATTCCAAGAGTCTCTCTGTCTCTCTGCCTACAACTTGTGGTTCAGATGTGAGCTCTCTGCTATTGCTTCAACACCATGCCTATCTGCCTGCTGCCATGCTCCTAGCCATGATGATAATGAACTGGCCCTCTGAAATTGTAAGCCAACCCCTGATGAAATGCCTTATTTTATAAGTTTCCTTGGTCATAGTGTCTCCTCACAGCAACAAAACAGTAACTAAGACACATAGAAAAGGAGATACATTACTCAGTCGTAGGCATAGGAACAGAACTTCAGAGACAGAAGGCAGAAGCAGAGTCACTGAGGCAGGCAAGTGAGGAGCATCTTAAGGACAGCATGTGGGTGAGATCCAGTGAGTGCTTCTATGATAGATGAGCTCTTTAAGGATGCTATAAAGAAACATCTGCACTGGATATTTTAAACAACTGAAACTTATCTTTTTAAGAGTTCTGGAGGCTTGAAGCCCACGATCAAGGTGCCTAAACAGCTGATTTCTTCTGAGGTCTGTCTGCCTAGCTGACAGATGGTCTCCTAGTTTTGTCTCATGTGGTCATTTCTCTGAGAAGAAATGACTGGGGTTTATTTCTCTGGTTTTCTGCTTTGAATGTGAACTGTAAGAATACTTGGCATGGCAATCATTATGTTGCTCAAAAATCGAGGGTTAAATTTACTCACAAATAAATTACCTGTGCAAGTTATAGCATATAATTTGTAGCAACAAAGAACTGGTGTTAAAAGTCTTGCTTTCTGGCATACAAATATTCATATTTTTCTACTTCTATTCTTCCTCCATATCAAATCTAACAACAAGACTCTACAATGTTAAAAAGATTGCTAACGAGGCAATGGTAGAAGATGAGGTTTCTCTATGACCATACTACCTTAAATGTGACTGATGTAATCTAAAACGGGGGCAGGGAACAATTAGTGTTTATAAGCATTAGTTCAAATGTTCAGGAAAGCAGCTGATGCTCTTCTAAATATAGGCCACCTGCTGTGCCTGATGGAATCAGAGAACAGTATTGGAGGAAGGAAGTCTCCATACTGCAGCATCAGCAAAGAGCCTTGAGAGAGACAAAGCTACTACCCCTGTGCCCTTGGACAAAAGCTGGCAGTTAGGCATAAGCACCTTTCCCCAAACGTGAGTCAGTAATGACAGCAGCCTTAAAATGTATATTATCCAGGGATACAGGGAAGGTCAGATACACTTGGCAGTAATCAACTATAACAAAGGCATTGAGTTAGTGAGTACCCATGCGTGGTACCCTATTTCATTCCATTATCATATTTCTCTGTCATGGATAAGGAAATAAACTTAGTAATGTGACCTTTTCACAAAGATTGGAGCAATGAATGGACTATGGGCCTATACCAAAGCCATATACCAAGTGTAGTGGATTTTCTTTCCCTAATGAGGTAGGTCATACTATCTTCAGTCTGGTTTTAATAATGTTGTCTGCTGTCTGCTCTTTTCACCAGACTGTAGTATCGGAGAGTTGACAATTGTTGAGGATCTGCTTAAGGACAAGTATGAGATCAGCAAAAAACTCTTACCCTTCACTGAATAAGCAACATATGAAGTAAAACTATATGCAATAGCTATAGATAGATCAAAAATTTTCAAAACTGGCAATTCCATTATGATTTACACTAATTGCTTATTCATGATAATTACCCAAATCACTATATTCATCTACTTCTTGTTGGAGAGTGTCTACTGCACAGTCCTTTTGCCTCAGGCACCTCTAGAAAATAAGCCTTATACTGCCTGAGGAAAGAAGGCCAAAATTATCTTCCAGATACTTCCATCACCTTCCATGCACAAGCTGGAAAGCATGGAAAAGCTGTATTTGAATTAAGCAGAAATTCAGGCATTATCCCTACAATTGCTGTTTCCATAATTAAAGATGAGTGTGTCCTAGAAATACCAGTACAGTGTGTAGATGAAAATTAAAATATTAAACCAGAAGCAATACTAAAAGAGTTCCTTTGTGAAGAATGCTTAAACATTTAGCATAAAGCAGTCAGAAATGTTGATGGTCCATATACCAGAGAAGCCCATGCAAAGTGCATCTTCAGCCACTTATTCTGAAGGATACTGGATTCTTTACTGGCAAATACTGTTTTGGAGCACATGCCAATATCTCCACTATGGACAAAACACTGCATATCAGAACATCATGGAATGTTCTCCACTTTTACATGTGTTAAGTACCTTATACATTTTCATTTTTCCTAGAGTATTGGGAATAAGGGTTCTAGAAGCATTATAAAATCATAATTAATGATATTTGCACCTCATCTGTCTCTTTATCCACAATGAAATGATTTCTGTTCAGGTGGAGGCTGGTAGAGTTGCCTTAACTGAGTTAGAAACATAACACTTTGAAAGGACAAAAGGTAAAGAAAACTTGGGCTGGCTTGGAGTCAGAACCACCAGATTATATGAGTATCATAGTACTCACATCCATTAATACAAAATAGCCACATTTCGTTAACTCCTCTTATTTCCTAAGGAAAAGGGACTTGGATTTCAAACAATATAATAATGATAAAACTTGTCCTGAATGGACAGATACTTTCAAGGGTCTTAAATCCATCAAATTCAAGTCACCAGACAAGTTGTCTACAAATATTAGGTAATATTAAGCGCTTACTTTACATCAAGTCCTTTATGTGTTTATGAACTGATTTAATCTGAGCAAAGTTCCCACATACAGCTGTCAATTCTCATTTAAGGATAAGAAAACTGAATTACAGAAGGTTTGATGTCCCCAAGATCCCAGTGCCAGGAAACAGAAGTGCAGAATATTAAAACAGGTCCTTCTGTTTTAATTCCAGAGCCTATGCTTTTAATCATCAAGAACTATCACTTAGGTGCAACCAGCAGGCAGGGCAGCCAGTTCTCGCACCCAAGTATTATGACGGTTAGATCACAAAAAGAAAAACTTAGGCATTCTAGCCATCAGAGGGCAACAGAGATGGAGAAGGGGGATCTCCCACAAGACTAAATGGCCCTTATTCTTTTGTGAGCCCCAAGCTGCTCACCTCCCCATTTGTAGCCCTCCACATATTACTGGTGGTGCCTGAAGAATAATGAGACGGTCTCTCTGCTTCCAAAGTTCCCATATTAAATATAGTGTATTAATGAGGGAACATCCAGTGTTTCTTCTTTTCATTCCTTCAATTGCCTTTGATGTCCTGGAAGGAAGGGACAACAGCTGGGCTTCCTTGCCATCAGCTTATGAGTATCAGACTTTTTTAGTTTGGTCGCATAATTTTTTTTAAAAAAATTAACTTTATTTCTTTTATTTTTATTTTTTATGTGCATTGGTGTTTTGCCTCCATGTATGTCTGTGTGAGGATATTGCATGTCCTGAAACTGGAGTTACAGGCAGTTGTGAGCTTCCATGTGGGTGCTGGGAATTGAACCTGGGTCCTTTAGAAGAGTAGCCAGTAAACCATCCTGAGTGAGGTAACCCAGTCACAAAAAGACAAACATGGCATGTACTCACTCATATATGGATTTTAGACATGGATCAGGATAGTGCCAGTCTGAACTTCCACTGACAGAGAGACAAACAGGAAAGAACCTAAAAGATATGCATGGTACCAAGAGAAGAGGAATGAGGCAAGATCCTCTGAACAGATGGGGAACACGGCAAGGGGTGGGGGGGGGAGTGGGAGCTGGGAAGAAGAGAGGGGGAGAAGAGGAAAAGAGAGTAGGTCATGAGGGAACAGGAAGGTTGAGTGGGGGGGGGGAGTAGAATAGGGGGAAGAGGGAATCATAGGTTAGAAGACAGATCAGGCACCAGTGTGACCTCTAGTGATCTAAAGGGATGACACCAATTGGCAAGCTAAGCAATAATGGAGAGACCACCTCGAATGCCCATCCCTGATAATGAACTTGATGTCTATAACCATCCTGGAGCCTTCATCCAGTGACTGATGGAAGCAGAGGCAAACACCCACAGTTAAACACTGAACTGAACCCAAGGAACCCAGTGACAGAGAGAGAGGAGCGGTGAGCAAATTGGCAAAGAATGGGCTGGCAAAACCAGCAGAGACAGCTGATCTGAACAGGGGAGAGCTCTTGGACCCCAGACTGACAGCTGGGAGGCCAGCATGGGACTGATCCGGACCCCCCCCCCCTGAATGTGAGAGTCAGTGAAGAGGCCTGGACAACCTATGGGGCCCTGAGCAGTGGATCAGTGTTTATCCCTGGAATACAAACAGACATCGTGTGTCCATAACACAAAGAGGGATGCTCTCTCAGCCTGGACTCTTAGGGGAGTGCCTGGACCCTACCCTGAGTGAAATGACAGACTCTGGATATCCCCTATGTGGAAGGAATTGGCAATAGAGTGGGAGGCTGGGGGGGGGGGTTGAGTGGGTTGTGGGAAGAGGGGAGGGAGAGGGAACTGGGATTGACATGTAAAACAAGCTATTTAAAATTAAAATAATAAAAAAATCTAAAAAAAAAAAAAGAAGAAGAAGAGTAGCCAGTGCACTTAACTGCTGAGCCATCTCTCCAGGCCTTGGGCTTTGCAAATGAACATGAATTGACTTAGTTTTACATTTACATAATGACAAAACAAAATGTGATAATTATAGTCTCAACCCACTGAAATTACAAAAAAAACTTCATTAACACTCAAAACAACTCATGTTTGCTCTTATAAGACAATGGTGTGAAAAGACTTTGTTCAGAGCTCTGGTTTCTGATACCAGTCACTACAAAATAAATCTTCACACACGCTTCCCCACAGGGGACCTTTAAAGAAACATCAGAGCTATCTATTATTCAACTTGCTGGTCTATGTCCTCAAGATAGATGAGGAAATGTCCCTGCAGAATGTCAAGATTAATGAGATATGTCATTTGTCCCAGATCTGCCAGGAGAGTTCCAAGCTTTAAACTATACCATGTCCTCAGTATCGTATCCCCACATAACCTTATCTGTAAGGGGCCCGGAGTGTAAAGAGTACTCTGTACACTCTGTCAAGAAAGGCAGAAACTGCAGAAGGACAAACAGTGACACCTGCTGAGAGGAGAGAAGAAATCAAAGCTTGTAAGCCCATAAACTCTGCAAACAGCAACAGATTCCAGGCACTTCGCTCTCCCTAATGGATGTTACCACTTGACATGTTGGAGCAAATGTTTAAGCAGCACACCATATTCCCAGTAAAAGGGCATCAAAGGTGGCTCTGTCCGAAGCAATGAATCCAATGTTTCCTTACAATCAAAGCAAAGGGCAACCCTCACTATTATTTTTCCTACTGCCTCCCCGGAAGTTTTCTGGAACTTACATCCCTTAAAGGTTCATAAACCAATTTAATGCTTCCAGAAAAGGGAAAAAAGTGAGGAGGGTAGAGCCAGGCAATAGAGCCAAAGTCATTTCAGCTTCTGAATATGTGTTATTAATCTTGAGAGCTCACCATTCCCATTCCTTCCCTCTGGGTAAACTTGTCGATTTATGAGAAAGTGTTGTAAATATAAAATAATAAACTTTTTTATTTATCTCATAAGGAAGTAGTCTGGAAGCTGGAGCAATTTAGAATTTTTTTTCAGTTTCTGTTCCTAGTGCCAGAGCAATAATAAAATGGTAGCTTACATATCAAACATCAAGAAGACTGGGAGCTACCCTGTGGGAGGCTGGACCCTTTCTAAATGGAGACAGAGGAGGAGTGGATGGGGAGGAGGTAAGTGAGACTTGAGGGGAGGGAACAGGAGTAGGATAGGGAGGGGAAACAGTGGTCCCTCCAGCTTGCTTAGCTACCTTCCTCATAGAACTGAGGACCACTTGCCCAGGGATGGCATGTCCTACAGTGGGATGTACCCTTATATACCAATTAGCGATTAAGATTTCCCACAGACATACTCATACGCTAATCTAATGGAGGTAATTCCTCACCTGTGGTTCCCTTTTCCCAGATTATGAAACTGATAGTTAAAGATAACGATAACACCCTGAACTCTTGGGGAAGGGTCTAGGCCCTGCCCTATATGAAATGACAGACTATGGACACCCCCATGGAGGGCCTCACCCTCCCTGGGGGAATGAGGGGATAACGGGGGGGGGGGATGGAGGGAGGGCACGGGAAGAGGGGAGGGAATGGGAGAGGGACCTGGAACTGACTTGTGAAGCAACCTTGTTTCTTATCTAAATTTAAACTGGAAAATAAAATATAAAAAAAAGATAACGATAACACATGAACTAAAGCCAACAGAGTCACAAATATCTGTCTACTCCTTTAGTCTTCAATGGAGCAAGAACAGTCTCTTTGATAGTGTTGGAGAAACAGTATCTGCATGCAATAAATGACACGGTATCTGTATTGCTGTGATTTAGATCTGGAACATGTCCTGAAGTCCCATGTGCTAAAGGCTTGCTCTCCAGCTTGGTGTTATAAGAAGGCAGTTGGAAACTTAAAAGACATGGCTGTAAGGGAGGTTCCAGGTCAGAAAGGGCATGTCCTCAAAAGCAATTATGGAACACCCCCAGTCAGTGTTTCTCTATTCCTCCCCCCCTCTCTCTTCCCCTCTCCCTCCATCTCTTCTTCTCCCTCTCCTTCCCTCTATGGCCCCCCATTACTCACTTCCATGCCTGTCATGCCTGCCAAGCAGTGAATGACTTTGCTGTGCCATGTGCTCCCCCATTTCCTTTACTACAAGCCCAGGAACAACTGGACCAACCAGTTCTGTATTGAAACTTCTAAAAGCATGACCAAAATCAAACCTTTCCCTAAGTCGGAAGATATTTGATCATAGTGGCAGAAAGCTAACTAAACCAAATACTGTGCACGCTGCACAGTAGTCAACGCAAAATCCATTGGAAAGCTTTACACTAAGACCTCAAAGGCCCAAGAGAGGAATGTGCTGTGCCACTCATCTTGATGGTGAATTTTTGGACACAATCACAGAAGCACCAAAAGTAAGAACATAAGGTAATGAGACTATGCCACCTAAAGCACGGCAAAGGAAACCATAGCAGAAAGAGAAACAGGGCTGGTGAGATGGCCTAGTGAGTAAAGGCAAAGAAACTTGCTGCCAAGGCTGACAAACTGAGTTCAGTCATCAACCCTGGGACCCCACATGGTAGAAGGAGAAAATTGACTCTACAAAGTTGTACTATTATCTATATGTGTGCACTGTGACGCACGCGCGCGCACACACACACACACACACACACACACACACAAAATAAATAAATAAATAAATGAACAGAAAGTACACATACATAGACATAGAGAGTGACCTTGTTTGACACTGAAAAGAGGAAAATTCTGTCATAGAAAAGTATTGAGGGCATTATGCTAATAAAATAAGCCAGATAGTGAAACACAAACAGTCCATGATCTCAAGCATATACAGAATCAAAAAAAAAAAAAGCCAAACACAATAGAAACAGTAGATGAATGGTAACCAGGGACAAGAGGATGGGTGAAGGGGAAAGATAATGGCCAAGGGTAAAAACTTGTAGATAAATGACAAATAAATGTAAATTTAGGGTATCATGGGGTTGTGCCGTGCCTCTAGATATTTGTTAGTGGATCTATACATTCTCATTATGAGGGATACATATTGGATCTGTAAAGATTTGTGTGTGTGTGTGTGTGTCTATGAGTGCATCTTTATGAGTGCATGTGTACCCATAAATACAGGTGACCACAGAAGACTGTGTCAGATTCCCTGCAGTTAGAGTCACAGTGCATTGTGAACTACTTGATATGTGTGCTGGGAAAGAGCCCGGGTCCTCTGCAACAGCAGTCATCTCTCCAGCAGCTCAAGATATGTTTAATATTTTAGCAACAGTTTGGTTGTTTCCTCTTATACTTCAATGTTTTCGTTTAGGGTTTTTAAATTTACTAATCTGAATATCTATTCTTTTAACGAATTCTTATAGATAAACCTACCTACATATATTCTATACCACTTTCAATGCAGAATACATTTGTTGGTGAGAACCATTTTATTGTTTGTTATCTTGCCCTCCAAACATATAATGAAACACTGTAGGAGGAAAACAATGCCGCCATTAGCCATGTGACTTACTAGAGGCGCACACAGATGAGGTAATAAAAGAGCGGTTTACCACACCGCTAACCACACCAACTTTAGGCATGACTAAAGACATATACGGACATAGGCGGTGAACTACGTCACTAGCCAGGCCCACTTTTGGGCATGTCTAGGGGCGTTACAGAGGAAGGTATAAAAGACTGAACAACGGAAGTCTCTCTCTTTTTCCGGCTTTCGGCTTCCAGTTCGGTGGCAGAAAACTACTCGGCTCATCTGGGTTACTTGTTTGGTCTCTTGTGAGTAATTTCTACAATACTTATTTTTACTTTTAGTAAGTGTGCCGTTTATCGTTGCAGCATCAAAACACTATTCATATGAAATTTTGTCTGAAAACTTTATTGAAAAGAAACTAACACGAACCTTCAGGTAGTATCTAGAAGATTCTAGAATCTTGACAAAGTACTGTAAAAGCATGTTGACTCAATTTTATCAATATCCTGATGCTATTGAAACACAAAACACAACTAAAACAATTAGTGGCATTTACCACATATGATGCTTGCTCCTGTTATCACCTCGGATAACATCAAGAAATGATGTAAGTTCGTCAGTTTTCACAGCCATGTCTGTAAGTGAAGGACAGGATGCTCTGTGGGTGAGTTGCACAAAAAGAGGAAGCAGAGGAAATAGGCTCACTTGTTCTCTGGGAGTTCAAGTTCTTCATCACTGTTGCCAACAGCCCTGCTCCACAGCAGAGTCCTTCAGTCAGCGCCATATCCTACAGGAATTGTCCTTGCTGCCTGATGAAACAAATTGCAAGATCATTTTCCCCTTATCTTGTTTCTGTTACCCTTTTTTTGAACAGAGGGACTTTCTCCTGGGTCACTGATACTGAGCCATGTGTGAATGTGAGGCTTTCCAATGGACAACTCACCAGGAAGTCACACAATTGCCGATAGCTGGGAAAACATTCAATGCATATTCTTCCCCCCACCACCACCTATTAGCACTTTCTCAGGAAAGATCCAAGAAAAAGACATTGAAATTTAACACCTCTACTGGGCTATTATTTTCCACATCATCTGTGGAAAATGAAAGTCCAGACTTGTTTACTTTATCGGTGTCTACTACCGTCAGTTGAGCAGTAACCATTAGTTGAGTATACACAAGTTCCTAGCTACCTTACCTAAAGCAATAGAATTAAAAGTCACAAATGTTTACCATCAGTGGCAGAGAACATTCTGGTGAGTCCTGGTGCAACTGAATGGGAACCTGGCATGGTGGCTAATACTTCCAAACCTGGCACTGGGTAGGCTAAGACAGGAAGACTACTGCAAGTCTGAGGCCAGGATGCAAAATATTTTCTTTAAAAATCCAATAATAACAAAAAATTCAATAATGGAAGTAAAATGAAATTCCAGGATAAGCCAGGGCCTCTAGAAAATTGAGCAGAGGTTGTACTCCTTTTAGCATCCTTTTAAAAAGTCTAGCAGGCAATTGAAAAGGAAACTAGCTCCATGATGTGTATTTCTTCCATACCTGTAATGACTATATTTCCTTTATAGTTGAAAGCACACGAAAATATTTCATCAGTGTGGCCCTTCAAGACCTGGAGGCACTGGCCAGTCTGGACATCCCAGATTCTGGCTGTCTTGTCTGAGCTGCCTGTCAAGAGGCGGTTTCCTTGGGGATTGAAAGAGATCTGCAAAACAGCAAAAGAGATGGTAGAAAGTAGAAGTTTGGGTTAACAATAGATTTCCAAAAGCAAACGTAGTGCTGAGCACCAATCTTCTCCCTGATCTAGTACTTATTTTAGAAGAACGTCTTCCTGATGGGAAAAATATAGGGACTAATATCTGAAAGTTGAAGCCTGGATGCTAATGTTTAATTGTTTACTTTCTCACAACTCTAATCATAAAAGACCAAAGCACCTGTATACTTTTGAGTATTTCCCAACGGTTTCTTCCCAAAGACTTGTGGTTCGCTCCTCATCCAAAAGAGAGGCAGAGACAAATTGTAGATAAAAACAAATCAGGTTCTACCTGTAAATTTCAATGTCACCTCTGCCACACAAGCTTCTGTCACTAAAACCACATAGAACACCCCTCCGTCTGTGCCACAGAAAGAGCAGACACCTAGGGCTGCAAGAGGATTTTCATCTATTGCTACCCAAATTGCATCACTTTCAGATAATACGTTTGGATGCTTCACTTGGACCAGGTGCTCTCCTTTAGTATCTGAGTGTCAGAGGCACCTGTCACTGGCCCTTGAATTCCTCTGATAACCCAGTGGAAGTCCTTTCTACTTAACACAAGACAATGATTTGAGTCACTTCAATTGGGTCTGGAGATATGAGGAGGACAAGCCATGCCTTATCTTATCACTGTCTCACCAGTGTCTGTAAAATTCCTAGCACAGGGGAAGCTCTCAAAAGGTGGTTACTGACACCCATAGTCCTCTAAGCTGTCCTAATGAAATTCTCTGGGTCACACACACAAAAGCACATGAAACCAGAAAGAGTGCTAACTGGTAATAGGAAGAGGGTCCACAATAGAGGAAGGGGAACAGGGAAGGTAATGGGGATACATATGATCACAATACATTACATACATATATGAAATGTCATAATGAATTCATTATTGTGATTACTGAATATATACTAACATCTTAACCATTTGGTGAACTAAATACTAGATGTTTTAGCTCTGTACTCCTTATAAATATTATCACCATGAGCAATATATTTGCTTGACATGCATACAATTAAATAATACAGAACTCAAAATTTTCTTATAGTCACATGTTCACAAAGACAAATACACACTCATTGAGAAAAATGCCAAACACTCAGGAACATGGCCCAGGCTGCCCTTCCATGCCCCACTTCCCCATACCCCCTTACCACTCTGTTACCTCTCAGTCCATGAAGTGGTCAGCAGCACCCATTTCCATGTATGCCAGCACTTTCAGCCAGAGGGCAATGGCCAACAGCAACAGGGATAAAGGATGGAGGGACAGGAGTATACATGGGAAATATTGGAATCTTGCTATAACCTTCAAAGTTCTGAAGCCATCAAGCTATTATTTCATAAGGAAGTGGCAGATAAAAATCTTACATATAAAACCAAGAATTCAGGCAGAACTGGGAGGCAAGAGCCCTGAGTCACAGTATGCTCTGCCTTGTTGCGGGCACACATACAAACCTCAGACTCTCACTGAGTGGCTCTGCTCTGTGACGCTTCTAAAAAGTGTTCTATACAACCCTAAGATACAGCCCTGTAGTTTCAAAATGGATAAGTTCATACTTTGTTAAATATTCTTAAACCTCACCCCTTCCATTACCTCTAATTTACAGAACCCTCGAAGCACCACATGTCTTTTTGCATAAAACAAACTTGCATGTTTACTAGAAGTAGAAAAAAGCACTTTGCAAGCTCCTTACATTGCTGAGTTGGGTATTTTCAGCTAATTAAATATTTGCTGATGTTTGAAAAGAATATTGTTTTATGCTTTTTAAATGTTTAAGAAATAATTTCTTTTTGCTGAATCAGAGAAGACATGCTTAAAAATAAAGGTTTGGGTAGTTGACTGGGCAGGATGATTTAATTAAAGAGACTTAAGTGCTTTAGTCCCAATACATCTGTTTTGTGGGGGTGGGTGTTGGTGTTTGGTTGCTGAGACAATGTAGCCTATAGCCCAGGCTGGCCTTGAACACCTGATCCTTATGTCTCTATCTCCAACCTACTACACTTACAAGCATGTGTCATTATGCCCAGCTAACCCCCATAAGATCCAAAAATACTACGTTTTATGTAACCAACACTAGATATAGCTCCACTCTCTATGAAGTATATGAGCTTAATCATATTTTGTAAAGAAAATTAACTGAAATCCCTTGGTTTGTAATAGGTCTACTATGTGTAGGTGAAGTCTAGTATGCTTCATTTACAGCTCTCTGCCATCCAACAGGAAACCCACTGTCAGTAATAGATGCAGGAAAGATGGTGAAGAGCAAGGAATTTATTTCATAATAAACATTTTCAAAAGAGGTGTTATCAGTTGCTTTGAGTGGTGTTTCCAGTCACTTTACATAGAAATTCACCTTAAAATAATGATCAAATGCAGATATAGCATAAGCAAGTTCAATAATGTGACTCCTCAGCCATTCAACTCCAGTAGCTTCAGCAATATTGGACACCATATTAGGCTCAGTGAGTACTCAGCAAAGTATCATTCTATTCACTTAACTTGTTTTATCTTTGTTCTGTATACCTCAAGCTACTGAATGTCAGGAACTGTACTTTTCTGCCTGTTGCATATTAATAAACATGTTGGCTATCTTAAAGGGTCTTATCTATTAATTTAGGGGGTTAATTTGTAACCTCTATTATCCTACTAACATTAAATATATTCTTTTTACAGTAAACACACAGATCAAAGTGAGAAAGCAACTCACCTTTGAGATCTCTCCTTCATGGCCTTCCAGTTTGGTTATACATTTTCTTGTGGATGCATCATAAACTCTTGCTGTTCCTTTTGGAGAGGTATTAGAATAAACATTAATCCATCTGAAATGAAGGACTTCACATTAACTAAAAGTCTATTCTCTGGCAAATGAGCTCTGCATTTAGTTTGTCCTTCCTGTGTCAAGAGCCATGTCCAACCTTCTGAATACAAGTTGTCCCACTACAGAAGAGGCTGGACAAGACTTGCTCTCTGTCTCTGACATTGTTGCAAGAGATCATGGGCTCCTGTTTAGAAGAATGTGTGATATGTGGAATAAGAAAAACTGGAAGAGATAAAATGATTTTTAATCTTATTTTAGAACTGTCTTACAGCTGAGATGCTTCACAATTCAGTAACACTGAAATGTGGTGCACCATAGAAAGGAAGATGGCGGATGAAATAAATTATGTGATGCATAGACTCACTCTTTGACATCACAGCTATGTGCAAGATAGAATGAGAATGGTCAGAAAGCAGTCTGCTGGTCCACATCTCACCTCCACAATTTCCTAACCCTGTGTCCTGACACAAGCTGCTTTAGTTAATTTATGTACACTTTAGCTCCCTCAGCTGTAAAATGGGGACAGCAATTAGACCAGCTGGTGTTAATTATCTTCTACTGTGCAACAAACTAATCCCAACTTCTGAACCTGAAACAATAAACATTTGTCATTTTGGAGATAAACAAGAGTGTTCTAAATTGCAATGCTTCCTAGGAAGCACAGGATTAGAATACCTCAAAAGAAAAAAAATCGTTTTTAAAGTAATGGTTTGTAGATGATGAAATAACAGAATTGTTACTGGAAAAACAGCAGATAACAAGGAAATAAAAACTATAATTGAACTTCTCCTTCAGCAAACTTTTCATTTCTCAGCATTCTGATCCTCCAGCCCTTTCCCCAGCAAATGCTGCTGAGTGACTTCTAATATTCTTTGCAACATAACATTTATTAAATAAACATGTATGAATGATTAATTATGTCCTGACCTTTAATTATGTCCTGACCTGCTTTCCATAAAATATCCATGAGGAATATGTTGAATTAGCCACAGTAAGATAAACCACAACATAAAATCATTAGAGAGTTTTCAAGGGCATGATGTAGAAGCCAATGTACATTATATGAGCTTATCAGGAAAGAGGACTGATTATGCGGCATTCCACACGACTCTAAAAAAACATGGCACAGGATATAGCTTGGTATCATACACAATAGGCAGAGGCGGTGATAATGAAATATGAACTAAGGGAGTAATGAGATGAAGTATCACACAGCTTCATGCAGTGTTATCAAGGATTAGACCCATTCTAAAGACCACAGGTGTATGCAATTTGTGTAGAATCACATCACACATTATTCTCAAGGATGTGCTGTGCATTCAGTATGATTGCTTATGCAGATTGTTAAAGATGCATTTTATTTTAATTGTGTGTGTCTGTGTGTGCGTATTATAGGTGAGTGCAGGTGCTGGTGAAGACCAGAAGACAATGTTGTAACAAACAGAACCGAAGCTTCAGGCTGTTGTGAGTCACCCTACATGAGTTCTGGAACCAAATTCAGGTCCTCCTAAAGAGCAACAAGCACTCTTAACCACTGAGCCATCTCTCCAACCCCTCTTACACAGATTTTAAAGTGACAGAAAGGATATGATACAGTTCAGGACCACATGTGGCAACCAGAAAGATAACAGAGACTATGCATGCCACCATCTGTGGTCTTTCTGGAGATGAGGCACATTCAGTGAAGATGTCTTTGTGCTGATCACAATAAAGTATGGGGCCTAGCTATTAAAGGGACATCAAAAACACAGAGGCATAACAGATTATTTGTACTCATGAACCATGTATTTATATCAGAATGATGACACTGATCCATTAAAGTTCATGTTTTTTTTATCTTTGAGACAGGGTCTCATTATGTAGTCCTGGCTATCCTGGAACTCACCATGTAGACCAGACTGGCCTTGAACTCATAGAGATCTGCCTGGCTCTGAGCCCTTTCTCTAGGCCCTGCTCATAACAACCTTTGTGCAAAGTTACAGAGCTAGGTTATAAGAAGTACTATTTCCATGACTGATCTTATGACATTGATTTTATGCATTTAAATTCATAAATTTACACAGTATAGCAGTCATTACTCAAGAAGGATTCTATGAGACATTTAGACTGTTTATTATGAATTAAGGAATGTGATCTCCAAAAAAGAATGAGGACAGAAAAGCAGGTAAGGACTAACAAGAACTAAAATAATTTAAAAGGATATCATTTGGAGAACTTTTATTTCCTGATACCAATATTTTCTTCATGCCATGGTAAATAGGATTGTGTGGTCTTGGCCAAAGAATAGACATGTATCACTAATAGAGAGCTCAGAAGAAGCTCACACATATGGTTTCCACACCACTGCCCTGTCCATTCCAGTCCAATGGAAGAAATAAAATGTTATATGGTTATGGGTATGGGAAACAATGAGATTGCACTTGTATTTACTCCATATACAGAAACTAGTGTGATAAATTGTAAAAGAACTATAAAATCTCTATATTGTATTTTGCTGCATGCAACAAGTTCCCCAAGACTTAGTATGTTTGTTTTAAAGATTTATTTATGTATTACATATACAGTGTTTTACCTACATGCCAGAAGAGGGCACCAGATTGAATTGTAGATGGTTGTGAGCCATCATGTGGTTGCTGGGAATTGAACTCAGGACCCCTGGAAGAGCAGTCAGTGCTCTTAACCTCTGAGCCATCTCTCCAGCCTAAGACTTAGTATGTTAAAGACTTATCTATTACCTGATAGTTACTGTGTGAAGAACTCGAGGGGCTTTGATAGAAAAGGATCTCCTTGCTGGGATTAAATGGGGATACCACCATGCCTAGCTTAAATACCATTCTTTATGGCTATCCAAAAGAAGACATATATAGTGACATCACACATGATGTTTAAGTTCATGATTAATACATAGGGCAGTTTCAAATATCATCAAAAAGATGAACCATAAGCCGGGCGTTGGTGGTGCACGCCTTTAATCCCAGCACTCGGGAGACAGAGGCAGGCAGATCTCTGTGAGTTCGAGGCCAGCCTGGTCTACAAAGTGAGTTCCAGGACAGCCTCCAAAGCCACAGAGAAACCCTGTCTCAAAAAACAAAAACAAACAAAAAAAAGATGAACCATAATATAATGTTACTTGAGAATATCTTGGATATCACAAATTACATAATATCATCATCAAAAAAGGGATGAAAATAGAGTTTTCATGACTACAACACTATCAGAGGCATAAAAAATGGCAAGGCTTCACTAAGTTGTCACAATATATCACACTTAAGATAATACTATGACATAAAATTTAAATATAAAGCACATGGTGTTTTGTTATATATTTTGCCATGTATATGATGCAGACACCAGAAATATAATTCTGTATCATCAGTTTCACCCATAACACAGCAGGATTACACATTGTTATCAAAGAGGCAAAGCAGTCAAACTACAGTGCCATACGTAGTATTCTAAAGTGTATGCATACAGTGTAACATGATGCATAGTTGTCGTGCTCATTACCTACATAATAGAATCATGTATAAGTTATCAGCAATTATGTATACATACAATGCCATATAACTGGCAAAGAGATGACATATTAATGCAGCATCATGTATAATCTTCAAGATTACTATACAAGCATTGTGCATATCTGATACAGTCAGTGAAATAATAAACCCAATGTAACACAGATGGATTATTTGACACTGTGATTATCTATAGAGATTATAGAGGAAGATATAGTCAATATTGATAATATATATAGTAGCAATATATAGAGTAAGATATTGTCAGTAGAGATCACACATACATACACACTAGAGGATTGTATAGAGTAAGATATTATTAACAGGCATATATCTATACACACACACACTGTAATATCATATAAAGTAAGATACCATTGGTAAATATCATGCAGATATATATATGTATATATAGATATATCATAGCATCATATAGACTAAGAAGCTACAAGTTCATCTCATGTAGATATATACCTCAAGCATCATAAGGCAGATAAGGTAAATGCGACAAGTGACCTGACATAAATTTACCATAGTGTCAGAGGTTTGTTTTTTTAAATTATGACTTTGATATACTGTGGCATAAAACATGCTGATTCAGAGAGTGTGGCTGACATTGTGGATTCTCATTTAAGATAATCAGGGAGGTGACAATGTATTGTCATTTATGGATAGAAAGGTTGACACAGCTGCTTCACATATAACATTCTCAGGCGCACATAGTACACGTGCATCATGACTGGTATTCAAGGAGATGAAACATAGACTGGTGCCATACATAGGCATTTATGTGTCTGTTCAGTGTAGGACGATATCTACCCATCAAAATGATGACCAAGAACATAGTGTTGGGGAATAGACATGAAGGAAAATTCATGGAAACTGTGTAGCGTCATGTGTGGTAATCAAGGACAGGGGCATACAATATTATAGCACCATTTGTAGTTAACAAGCAGCATCATATATGAAAATCAGGCCAATGGTACAAAATAAGAATGGGGACTTGGGGTTTCAAACACATACATGATCATCAGATGATGAGGACATAATATGGTATTGTTTTTTTCTGTAAACAAGGTAATGGGAGCATACTGTAGGACATGTTTTTCATAGGGATTTGACAGACATAGTGGAACTGTAGTGATATATTGTTTACACTCTAATAAAGATTGCCTGGAGATCAGAATGCAAAAATAGACATAGCCATAGAGGCCAGGCAGTGGTGGCACACACCTTTAATCCCAGGAACAGGAGACAGAGGCAGATGGACCTCTGTTCAAGGTCACTCAGGGCTATATGAGAGTGAATCAGTCTAAAAGAAAAACAGATCTCATGTCTTTAATCCCAGCACAAGAAAAGTATATAAGGACACAGTCAGCAAGACAAAAAGGCAGCCCACAGAATGGGAAAAAATATTCACTAACCCCACATCTGACAGAGGCTAATCTCCAAAATTTACAAAAGAACTCAAGAAGCAAGTCTCCAAAACACCAACAGATCCAATTAAAAAGTGGGCTACAGAACTAAGTAGAGAATTTTCAATAGAAGAGTCTAAAATGACTGAGAGGCACTTGAGAAAGTTCTCAACAACCTTAGCCATCCAGGAAATGCAAATCAAAACAACTCTGAGATACCATCTCACTCCTGTCAGAATGGCTAAAATCAAAAACACCTAAGACAATTTATGTTGGAGAGGATGTGGTGAAAGTGGAACACTCCTCCACTGCTGGTGGGAGTGCCAACTCGTACATCCACTTTGAAAATCAGTATGGAAATTCCTCAGAAAAATGGGAATCAATCTACCACAAGACCCAGCAATTCCACTCTTAGGCATATATCCAAAAGATGCCCATTCATACAACAAGGATGTCTGTTCCACTATGTTCATAGCAGCATTATTTGTAATAGCAAGAATTTGGAACCAACCTAGATGCCCCTCAACTGAAGAGTGGATAGAGAAAATGTGGTACATTTACACAATGGAGTACTATTCAGCAGAAAAAAACAATAGAGATAGGCATGGGTTTCCACCATAGTAGGTTCTTGGGGAGATGAAGCATGGTATAGAGTCAGGCACCATTTCCAAGGAAAACATAAGTTCCTCCATAACTTAAATGTGTGAACAGATGACTTACCATCAGCAGAAGCCGTTGCAATAAGTTTCCCCGTATAATCAAAGCAGCTGTCTAGTATTTCTTCATCATGGTCTGTTAAGGTTGCTATGCATTTCCCGCTTGAAGCATCCCACAACTGAAATTGAGAGAGACACAAACCATCAACTAAGCAATGAAATTCCTTCCCAAAGTGGAAAGATGCCCAGTGATATCATGATAGGAGTGTGTCTTGCTAATTAATTGTGATCAAAGGATACATATCATTCTCTCTGATCACTTAATTCCACTTTGATTTATAACCAAAGACCACAGTCAACCATTTGGTCACAGGAAAATCAAGGCAAAGGCACTTAGAATTTTCTACAACATTATGGAAAGAAAGAAAATCCTGAGTGGTATGCTTCAGGGATTGGTATAAAGGGATCTTTTCTGCAACAAAGACTTTAGATGACTAGGGGTTTGATCCCAAACTATGATGACAGTAAATGAAAAGTACATCCATCGTGAGATTTGAATGCCATTTGGATAAAATTATGTGGCAAGTGATTATAGCCTCTCAGTAATTATTTTTGAAGAGAAGAGAATCAATGGCAGGAGAAAACTTATTTGAGGCTTCTTGAGGGCAGTGCCAATCAAAGCAAGCATGCTAAATAAGCAGCAGGACACTTAAGAAAATTATTGTGGTGTTTCAACAAGACCTTTCTTGTCTTTGAAGCAAACAGTATTGATTTATCACTTTATAGTTCCTTCGAATTTAGACAACTGGAGACTTGAAGTGGAAATTAGCAATTATCATTTATAAATCAATGTTTAATTGTATTCCCTCTTTGAAGTCTATTAGTGTTACGATGAACACCTGAAACAGTATAAAGGAAAGAAACACAGTACAAAGACAGGCCAACTCTGAGCTCACCATGCAGGTCTTGTCCATGGAGCCTGTTAATATTAGAGAACAATCCCAATTGAACAAGGCGCTGCTGATCTCAGCACAGTGGCCAATTAAAGTGTGCACCTTCCTGCAAGACAGAAATAGGCACAACTGGTCAAAGATTACCTGGTTTCATTTCTGATTTTGTGACAAACCACCCTGAAGAAAACGGCGTAGGGGAGGAAGGGATTATTCAGCCCATCATTTCATGGAAGCCAAGGCAGGGGCTCAGACAGATGGTCACTTTTCAGAGGGAAGCAAGAACACCCCACACCCCATACTGTCTGCTTGATTCGGCTTCTGCCCAAGTGGCTTTCTTCACTGGTAACAGCTTAAGGCCCAACCCAGGAAATGGCACTGTCCACAACCAGGGTGGATCCTCATAACGCAATTAACAATCAGCACAGTCTCCCACAGACATGTCCATAGGCCATCCTTATCAAAATGATTCCTCACTTGGAGCCTCTCTTCCCAGGTGACTCTAGGTCAGTGGTTCTCAACCTTTTGAACACAATCCCTCTAGAAAACCTGTATCTCTACAGATATTTACATTATTATTCATAACGGTAGCAAAATTCTAGTATGAAGTAGCAATTAAAATAATTTTATGGTGGTCACTACAACATGAGGAACTGTACTAAAGGGTTACAGCCTTAGGAAGGGTGAGAAGCACTGTTCTAGGTCGTGTCAGGTTAGTGATAAAAACACAGGTGTTTTACTCCAGCATGTGCACACATAGTCAAGCCCATACATGTGAACTAAATTTTATTATTTACAAAATTACAGTTTTTATAATGAAACGAAGAGTTTTGCTGTGACTTGAAAAGAGCACACTAATTTCAGTAAAAACACACATGGGAAGTTTTAAGTAATCAAAGATAATATAACTGAGGCTGGAGAGATGGCTCAACAGTTAAGAGCACTCACTATACTCAAGAGATCCATGGCCAGTTCCCAGCACCCATATGGCAACTCATGACCAACTGTAACTAGTTCCAGAGATCCAATGTCCTCTCCCAGCCTCTCTGGGCACCAGACAAGTACTTGATGCACATACACACATGAATGCAAAAAACATTCACATGCATAAAAAATAAATCTGTGTTTGAAAAGGTAACATGATGTCTTATTCTAGCCTCAGACAGTTTCTGATTTGCTCAGTAACACATTATATCATATGCCCATATATCACACTGTACCCTACAAATACGTACAATTATTTCATACTAGTATAACTTTGAAAAAAGTATTTAAGGAGATGGAGATGTTAACTATCCTGTTTTCATCATGTAATAGTTTATACATGGATTGAATTATCACTGTAACATAAATATGTACAATTAAAATAAAATTGAAAACTATAACTTTACTTAAAGTAGCATTTCAGAAAGGAATGAGTAATGATTCATAAAGGTCATCTAAAACTCCAGAAATGGTCTTAAAATCAATGAGTACTGCTAGGAAAGTAGCTCATATGGCAAAGTGATTGCTTTCATTGCATGAAGAACACTCTGGGTTTAATCCACAGTATTACATCAAGTGTGGTGGCACATGTGTATAATACCAGCATTCAGAAGATGGAGGCATGGAGATCAGAAGTTCAAGGTCATCCACAGCTACAGAAAGAGCTCAAGGCCAGCCTGAACTACATGGGACTCTGACTCCAAAACTAATTTATTAGCTATCTAATTCATGAATGAATGAAAACACATTAGTGGGTCCCACAGACCCATGGGTGTTCAGGAGCAGTGCATCCAATAGTTGCAAGGCCCTTCCCTCACTCATGTTCTTGGATAATAGCACTGGTAATGAATCCCTCTATCCAAATTCTTAGTCCAAGAGTGGAGTTTTCCAACACAAATATGTATATTTAGCTAACTTCTTGACAAGTAAGACCAACAACCATTAGAAAGGAAATTGAAGTTCTGGACCAAATTAAGTTTGGGAATTAACTATGAGTTTTAGTTCATGATGCTCAGCCTTACCATAATAAGATGACACTGAAACCTGATTATATAGTACATGGGACTAGTAACAGCTATGCAACGAAGCTCTTCATGTTGCTGTCTGGTATCATTTGCCCAGAATTATAGGAACTGTCTTATTTTGTGGATCCAAAATAACACTAAAGAGTCAACCTGGGGACTGGAGAGGTGACTCATGGTTAAGAGCACGTGATGCTCTTGCACAAGACCCAGGTTTAGCTCCTAGCACCTGCATTGTGGCTTTCGATCATGAAAGTTCCAGGCATGTTTGTGCTGCTCATACATATATGCACGCAAATTACTAAAACACATTTTTAAAAATCAACTATGAGCCGGGCAGTGGTGGCACATGCCTTTAATCCCAGCACTCGGAAGGCAGAGGTATGTGATTCTCTGTGAATTCGAGGCCGGGCTGGACCAACAGCCTCCAAAACAATACAGAGAAACCCTGTCTCGTAAAACCAAAAAAAAAAAAAAAAAAAAAAAAAAAACCAACTATGAGTCATACTCCTGAAGAATTTAAATCATAAACAGCTTAGGCAAGGATAAGTTCATATATAACACAGATCTTCTTAACTACTGGCACAGATCAAAAATATCTAGAAAATTACCTTCCAGTACTAGAATCCCATACTACAACTGTGTGGTCAAAGGATCCTGTGATGATTCTGTCTCCTGAGGTGTCAAATGACAAGGAAATTATTTCTGCCAAATGGCCCTGGAAAAAGAAAAGACACAGTCATACGCACGTGTAGATGAGAGAACATAGATAAGAATATTGTAGATAAGAGTATAGTATCATACAAAAGATGGTAGAGAAGAGATAGGTGCAGGGGGACACAGGAAATCATCCTGGGCTAGACTAGGCTGGGCTGTATATATGCACAGCTTTCTATGCAGGGTAACAAGGAAGTTGAGAGACCAGAATTTGGTGATATGCACAGTAAATCAGCAAAGTTCATTGCCTTGCACAGTTCAAGCAGGTTCATTGCAGAACAGCAAAAATGTTGTAGGGCAGACTGGGTTATATTAAAGATAGAAGAATATGTTTGAAGAAGCTAGGTCCTGAGAAGACTAGAAGAACAGTCTTCAGGTAGTCATGATAATCAGCAGTGAGCAAAAGAAAAGAGTAGATAGGATAATTTAGTAACTTTAAAGAGGAAGAAACTCCTATGACTGTGTGATGTCAAATGAATGATGATAAGCAGCCGTCCATGACCTGATTTTCCCTCCTCACGGGCTATACCTGAGGAGCCCACTGTATGAGACCATATGAAGAAGTTCCTCCTGCAGCAAATTCTGAGAATCTGGAAATAGGATCTTATTTGTGATATGAGCATCATTTCAATTGTATCAGTAAATAAACACAATTAAATACCTTTATTTCTATTTTGTTTTGCTTCTGCACTATAAAACCTTGAATACATATTTCTCCTGTCTCAACCTCTAAATTGCTAGGATTACTCTCTCTCTCTCTCACTCTCTCTCTCTCTCTCTCAGTGTGTGTGTGTGTGTGTGTGTGTGTGAGAGAGAGAGAGAGAGAGAGAGAGAGATGTATATGTGAACATGCTTGTGGGTGCACTTGTCTATGCATTTGTGGAGGTTGTCAGAGGTTAACTTCATTTATCTTTCTCCATCACTATCCACTTTAGTATTTTTGAGAATGAGTCTCTCACTAGACCTGGATCTGACTGTTGGACTAGGCTGGCTGGCAAGGACCTCATCTGTCTCTACCATTTCAGGTGCTGTGGTTACACAACTGTGTCACCACACCTGACTTATATAAGAGTGCAAGGAATCAGAACTCAGTGTCTCTTGCTTACACAGAGGGATTTACCCGCTGTGATATCTTCTCATCTACTCATTATATTTGCAGATAATAGAATAGTTTAAAAGTTTACGTTCAAGCCTTTAATCCCAGCACTTGGGAAGCAGAGGCAGGAGGATCTCTGTGAGTTTGAGACCAGCCTGGTCTACAAGAGCTAGTTCCAGGACAGCCTCCAAAGCCACAGAGAAACTCTGTCTCGAAACTGCCCCCCCAAAAAGTTCATTCACGAATTGATTTACTGATTGCTGACAAGGTAAAGCATAACTGAGCATTCAAGTTCAGGACATGCACACAGGTTTTCTTCCCACCAGCAGATAGGCATGCAGACGCATGCGCAGAGCAGGACTCGGCGTGCCAAACAGGCACAGCAGAGTCAGTAGAAAGAAAAATATATTGAAACCACAGACACCAACTAAAATGAAGTTTTCCCTCCACATGTTCCTGAAAGAAAACACAGTCAGAAAACACTGGCCTATTCTGATGTTAATAATGCTAGGTCCTCAGATTTAAAAAATAGAAAAGTTGTTGGAATAACTTTTACAATAATGACCATCTTTCTTCTTGTTTTATTCTACTTTTAATTTTCTTAGAGAAAGTATTCTGTTTGTGCTTGTCTGGTTTGAGTTTTGAAAATTCACTTACACTTGCAAAAGGACAAGGAACCACTCCCTGATGGTTCGTACTCATTACAATATACTTTAGTTCACTTGCAGGCACTTGGGCTGGGTGGGATGAAGTGGAGGGTGACAAGCCCTGGGAAGGTGTCAAAGACATCGTGGTAACAGGTAAGTCAAAAACAAAAACAAACAAAAAAAACAGGCATGGCCTCTGTGAGTCACACCCTTTGGTTTTTGTGCTTTCAGTCCGGTACTCTATGTAATCCAGAAGAACTTGAAGCTGAGCATGAAGGGAGAGGGGGAACATAAATCATAATCTCAAAAAGAATCAGCTGGCATGGCTCTTCAGTTGTGCATCTTCTAAACGGTAACCGCCCCTACCCATTCTCTTTTAGCTAGATAGACTAGGGACGCTAAGATTATGTGGTTTACATTTAAAACACAAAAGCCTATTTGGTTTCTCCAGCACCTTTGCCTGAGTCTGTCCCAATTGTCACCAAACCAACTGTAGAATCTTCCATGGTTTAAACGCCTTCACTTCATAACAAATACAACTAATAATTAAAACAGATGATTAGTAATATGGCTTATTAACAATATGGACATACTGTTAGAGTGACCACTTCCTCTCCATTCTGAATGTCCCATAATTTGGCCGTTGTATCCATACTTCCAGTAGCAACCACTGTACTTTGTGGGTTGAATGATAAACACACCTACAACACATGAAATGGGAGGTGGGGGGAGACTTTAGAAACATGGTGTTTCCTGCTCTAAATTATGCACTAAAACTCTTGCAAATATCTTAGCAGATTCAGATTTAATTGGTGGTGTGTATAAGAACACACCAAATCATCAGAGTGAGAAACCTGTCATCTCCAGGTAGAACCCTGAACAAATCACCACCTAAAGAGAGACCCTGTTCTTCTCATGTCACCTGCTCTGTCACAGGTTCCCTTTACAGCTTTCAGAACACAGAACAGTAAGAGTCAAAGCACAGCTCATCTCCTGTGAGTTTCATGCTAGGGGCTCTCCAGGTTGCTATGATCACAGTCTGAGCATGTTCTTCAGTGAGGAACTGTGACTCTGGCTCACCCAATCAATTCCATGTCCTGGATGGCCTTCCTGCAAGCAGTCTTTCTAGTAGCCTCAGACCCATGCTTTTGGTCTTCCCATTAGCAACTGTGCCTATATCTTCATCACCAGCTAGTCCATCTCTGGTTAAAATTTCCAAATACTTCCAGCTTTCTTCCTCACTTGCCATCCCTTCCTTGTCCCAGGATACATTCCCTTTCCTCGAGACCTCCACTGGTCTCCTGGTCTATCTTTACCATTCAACTTATGATACTGAGACATCACTACCTCTAGCATGCTCAACACCATTACCTTCGACCTATCAAGTTCACTCTCCATGCAAACTCCTAACATTAACTTTATCCATCAAGGACTTAGAATCATATACACTCCCTGAGTCATCACCTGACCATGGAAGCTAAGGAAAGTATATAAAGTACCTGGTGAAATTATTTTAAGAGCTTTTCTTCCTTAAACCTGGCGATCAACATTATTAATGAATCATCTTCCTGTTCTCAGATGTGATGTTGTGGAATAGTGAGCCAATAGCAAAGGATGCTTGTTAGATGGCATAGGCAATTTTCCTCAGTCTGTCTGAGGTTCAAAAATCACGCGATCTCTTCTTATACACAGAATTAGGGAAAGGCACTGCCAATAACATAAACTCCCAAACAAGGAATCATTCTAGATTCCATTTCCTCATTCCTCAGATATGTGGTAACCAAGCACCTCTGTCCCCACTCCATTAACACTTCTCAGCTTCTCAACTACTTTAGGGCAGCCTTCACCATGGATCACTTGGATAGCAGCAGATCCCTAACTAGCAGAGACCTCTTGTCTCACATGCCTCCAATTTTTCCTTCATAAAACTAAGACAAATAGTAATTTCAGAGAACCAAGTCAGGCACACCCTCCGGGACAAGCCCCAATGGCTCATAAGATAAAGCCCAGGTTCCTTAGTATGCCATGATATAATTGCCCTTAGACCTACCCCATGATTTTTGCATGCCTCTTCCATGCATTCACTTCCACTTAATACTCTGGCTTTGGTTGAATATAGACATACAAAGACATGAATGTCAGTACCTCAGGAAGCTGGGCATCACAAGAGTTCCTTGCCCATCACCCTGGACCAGGTATAGCAGGCAACTCAGCCAGTGTGTGTATGTGGCATGTCCATGTGGCATATTCAATGCATATCATCTCTGGAGAAGGTTGAGTTCTCTGATCACAAAGCAATATCTGAATTCTCAGAAACACCCCCTGGTGCACAGCTCTGGACACACAAAAATGCTGATCCCTGTGTCTGGAAAGCATGCGCCCCTTCTCCATCATTCTTTCTGAATGTCATTCCTGGTCAAGTTCACTTGACGTCACCTCCTTCCCTGTAGCCTCACTGAGGTCACCACACACTTCTAGCACAATAACCACACCTCTTTAAACCTAGCCAGTGATGTATCTGCTCCTTCTGCTGAACTGAAAATTCCTGAGCAACAAAACCCTGCATCCAGTTCCATCAAGCATTCTACAACTACTGTACACATTACATGTACAGATAGCTTTGGGGGTTTTATTTTGTTTCTTTTGAGGTCATGTTGCCCTAGAACTCCCTATGTAGCCAAGAATGACTTTGATCTAATTCTCCTGCCTCCATCTCCTAGGGCTGGGATTGCAGAGATGTCTGGCCATGTCTAAATTATGCAATGCTCAGAATCAAACCCACACTTTACCAACTGAGCTACTTCAATGACTCTTCACATGTGGTTAACATTTAGTGTTTATTTGATAGATTTTGTTAACCATGAAATTGTATGACTGTCTTACTAGGAACTCTGTGCAAAAGAAAAGCATTTCAAAATTTTAAGGGAGTATGGGAACACAGCTACTTTCTGAAGACAGAGATTTTGTCTTTCTTCACCTTTGACCAATTACTGTCAGTGCCTCAGTCTCCTTAGCTGTGCCTCAAAATCGGATTTTCTAAGGGGCAAAGTAAGCTATTACACATCGATGTCTTGAGAACAGTGAGTGCCACAGAAGAATATCTGCAGCATCCCCTATCTGCACAGTACCTTAAGTCCACCATGGGCTCTTGTTAAATGAATAGGCCATGAATCTGAAGGTGGATGAGAAACAAGTTTGCTCCTAATTCAAGCATTCTGTTTGTTCTCAAGAGTCATCACCAGCTCCACAGGGTGACATATTGTAGAATACAGATGACAACAAACAAAGGCCTCCCCATAAATGGAAGCTATTTATTTAGAGTTTCAGATGACTTGTCCAAGTCTGAATCCTATTGAAATGCATGAAATAATCATTCTGCACTCTCAACGTGGTTCACGGAAGTTATTTTACAGAGACTGTGATAACCTCATTAACCCTCATGGAGTCAATAAGCAAATGTAAACCAGGGAGGAGTGCTGTCCATCACACACAGATGCCAATCACATTACAGGCTACTCTCACCAAATCTGTGAGTGGTTAACTCTTAAGTGGTGAGAATCACATAGACAATCCGTGCAGACTAAAAACATTGGGTCAAAGGTAGAAGATGCGATATGAAAGCAACCCCCATGCTCACTACTGAGTCCTCTAAGGAAGAGCAACATGAAGGAATCCTCAGTGTCAGCTGTACTCACGATCTCGGCTGTGTGACCCCTGAAGGTGTGGTAACACTTTCCCGACTCAGCACTCCAGAGTTTACAGGTCTTGTCAAAGGACCCAGTGGCAATTTTGTCACTGCGAATTTCAAAAGTCTGGATTTTAGAAACAAACTCGGCCACATTGCATGATACACTGAACTAAGACTAGATGTGCTGACGCATGGCTTATTGCCCTACTTAGGCATACGTTGTACTGTTAAAATAAACAATTTCATGTTTGCTCCAATGAGTAACAAAACCTATTTGATTTTTAGTGGTGTCAATTCATATGTATGGATATTGAATATGTGTTAACGGTATGAATATGCTTTTGTAATAACAATTTTTGAATTAATATAAGACTGAGTTAGAAAAGAGTGAGCGAACTAGCCCTTGCCCCACACCAGCTGCAGCACACAGGAGATGACCCTGCTGTGGGTGCACAGGTGAGCTAGACCAGAGCTAGCCTAGAGCAAGAGAGCTGGCCCCTTTCCCCCCTTACATGGCCCCTACAACAATCAGGAAAGAGTGCCCTGCACCTTACCTGGGCAAAACACTAGAGCTGGCCCTGGTGATATGAATGAGGGGGACTTGGATCTGAGGTCCCTAGAGCAGTAGAAATGACCCTACTCCTTGCTGTAGCCTGCATTGGGTGGGCTAGCCTGGGCAGTGTTGGCGAGTTCATCCAAGTAGTGACAACGAGGGAAGGCTAGTGAGTTGACCAACCCATCTAACACCCAAGCTCGGAACCAGAGCTATGAGTTGGCCCAGCTGCAATATCCACTGAATTTAAGAAGGGTTGGAGCATGTGAAGGGGACAAACCCACAGATCCAAAACAGCAGGGTCTCCATGACACAGGACAACAACAGGATATCAAAGAGGAGGCCCAGTGAAAGACCATGATTTGGGGTGTAGCAGAAATCAGAGGCCTTGAGCCAAACCAATGACTGGAGGCAATGAACACTTGCAAGTAAAGATGAATAGACTAAAGGGTAAACTCTATGTCTCAACAGGCCACACGACAGCTTCCACAACAAGATTCTTCTTCCTTTTGTTTGTTTGGTTTTGGTTTTAGTTTTTGTTGTGTTTTGTTTCTTTATTTTGTTTTGTTTTAGATTTTTCTTTTAAATTTGGTTTTGATTTGTTGGGAGGGATGCAAGGGCAGAGGGAAGATGCAAGGGAGATAAGAGGGATCATAGTACATGGTGTGAAATCCACACAAAAAAACCAATAAAAGTAAAAAAATGAAAACAGTTACATGAATATCATTAATATGTAATCTTAGCTGTGTGGACATATAAAAACTCTATTACATGTATACAAAAGGGAAACACTAAATTTAAAAGTGGGAAAGAGGCACATGATTGGTAAGATCTTGAGAGATTCCACCTCAGTGATTCCTTAAGAAAATAACATCAAATTATTCCTGTTGCAGAGGCATTTAGAGAGGATAGACTCGAAGTCTGAAATACTGTGGGCAAATGAGACAGTTCAACTGGACAAGTACTTGCCACACAAGCATGAAGTCCTGAGTTCAAAGCCCAGAATCCACATGAGAGAACCACATATTGGGGTAGGGGGGACAGCTCAGGAGTTAAGAAACTGCACTATTCTTGAAGAGGACCCAAATTTGATTCCCAGCACCAGCATCAAGCGGCTCATAACTGTCTACAAATCCAGTTCTAGGAGATCCAATGCCCTCTTATGGTCTCCACAGTCCCTACCTTATCATAACATAGTAACTTGCTAAAAATTCATTTTTTTCAAAAGCATATGAACTGGGCCATAAAGTCCAAGTCACATACACTAAAAGAAGTTATAAGTGCCCAGGACAGGCATAGAACTTAAATTTGTCCAGACTAGCATTGATGATGTCTTGCCTTTTTCCTATGGTTCCAGGCCATACACTCAGTGCACCTGCAATCGTTCTGACTAAATGAAGCATGGACCTTTCTGTGGATGCTCCGGGGTAGTTCATCCTGGTGAACACCCACACAATGTCCAAAAGCTTCCTGACACTCTGGTACTCTAGGCAAGTTAGGCTACAAGGTCTCAGAAGGGCTCCTCCTGTGGTGTGATGATTTGAAAGAAAATGGCCCCCAAAGTGAGTGGCACTATTAGGAAATATGGCCTTGTTGGGAGTAGGTGTGGTCTTGTTTGAGAAAGTGTGACATCATGGAGGTGGGTTTTGAGGACTCACATATGCTCAAGATACTGCCCAGTGTTTCAGACCACTTCCTGTTGCCTGAAGGATATAGAACTCTCAGCTGCACCTCCAGCATGGTGTCTTTCTGCATGCTACCAAGTCCCACCAGGATGATAATGGACTGAACTTCTGAAACTTCAAGCCACCACCTCAATTAAATGCTTCCTTTTTAAGAGTTGTCATGGTCATGGTGTCTCTTCACAGCCATAGAAACCCTAACTAAAACACATGGTTTCTGGTTCAAGGCAGCAAGACATTTTATCTCTATTTCTGTTGCCTTTCCTCTCTTGTTCAGCACAACTTCAAAGTCTTGTGACTAGCCTCAGACCTCAAAATCTTGTGACTAATCTCAGTCCACTTTGCTGGCCTTCCTGCCCTTCAAACACATCAATCTCATGTTGTAATTGTCTTTTAGTCAATTTGTACTCCATGACAAACTGTTCTCTATGTCTTATGGCATCATACCAGAATTGATAATTAAGGTTCAGCATTTTAAGAATTGTACAATTGAGTCGAAACTTATCCTTAACTTTATTTAAAAAAACCACACAAACACTGAGTGCACACACACACAAACACACACACTCTTAGACACAAACATGTAGGACCACACCACTCACACTCCATCTTATTCTTTGATAGCTATCTCAAACTCATTTCTCTGAAACTAAGATGCGGTGAGGTGCAATGGAAAAACCATGCTTTGGTTCATAAATAAATCATCAGACTAGGATGACTGTTTTGTAAGTTGACATGTGAATTTTCATCAGAGACATACGTAGAATTCAATAGAACAACAGAAATATATGCCTCTCTCCAGGAAACTTTGTTCACATTCACAAGAATATCATGCCTGTTAAAAAGACTGCTAAAGAACATTTAGTAAAAATTAAAGATTATACCAGTATTTAAACAGTATCATTTATAATTTCAATGACAGTTTTTATTGCTATAAATTAGTATAAGTTACTATTAAAAATTATCATTCTCTATAATGTAAACATGTATGCATCAAAGTTAATTTTTCTGCATAATCAGTTTATAATACCAATTTAAGTTGATTATGCCATCATAATTAATGTATTTTGGGATTGTATTTTAAAGATACAATGACACAAGAAGCCCACAAGTTGATTGTTTTAACTATGATGCAAAATTTCTAGTCTGGGTGCAAACAATCTTATAGACTACATTGTCTTCCTCTGTCACTCTGTCAAAGAAGGCTCCATGCCCTGTGGGGACTGGTCCCCTGCCTCCCCCACATGTCCCTTTGACCCTTTCAGTCTGCCAGTGCAAACCTTGTCAAAAGCACCTTCACTGTTCTGCTCCTGTATTCACAAGCCTCTATGAGCAGTCGAGCCCTGCAGGACAGTGTGCCCTCCCCAGGGCAAGCTGACCTCAGTCTTGGGCTCCTCTGCCACTTCAGAGACAGACTGGCTTGCACTGGGTCACTAAACTGGCCCAGGGTCAGCAAATTCAGCACCTGGGTTACAGAAATCGGACTGAATCCCCACAGATCCCAGCTTTGCTTTCTTTGAAATGGGATGAGAAGGAGCTGGAGAGATGGTTCAGTGGGTAAAGGTACCTGCTGCCCACGCTGAGATGGCAGTCATCTCTCTGACTCTACATGATGAAAGAAGAGAAGGGAATCCTGGGAAATGTCTTCTGACCTCCACACACGTCTGTGTGTGTGTGTGTGTGTGTATTATCTCATGTATATATAAAATTATATTTATATATATAATTTTAATTTTAAAATTGAAATAAAAATAAACATGTATTTTAAGATTTTTAAATAGAATGAGAAATGTAAAGAATTTAAATAGACTGGAAGAACAAAAATACAGTGGCTCTTGCTCACAACTTCATTAGGAAGAACTTTCTCAAACATTTCCCCTACTGCTTTCATAGAAGACAGTAACTCTCTTTTCATCTTCACAGCTCATTAGTTTAGGTAATATTTTTTAATTATTTTGACAATTGTGCAATTAGATTCCTACAAGTATGGTTAAAAGCACAGGTTCATGGATATACAACTACCCCTTGATAAGCTTAGACTCTCACCATGGAGGAGTCAAACACAGTGATGGGTATCTTTGTGGCTACAAACAGCGATGGTGTCGTGGGAATGGGAAACATGCAATGCTTGAAAACAGAGAGCATTCTTAATGTGCTGAGTCAGCTAACCAGAGGTTGGCCTGAATGGGGGCCTCCACTGTTCTTGGCACTGCTACTTAGCATACTTTTTCTGCTCCACAAGATTGAATGTTCACTTACAAATGAAAGAAACCATGTTATGCAGCAGAAGCATGTCACACTCCCCAGAGCCTTGAACACAATGCTGTACATCAATGAGTCCTTTCTCTTGGTCAGCATCACCAACTATGAACTCCAGATAACTCTCCACACACTGTTCCCAGGAATGGTACTTCAGCTTCCAATCCCTTATAAAACTGATGGCCATCTCGAAGGCAGCAAACATTGAAAGAGACTTTAAAAGGTTCCCGAGGAACAAAGGAGAAACACAATGAATTTCAAGCCTGTCTTTTTCCTGTGGTCACACAGTAGGTGGTGGGGTGAATACGAGTGATGAAGAAATGATGGGATGAAATGAACGTACCCGTAAGGATTGTTGAAGGCTATGGCATAAACCACGTTCCTGTGGCCCTTCAGCGTGTGCAGCTCCTCCCCAGATGCAGTGTCCCACACCTTGCATGTCCGATCGTAGCTTCCTGTGATGATGCTAATGTGGAAAACATGAGCACGGTGCATGGTGAAAATGGCGGGCATTGTGCTCATGGATACCTCCCTGGTTTTTGTGTTTTGTTTTGTTTTTGTTTCTTTTCCCCACTGGATAATAACCCCCTTCTTATCCTTTGGTATGCATTTTAATATTGGAAATCATACATTCAAAACAAAGGACAGTTTCCAAATCCTTTAATTTAAAAACCCATTAAGTAGAAAGTAAATCTTCCAGTTCTGTTCCAATAATAAGTATCCTTATACAATTAAAGTGTGTGCTATAATGACTTTTATGACTTCTGTGAAACTCCAAACGCTTCACTATGAGTAAGATTATATTCCCGATTGTTCAGATCATAACTTTTGACACCATCATTGACCCTCTCTTCCCCTAACCTGTACACACCCTCTGTCATTACATTCTACAATATCAAAATGTTTCTGTTTGAGAGTCATTTAGTTTGTGCTCTTTTATGACAGCAATCCTGGCAGAGTTATAAGGCATATTTGCATGTCTGTGTACCAAAATGATGCTTTTATCTCACCTTTCCTAACTAGACCCTCAGATCCCAAGCAATCAAAGCATTTTCTGAACATGACCTTGGTAGTTCTAAGCATTGTCCACCAAAACAGAGCTAGACAAAAAAGGCGGGCTCTGAACCAACGCATCCCTACCAGCTACAATGCTGCCCCTGATAAACAGCTCCAACAGCCCTGGCAAAAAGGCAGCTGCCTAGGGACTGTTCTGTTTCTTCTGATTCCCAGCCATAGTACTTGATGACACCTCCTAGTGCCTCTCACACAAATTACACAAACACAAAGAAAACCGGGGTTACACCCTGGGAGCGAGGGCTTGCACCTCTCCTCTGTAATCATAGGGATCAAGAAGTCCAAAAGATGGGCACATTAGGTCTGGAACTAACTGAACACTTTAGAACCCTCAGAAATGTTCATTCTTTGATTGCTAAAAGTTAAAAAGAACAAGGTGACCTTACCACGAGCCTGCTTTGTTGAGTGCCACATTGGTCAACGGCAGTAAGTGTGCTCTGAGAACCTTCAACAGAAGGAAACACCATTTATTTTGGACTCACACAGAATTAAGTTTATCAATTTTAACTTCAAACAAATGGTGACAGACTATGTATTCTTAGATGTATGTAGTAAATGGACAAGATCCAATAGTCAAACAAACTAGAAGTAAAACAGCAGTGTGCCTCTGATAAAGACAAACTATACTCTCAATAGCCACACATAATTGCAAAAAGTGATTGAGTCTCCGCTTCCCACCAATCAGTTCACTGTTGAGATTAATTGCAGCTACTGAAGAAGATTCCAATGGCACTCTTTTTTTAACATTTTTTTAAATTTTAAATAGCTTGTTTTACATGTCAATCCCAGTTCCCTCTCCCTCCCCTCCTCCCGCGCCCCCCCACCATCCCCCCCATCCTCCCACCCTATTGCCAATTCCTTCCACATAGGGGATATCTAGAGTCTATCATTTCATTCGGGGTAGGGTCCAGGCACTTCCCTAAGAGTCCAGGCAGAGAGAGCAATCCTCTTTGTGTTATGGACACATGATGTCTGTTAGTATTCGAGGGATAAACACTGATCCACTGCTCAGGACCCCATAGGGGTAGCCCAGGCCTCCTCATTGACTCTCACATTCAGGGGGTCTGGATCGGTCCCATGCTGGCCTCCCAGCTGTCGGTCTGGGGTCCAAGAGCTCCCCTGTTCGGAGGATCAGCTGTCTCTGCTGGTTTTGCCAGCCCATTCTTTGTCCTCTTTTGTAGCATTGTCTTGTACATGCCACACATAGTTTTCTATACATGTTTGAACAGTGTACTTAAGAAAAACATGTTTCAAATATATTTTACAACGCAGTGTTATTTTTCTAATCCTAAAAGTCTCTTAAGTTGGAATGCCTCATTTATATTTGAACCCCTACATTATCTATCAGTTAGGGGGTACTTAATGACTATTCATTGAATAAGTATAGTAATTGAATAACCTATTGGTTGAGTGATTCGAGAAGGTGAGTCAGCTTCAGATTTGTCTGGTTCCAGAGCACAACTATTAATACCTTTCTTTTTTGCTATCAAGTATGTTCCCTTACATGAGAATTCACAAGGTCAAGGTAGTTACACAGCTTGTATTTGTAATTGAACAGTGCCACCTGCTGTAGAAAAAATAAAGCATTAAAAAAGCCTTATTTTCTGGAAACTTGAATGGATGAGAACCAAGGAGAACCTGCATATTTATACCAGGTAGAATCAATGAATACAAAATAAAAAAGTATTTATTTTAATGATACTTTAAAACATAAGGATAAAATCAGTATAAAATGAGGCAATCTTAGAACAAAATTTTAACTTAAAAAGCTGTTCTTAAGTAACTACACAGATACATTTGTTATATTTTTAATTTAGTCAGAAAATTATAGAGAAAAAATATTTATAACACATTTAGTTAATAATTCAATGGCTTAGTTTAGTTTAGTTAATGATAAAGCAGAAAATGAAGAACATTGATTTATCAAGAAATACAACTTGTTAGAAGTACTGTAACTAGAAAATAATTTTAGTAATTTGATTAAAAAGGGAAATGAATTGACTGGTAATCCTTATTGAACATCTCAAGAAGTTAGTATTTTGAACTTCATCCATTCTTTCAATAAATACCTATTGAAGGTTAATTTTGGCCAATTGTATGTGAAATACTAAAACAACACACAAGTATTTTTCTAGAAAAAATTTAAGATATTACTTGTAAGAGAAATCAACAGTACACCCAAGTTGTCCTTCCTGGTGTCCCTATGCATGCCTTCAGCAGGTAGCTGCTGTGACCCTGGTGTTCCTAAGCACTCCTTACCTTGAACAGGTAGAAGTTGTGGTCACAATGCTGCCTGAGTTTCTCCTGCAGCCTCTGGACCAGGAGTCTGACTTGCTGTGTCCGGGAAACCGTGATCAGAGGCTCTGCTTTCTGGATCTCTTCTACCAGGGTGTTGACATCTGTACTGAAATTCACCCCACAACACTTACATGTCAAATTTGTGTCTATGCTCACTACGTGAAGAAATACATTCTGTTGAGCTGGGGAGATGGCTTGATGGATAAAGTTGTGAACTACACAAGCATGAAGACCTAAGTTTCAATCCCTAGAAGTTGGATGCACAGTAATCACTGTGTTCCTCTGGGCCAGTGGAGGCAGAACTGGTAGAAGGAAGTTCAAGACCAAAGATTGCAACTTTTTTGAATGATTCGTGTTAGACGCTGGCTCCAGTATAAGTGGAGATTTCCATGGCGTCTCCTACATGATGAATCCAGGGTACTCTAAGCTATACAGACATAACAGCTAGATGACCTATGGGATCCTGACTAGGGTCCTAGAACACAAAAGGGAAATGGGGTAAACCTCAAAGAGTCTGAGTACAGTATGGACCCAGACTGGTGATAATGTATCAATCCTAGTATGCTAGCTGTGACAATTCCATCAAGCCAACCTAAGACATTAAATAGGGAAAGCTGGACACCGTGTCTTAAATATTTTTCTAAAACTATTCTAGACTAACCAGTTCTTATTTTAAAATAGCCCTTCTCAGAAAAAAAGGCTAGAATGATGGCCTTTGTGTTTTGAATAATAGTTGTTCAGCCCAGCCATACGTACAACCTCCTTGGGTGTTTTTCTTAACAGTTCTGATATGAAGCACATTCTGCATTCATGGCTAACTTACCTAGGATTGAGCTCAAGCAAATCTATGGATTTGGTCTTTAGTTCTCCACCTTTTTCATATTCCAGCATAATTCCTGTAAACACACAAGCACGATATAATGTGCTTAAGAAAGGCTAGGAAAAGGTTATGCACTTTGAGTTCTTTTAAAACTTTTCCTTTGCAGATTTTAATTGTTGTTTTGTGTCTGTTTGTGTGTGGCACATGTACAAGTTCTTGTGGCCACACACATACATGAAGGAGGGTGTGCATTTACTTGCATGAGCACACATCTGGAGGCCAGAGGTCAATGTCAGGTATCTTCATCTACCATTCTCTATTTTTTGAGGCAGGGTCTCTCAAGCTAATCAATTTGGCTAGGCTGGCTTGCCCAAGAGCATCAGGTGTTTGCTAGTATCTGCCTCCCGAGTGCTAGAATGCTATAGATCTGAAATCTGGTCCTCAGTTTTGTATAGAACTGTGGTTTGAATATGAACTATCTATCCCCCATCAGCTCACAGGTATGAACACTTGGTCCCCAGCTGGTGATGTGGTTTAGCAAGATCATGGAACCTTTAGGAGGGAGAGCTTCCTTGGTGGATGTGGATCACTGGAGGGCAAGGGAGGTTATTATCTGGGCCCCACTTCCTGTTCATGCTTTGTGAGGATAGATGAAATGTGACCAGCCAGTAGCACCTTACAGTTGAAGCCCTGGGCTATCCTTGTCCTAACACAGAAGCAGCACAATACAGTTCCAGGCCTCCTCAGCGCATGCCCAACAGCAGACCCAGTGCTGGTAGAATGGGGACACAGCAGCTAAGACGTCCCACACTTTTTTCTGAGGCTGACCACTGGAGGACAACCCATCCCACCCATCCAAAAAAGGAGAAACAGTAAACTCCTGGATGTCCCAAACCTGTCCACAACTACACGTGTTCTAAAGCAATGCTAGAGAAGCCTTGTCTCCTTGTCCTCCAGACAGCAGCATCACCAGTCTCACGGGGTGACCTAGAGGGCACTCAGAAACATCAGAGAAGTACCTTCATGCCCCTGTCTGATGTCACAGGAGCACCGAAACACAAAGCAGAGCACAGTAATACTCTTGGGGCTCAGGAGAGCAAATTGCCACTGCCACTAAAGCCCTCAGAAAGGGACCAGACCTGTTTATTAAATGTAGCAAGGTGATGAGCTGACCCAACAAGCGGTCTAGATAGAAGCTTAATGATAACCTTATGGTGCTAAAACCAGGAAGAGACAGTCACCAAACACCAATACCCAGGATACATTAATAAAAAGAATCATCCATCATACTGATAACCAGCAAAGGCCAATAGCAAACACCAATGTTGAGATGAATGAGATGTTTCAATTACCTGGTATATAAATAGTCATTAAAAAGTGTCTTAACATGGGCTAGAAAGATGGATCAGCAGTTAAGTATGCATACTGTTGTTGCAGAGGAATCCAGCTCTGCTCCCAGTACCCAAAACCACCTGTGACTCCGGCTTCAGAGGAATTAGACTCCACAGACACCCTGAACCCACATGCATATGCTCACATATAGACACATACACATAATTAAAAATAAAAATAAGATATTAACAGCAATAGATGTTTATTTGCTGGTGTAAGACCTACACAAGGTGAAACCAGGCATCATTCTAGCTCTGAGAGGGAAAATGGACTCAACAGCCCCTATCCCTAACTGAGGAGCTATGGACAGTTGGTGAATGTTGGAGAGGGAGAGTCAGTTTTCTTTAAGGGTGTGGTCCCTAGTAGACAAACCATGCCCCAGTGACCACACTGAAGAGTTTATAGACAGGCATGATGTTGAGGAGTGGGTAGACATGAGAGGAGTTGGAAGAAGGGAAATTACTGTCACCAAAATGTTTTATGTACATGTATATAATTCTTCAAAGAATTAACAAAAAGTCTATGTGTTTTAATATTTCAACAATCACAAGGCCACTTGCAATTTTTAAAAATCTTTGGCAATAAACAGAACTTATTAAAATAAATCAAACAAGAATTTTAAAATACGGAATGGACAATGACATGAAAAATATCATTGTGGATTGGCTCAATGCTAAAGATGACTAGAGGCATAATCTGTGTCTGTGAAGACACACAACAGAGAGAAAAGAGCCCGGGGCAAAGAACTGATCACATCCTAATCACACGCGCTGCCTGCCTTGTTGTACTTCCCCTGGGCACTGCACAGCCTCCAAACACATGCGTGGGCCACAAGAACATCTTACACTTCTCAGACATATTGGGACAACAAATATGCTTTCATTGTGTAATGGTTTCCACGTTAAAGTTGATAACTTTTAAGCATTTGTGAAGTGGTTTTATTACAGATTCATAACATGCTAACACAACTGTACTATTTGTGTTTCCCAAAGGAAACCATCAGAGCAGCGGCACAGCAGCTTTACACACATCTCCTACACCCAGCCAAATTGAAGCCAGCTGTGACCTCACTGCCACTTCTGAGTTAGAATTCTTGCCATTCAGACACTATTCTGGTTGAAATACAAGAAATAAGCGGCCATATACAGATACGAAATATATAATAGCTTCTGCAAATGATGATGGCTCTTCATTAATATGATATTAAAACTTAGCAATTAAGAGTTTTTACAACTATCAAGCGATAGTTGCAGTGTAGAACTACAACCACTTCACTGAGTTCTGCGACATCCAGATAGAATAAAATCCAGATTTTCTGTGGATTTTTATGCAGGCATAACTGCAAAACAATTCTCTTTGAATTACATGTGGCTTCTAGTCTTCACAGGCCCTGTCATATGGTTTCCAGTGACCACATCTGTTAGCAGCCCCTCCAACCTATCATCAGAAAACTCTCACTGCTGGCAAACGGTCATAACCATGTGGTGGGTACAAGTTTTCCAAACATTTTGTTTTCTGTGAAAGCTCAAATTTTATCACTGGCAGGAAATACTGAGGTTTTCAGTAGAAACTTTGTCTGCCAAATGCACCAAATATGAAAAGCATCAGTTATCTGTCTGTCTTTGAAGTAAAGATGATCTTTAAGGAGTAGGAGTTGGGGGAGCGCCTCATTCTGCAACTCACACAACCACAGGTATGTTCTTAAGGACCACCATGGTGCCAGCTAAGCACATGAACACGGTATGTGGCTGGATATATATCCTCAGACTGCTTATTTAGATAGGCGTTCCCTGCCTTTTTACCCATGACCCTTCATAGGTAGCCAATCCCAATATATCTATCTTCCTCGGGATTTTCTGAATGCACTCCCTCTTTCTCCTCCAATGGCTTTGTTCCTTTTAATCTCAATCTACGCCCAAGTATTCTTCTCATTTTATCTGTCTGCCTATCTATCTTTCTTTCATTGGTGCTCATGGCCTGGTTATCAGTAGGCTAATCATTAATCATAATTATAAACATTAATTACAGCTCCCCACAATAGGCTTCTTGAATTCCAGACATGCTGGTGACCTGCCCTCACATTAAACAAGCAAGGCTCTTCCCCCAGCCCTGCTTCTCCTCTTATGGCCCCTTCTGGGTGTCACAATCTTGGAATGAATTCATCTCAAAACAGTCTTGCAACACTTTACTTGGCAAAACTGAAGTTTAATGCCTTAGAATAAGAAAAACACTCAGAATGTTTTTGATGACTATTAGAGCTACCCAGCCTTCCAGCACAAGAGAATGACTAGATTTATGGCACTTTTGTATAGTTTGTCTTGACAAAATTTGTCTTCATAAGAGACAGTTGTAGTGAAGATTTGGAGTCAGACTCTGGTTATATAACTGTAAAATAAACTTAAAAAGAAAGAAGAAAATTCTTGTTTATTTAGGATAAAAACAGACAGCCTTTGGCACAAAGAAATTTTCAGCAAAATGTAGATATCACAATATTTTTCTCATTTTATTGGTCCTTTGAGAATTTCACAGAATATATTTTGATGTATTCCCACCACTCTCCAACTCCTCCCAGATGTGCACCTTGCTTTCCTACCCTCCCATCTTTTCATCCCTAGCTTTTATTTAGGATCATCACACTTTTAAACTCTTTTAAGAGCCTGGCAGTAGTGGTGCATACCTTTAGTCCCAGCACTCAGGAGGCATAGGCAGTTGTATCTCTATAAGGTCGAGACAAGCCTGGTCTACAAGAGCTAGTTCCAGGACAGCCTCCAAAGCCACAGAGAAACCTTGTCTCAAAAAAAAACCAAAAAGAATCTTTTAAAAACAAATACACTGTGAACTAGAAATAAACTGAAGGGAGTTTAAAGGAGCAATTTAAAGATCTAAGGTTGAAATTGGATAAATTATAAACATATTTTAACAAATGAAGATGCAATTAATAGAAAAATCCCTTTTACAATTGGAAAGGGAACATCTGGGTGCCTGAATACAAAATCAATGTGAAATATACAAGATATGTCTGAACCATTAAATAACAGCCCGAATGGCAATGGAGAGATGTAATTTTGAAAGACAAAGGTCAATATTGTAAAGATGTCATATAAATGTATGAAACTGATACCATGGAATTTTCCTATTTGGAACTTGAAATATCGTTCCACTATGCAGAACAATAAACTATAAGACAATGAAGTATCGTTCTGATACAAAATAAACCATGGTTATATAATTACCTATACCTTGCCATTTCAAAGAAAGGTTAAGGGAACATATAGAATCAATGGGCAAAGAATCAATGGGCAAACAATGTGTTATTTAACAAGCAATGATGTAAAAATCAGTTTGATTTAAAAATTAGCATAAATATCTGCCACACACAAAAACATAACTACAAGTTGGTTAGAGATAATGTTTGTAATAAAATATGAAATAGTTTGAATCATAGGGCATATTTATCCGCCAGTGTCTGCAATCAGTCTTTTAAGTGTATAAAACTCAACAGCTAAAGATGAAGTTTTGAAAGGACTTCTGCAGTTTTAAACTCCCACACAGTCAAGAGTTAATGACATTAAGAACAAATTATGATCAGTGAAGGCGCTTCAACTCAGGAAGTTCAATAGGAAGAGTTCTAAACCTGGGGCTGGGGGCAGCCAATGATGAGTAAATACACAAAATAAGAGAGTCTCTGCCTCACTAATAAGAGAAAAAATATGATTTTCCTAGAATTAACCAATATAAACCCTTAAGGAATGAGGCCCAAATAAGATAAGCATTTTAAACTTTATAAAGCCAACCTAAATGTGAGGCAGTGTTAACATTAAAATGATTTTCCTTTTCTGTGACTGTAGGAGTTTACATCATATATAAATGCACTTGTTGTGTGCTATTATTGAGGAAAGCAAGCACTCAATATTTTCTAGTAAGTGCTAGAAGGCAGAAGTGGCCAACTTGTAGGTCACAATCCCTCTGGGGTTGAAACAACCTTTTCACAGGGGTCGCATATTTGATACCCTGTATATCAGATATTTACACTGTGATTCAAAATAGTAACAAAATCAGTTATGATGTAACAACAAAAATAATTTTGTGGTTGGGGTTACCCCAACATGAGGAACTTTATTAAAGGGCCACAGTATTAGGAAGGTTGAGAACTACTATAATAAGGGATGATATGTAATAGGATAATCTGTGTCTGAAAGATTGGAAAAATAGAAGTTGACACCCACATTACACAACCTAATATCCTAAAATACTCATTTTTTAAAATTATCAAATGAACTTTAATTATAAGTCTGGTCAGCTCTTTTTCTTTTCACTGCCTATCTTGTTTCTATCAAAATAAGTGCTGTCCAAAGCCCTGAATATGGCTACTAAAAATAAATTAAATTGCTATAATATGAGGTCTAGAAAGTAAAGTACAAAATCTCAAACAGACACATTTGGCTGCATCACTGTGATAAAATATCAAGGCAGTGTGATTATCCTTTCCACGACTACTGGGCTGCACCTGGAGCTGAAAGCTGTGGCATGAGCTTACAGAGAATTCACACAAACAGGTGAAAGTGCTAACGGTGTACATCTCTCACGGGTGATTTGTTTCTACCTCTCAATAGTCCCTACCTTCTGTTTGTCATCAGTTACTATGCAACAAGCCTACCTCTGAAAACACTACATAAAGAAGCCTCTACCCTCACACCGTAGCAATGTATCAAGAAATGCTAGTATTCTTTACTCAGAACAGCAGAAACTTTTGAAGTGCTGGGAATCCGAACCAGTTTAATTGATGTTTATTTAATTTCTAACCAAAGAGCAAGGAACTGAACACAAAATGACAAAAGAGGCAAAGACTGTCATAACTGAATTGGTGGAAAAACTCAGTGAGCACCTACGTTTCAAAAAGCCAAGACCTTTCGGTTACTGAACTACTGAACATGACCAACTTTCTGCTGCATGAATTTAGTCACCAGGTATTTAGGAAGGGACAGCATTGATTTAGCAGATGCTAGCAGAAGGGTGTTTCAGACTTTAAGTGGGAGGATTGAAGCAAGAGCCTTAGAAGGCAAAACAAAATTGTTCTCTATATAGACCTGATAATAAAGGCTATACAGGGGACATTGCATGTCAAGCATTTTTTCCATATAGTAATGTTAGTAAAACACCCACTTGCTATTCAGTAGTGTCTGGGAAACTTGCATATGCAATAGCACCCTGAGGATTGGAATTCAGAAATCAAATATCTAATTGTGCTAAGTAATATGGTCTCACTAGGAAAATAATCATGAAGGCAAGAGTGACAAGCCGGAGTGTGCAGCCTGTCTGACTCCTGGTACAACAGTGACTGCCGGGGCTGCATCATCACAGATCAGACTCCTCTGCTCTTACTTCAGCTGAAGTTCCAGGATCATCCTTGTGTATGGTCTCATCAAGCTTACCTATTCAACACATGTGTGTGGACATTTTATGCACCAAGCTCTATGAACCTGCCGAAAATAGGTAACAAAGCAGCCAAAGTCCCTCATAGAACTCTTCTCTTGGGAAAGTTAAGCAAGAAAAACTAGTAAGGGGATAGTGTATTGGACTGACATAGCCCTGAGGTGGAAGAGGGCTGGAAACTACCTTGGGAAGAAGGAACTCTTTAAAAGAGAAGCCGTCTAGGTTTCCTCTGATACATCTTTGAGGAAAGTGCTAAGAGTTTCGAAGACCTACTATGCAAATAACCACAGAAAACCACCACAGAAAAACTATCCCAGGAAGTAGTAGCAGCCTCACAGACTCTTAGTAGGACCACGTAAAGTGGGTCTGATGCACACAGAAAAGAGTGGTATTGCTAAAGGAAGACTAAGAAAATATCAGGGTCAAAGAGCCAGAAGGATGAGATCCTGCAGAGACTGGACAGAGTGACCCTTGGACTTTGAGATTTAAAATGAACAAAGGTGTGTGGGGAGCTTGAGCAGCAGATTGGCTTCCTCAGATGGGCTCTTCAACAGAGTCATCAGGTTGCTCTGTTGACATGGGAAGCTCTAGTAATAGAGAAAATTAATGTAATGTAATGGAGGTGGGATGAGGTCTCTGATATCTGGTAATACTGGTATAATATTGGTAGAATGTTATATCAGATGGAGGGTAGATGGATGGATGAATGGAGAGATAGACATGGATGGATTCATGAATGGATGAGGAGAGAGAGAGTGAACTGACAAAATCACTCATTGAACAATATACAAAGTGAGAAAGAGGAGAAATAAGAATGAGACCAAATCTTTGTCATGAACTAGTACAGAACCAAAGCTTCCGCTGAGATAGGGAAGACCACAGGAAACTTATCCCATATGAAGTGTACATTGGATGTACCTATGAAGATGCCAAACTTCCAGTTAGATGCTCTGACCTATAGTTGAGGTTGCCGAGCAAATGAGTGCAAATAGACAAGACACGTTTCAGGTCAGAGGTCTGGGGCATTCCAGACTACGAGAGCAGAGGAGACAGCACAGGACAGAGCAAGGAGTGGTGATGAGGTGGGAAAATGGCAGAGTAGTCATTTTAGAAACCAGACTGGGTAGCCATGGAGTGCAGTGCTGCTGCCTGCTTAGGACTGGGACATGGCCAGTGGATTCAGATACACGGAGGTCAGTGAAGATCTTGAAAAGACAGGTTTTGGGGTGTGATAACAGTGACAACAGGCCAGGAGAGAGGGCTCGGGGGTTAAGATTACTGGTTGCTATTCCAGAGGACCCAGGTTCAGTTCCCAGCAGCCACATGGCAGCTCACAACTGTCTGTAACTCCATTTCCAGGGGATCTGACACCTTCACACCAACGCACATAACATAAAAGTTAAATAAAATTTTTTAAAACAAAAAGAAAGAGAAACCCTGTCTCGAAAAACCAAAAAAAAAAAAAAAAAAAAAAAAAGAAACCCTGCCTCAGTGAAAAAGGAAACTAGCTAAAGAAAGAAAGGAGAGAGATTGGAGGACATGTGGCTCAAATTAGGCTTACACTGTAAGGAGAGAGCAACCATGCTGGCAACTCGAATGTCACTGGAAGTGTGAGTCTAAGAGCTATTGACTGACAACTTGACATATCCAATCAACTTGCTCCACAGAGAAGGTCTAATATGCTGATAATTGGCTGCTCAGGTCTCACAGCCCACAAAAATTTAAAACGGTGTAGAGTAAGTCGGTGAAGGTACTTTTGACATAGAGAAGGAAGGCTTCTCTGTGTCAATGACACTAGTTGAAATGATGTAAAGAAAAAAATTAGCCATTGTGAGGTCTAGGGGAAACTTTGTCCAGGGAGAGGACAGTGGTGACAGGCCTTCTTGTAAGTTTTGGAAGAATAGTTCAGAGATCTAAAATATAGAGAGGACAGAGGGTAAAGTTCTAGAAATGAAGAGAGCCGGTTGAGTGGACCATTTCAGACTATTCATTTTATTCTAATCCTAACAGGAGCATAATGGGAGTCTATTGGAGTTGTCTGGTTCAGATTCCACTGGAAAACAGTAGATGAGAGTTGACAAGACACTGCCATCCCAACAAGAGATGGAAGATGCCTGAAATCAAGAGTCGGGCTACATTAGTGGATGGAAGAGTTGCTGAGTCAAGAAAACTGTGATTCTGAAGAGGGGTGAGCTGATGGATTCACAAAATGTTTTGGAAGTAGAAGTGATTGATACAATTTGTTGACAGATGGAAAAGAGTGAGCAGAGAGGGGCAGTGAGAGGTGTCAAGAGGAAATAAAGGGTGGTCATGTGGCTTCTGCAGGGAAAAAACTGGGCAAGGAAAACAGACAGGTGATGATGTTGTCTGCTGACTGGACAACGTCTAAGACAGCGAAATCAGAGTGGCATCACAGAAAGGAATAATGATAGCCTTGTCTGGTAGATACTTTGGTTAGAATTATGAGCTGAAATGCTGGCTGCATTGCTAAGGAAAATGAGACACCTGTTCCCGCAATTCTGAGTCCACATCCATAAAACTGTCTTGCTGAAAATGCTGCAAAGTGAATTAACTCTCCCCTGACATTCCTGCAGCTTCTATCCCCAAACGAATCGTTGAGAAGGTATGTTTAGCAGTTATCCAGAGCCAAGTTTTGAGCATTTTCTTTCACACTTTCCATGTCATTTGCTATTTTATCTACATTTATTGTTTATGGTGTGCACATGAGCACATGAAAACAAGCATACAGTCCACAGTGCACATGTGGAGGTCACAGGAGAACTTCAGGAGGCAGTTCCTCCTCCGACCACATTAGACTGGCCACAAGTATCTTTACCCACTGGCTTTTTATTTTTAAATTGAGTTCCTAGATAAAATCTGGGAGGTATCCTCCTATTTTTGTTGTTGTTTTGTTTTTTGTTCGGTTAGTTTGTTTGTCGTGGCAGATTTTTCTCTGTGTAATGGCTGGCCATAGCTGTCCTGGAACTCACTCTGTAGACCTGGCTGGCCTTGAACTCACAGAGATCCACCGGCTGCTGGGATTAAAGGCGTGTGCCACCCTGCCCAGTTTCCTCCTATTTTGACCCTAACAAGTTTTATTTCATTTACTCTCCGATGGTGACCATGTCCCCCTCAACCTATAACATGTGACCATCAGAAAAGTATATCCTACTCTGAAACAGCAGCATTTTGTGGACATAGACCACAATCACCACATCAGAATCAAGGACCTTCTCTAAACGCATGTGGCCAGGTGCATGCACAGAGCCTGAAAGTTGTGGGTTCGTAACGTGATTTCTTGAGGAGGTACACTGGAGTGTGTGACAAAGGTAACAAGCTTGGTTGAGTGAGCATTTTTTTTTTCATGCTTCCTTCACTTAGACTTGGTCATTAAGAGTTTAAAATAACAGATGGTTCTAGAAAACACTATCCCAGGACATCAGTATTCATTACCCTTCCAGCCCCACCTACTCAGACTCGTGAGTTACTAGAAAGCTGTTTAAAAGTTGAACAACTTCCTCAGACAGTCACTTAAAGGACTTTGAGGAACAGGGGTCGGTCAGCATGTGAAAGGCTAGGAGGCCCAGACTGCAGAGCAATGGCTTCCTGTCCCACTGGGTCACAGAAGCAGGACCTCCATGCCCCTCCCCGAGTTCCCGCCCCTCCTTCGTCTCAGACCGTCCCAGGCTGGGAACCCAGGGTCCACACATGGGAACTCCGTACCTGGTGGGTAATACCGAAGCAAGAGGCTCTTGAGCTTCATTTTCTTCCTCTCCCACGCTGATGGGCTTCGTAGCCATGGAAACGGGCAAACAGCAGTGGGCCACTGCAGCGCATGCGCAAGTGATTCTGTTTGGGCTTTGGAGAGCCCAGCCGCGGCCGGTCGGGAGCGGTCAAGGGGAGCAAGCTGTATTCCCGCTTGGTGGCGCTAGTTCATCCCATTGGAAAGAGTTGATCCTTTAACTGATTAACTGAATCGATTCGTTTATTTTAGCTCCTTTTAGAGTGAAAGAAAAAGAATTGCTATTGTGGAAAAGAAAATGTTCATACAGTTTCCAATAAAGAGAAGACAAACTATTCCATTTTAAGAAACGATTGGATTGGTGTTCTATTACCTGCCAAAGCCGCTAAACCGACACTTTCTCTTTCCTACCTCTGAACACCACTGCATAGCGGGGTCCAAGCCCCTCAATACATACTTCTTCAGACCCAAACTATAACACATCTTTGGAGTAGAAGCCCTGCCTCCCTAGGGGGCAGCAGGAGGGCAGCAGGCCTTGTGTTGATCTTTGTATGAAAACAGTTTCTCAGAAGTGTACATGCATACTTACTTCCATTTAGTGTCCAAAGCCCTAGGAGTTCCTTCAAGGACCTCTTATACACAGAGGGATATGAGGGTCCTAATTGAAACCCAGAACTGTTGTCAAATACCCAAGCCATTTTCCTACCAGATAATAGAGCTGTGTACAAACAGAAAGGAGCAAATAGAGCGTTGAGTAGACTCAAGCTCTCTCTTGGCTTTGGCTTCACTTGTAGTTAAAGCTGACTCATCACTTACTCATTGCCGGAAACCATGCACCATCCTCTCAGCCTGGGTATGGATTCTTTCACCTCCAGTGAGTGTATTATGTGCAATTCACCCAAAAAAGTGCACATACTGCCCAGGGATGGTCCCCATCAGGGTGTGGCTTAGCATAACTATGTCACAGAGCCACATTACTGCCCTTCGTGAATGGATCCCTCGTGGTTTTGCACAATTCCTCACTAGATGATCAGTTGACATTCACAGGGCCTTAGTCACGATGTAGTATTTGATTCCCTGCAGTGGACTGACAATCTCTTCCACTCCCCCCAAATTTCATTAAGTTCAAATTCTCACCCAAATGGAATGTCATAGGAAACAGTTGAGACAACTACTTGGAACCTTAGGATAAGGCTCTTACTAAGAGCTCACAGAGAGTTCTATAATCTCCTTTCTGTGTGAAGATACAGTGGGCTGTTAACAGTTTAAAACCCAGAAGAGAGGCTCACCAGAACTGACTAGAGTGTCACCTTGAGTTCAGACTTCCTGTCTCCTGAATCATGAGACATTGGTTTCTATAGTTCATGGACCATCTGATCAATAAGATTTTGATGCAGCAGCTTGAACTAAGAGGATCCTTTGAGGACTAGCCTTGAGCAGTCAGAAGCTATACATGTAGGAGCCTTCATGTCACTCCCCTAAACCAACCCAGCTAGCTAGTCAAGTGAAGCTACTGGGGCCTTCAGGTCTCACAATGTGATCCAGGAATGAAAGCAACAAAATTACCTGGGAATCCTTCAGAAATGTTTGTTCTGGGCTCATTTCCTATCTCCCTAGACTGGCTGAAACAGAAAAAAAATCAGCAAGGAGATCCTACAATCTGAGGTGAAAAAAAATTACAGATAGCAGTTTGAGATCCACAGCACTGGTTTAATAAGTTTCCCTGATGCGGCTAAAACTGAGTGATTCTATTTGGACCCTGTCTCCCATGAGCAGATCCTTTGTGAGCTATAGTCATAGCAAGTTTCTTTGATTGTCAGTGTATTAATTAGTTGATTTTCTGTTGTTGTAACCAAAGCAACTTATAGAAGGGAGAGTTTATTTGGCTTATAATTCTGGAAGGAATCCATCACAATCATGGTGAGGAAGTGTGGCAGTAGACAGGCATGGAGGCTGGAGCAGCAAGCTGGGAGCTCACACTTTAAATTACAAGCATAAAGAGAGAGAGAGAGAGAGAGAGAGAGAGAGAGAGAGAGAGAGAGAGAGAGAGAGAGAGAGAGAGAGAGATTGAACATTAAACTACAGGATTCTTTACACTGTCAAATTCCACCCCATTGCCACACTTCCTCCAAAGCTTCAACAAGCAATACCACCAACTGGGAACCAAGTATTCAAATGCCATAGACAATAGAGTGCATCTTCTTCAAACTACCACATACAGAGACCTTGTCTTCATATTTTCAAATATGAATGAGACCCCAAAACATATATGGTAAAACTTGGAATTCTTTTTTATCATTTTTGATTTTATTATTTTAATTTTAAATAGCTTGTTTCACATGTCAATCCCAGTTCCCTCTCCCTCCCCTCCTCCCTCACCTCCTCACCATCCCCCCCCAGCCTCCCACCCCATCGCCACTTCCTTCCACATAGGGGATATCTAGAGTCAGTCATTTCACTCAGGGCAGAGTCCAGGCACTCCCCTAAGAGTCCAGGCTGAGAAAGCATCCCTCTTTGTGTTATGGGCACACGAAGTCCATTTGTATGCCAGGGATAAATAAATACTGATCTACTGCCCAGGGCCCCATAGGTTGCCCAGGCCTCCTCACTGACTCTCACACTCTGGGAGTCTATAACCATCCTGAAGCCTTCATCCAGGGACTGATGGAAGCAGAGGCAAACACCCACAGTTAAACACTGAACTGAACCCATGGAACCCAGTGACAGAGAGAGAGGAGCGATGAGCAAATTGGCAAAGAATGGGCTGGCAAAACCAGCAGAGACAGCTGATCCGAACAGCGGAGAGCTCTTGGACCCCAGACCGACAGCTGGGAGGCCAGCATGGGACTGATCCAGACCCCCAGAGTGTGAGAGTCAATGAAAACTTGTAATTGTTTACATAACTTTGCTCCAGATTTCCCAGTAATTGACAAAGGCTGGTGGACATGGCTTCGAGAGTGATAGTCACCAGGAAGGGAAAAGTAGAGGGAAAAGTAACCCCTAAAACTGATAGAAGCACAGAAAGGCAAGGGGACAGAGGGGAAGGTCAGGCTATGGAGCAAGGGTCTAGATTCAGTATTGAGAATGGACAGAGTGGAGTATGAGTGCGATGTCTATCTACAGTTGGGCTTCGTGGAATCCATTTGGACCCTCCTTGAGAAAGTTACAGCATCAACAAGAGGTCGGCAGCATTGGGCCTTGTTTGAGAGCAGTAGGTAAAAGAGCCTGGGTCTCCTATTGGAGAGGAAAACAATCTGTAGACACCATAAGTCAGGCAGGGGAGGTGAGCTACACATGGAAACTAGAGGTGGCCTTGCTACACGGGGACTCAGTGTGAAGGGCCTGCTTTGTACTGGTGTACATGACGTTTCATTGCATTTACCTCTTCCCATATGGCTTACACTCCCACAAAAGGACTCAAAAGCATCTGATCTTACCTAGAACTTGAACCCTGACAATGAGAATCCCCTGAGTCATTCAGTAGATATGCATGAAAGAGCTGGTAAAGCTGGATGTGGGACTGTTACTGGTACTACTTCTGAACAACATTGCAAAGGGATCAGTGTTCAGGGAGATTTGAAATGAGTCATACTTCAGCAGCGTATGCTCTGGACATGAATAGAAGGAGCCAGAACCTTCCATTCTCTCTTGTGAATCTCAGCCATGAGGTGAGCAGCTTAGCTCCACCATACACTCTCTACTGTGATGTACTATCTCAACACAGTCCCACAGCAACAGAACCAATCCTTCCAAGACTGAAGCTTCCAAAAACATGATCCCAAATAGCCTCCTCTTCTAAAATTTGCACTGTCCATAAATATGCAAATATACAAAAGAGTTAAAATGGAGTTGTCACCATAATAGGACAACAATGCCTCTACTAGACACTACTAGCTGAAAAGAATTAAAAGTCCAGTGTCAGGAATGGGTTACCTCTTTCACAGTTGTTGGCCACTGAAGTCCCATAAACCCTTGAGCATTACAGGCTATTGCCAATGTTATTGGTTACCCTCCAGAACTTGATGGTAATCCTCTATTCCTGAAGACAACATGTACTGGAGACACAGAATATGGAGATATCAAGCTGTTTCTGTCCTAGAACTCATCCCTACTAGCCAGATTTCATGGTTCAGAAAGATGCCATGCACACTACTCTACAAGAAAAGTGGTAGCTGTTTCCAGGCCACTTGCCTATGCTTGATGTCTGCTACTGCAGCTTCCATCCAGGCAGGAGCCAAAGCACCACAGCATCCTAGTCCATTTATCAAACCACAGGACCAGGAAGAGGAGAGCTATCAGAGCATTGGACTTGCGTGCACCCACTGGAAGTGAACCCTGGTCCCGTACCCACCAGGAGAGGAAGAGGCTCCTTCTGCACCCACTAGAAGGAGGAATCGGAAGGAGACAATATGAAAACACATTCAGCAACAGAAAAACAAATATGTCGCCGTCAGAGTCTAAAGACTCTACGCCAGCAAGACTCAAACATTCCAAGACAAATAAAGGAGAAGAGAATGATCTTAAAACAACTTCATGAAAATGATAGAGGCCCTCAAAGATCATATGGGAAAATCCCTTAAAGAGTTAGAATAAAAAATAAATCAAAAAATTCAAAAAATGCAAGAAATGGAGGAAAAGACAAAGCAAAAATTGCAAGAAACAATTCAAACAGTGCAAGGGCTGAAATCTGAAATAGAAAAAAATAAAAAAACAGTCTGAAGGGATGCTGGAAATACAAAAGCTGGACAAACAGTCAGGCACTACAGATGCAAGCATAACCAACAGAATACAAGAGATGGAAGAGAGAATCTCAGGTGTTGAAGACACACTAGGAGAAATTGATTCATCAATTGATCAAAGAAAATCTTAAGTCCAGCAAATCCCTAAAACAAAATATCCAGGAAATATGGGACACAGTGAAAAGACCAAACGTAAGAATAATAGGTATAGAAGAAAGTGAATAAATCCACCTCAAAGGGGCAGAAAACATATTCAACAAAATCATAGAATAAAACTTTCCCAACCTAAAGGAAAGCATGCCAATGAAGATGCAAGAAGCTTACAGAACACCAAATAGAGTGGACCACAAAAAAGTTCCCTCAGCCCATTATAATCAAGACCCCAAACATACAGAATAAAGAAAGATATTAAGAGCAGCTAAGGAAAAAGGCCAAGTAACATATAAAGGCAAACCTATAAGAATTACACCTGACTTCTCCATGGAAACTCTGAAAGCCAGAAGGTCCTGAATAGATATTCTACCAACACTAAGAGACCATTGATGCCAGCCCAGACTACTATACCCAGCAAAGCTTTCAATCAATATATATGGAGAAAACAAGATATTTCATGACAAAACCAGATTTAAACAATATGTATCACTAACCCAGGCCTACAGAAATTTCAGGAAGGAAAACACCAACCCAAGGAAGTTAACTGCAACCAGAAAACCATAGGCAATAGATATTCCAACTTTACCAACAGCCAAAAGAAAAAAGGGGTGGAAATCCACATGCATTTCTACCAACAACAACCATTCCGAAATAAATAAGAACGAGCAATCAATGGTTATTAATATCCCTCAATATTAATGGTCTTAACTCACCCATAAAAACACACATGCTAACGGAATGGATTCAAAGACAAAAAAAACATCCTTCTGCTGCATACAAGAAACACTCCTCAGCTTCAAAGACAGACGTTACCTCAGAGTTAAAGGTTGGGAAAAGATTTTCCAATCAAATGGACCCAAGAAACAAGAGGGGGTAGCAATCCTAATATCTAACAAATTAGACTTTAAACTAAAATCAATCAAAATAGATGAAGGAGGTCATTTCATATTCATCACAGAAGAAATCAATCAAGATAAAGTCTTAATTATGAACATCTTGGCCCCAAATACAAAGGCATCCACGTTCATAAAAGAAACAGTACTAAAACTCAAATCACATATAAAATCTCACACACTTATAGTGGGAGACTTCAACACCCAACTCTCACCACTTGACAGGACTACCAAACAGAAACTTAACAAAGGAACTAATAGAAGTTATGACCCAATTGGATCTAACATACATCTGTGGAACATTCCATCCAAACACAAAAGAATATACCTTCTTCTCAGTGCCACATGGAATCTTCTCAAAAATCAACCATATACTTGGCAACATAGAAAACCTCAACAAATACAAAAAATGCAATAATTGCATGTATCTTATCAGACCACAATGCTGTAAAGTTAGAATTCAATAACAACACAAGCTGCAGAAACCCTAAAAACTCATGGAAATTGAATAATGCACATTTGCACCATTCTTGGGTCAAAGAAGAAACGGAAAAATACATTAAATTGTTCCTAGAATTCAATGAGAATGAAGGAACAACATACCCAAACATATGGGACACTTTGATAGCAGAGCTAAAAGGAAAATTCATAGCACTAAGTGCCCACATGAAGAAACTGGAGAATAGTCACACTAGAGAATTGACAGCACAACTGAAAACTTTAGAAAAAAAAAGGAAGCAAACTCACCCCAGAGGAGTAGACACCAGGAAATAATCAAACTGAGGGCTAAAATCAATAAAATAGAAACTAGGTAATAATACAAAGAATCAATGTAAAAAAGAGTAGGTTCTTTGAGAAAAATCAACAAATAGACAAACCTTTATCCAAACTTAACAAATGGCAAAGTTTGAACATGCAAATGAACAAAATCAGAAATGAAAAGGGGGACATAACAACGGACAATGTGGAAATTCCAGATAATCATCAGGTCATATTTTGAAAACCTATACTCCACAAAATTGGAAAATTTAAAGGAAATGGACAATTTTATGATATCATTTACCAAAATTAAACCAAGAGCAGATAAACAATTTAAATAGACCTGTAACCCCTATGGAAATAGAAGCAGTAATCAAAAGTCTCCCAACCAAAAAAAGCCCAGGTCCAGATGGCCTCAGTGTAGAATTCTACCAGAAATTCAAAGAAGAGCTTATACCGATTCTCCTCAAAGTGTTCCACACAATAGAAGCAGAAGGATCTTTGCAAACCTCTTTTTATAAGGCTTCAATAACATTGATACCAAAGCCTCACGAAGACACAACTAAGAAAGAGAACTTCAGACCAATATCCCTCATGAATATTGATGCAAAAATACTCAATAAAATACTGGCAAATCAGATCACATCAGAAAAATCATCCACCATGATCAAGTAGGTTTCATCCCAGGGATGCAGGGATGGTCCAACATATGAAAATCCATCAATGTAATCCACCATATAAACAAGCTGAGAAACAAAAATCACATGATCATCTCACTAGATGCTGAAAAACCTTTGTCAAAATACAACACCCCTTCATAATAAAGGTCTTGGAGAGATCTGGGATAACAGGAACATACCTAAACATAATAAAAGCTATATACAACAAACCAACAGCCAACATCAAGCAAAATGGAGAGAAACTCAACACGATTCCTCTAAAATCAGGAACAAGACAAGACTGTCCCCTGTTTCCATACCTCTTCAATATTGTACTTGAAGTTCTACCTACAACAAAAGGAGATCAAGAGGATACAAATTGGAAAGGAAGAAGTCAAACTTTCACTATTTGCAGATGATATGATAGTTTACATAAGTGACCCAAAAAACTCTACCATGGAACTCCTACAGCTGTTAAATACCTTCAGCAAAGTAGCAGGATACAAGATCAACTAAAATATCAGGAGCCCTACTATATACAGACAATAAAAGGGCTGAGAAGGAAATCAGAGAAACATCACTATTTACTCTTGCCACGAACAACATAAAATACCTTGGATTAACACTAACCAAACAAGTGAAAGACCTGTGTCACAAGAACTTTGAGTCTTTAAAGAAAGAAATTAAAGAAGATACCAGAAAATGGAAAGATCTCCCATGCTCTTGGATAGGTAGGATCAATATAGTAAAAATGGCAATCTTGCCAAAAGCAATCTACAAACTCAATGCAATCCCCATCAAAATCCCAGCACATTACTTCACAGACCTTGAAAGAAAAATTCTCAACTTTATATGAAAAAACAAAAGACCCAGGATAACCAAAACAACCCTGTTCAACAAAGCAACGTCCAGAGGCATCACCATCCCTGACTTCAAGCTCTATTATAGAGCTGTAGTCCTGAAAATAGCTTGATGTTGGCACAAAAATAGGCAGGAAGACCAATAGAATCTAATTGAACACCTCGATATTAACCCATACATGTACGAATACCTAATGTTTGACAAGGAAGCTAACCTTATACAATGGAAAAAAGAAAGCATCTTCAACAAATGGTGCTGGCATAACTGGGTACTGGTATGCAGAAGACTGCAGATAGATCTATGTCTATCACCATGCACAAAACTTAAGCCCAAATGGATCAAAGACCTCAAAAAAAATCCAGCCATACTGAACATTTTAGAAGAAAAAGTGGGAGGTATCCTTGAATGAATTGGTACAGGAGACTGCTTCATGAACATAACACCAGTAGCACAGACTCTGAGATTGACAATTAACAAATTGGACCTCCTGAAACTGAGAAGCTTCTGTAAGGTAAAGGACACAGTCAACAAGACAAAAAGGCACCCCACAGATTGGGAAAAATATTCACTAACCCCACATCTGACAGAGAGCTGATCTCCAAAATTTACAAAGAACTCAAGAAGCAAGTCTCCAAAACACCAAAGGATCCAATTAAAAAGTGGTCTACAGAACTAAGTAGAGAATTCTCAATAGAGGAGTCTAAAATGGCTGAGAGACACTTGAGAAAGTGCTCAACATAATTAGCCATTAGGGAAATGCAAATGAAAGCAACTCTGAGATATAATCTTACTCCTGTCAGAATGACTAACATAAAAAATACCAATGTCAGTTTCTGCTGGAGAGGATGTGGAGAAAGGGGAACACTCCTCCACTGCTGGTAGCCAAGTCATATAGCCACTTTGGAAATCAGTATGGAGATTCCTCAGCAAAATGGGACTCAGTCTACCACATGACCCAGCAATTTTACTCTTAGTCATATACCCACAAGATGCGCATCATACAACAAGGATGTCTGTTCCATTATGTTCATAGCAGCATTATTTGTAATAAATAGATCCTGGAAGCAGCCTAGATGCCCCACAACTGAAGAGTGGATAGAGAAAATGTGGTACATTTACACAATGGAGTACTACTCAGTGGAAAAAACAGTGGAATCTTGAAATTTACAGGCAAATGGAAGGCACTAGAAGAAACCATCCTGAATGAGGCAACCCAGTCACAAAAAAGACAAACATGGCATATACTCACTCATATATAGAAATTAGACATGTATCAGGGGAGTGCCAGCCTGCAATCCCACTGCCAAACATTCATCCAGCAACTGATGGAAGCTGATAACCCACAGCTAAACACTGAACTGAACTCCTGGAACCCAGCGACAGAGAAGGAGGAGAAATTAGCAAAGGGGTCAAGACCATGCTGGTGAAACCCACAGAGATAGCTGACCTGACAAGGGGAAGTTTTTGGACCCCAGACTGATGGCTGAGAGGTCAGCATGGGACTGATCCAGACCTCCTGAATGTGGTGTCAGTGAGGAGGCCTCAGCAATCTCTGGGGCCTTGGGTAGTAGATCAATATTTACCATGGTGTACGAATGAGCTTTTGTAGCCCATTCCACATGGAGGAATGCTCTCTCAGATGGGATACATGGGGGAGGGCCTAGGCCCTGACCTGGATGAAATGACAGACTCTGGAGATCCCCCATGGAGGGCTTCACCTTCCCTGAAGAACAGCATAGGGATTGGGTGGGGGGGGCTGGGGAGCTTGTGGAGGGGCAAGGGAGGAAAAGAGGCAGAGGGAGCTGGGACTGACATGTGAAGCAAGCTTGTTTCTAATTTGAGTAAAAAAATTATATTAAAAAACATTGTCATCAATATTATCCAGCCACAAACCCTGTAAGCTACAGTAACATCTGTCCTGGCCAGACATGTCCACTGATACAATAGTAGCATGAACATCATATGAGTAACCAACCACATTCTATAACCACATTCTGATTGGATTTATTGCCTGCTCCACAAGGTGAAACTATCTGGTGCCATCACCAGGCCAAGAACCTGTGGCTACATAGGCCATAGGTGCTATGGAAGAATCTACTCCTATTATTCTGATAAGTAGATATAGATTTAAATGACTTATGATTATATCTGTACATTAATGTATCTCTTTGCCCTCATCAGAGAAGCTTCCATTTGTAGTGCACAGTTATTAACACAGAAACCCACAACTGCCTAAGGTGGAGAGAATGGGAGACTGCACAATGCTTGGCCCTAAGTGGGACATCTGAATCACACCCCTTCCTCTCATGGTTTGTGGGATCATTGCAGTGGAAGGGGCAGAGAGATTTTAAGAGCCAGAAGCAGTGGGTGAATACAAGGAAATAGTGTCCTCTGAAGGCAACATGGAAATGAACATGTAAGTACTCAGAGAGACTGTGACAGTCTATAAGCTTAACCAGACCAAATCCCATGGAGAAGGGAGACAGAGGTAAAGTCCCACTCTAGCCAAGGAACTATTTGCGATAGATAGATGTTGGGAAAGGGACAATCAGTTTTCTTTAGGAGTAAGCCAACCATGCACTACCATCCCACAGGCATCCAAGAATACATGAACAGCATGAACTGGAATGATGGATAAAAATCTAAAAAGAGGATACAAAGTTGAGAGGATAGGGAGGGGTGGATCTGGGAAGAGTTGGGGGAGAGGAGTGACTATGATCAAAATTCTCAAAGAACTAATAAAATGCTAGTTGCGTTATTTTGGATTTTGTTACAGTGATGGTAAGCTGACTAACTCGGGCTGTCTCCGAAGCTCAGAGACTTTCCCAGCACCCAAAATGTTCTAGCTGGCACACTGTGACCAGCTGCCAAGTTACAGAACCTGGTGCCAAATTGACTCAGAGACAGAGACATATGAAAATTCCCTTGCAGTTCTATGATCCTATGAGTCTGTACTCTTAATGATTTTGTGTGTTTCATAGGGGGTTGAGAAATTTTTTAATGTGGGTGACTGGTTAGACCTCATCTGCATGCTTTCAGAATGACCGATGATTCCTCAGTCACTCCATGTTGAAAGCTCCATTACATTTCTTTTTTTTTCTTTCTTCCAACCAATTTTATTCATTTCTTTTGTTTGTCTCCACCACCACCACACACCACCCACCTGCACACCCATGCTCCTGTGTGTGTGTCTGTGTCCTAAGGGGTTCTCCCCAGGCTAACACCACTAGTAATGAGGTCCCTGCACATTGCCTCATTTGAGTCATATAACACACCACTCCAATGTGCAATGGTTCCTCACTTAGAAGTTTTCAATTTGTTGACTTTGAGATGGTGTGGAAACAATACATACCCAGTAGAAATCATACTTGTGTTTTGAATTTTAATCTTTACTCTGGCTTTCTGTGCTGGAATCAATGAACCACATATGGCAAGCACCGGCACTCAGCAGGATACTATGCTGCTAAGCCGCTATGCTCAATGGGTGCATTCTCCATGCAAATGGGTTCCTCAGGACACAAGGTCCTTGTAAAGTGAAAAAAAGGCACCTGCGTTCTCTTTCAAGCTGCTTTTCAACAAAAGACAAGTATGGGAAATGTTGTGATGTGTGTCTGGGATAGAATTTCTGAGTGCCAGGCCTCTGCTATTAGGAAACGTCTCCTTAGGAAGGCAGAATGCACAACTATGAATCAGAAGAATTGGCATTTGAATTTCCATTCTGTCATGTATTGACAGATTTGCTTTTAAAGGTCAGTTGCTTCCACTTAATGTGTGCGTGATAATAATACTTCCTGCTTCATGGGACTGTAAGAGTTGATGACATACATGAAGTACATTGTACCCAAGTTCTAGACATTAAGAACACTATTCTAGGAAGTCTTACTTCAGCTTTCCCCCCTATAACAAAGTTCTTTAACTCTCAAGTCTGTCTTAGCATGCAGAATATATCTAAACATCCACTAATGATAATGATAATAAATTATCACTGAGAGAATTTTGCCATCCAGGAAAAGGTCTGCACATGATAAATTTCTCCATGACATTAGAGGGCAGAAGCGTACATGGTTCCATCTGGATGCTGCTGTTTTCCTTTAGAAACCTTTGCTAGGTCCAACCACAGGTAACATTGGGTTCTGAGTGGAGTAAACCCATTCCTTATAACTTCATGAAACCTGTCTTTAAAGGTAAATCTGTGAATATAACACAGCAGCAGAAAACCAGATGTTATATTTTTCTTTTTCTGCATATATGTTATGAGTGTTTAACTTGATATTTTTGTGGGACTCCTAACAGTGGGAGTGAGGGTGTCTCTGACTTCCTCCTGATCTTGGGACATTTTCCTCCTACTGGGTTGCCTTGCCCAACCCTGAGATGAGGATTAGTGCCTAGTCTTATCGCATCTCATTATAATGTGTTCATTATGTGTCCCCACCCTTTTTGAAGGAAACAGAGTGGTTCTGGGGGAATAGGGAAGATAGGAGAGTGGGACTAGGAGCAGAGGAGGGAGGGAGAAGTGTGGTCCCAATGTATTGTATGAGAGAAGAATAAATATTGAAAAGTATTCATTTCTTTACTAAAATTAATATAATCTGAAGGTATCCCTCTCTTTATTTTGAAAAAATGTTTCAACTTAGTAATCTGTGATGCATACAAATTTGAAATGTGACTGTCCTCAACAAATAAAGTATATTTAAAAGTTTTAAAATTTGTGAACTAGATTTAGTCGTCACTTCCTACTATATCTAACTTTACTTAACTGTTACTACTGTGTCCTTAGCCGTATTTGAATATATTTGAACAAGACAAAAATTGATAACAAATCTTGAAAATAAGATTAAATGGTGATAGTTGCATTAATATAGCTATTTTAAAAGTTATGGTTTAAGTAGCCCCACAAAAGACAAATATGATAATAATACAAGTCATTATTATTAAAGGTAAGAGTTATTAAGTACTGACTGTTTGCCAGACATTGGGTTAAGTACGTGACACAAATTGTGACCTAATCTAATGTCTCGAATCTCTATGATATAAATATTGTTGTCCCCGGGGCTGGAGAGATGACTCAGAGGTTAAGAGCACTGACTGCTCTTCCAGAGGTCCTGACTTCAATTCCCAGCAACCATATGGTGGCTTACAACCATCCATAATGAGTTCTGGTGCCCTCTTCTGGCATGCAGGCATACATAGAGGCAGGATGTTGTATTCATAATGAATAAATAAATCTTAAAAAAAAGATTGTTGTCCCCATTTTATAGATGAAAACCTGAGGACCTTAAAAGATTGGTAAAAAACAATTAAGCTTATTTCTTCCTGTATTTATAATTTGTAAGTAGTTCTTTAATTTTGCCAATTTTCTTTCTTGTTTTTTAGTCAATGGTTTTAATTTTTTTATAAAAGGAAATCTTTTTGCTTATAACTTTGTTTCCAAGAATGTAACCTTTTCACCATGAAAGAAGCCCTGCACGCATTCCTTCTCTAAGTGTGTGGAACTCAACATCACAGGTCCCTACGGCACTCACTCTAAGTTATGACAGAATCCAAGATAATAAGGTCTCCAGAAGACCTCAGCCAGAATGTCAATGACAGACAGGAACTGAACCAAATGTGTGGTTACTAAAAAGCAATATTTTCAATGAGAAAAGGGGAAATCAACCTCCGTTTGTTTCCCAGGAGAATATTTACAAAAAAGGAACAACACTTTAGGACCTGGGTCTGTGCTCATTGCTGCTGCAGCTGTCATGTTTTGGACCAAGCCTTACGTCTGGTGAACTGTATAGCCATATAGAATAGCGTCATTCCTGGATAGCTGTGGGAGATAGGCTGAGCACATGGTTGGACTCTGTCAAAACCAGGATTCCGAATGTTTTCTATCTTGCCTCTCTCTGCTTCCACCTGTGTCCCTTTTATTTGTAAAGTACTTGGCTTCTTTCTAATCTCCCTTCCTCTCAGTTTTAATCCATATTTCTGTCTCTAACTCAATGTCCATAACCCCTATACCCCACCAGCTCTTCTTCAGTATCTTCCTCGACTCCTCTGCCTCTGTTGTCTCATATTAATCACCCTGCAAAGAGTTAAATTTCTACACTTATGTGGTCATTTGGCTAGCTGGTGGGTTGGCTCACTGGGCCCTATTTCATCCACACCTTAGACGGTCTAGTGCCTACAGCAGAATGCATGTTTCCTCACAGCCCAGGTGCCATATACAGCTTGACTCCCAACAGCAAGTGACACCTGTGCCCTCTGAAAACAGAAGCATTGGACAGAGGCACATCCTATACTGTGTCTAGTTAAGCTCAGTCACTCTGTTGCTGAAGCTTTATGGTTTTTGCAGTGGTTTCATGGCCCCCGCTGCATCTAAACTACAGGCTTCACAGGTGGACAAACCAGAGCAAAGGTGATCAGAGCACCAGCAATCCTGTGGGCCCAGGGCCATCAGCTACTTGCTGATATCCTGACTCCCTGCTCCTGCTCACAGCAGAGCTAGTGACAAACCTGACTGGTTTTGGTAGACACAGCTGGAATTTCTTTTCAAATTCTGTTCCTCTAGCTGTTCAGCAGTTTTGAAAACATGTGCTTACCTGTTTTAAGCACTTTGGGTTAAATTACCACTGAACTCTGCCAAGTCGTTCATTGGTGTAAGCAAGGTGAGCAGAAGCTAACACCTTTCCAACAGCAGAGTCTGGGTGGTTGTAGATTGTTTGTGGTCAATGACAAATACAGAAAGAGGTGCAGAGAGTTCTCATGTGCAAGGACTCAGGTTGTCTCAGCAGCCATGCTGCTTCTCTGTGATGTCACCGTACTAATAAGATGATATGAACACAAAGTAACAAGATATCTGATGATGACCTAAGAATGTCAGTGGTTCACAGATTAAACCAAAGAATGGGTCAAAGATAAATTCAACAAGGGCCTGCCACATCACTGACATTTCTAGAAGACCAATGTTCTTGGGCTTGTCAGCAACTAAAAGTGGAAAAACAAGAAGCAGAGTGTATCCCATTTCTTCAGGATGCAAACACCAATTGCATGTTGTCTACTGAGTAAACTTCTAAATCAATTCACATGAACAGAGGTGAGTATAAGAAGAATTTGCATCTGGTCCAGGAAGAAATTCAAGTAACCATTCTGTCACTTACGCTTGTTAGTCAAAATGTCTCTGGCTTCAGAGAACATGGTATAGAACCTCTGGCAAGCCTTCACAGAAGAACTGCATCTTCGAACCCACAGTTGGAAGTGAGTCATCTCCTATGCCTTGAGTAGCTCCTCTTTTGAAAATAGTTGTTGGTTTACTACAGAGACCTGGCAGGAACTAATCCTTCCCTTGGCAAACTAAATGGGAACAGTGTCTAATTATATAGTCAAAGGAAACTTCAATGCACAAGACACTGGGTGAGCAAAATTAAAATTGAAGACTCTAGTACACACATCTGGAGACACTAACATCTTTTCTTCCACACACAACTTTCCCCCAATGGGGAGCTCAATTAGTTGCAATAAGAAATATAATCAAATATATTTTAAACATGTCCCCATAAGTGGTGAGTAGATGGCTATAAAGTCATTGTCCCAGCCAGAGGGACTCTATCCCAAGAGAATTCTCCCTAAAGGTCTCCATGAGAGGAGAACTTAACAGCAATGTTTTTTTTGTTTTTCTGGGGTTTTTTTTGTTTTTTAGAAAAGGGCAGGTTTCTCTGGTTTTTTATTCTGAGTTGACCTCATAGCCTCATATACACTAAGTAAATATATCACTGATCATCCTAAGCTTTATGAATATTACCAATAATCAATATAAAAAGAGACTCATGGTGGAGAGACCTGTCAGTATCCTCCCCATAAATTCCATTTTGAACTCCAGAGGGCCATGCATAAGTTGGCTCTAGAGGCATAGATGGAGGAACACATGGCTAAAGAGAAGTCCCTCTCAGCAAGACTGACCTATTGTCACTGAGCTGGAGTACATATTGCTTGCTGAATGTTCAGGTCACCTTAACAGAAATGAACCTAAAATCCCAATTGTGTATCACAGGCTGATTCCATGAGAAGGAAATACCCTACCACTGAAGAAAGAAGAGACTATGCTCGGTGAAAAAAGAGTAAAGTCAGATAAGAACATTGCTTCTGTTCCTTAATGAAACACTACTTTATCCATAGTCACAGTGTTCAAGCAGTATTGCTTCTCCACATGAACCTCATGTTCAGGCCCAAGAATAAAGGCATTCCAAGGACTCCCTACTCTTGTCAAGACACTACAGGACTTGGAAGTGACAGGCTTACAGAGTACATAGTTACAGAGTTGGATGGAAAGTAGTACATTGTTGCCCTGGTATGATTATTTGCTCTGAAATACAAACTATATTGGGTGCAAAGTCTTTGTAGACAGGACACAGAGATCCAAAGAATGAAAATGGTTATAGAATTCCATCTACCAAGTCACCAAAAGGGGTTTCATTGTTATCTTTTCAACCATCATTACCTTTCTTTGGAAATTTGAGGTTCCCAAAATTATTCAGACATGACAAATAGGTTCTCGTAGCTAAAGGCTTCCCTTTGGCCATTTCGGGTTGTTATGTCCCTGGATAAATAGAACAAAGGGGGGTTTACCACAGTGACTGGAAAAGATTAGGTTATCAAAAGGAAATGGGGTTCCTGTTAAAATGCAAGACTATTCTTCAAACATAGAATTTCTAAGGGATGGCATTTTTGTCCCAAGTAGTAAAAGCCAACAGCTGGACAGTGAGTTCAGCAAAGTCCTCCTCCCTAAGCTTCATGCCTTCCAGTAATTAAGATTTGAATTACCTTGTGACTATAGACCCTAACACAGTATATAGATAATTGAGGTAGAATTAGCAATGGAATAAGAAACGCACAAATATACAGCCACTGAAATAGCTCAGCTGGGAAAGCATTAGACTGAAGAAACATACAAAGACTATGTCCTAATTAAACCTTGTGGTTATTCATTGTTGTTTGCAGCTAATGTATTTCCTTGTGCGTCATTTTATTCCCTCAATCCCTTTCTTCTCTCATACATGGAGAATTGTTGGTGGCATGTAACTTCATAATTTTATCCAAAAGATAAAGTAAAACAATTATGCTAAGAAGAAAGGATGATGTCTAGAGATGAGTGTTGCCACTGATAATGATCATGGTCTCTGTTTGGGGAAAACATTGCATGTGTTCTCATTTTCATGAGAAGCATTTTCATTACAACCATGAGAGGATTTTTTAATAATTTTTTATTTTAATTTTAAATAGCTTGTTTTACATGTCAATCCCAGTTCCCTCTCCCTCCCCTCCTCCGACACTCCCCTTCCCCCCCCACCCTCCCACCCTATTGCCAAATCCTTCCACATAGGGGATATCTAGAGTCTGTCATTTCACTCTGGGTAGGGTCCAGGCACTCCCCTAAGAGTCCAGGCTGAGAGAGCATCCCTCTTTTTGCTATAGGCACACGAAGACTGTTTGTATGTCAGGGATAGACACTGATCCACAGCTCAGGGCCCCATAGGTTGCCCAGGCCTTCTCGCTGACACTCACATTTGGGGGGTCCAGATCAGTCCCATGCTGGCCTCCCCACTGTCAGTCTGGGGTCCAAGAGCTCTCCCCCTGTTCAGCTCAGCTGTTTCTGCTGGTTTTGCCAGCCCATTCTTTGCCAATTTGCTCATCACTCCTCTCTCTCTGTCACTGGGTTCCTTGGGTTCAGTTCAGTGATTAATTGTGTGTTTGCCTCTGCTTCCATCAGTCACAGGATGAAGGCTCCCGGATGGTTATAGACATCAAGTTCAGTATCAGGAATGGGCATTCAAGGTGGTCTCTCCACTATTGCTTAGCTTGCCAATTGGTGTTATCCCTTTAGATCACTCGAGGTCGCTCTGGTGCCTGATCTGTATTCGATCCTATGATTCCCTCTTCTCCCTATTCTACCCCCACCGCCTCAACTTTATTGCTTTTTCTATGGTTTGAAATCTACAAAGGGGAGAAGAGTGAATATGCATATTTAGTAACCGATGGTAGTGTGATAGGCAAAAAAAAAATAGTCATTGGTCCGGTGAAGTCCATTTCAACCACTTTGTCTCTGACCTTTACTACAAGCTGGAACTAAAATTTTTTTTAAAAGGCTAAATTCCCTAGCTACACTTGCTCAGGTTCCCACTGTGACCAGACCACACAGGCACTCTGTGAGCTGTACCAAAGAAAAGACAGAGAGTATTCAAGCCTAGATTTGGGCTACTTTTTAACTGAATTTCTAGAAAGTTGAAAGGTGTTCAGGTCAGAAAAATGGAAATTTGAACCCATGTTCATTTACTGAATTCTTTAAGAATGTGGGCAATTATGGACTTTATAGAGCTCTGAGTCTTACTAGCCTGTATGAAAAAGAAAAATGAAGGTCTATCCCCAGAAGAACTAAAGAAAAAGACATGTAAACCACCTAGTATTGTGCCTGGCACAGATCACAGAGTACCAGTCCACTTAACAACTGACAGATGGATTTGACAGTGTGACAGCTGGTCATGCCTCTTCCAGGGACAGCTAGAGTAAAAACCATGTTGTGTTACAGGAAGGATAAGAGAGAATTTGCGATATTATCTACCTGGGCATGAAGCCAGGGGAAATCTTAGCCCAGCTGGAATCTGATTTCTTTTCTGGATGTGAAGTTACCTAGACAAAGGCCCCCAACGTCACAGCAAAACTGGACCATCTCATGGCTTGCAGGGATAAGGGACAGAAGTACATCCTGTACATCTCTGTATCAGCTGTCTTGCTATCTTTCCGCAAGCAGGAAGTGCTATTTAATACACAAAAATTTCCCACAGTGACCCCTTTCCAGTACTTCCCACATGTTACAGTTCCTGAAAGCTGTTACACACCTTCCAGTCTCTGAATAAACCATTTGAATGCTTGCTCTTAAAACGCACCCAGAATTTTAACTTCTAGACAGGAAAGAAAAATCAAATACTTTGCTTACCCATGGAAAGTACCTCTGTTTAAACAATGAAGTGAAGCACTCTGCCAAGACTGTTGCTTCAGAAATGTCTCACACCTGAGTACTCTGGGCAGAACAAGAGGACTATTGATTATCCAGTAACAAAACACACACCATGTGATACAGATTCTGGTGTAAACCTCTACAGACTTGGTATGCCCTGGGTGGAAAGTTCCTCTTTTGAGATTTGATTTGGAAGAGACAAAGAACTTATTTTTTCTTTTATTGAAGTATGTCAGGAGTCCAAAGAAAGTCACATGTGAGACTTAATGCATTTTCAGACTTACTAAATGAATATTTTCTCTGCAACCAAGAATATGAAATGGTGAATATATATCTTAGAAATGTTTGTATCTACATAATAGATTTTGTTCAAAATTGTGTTAGTGCTATCCATATATTAATGGGTAATGGCAACGAGATAGGTGAAATAAGGGGTAAAAGACCAAGAACAAAAACAAACAAGATGATAAAATGAGAAGATAATGAATCAGAATTAGAAAAGAGGAACAGAAAATGAAAAACAAGGGAAGGAAGGATGGAGGAATGAGGGAAGGGTAGAAAGTAACTCTAAAATGTAAGCAGAAGGATTTGCTTAAGTCAAACAGGCTGCAAGTCTGTTATTAGTGATACACAAGTCACCCTGCTCATTTGCGCGCTTTCCAAAGATGTGTGTATATACCACCACATCAGTCATGCTCAACACCAAGTCAATGAACTGTTGCCCTGCGTGAAGCTGAGGAATCATCATAGAACCACAAAACCACAAGTCATTTGAAAGACCTGAAGGCACATACCCTCTCCACAGTCATTGTTCATCTCCAATGGTTCTTTGTAATAACATGAGAGATGTTTTCCAAGGTCCTTGGACAGAGTTTTCTCTTGTCATTAAGTCTTTCTTTCTCTGTGTATTACCAGATTGGATCTTGGGATTACACTCAGCAAGCTAACTTTCTTCTATAGGACAGCTCAGAGAAAACCACCAGGACATGTCTTTCAAAATGGCCAGACCCCACCCCTTCCTTATACCCGTCTCCACAGCCTTCGTCCTTGAGACCTTGTTATGATTTGATATGAAATGCCCTCCACATGCCCATGCATTTAAATGCTTAGTCCACTGCTGCTGCTGGTATTCTGGGAAGTTGTGGGACTTGATGAGGTCTGTTTTAAATCTGAACTAAGTGGATTTCTGGGGAGAAAGGCTTCCGGATTATAGTCCAGCCTCACTTCTTGTCAGGTCTCAGCTTCCTGGTCTAATGAGATATGCCAAGTTCCACTGCCAGCCTCCTCCACCATGCCTCGCCCACTGTGATGAACTATGACCCTTTATATCATAAGCCAAATAAATCCCTCCTTCCAAAAGTTAATACAACATATCCTTCGAAAACGCTTCCCTTCTCTCTGCTTTTCCAAGCATGGCTCATTCTTCTGGTGTGTAAACAAAGGAAAAGACTGATACATCTCTCATTCTAGAAACTTCAAGTCCAGTGTTGTGCTGCATGGGGACAGAGGACAGCCACATGGTAACAGGAAATTATCCTAATGGTAACCTTACAGGTTACATGCTTCATACTAAGCGTCAGTTTCTGTCTCTCCTTTTGCACAAACAGGCATCATGCTCCTTCCCACTAGGGATGTCCCACGTGCTCTTTTCTTTCAGCTTCTGCCTTGAGTGAGGCTCTCCCTGGACTCACCCTTAAAAGTTGATGTACTGTAAGCCTGAACACCTAGTTTCATCTTTAACCATCCCCCGTAAGCCCTTTCCCAACCAAACTCTGATTTCTCCTGCCCACCAATCTTAGTGAAGAGGTAAATACTGAATCAAGCCACATTCAAAATTATGGAGACACAAGCAACATGATTCCAGGCCTCATATTTAACTTCCATTTCCTCTCCTGCAACATGAGGTTGATAGCAATGCATACCTGCTCGAGTCCTTGACAGATGTGGTAATACATGGCCACCCCAGAGCATGCCTGGAGACTCAGTAAGCACTCGGGAAGTAATACTTATGTTACAATGCCTCTCCTGGCCCCGTCTCCTCAGGGAATCCCTGATTTCTACAGTCACACCAAAAAGCATTTCCCCCTAAAAACTCTTTAGTATGGTTATATAAAATCTTTGTATGGGATGTCCCTATAACTTCTAGTGTGTGTCCCACACCCCATACAAGTCATCGGTATGTAAGCAGTACTGGTTAGGGATGAAAACACAGAATCATAGCAAGGTTCATAACACTTGATTGGTTTGGAAAAACATAATACCCATACCCCAGGAACTTTGGGCCTAAAATGGAGCTGAGTAACTGTCTGTTTGTAAAACTATCCATACAGGAGGTTCTGGTGTGCTCTGTACAGCCACTGACTAGCAAATTTCCATCATACTTCTCAAACACAATGAAAAATGGCAGCTCCCAAATGGACATTGGTGCCATAGTATATATTCAAAAGAAGGTTCCCTTGGGTGGAGCTTTCTCATTTGGACCCACACTAAGCTCCAAGGGTTCAGTTTGGGGTACCAGTGGGATCTCGGGAAAGAAGTCTCCCGGATTTGCTGGCTCTTTCTTTTCCAATGGAACAAACCACCAACCACAGTACCCTCTTCACTAAGAGTAAGACAAGGCAGGACCTGACTGCAACCCTGAGGTCCCTTCTTTGCCTTGTTACAGAGTGTTTTTGGCTGAGAGAAACAGCCTCAAGAAAGTTGCTTCTGTTTCCATCCACATATCCATATGCAAACAGATTTTCAATAATAAACTGATAAAATGGAATCATGCTGTACCAAAAGTATCAACTGATAACCTTGAACAAAAACATACAAGTCAAGTAAGCCATTGTGTTATTGTTTTTATTTTCACCTACCCGAATTCTTAAATACTCTTTTAAAGACATCCATGTGTCAACATTTTCACCTCCAGCCACTTCTTACAATATTTCCCTGTATTCTGAAATTGTTCTCCCCATATTTATAGTGATAAATGTTCCTTTATCTTGAAAATAGTAGCATACATACTTGTTCATTCTTGTATCCATGACTACTGGCATACCCCAGCAGGGATGACAAAATGTATGAAGTATTTGAAGGAAGTCAAGATTAGTGGGCTTGCAAGTGTGTTTTTTTTTGAGATAAAAAACAACAACAACTAAAAGATAATGGTTCTCAGTTGGAAGGAAGGAGTAGATGGATACATGGTTGAATGGTGTTTGGGTACCTGATATCGATGTTAGGGGACATAAATAGATAGAGTAGAAAGAATTGTGAAGAGAGCGGTAATTCCATAAAAAAGAGGAGGAAAATAGAAGATAAATAATGCCTGGGCCGCATTAAGGAAAGAAAACTGCAACTGAATTACCTGGCAAGCACTTGGTAATCATGCATTCAGTTTCTTTCTCTGAGCATGGACACAATTCTGATCATCACAAGCGTCCTTCCAGCCTACACATCCTCTGCACCTCCTCAACAAACAGACAGAGGAAGAGGAAGGGGGAATGTGTGGAACATAATTTCTCTTAAAAAGCTATTCTGGGAGCTGGAGAGAAGGCTCATCAGCTAAGCACACTGGCTGCTCTTCCAGAGGACCCAAGAATGGTTCCCAGAATGCACACGGGACAGCTCACTATCAACTATAACTCCAGTTCCAAAGGATCGGTCACACTCTTCTGGCTACCATGACACCTACACATGTGGCATACCCATACCCAGACACATTATAAATAAAAGAACTATGCTATTTGCTTGAAATTCAGAGTTCACAGATTATCCTCTAATTTATTTTATCCAACAACATTTCTTGGAGTCTTATCAACCAACTGGATGGGAAGACATCATAGAGAATGATGCTTTGAGGAGTGTTTGTGGTCCACGTCGGACCAAAGTTGCTCATCAGCCAGCAGCCTCTCATACTGGTTCCACACTCCAGCACTGGTCTCCCTTGTACATCAGTACTTCTGCTCTGCTTTCAAATGCAGGTCTGGTCACATTACTACTCTCTCAATCAGTTCACAGATGTTCTATATGGTCTGGAGACACATGTCTGGATCTATGTAGCCACGTTGATTTCTTGCTCATTTGTGTACCTCACTTCTGCTTTGTAACCCTCTTAGAAATCTTTGATACAAAATGTACCTCCCCAATTGCTCAGAGAGGGACACATATAGGCACTGAACTGCCGTTTAACACCAGGGGGCTGGGACAAGTTTGCTTTCCTGGCACTGTCCCAGATCCTGTTTCTTTGCTCAATGGACACTAAGTATAAGCTCTTTGGTGGACTTGAGTAACTTTTCTTAGCATCTCCAAAAGAGTAGAATGGAAACCAATTGCACAGAATAACCCAGGCTGCATACTTGTTTAAGCATGGTGGCTTTTTAGGCTTCTATTTGGAAAGAAAGAAAAGGGACTGACCCAGTTCTCAACTAGGTCAAGATGTGGTAGACTGAGTGAAATCACGTGCCATAAATGACTCCAGAGCAGAGGCCTGTGTGAAGTCACTTCCTTAGTAACTTGCCTTTCCAGCAGAGCTAGTGCTTAAGCTCGAGGGGATGAGAAGGTGAACTCATAACTTAAACAACCGTCTACTTGTATTTTCCCATCCACATCTCCAGTTTTACCAAGTTGAGCATTCCTTTCTGCCATGGTCGGTATTCCCCTGTTTTAACGACTAGGAGTGGCTCCAGATGGATGAGGGTGTGTTTTCAGCTTTTCTGCCACCTTTCAGTTTTACTTTCGAAAAGACAAGAAGCAATAGCATTGAAACTTAGAAAATCTGGTAGTGTTGTGATCTGTATTTTCTTTGTGTCTGTGTTTGTGTTTGTACATCTGCATACATGTGAAGGCCAGAGGCCAAGTTCATGTGTCATCATGAATATGGTCCACAGTAGTTTTTAAGGCAAGGTCCCTTCGTTGGCTCAGAGCTGGCTGATTTGGCCAGGCTGACTAGCCAGCAAGCCCTAGGGATCTACCTGTTAGGACTTCCTCTAATCTACCATCATCCCTGCTTTTAAGGTGAGTTTTGAAGGATGGAATTTAAGTCCTTGTGTTTGCATGGCAAGAAATTTAAACATGGAGCTGTCTCCCTGGTCCATTCTCTATTTTTGTCCTCCCCTCAGTTAATACTACAGCCTAAACAACCCAATTATGAAGACTTTCAGGTCATTCTTGTTTTCTATTACTTTGTCTTATTGAGCTTTAAAATATGAACCCTTCTGATTTCCTATAAATGTTTTCTCTTCTTAAAAAAGGAAAGAAAAGAAATAAAAAATAACCCCATTTCATTTTTCCTCGTGAACTTTTGATTTTCATGTTTCTTTTAAATCTTTGAGTAATTTCTTCATGACCACACTGCTTTTCATCTCTTTTAACCTTTGTCCTATCTTCCCGTGATCAGGAAATTCACGTCAGAGTCTAGCTGCAAGTATTTTTTCTGCTTCTTGTTTCTCCCCTCTTGGCATAGTTCTTCCCTCTGCTTTTATTTTTTTGTATTATGTCTCTATTCTCCTGTCTCTTGCCCTCCCTCTCCTCTTCCCATCCCCTCCTCTGTTCATTCTCTACTCATTCGTCCACCTTAGTTTTTCCATCCACGTTTCCCTCAGCCTCTTTTTCTGTAGATCGCCCTGATTTTGCCAGTCTTTCATTGTTTGTTTCAAGAGGTGAAAGAAATTTTAGAAATTGAAAGCCTGTAGAGATGACTCTTTGGCCTGTCTCACCAGCCACCTTGCTCACAGTCTCACACAGACCTAACTTGCTGACCAGTGAAACAACTCACTTTCCTAGAACGAGCCTTGCTTCTACCTCAACGCCCTGCCCTTTATCTATTTCTCTCTTCGTTTTCCAGGGTCACCTTCCACCTAACCTTCCTAGCCTGGTCAAGAAAACTTCACCTATGCAACTATCAGCACACAGACAAACCTCCTTATCAACCTAAATTCAAACTGGGATTAATCTTTGGAACTCTGTGCTGTTTATAAAAGCATACATAATTCATAGATAAGTATATGTTGCATTAAATAATTATTGTGTAAAATTTCATAGAACCTACATAAAACTCAAAGCTCTCCAACCCCATGCATCCTGTATCAGCAATGCTCTACTCATCAGTGCACTGCCAACCATCAAAACTTTCCTGCCTTCCCAGCAGGCACTCCCACCCTCTTCCATCTTCATGACTTAGACATCTGTACTGAAATGCACAGTTTACTGCTAACCACCTCGATGTCATAAAGAGGAGATTCCCATAAGTCCTCTGTCATTTTCCTTCCTGTCAAAGCTGTGTCTACATTTCCAGGGTGTCATTGTATTCAGTTACACATCATTTGTTACCTCCTCTCTTTAGACTGCCATTGTGTCTGGTAGCCTACATTTCACTTATCCGTTGTAAAGCTGCTGGACCAGTTTGGAGCCCCTGTAAACAACGCTGCTGCAAACACTCCTGAACAAGAATCCTGGCCCACATGTGCCTGTGTCTCCGCAAGGCAGGTAGAACAGCTGAGTCACGGCCCATACACCTACTTTGTTACCAAATGCCAGAGTAATCCTTTTCCAAAGGTGTTGCCACCGTGTGCACTTCCAGCAGCAGAGCATAGAAATGCCTTTCACTCTAGTTTTGACTAAGGCCTTGCTCATCCAGTGGGCAGGAATGGCATTTTCATCTCCCCATGCCCAGAGCTACCAAATTGACTAATGTGTAGGAGGAACTTCCATCTATTTGTTCATTCATGAAATTCCCTTACACTTATAAATCCTTACTGACCTATTTGGTATCTGAAATTCCCCAATGATCAGTTTTAGGAGATTTTGTGATTGAATGCACATGGACAAACCTGTTCAGAAGACCCATTTTCCATTAATTCATAAAACATTTGCATTAGTGGTACTACAGGTTTATAAAGAAAAATGGACTTACTTTTATACAGAACAGAGTCAACAAGTGTATCACACAGCCAATGTCTAAAATCCTAGGACAAAAAAATGGAAGATGCCCCGCCCCTCTCTTTCTCTCTCTCTCTCTGAACCCAAGCCCCTCTTCATATTAAGCAAGAGCTCTACCACAGAACCAGAAAGATGAAAGGATGTGAGAAAAAGGAAGGAGCCAAGCATGAAAAGCAGTCTGGTTTCTGCTTCTATGGACTTCTGAAACTCATCTATAGCCATCTTTGCCTCTAGGACCATTGGTAAGCATTGGAGAGAAGATTCCAGGGTAAGGATGGTTACATCTCTTTGACTTTCGTTAGAATTTATAGAATGGTACTCAATGTTGTTCTTCACATTTCATTTTTTAAAAAAAAAACTTCAAAAGAAATGAGACATTGGAATTAAACACTGAGTAAGAAGTTGAAAGGTTTAGGAAGAGTGTATTGTTTTGCCTTTGCAACTTATTTTGAAATTCATTCTAAAATATGTTGGGTGGATAGGTGGATAGACTTAGGAGCAGAAGCAAGGATGTATGCAGATACACACCCAGCACACAGTGCAATCATGTGGTAGGTCTAGCTTGTAAACACCAGTGCACAATCATTTCAATGTTTCTATATGTTTGAATGTTTAAATAATAAAATGTTAGAAAACCATGAAATAAAAACATGGTGGCATTTATTTTAAGATCAAATAAATCTAAAATAATAAATAAACAGCTCCACTCAGTGGTTTAATTCTTTTTATTTTCAGGAACCATGTATTTATGCATCATTTTCCTAATTATTCCATAATATACAAATATTTGGAATATAATGAAAATTTTGACATATGTATTTTTTGCTTAATAAATAAATTAGTATAATTGTCATAGCCGGGCATTGGTGGTGCACGCCTTTAATCCCAGCATTCAGGAGGCAGAGGCAGGCGGATCTCTGTGAGTTCGAGGCCAGGCTGGACCGACAGCCTCCAAAACAATACAGAGAAACCCTGTCTTTTATAAATAAATAAATAAATAAATAAATAAATAAATAAATAAATCAGTTTAATTGTCATATCCAGTACTCAAACATTATTTACTTTTGGTGGAACATTTAATATCCTTTAATTTTATGCTTACTAATTTATGTGGAGGGTGGGGAAGTATACACATGTAAAGGTGAGGGAACGACTTGAAAGAGTCCATATTCTCTACTCACTACTCGAGGCCTGAAGAATCCAACTCAGGCCATCTAGATGGCTCACAGAAAGTGCCTTTAACTGATAAACCACCTCACAGGCCCTGAGTCATTTGTTTTAAAACCGTAACTCCCGTGTTTCAGTAACCCAAATGCTTATATTACATATGATAGGATTGTAGTTTCTTTCAGTTATCCACCCTCCCAAATTCCTGCTTTAAAAAACAGCAACTTCTTAAGGACTACATATTACCTCCCATGGGTTAAAGGAAACTCCATTTTTGCAGAATTTGCAGATGAATGTAGAAAAATAACAAGAGATTTTAACCATTACCAAAATAATTGACTCAGGGCCATCAGGCATACAAAGCTACCAGTAAAATCATGACAGAAACTGGATGTGATGTCCAAGTGTCACCCTACGGGTTAGTATTTGCCAAGGGGACACCTCCCTGATGATGGAAAGATGTGACCTCCACAGCCTTGCCAAGCAGTTAAATTAGCATTACTAATAGCAGGACAGGGTGGCATAATGTGCTTTGTGAAAATAGACACACAATCCAAGCCTCACCAAGGAAATCATATCAGAAAAAGTTTATATAAAACTATACACCTATTAGAACTAATTTCCAGCTTGAAGGCAATATAAAACTAAAATAAACAATCATTAACTCTCAATGTGAAAAGGTCTAACTTTTAGATTGTGTCAACGGGTACAATGTGTTTGTGGGTCCCTAATTCTGAAAAAGAAAAAAAACTAAAAAGAGAGAAGAGGAGGAGGTGGAGGGGAAGGGAGAGGAGGAGGAAAGTATCATTTGGACATGTATACTATGAATCTATACACCAGAGAGGGATAATTACATTTATTAGGTATGACATTGGGCAGCTAATGCAAGAGAATCCCGTGGTCTCTCCATTTCTGCTGAACACTTAGAAGTGAGGCATAACCATTTCTCCCAAATGATTTGAAGAATCCAGGTTGCATATCAGATATCCTGCATATCAGATATTTGTAGTACCATCCATAACAGTAGCATAATTAGAGTTATGAAGCAGCAATGAAATCATCTTATGGTTGGGGGTCACCACAACTTGAGGAACTGTATTACAGGGTTGCAGCATTAAGAAGGTTAAGAATAACTGGCTTGTGATATGCAGTTAATCACACAACTTTCAACTTCTCTGTACATTTGAACTTTTTTTCCCCAAAGATGTCAACAGAGAAAATAGGAAATAATGAATAAAAACTACAGGTACTCATAATAAAGACTGGACTCAAAACGCAGTAGCATCAAACCAAAACACCTTTAAAGTGAAAGTAAGCATCAATAGCACTGGAGGCACATGCCTGGAGTTTCAGCTACTTGGGGGATGAAGATAAAAGATGATCTGAAACTCAAGGACAGCCTTGGATAAAGAGTGAGTTCAGAGTTAGCCTATGTAACTTAGCCAGTACATGTTTCAAATTTTTTAAAGCCTAGAGAAACAGCTCAATGATAGAATGGCCTGTGAGAGGAGGTGGCTTCCAACCCCAGTATGAGCACACCTGACATTTTGTCCTCCACTCATCTAATGGATGAATACCTTATCGTCAGATTAATTTTCAAAGATCAGATCAGGCATTCCATCCTTCTGGGTTCTAGAGAAACAATCACAGCTTGCTTTGGACACTTCCTGACTGGCACATGTCTGTTTAGTTAGACAAATGACTTTGCCCTGCAGACTCCTCAAGAACTGCCCTGTGCCCTGTCCATGATGGGCACTGCTCCTTTCATACCCATGCCATATCTTTTTTCTAGCTTCCTAAACTGAAAAGCTAACAGTGGCAACCCGCCTACCACCTGTGAACCAGGGAGTTGGATATGAGTCAGGATCAAGCACCAGATAACCTGCTTCGAGATTTGAGATGCACACCTACAAGTAACATTATACAGACTGAGCAGGAGGTAGGTACTTACATATTTAGGAACATATAGGTATACATACATTTATGTAACAACAATTGGTGGGGAAAAAAGGAAGTCATGAATTTGTAAGAGAGCAGGAGGAGTATATGCGAAGATTTGAAAGGAGAAAGGAGATGGGTGAGCTAATGTAGCTATATTATAGTCTTGAAAATAGAACATAATTTAAGAAGATTTGAGCTGGGAGGTGGTGGTGCACATCTTTAATCCCAGCACTCAGGAGGCAGAGGCTGGCAGATATCTGTGGGTTCGAGACTAGCCTGGTCTACAAGAGCTAGTTCCAGGACAGCCTCCAAAGCCTCAGAGAAACCCTGTTTCAAAAAAAAAAAAAAGATTTGTGATTCAGAAGTAAGACAGTGTCACCCTTAACCACCTCTCCTTCTTTTTGTAGATTTTCATGTCTGGAGACGTCACAGAGGATGGATTTTTTTGCTGTCATCTCACGTCCACCTTAGCTTCCTGAAGAGACTTCCAGTCCCTGGATTGCATCTGGGTGTCCACTTTCCAGGGTCCTGGTCACGTAGACGTGGCTGAAGTGGTCCATCACATGCTCCACAGGCCCTGGCAGCTCCTCTCAGCACTCTCAGTTTCAGAATTGCATTCATGGGTGATCCGCCTTTCATGTTTCTAGAACCATTTCCAGGAACTCACTCCTTCAGCTTTCCAGCAATTTTCCATAACTCAATTTCCTATACCAAACCCCATCTTGATTAAAGTACCTACAGAACTTTTTGTTTCCCAAATGAAACTCGGACTGACAAAAATCTGTGAATCTGGAAATAACAATCTAAAATAATAAGTTAGTTTGAAATGACAGGAACTTACATATGGACTGGGAGTGAAAAAAATCTGGGACATGAAGTCACCTTAGACATTTGAGAGGGGGAAAAATACATTACCGACTCCACCCTAGACCTATAGAGTAGGAATCTCTCCAGGAAGAATACCGGATACATTATGTTAAACTGCCAGGTATTCATGATGCAACCTACCCAGTGTAGAAGCCCAAAGGCTGTCATGTAAGATTATTAGATGTGAGGTCACTTGGGCGTCAGGGAACCCAGCCTACTACCTGGTTGATGCAAGAGTGTCAATGCTGGCATTTTCTTATTTCCCAATCCTCCTCTCCTCCAGATTACAAACACCATCTACAGCAATTTGTCAGACCAGCAGGAACTCTACTGCAGGAAGCATCCATCAGAGAAAGAGTAAAGTCACTGCTCTCGGAACTGTACAACAAAGCAAACGTCAGGGCTAAACTGTGATTTCAAAACCAAATTTTGCTTTGACTTTGAAGTACTACACAACTCTTAAGCTCCTTGAGAGAATGTTTATCAGTTGTTGTGGTTTAAATGCATTTATTTCTTGTCACTGTAAAGTGTCCATAACTGGCTCATGCTGTTGGCACTGTTGGTCTATAGCTAGTAATTCCTTTTTAGGGGCGGTCTGGGGACATGAGCCCTTTGCAGTAGAGGTTGTTACTAAGCAAGGGTGATGTTGGTGTAGCTGCTGGTGGTGCCAGTTGAAGCTCTCTGCTTCCTGTCATCTGCCCATGATGTGACCTCTTGACATTCAAGGCAGCACAGACAGAGCCACTACTTATCCCAGGCATTCACCAGCATGACAGACTGACATCCTCTGAAACAGGAGGCACATAAACCCTCCTTCCCTTGAGCTGCTTCAATGGTGTGTTTTGTCATAGCAGCGAGAAAGTAATTGTTCTATCAGTAGCTTAAAACACAGTAATGATATTATTGGTATGCCAAGTGATATATGAAAGCAGTATGTCATGGAAATGTGGAATTACACACTTAGAAGGAAACATAAGAATAATTACTTGATAATAGAGATCTAGAACAAGAGGGAGCTCTTGGAGATCAAGGGGGAGGTCTTGGACCCCAGATTGATGTCTGTGTGGAAAGCATTGGACTGACCCAGACCTCCTGAATGGGTGTCAGTGAGGAGGCCTAGGCAATCTATGGGGCCTTGTGTAGTATTTATCCATGGCATACAAATAGACTATGAGTGCCCATCCCACAATGAGGGAGGCTCTCTCAGCCTGGACTCTTGAAGGAGGGCCTAGACCCTACCCTGGATGACATGGCAGACTCTGGAGATCCACCATGGAGGGCCTCACCCTTCCTGGGGATTGGAGTGGAGATTGGAAAGGGGACTGGGGGACCTGATGGAGAGGGATAAGGAGGAGGGGAGGGAGAGGGAGCTGGGATTGACATGTGAAACAAACTTGTTTCTCACTTAAAGAAAAAAAGAGAAAAAAACAGGGATCTACAGTTGGAAGCACAACTTGGAAACAAGTACATTGTGAGGGAAAGAAAAGTTGAGGGCTCTTCCCTTTATACTCAGTGACTATTGGACACATGACCATTCCCTACCCTCTTTTGAGATGTCTATTGGCCTAACCTTATCTGTGGATCCATTTTAAAAATAAAGTCAGAAATCTGATCAAAAATAAGCAAAAAAAATTACTGCAAAGTAGCAAAAGTCTACAATTTTCAGAGAGAAAAGCTATAAAAGAAAAACTTACAGCAGTTAAGTCAGAAAATCGAGGTAACAAGACAAAGTTTCCCCCACTATCACCTCTTGAAGCTTAATTCCAGAAGGCTCTCTTGATGGGGGAAGTCCTTCTGTGTATATGTTTGTCTTATTGGTTGATGAATAAAACACTGCTGGCCAATAGGGAAGCAAGATATGTGGGACTAAGAGATAAGGAGGATTCTGGGAAATGTAGTAGAAAGTCGCCATGTGATCCTGGGTGGAGAGGAAGCAAGTCTGGCATTCTCGGTAAGATAAGACCTTCTAAAAATATATATTAGTAATTATGGGTTAATAATTAAGTCAGAGCTAGTTATTAAGAAACCATAGCAAATGGCCAAGAGCTTTATAATTATTATAGTGTCGCATGTGTTATTTGGGGTTGATGAACATTGGAACCAGACTGGTGGGAAGAGTTATCATAACACTCTCTATTCCAGATGTTTGTGTGGGCACAAACAGTGTAAACTAACCTTGCTTTTTCTTGTTTACAGAGGTGGGACACAGCCATACCCTAATTCAATTACATTTCTTTTCCCCTTTTTTGAGAACTAAATGGAGTTCCTTGAAAACTGTATAACTGAGCAGTTATATGCTAGTAAAATATCACAGAAATAGCCTGAACTGACTTAGATTCACATTCAAACATGTTAAAAACTCATCTGGATATGTTCATAAGTTCATGGCTAACAGCTTTGTGTAAACTAATTTGGCATCAGGATTTCAGACTTAAGAGTAGAAATTGGCTGCTGTGTCCTAGCTTAGTGACTTCAGAAGGACTCCTGAACAGAAGAAGGGAGGGAGGGAGAGGAGGGAGGGAGGAAGGGAGGGAGGAAGGTAAGGAGGGAGGACAAGGAACTTTATTCAGCCATTTGAAACATAGAACAGCACACACTTATCATGTTGTAGTTACACCAGTGATTTCAAGATGGTTCACTAACTTAGAAGATGAGTACTGGGTGCTCGGCCAAGCCCCTGTTACTGAGACTCCTCCTGGCCTGGGATAGTGTGGCAAACCTTCCATGCATGTTACACATATCTGGAATATTTCCATTGGTCTCAGTACTTCCTTCTGCCCAGACGCTATAAAGAAGTAAGCACTGAGACCACACTGGTGAGAACTCAATTGTCAGAAGTAAGCAATGGGGCCACACTGGTGAGAACTCAATTCTCAGTCCTGATAGTGAGTTCAATCTGCTTCCCCCTCCTCTTTGGAGACCCTCAGACTACAAGGGACCACCCTTGGAAACAGCTTGATCCCACCTCATCATGACAGGTAGCAAACATCCTTCAGATATGCAAGGATAGCTCTCGGGGAGAAAAGAAAAAATCCTTTAAACGCCCTCTTAAATGTTCTGTCTTGAGAGACCCATCCAGACAGGTCATCTGCCAGCTGACTCTGACCTCCACAAAAAGGAGAACCATTCTCTTTCCCATAAATGGGGTCCAGAGACCAGACCCATCCAATGGTGAGAATCAGGTGACACAGATGCCTCCTCCACTCAGACCTAATCATTAGGTACCAGAATCAGCAGGGATTTCAATTTTCAACAAGCAACATGGAGAAAAGCTATTTAAGGAACACACAGCCCTCAAACAAAATCCAACACTAAGCCCAAACCAGGAGGCTTGGTAAATCACAGGAGCACTCTTCCCCAGAGTGCTGACGAGAAGGTAACCATATAATGTCTTTGAACTTCTCTAGAATTAGCCTTTTTAATTATAAGTCACAAAGAAAGAGAGTTGGCATGTGGTACCTTGTTAAAACTGTCCCTACTGTTTGGGTTTCTCTGAAATGGACAGGTTTTTGTCCTTTTAGATTCAGAAATAGTTGCCTTTAGTATCCTACAAACCACACTACAAATTTATCACAATAACCCATGGAAATTTTAGGTAACATTCTTTTTGAGGGCTTTTCTGGTTAAGAAATGAAAACACATGTAGTTAAAATATGTACATAATATATAGTATTTTGTTAAGAAAAAATGAAAGTTGCTTGTTACCTGACAATTTAAGGTTTTTAAAAGTTATTTGAGCACTGTTTCTCCCTTCATTTTACTTCCTATGCATATTTACTTTTCTCATAATATTTAAAAATAATGCTAGAAATACTGATGTTTGCTTGTGTATGTCCTCACATGTATCTATATGTATTTGAACACATGTCTGATTGCTATTTCACAGAAATCAATTCAGTTCTCTATTGTCATGAGCAGCCCCCACAAGCAGACACTGTTAGAGGTCTTGGGAATGCAATAATGAGGAGTAGGCTGAAACCCATGCCTTAATCAGCTTGTCCTGGTGGGACATGGTGGAGAGACCACCTAGCCAATGCATAAGTGAATAAAATAGCGACAGGTAATGAATGTCAGCAGAAATGGCAATATTTGAGTGCCTGCCAAGAGTCAGGAATAAGGTTCCAAGTTTAAGTTCATCTAATCCTTCCTATTTTTTCAAGTGCTAAGACAAATTACTGACAAGCTGCCTAACTATTAACAAGATGCTATGAAATAAATAACTAGAAAAACCTTCTGAGGTCAGGTGGTCAGAAAAGCTTCCCCCACCCCCCGCCTTGTAGAGATGTTTACTTACAAATTTAGAGGCTAATACAGGGACAATAATGTAATGTCTGAGCAGCTTATAGGCATGAGTAAGGGCATTCCTTATTACAGTGTGCAAAATCATGCTGTGTGAATTCATGGGATCAGCTCGAAGATACCCACAAGGCCTTGCAGTTTCCTGTAGCTGGACCTAACTTCAGGCTACCCATTTACAGTTTTCTGACACTACCTCCTTCCTTGGAGTATCTATATTAGAAAACTTTTTGTGAGCTTTCTTTTCTCCACCTCTTTGATATTTAAGTTTTTGAGAAGCTATTTTTTAGAACCCAGGCATGACTTTCTCTAGGACCCAAGAGTCAGTCTTTTAAGTGTAATCAAAAAGAACAAAAACCTAATGTCCTATCCTCCCAGCTCTGTCCTTAGGAGAAAAGCCCAACTTCTGGAGCCAAATGTTGCTCCAAGATGTAAAACTGTTTCATCTTGTAGTTAGGATGAATGTGCTCTCCTATTGACAAAGCCAATTAACAAACACAGATTGCCCATAATACCCTACTCCAGCTCTTACAAATGCATCTGTCCTTGGCTTCAGCAAAACTGAGTCCAGATTTATTACTGTCTTCTCTCCCTTGCTGTTATAGCTTTGTTCAATTTTGTCCAAAGCAATCTTTGCTCTGGCAATCACTCTGATACCCAGTTTGGAGAACCATGGATTTACAGCTGGACCAGACGACAAATGGTAGAGGAACATTGTGACCAGTAGTCACCTGAGCATCACGATGAACAAGACTAAGTCACAAGAAAAACATTGAAGTGTGGATGTGGTGCAGCAGAGGAAAGGGATACAGACAAGAAATTGACTCATTCCGTGTTGCATTCTGGGACTTGGGCAAATGGGTGGGGAGGAGGAATCAAGAAATTTGATAACTTTGTGGAATTAAAAGATAAACACAGCAGATGTAAGTGCCAAGCCAAGTTGGTACCAATGATTTTAAATAGCAAGAAGCATAGCAGCCATCCTCAGGAACGGGCCAGCACAGAACTTGTGACTCACCACCAGGGGTCATTGCTGGGTTTCACTATCCCAAGCATGAAATCACTTTCCTAAGATGACCACCATTTTTTGTAACCCCCTCTCCAGGCACTTCTGCAGTATAGGCTCACATACACTCACTAGGCTGTGGACACACACCCTAGCACATACACACCTGCTAATATATCATGAACAAGAGCTTCAGTGTACAGATGTTGATTTTTTTTCCACCCAACAGCATTAAGTACATCCTTACTCACTTGGAAGCATGTTCCTTGGAAATCCTGGCAGAACCTGCAAGGCCCAAGTAGAACTCCTGGTCCTTCCCTTTACTTTTAAAACACCTTCTATGAGTTTAGGAAATGTATCTTTGTCCTTCTTAGTTGTAGGATAAATGTAGGAATTAAGGGTTTGTTGGTGGGGGGTTTGTAGTTGTTTAGGCTCAGGGGAAGAATATTTTATACCTTTGTTGTAAAACAGGAAACATCTCTTTACTCAAACTGACGTTGGCACCCACAGTGACTCATGTGCAGGCAGGTTCTGCCATCCAGAGAAAGTAGAGTTACTTCCACTCAGGGAAGGGAGGAGGGCAGGGTGTGTCAGGCCCAGGCAAGGTCAGGCGAGGCTGTACAGGATGTCAGAGGAGCAAAAGCAGGCAGATGAGGAGGTGCAGGCCGGCTCATGAGTCCTGAGGGGTGAAACTAAGGAAGTTAAGTCCTTTCTACAGCGAAATGTAGCATCTCAGGCCAGGTCAGATTGTGCCCAAGGCACCAAACACAAGGTTCCACCACCGGAACTGGGTGATAAAAGAGAGTGGTGACAGCTGCCACTATCACTCCAGACTTTATCTTGTTAAAGATGACAAAGCCACCCAATCTACTTGGAGTCCATACCTCATATGCATTCAACTCACTAATTCAGAGAAAGAGAGCTTGCTGATTCGCCACCACCACACTAGGATGGAGGTGTGTACAAACACGCATACACAGATAATGATATCCTTAGTGTGTTTCAGCACGCAAGCCACTGCCTTGAGATGTCCATAATGTGCTCCCAAATAATTCATGTGGTATGGGAGCACTAATATCGAAGTCTTGCCTGCACTGTCCCACCACCCTCACAAAACAGGACTAAGGTACACAAAAGAAACTTCTATGGCCCAAGAATTTCCATTAGGAATTGAAGATCTTGTATCAAAATGTGGTTGGTCTTGGATCTGGAGATGGCTCAGTGCATAAAGTGATTAGTGAGAAAGGATAAGGACCTGAGTTCAAATCCTCAGTACTCACACACTTACCCGATCAATCAGTTTAGCCCAAACCATGAACTTAGACCAACCAATGAGGGACCATGCCTCAAAAATATGGTGGAAAACTAAAGGGGATAACACCCAAAGTTGACTTCTGGCCTCCAAAAACCCAGACATAAAATAATTAAAAAGCCGGATACCAAAACATATATTCTGTAGTTTCATGACTATGAAATCAAGAGTAGGCTATCTACTGTGAAACAAACCCAAGCATCTGTTACCTTTGAGCTGCAGATGGAAGAGACTATGAGGACATATTCTTAGATGCTGAAAAACATTTACTATCCCTGATCTAGCCAGGTTACTACCAGGCATTTACCAATGTGAAAGAAAATCCATCAAGCTATATATGTAAGATGTACATATTTTAGTGTATGCAAATTATACCTCAAGTAAAAATTAAGTAGAAAAACTGTATACTTTCTAAAATGGAAAACAAAAGACTTGTAGACTAAGAACATTATCCATGGTTAGTCCAATAAACTAATGCATTATATACTCAAGTTACAGTGTGAAGTCCTTCTGTGCTTGGAGGCCACGTTCAACTATGATTCCAACATGATTTCTGAAATAACTTAATGATTTTGGTTAATATACCCATATGGCACCTGTGTTGTTTCATTGTTGGCTATGAAACTGTCACCTGTCTTGGGAATGTCAATCTCTGCAAATTTACCTCTCAGTTATTAGAATGCTTTATTCCAAAAGCCTTAGACATGTTCAGAATATTAATAAAATATGCCCTTTTCCTGGCTCTACAAGGCTTGCGCCTCTCATATGTCAGCCAAATTTTCCACTCCCTGACAATGGTTATCTCCATCTATGCAGTTCCAAGAAATGGTGACTTGTAAGAGTGGACAGGAAGCAGCTAGGCTATCTCAATATTGATCAGCCTATCTCCTCTCTATCTTTCCCTCTACCTTACTTTGTCTGGGGTTTCATTATCTCTCACTCATTCGAGCAGCTGTACTTCCTATTTGCCTCACCTCTCTTTCCTCCATTACCAGAGACCCCACCTGCCTTGGCCTTTTTAGCAGTCATGTGCCAACCCTGTGATCAAGGTCAAACCACTCTCCTCAGTAAACGCAACCGTTTTCTGCTATCTCACGCCCATGACTTCTTGCCTGCATTCGGCTTCATCCAGCATTGTCCCATGGGCACATGACTGTGACTGACATTTCAGGTGGGACAACTCTTCATTGTGCAGAAGTATTCTGTGCATTCCCAGTAGGTTTAGCATCCCTGATTCCTGCCCACTGAATACCTGTGGTACCCACCTTCAGATATTGTGACAACTAAAACATACCCCGGATGTTTCCAAACACTCTGAGCTGCCCCCTTTCCAACTGACTACATCCTACTGGTCCTTCATACCTCACCTCCAGTGCTGAGCTAAGCCACATGGAGCTGCTTTGGTTATAGTCCAAGAGGATGGCATTAGCTATTTAATATGGCTAACCTAAATATTCTGTTCTCCTGGGAGCCTTCCCTAGTTATGTACAAGTATACCCCAGGACTGTCTATATTAGAGTGCTTGCCACCAGGCATTGTAATAACCAGGCTACTTGTCATCCCTTCCTCTTACCACATGGTTTAACCCTAATTAACTATGGGTACATTACCAGCTCTTACATCATTTCATCTCTCTAGCACTTGTGTTTGGCACATAAGGAGACTAACCCTAGGCTGGCTGAACCAATGAACAGGATGTTAGGCATACTTTCCCTGATGACTCAAGGTTACTATTCCTGGGCATGAAGATGTCTTCAGGGTATACCGACTCACTACTCTTTTTACTCATTAAAAGACCCACGTCTGGGCTACATTGTTGGTTGTGTGTGTGTGTGTGTGTGAGAGAGAGAGAGAGAGAGAGAGAGAGAGAGAGAGAGAGAGAGAGAGAGAGAGAACTTTGCTTTATTGCATCAGTCTGACTGCCTCCAGTAGTCGGTGGCCCTTGGTGCTCTTTAGAAACAGAGGCAGACCATCTGGAGGGCTGTGGGGGCACATTAGTGAGCCTCCAGAATGATGCCATGAGTCTACTTATTGACGTTAAAATGCTCGTGTCAATAAACACTGGACTATGCACCTCAAATATAGAACTATTCTAATTTTGGAGGGATGACTTCCAATTACAAGCGTGCAACTTTCTGCTGTAATCCAGGTAGATAAAGGCCAGGCCACGAGGAGTAGAAGCAAGGCAGAAAGCCAGGCAAAATTAAATGAAGATACATTTTTCTTCAGAAAAATATTCATGTGTGTTGTACCATTAAATATCCTTAATATACACCTAAATAAATAATATGCAACTCCATCAACAAGTAACCTTTCAGTCCTTTTATTTTCAATTTATTCATAATTCTTTTATGTTTTATAAGGTAATTGCATCCATTTAAGAGAGAATTAAGTATACAGAAGAAAAGTAAATATTTTTACAATAGCTTATTGCCTGCAAGAAGATTAATATAATCTTATTCCCTTAAACATAATATTATACCTTACACTAAGCCCTACCATTGCTTGTGGGAAATTAACATTAAATAGCTAAACATAGAAAATCTAGATCTATAAATAACATAAAATACAACTTAACTCTAACATGAGCTTAAACAAGACACACTGTGATGCAATATGAATCAACTTCATCCATTGGACAAGTCCAGTGAGTCACAAATCAGGTCTGTGCAATGACGTGCAGGTGAAGCCTCCAACCTCAGCTTGTGAGCATTTTGTCCTTGGGCTGTGTCCAATTCCATCCAGAAAAGCATCCGATTTTTACATCTTCTTTAATTTTTGGCTATAGTAAAAGAGGAAAATGTAAATTGTCAATAGAGGAATGGATGGTAGGAATGGCTTTGGTATCTAAAAGTTACTTCACACATCTTCACTCTCATCTCAATATGAGCAACAGCTCAGAGTCCATATGAGGAATTTGAGTCTGAGAAAGGATGGCCTTGCTCAACATAACTAAACCAGTTAGTGACAAGAACAGGATATGAACACTTATCTAGGATAAGCTCAGTATATATGGTGCAATAGTGTTAGCTGCCATCTATTAATTAAATGCTACATTACTGATGTAAACCAGGATCACTGGTCTGTTTTTAACTATGTTCATTTTTCAGGGTTCAGCAACCAACCAAGTGTCAGAAAGTCTATAAATTATGTAAAGAGGAAGCATCTTTGTTTTATATTTTTATTTTATATTTTAACATCTTTGATATTATCTTTTAAAAGCGGTATTCTGTCATGTTCTGGTTCAACTAACACAGTATACAAGCCCATGGCATCTTTAATATGAAACTCAAATATTTTCATTGCAGTTTGCCATAATCACTCAAGAATATAAGGATCTGTCCCCACCACTATCTTTTAATAGTACAAGACTTTTCTAGAGAAGCATTTCACAGTGAGAATATAGGAGGGAGTCAAATGTCAGTCTGAATCAAGTAGCCCATGACTATCAGATGTTCAGGGAAATCCAATATTACATGATCATAAGAAAAACTTATTCAGTTAAAATAATAACAAAAACGACGGTGTTGACATATAAGTGCAAAATGCATTCTGTGCTTGCATGGTCTAACTCAAATTCCCCCTTCTAAACTCCGATGTCTCTAGACTGAAGACCTCCGACATGTCGGCAGGCCACTCTCTGTGCCCTTCTTTCCCATCATTTGGGTAGACTGCTTGTCCTTCAGCGATCCATACCTGAAGCGGTGCATGATCCTTTTCACCCAGTCCTTCTTTGGATCAGCACACACGGATAACTTCCTTTTTGTGTGAAAGCTGAAAATCAAAATCAAACATAAAAAAAGATGCATTTGCATTCAGTAGCCATCTAAATGTGTTTGTTTTTCACCGAGGATGCAGGGAGTCCCACATGCTAGTTTATTGTTCCACAGACTAAGCATTTGGCTACAGAGATGAGAGGAGAGGGAGAATGTGTGTAATAAACCCTGATAGAAGGAATGGAAGAGACTCTTTAGACTCTCCCTATTATGTAACAGATGACTACAAAATTGCAGAAGATATAACCCCAGACTTGTCATTCAGTGTTACTGCTGGTGGAGGTTTGCAATATGTATGTATGTGGTTAGCAGCTTTTATTATTCCAAAATATAGCACAATAAATGAAGCATGAATATTTTAAGTGATATTATTCTTAGCCCCATATTCCAGCAGAAAATGATGAATTCAAAGGTGTTTTCTATGCATCACATTCAACAAGTTTATTCTAGAAAGTAACTTCTGCTCTGCACAGTATTTACTTTTTCAAACACTAAAAGCTAAACCTCAGACTTATTTTGGTCCTACTTAAATTTTGAAGTATATTACGAAATAAAGCCATTTTGTTCCGTGTATTATTTCTGAATAAAATTCCAGTAGGTTAAAAACTGTTTCTGAAATTTACATGTATTCCTGACATAGTAGAATTAAAGTTGATGAATAACTTACATGATAGCGTTAATGTCACAAGCTTCGTCAGCCCGCTGTTCTGTGAAACCCACAACGGCTCTGGGTGGGATAGTGCTCCTTGTGTACCGAAGGCAGCAGTCAAAGTTGCTTGCTGCTAAAAGAAAAACTAAAAGCTATTGATTTCACTGGAATAAATTTTCTTGTCTTCAAAACCTAGTTGAGGGTCTTTGAGATCTAATTTAACAAAGTTCCCAGATATAATCTTTTAAAAGTGGTATTCTGTTATGTTTTGGTTCAACTAACACAGTATGCAAGCCCACGGCATCTTTAGTACGAAACTCAAATATTTTCATTGCAGTTTGCTATAATCACTCAAGAATATAAGTATTTGTCCCCCACCACTATCTTTTAATAGTACAAGACCTTTCTAGAGAAGCATTTCATAGTGAGAATGTAGGGGGGAGTCAAATGTCAATCTGTCCTCTGACTGCTAGGTAGGCAGTAGTGAAATCACAAAGAAAATAAGATTTTCTGGGAACTACAGAAAAAATTACAGTAGAAAATGTAGCTATCAGGAGTTGTGCCCAAAGTACTCTAAAATTGTTGTATTGGCTGGTGGAATTTAAATCCCATTCATGAATTCATCACATGTCCTCAGGCATGCACCTGTCGCAGATGGTGATATAATAAAGCAATACTCAGGCACTCATCAGAGTTAAAGTATAACCTGCTGTAAGGTACTGGATAAATGTTATCTCAGAGTTGGAGAACAATGTTCTCCAGGCCTCACGGGGACACGGAGTTTAAGTGTCACAGTCTGAACCCTAAAGGGAAATTATGGGCTATAGTAATCTTACTTAGTTGGGAGGTTTAAAAAAGAATATGGAAGTGAAATGTTCTCCACATTTCTGAAGGACCATATATCCTGAGAACATCTCACTCAGAGCATCACTCCCAGAAAAGGTACTTGGGCACTGTCCTGAAGTTAAAGTGTCTCTGAAAGCCATTCACTCTCCAAATCTGCTAGCATTGACCGCAGAGAAGATTCCTGATTGCTAGCTAGCATCCACTCATTCCTCCTCCTCTTGCCCATAAGCCAACAAGTCCCTCTTACACACATTTTAGCAGGCTGCTATCCACAGAGCTCCCCAAGAAAAAGCCTAGGGGACATAAAAGATTTTGTCCCTCCTGTACCAGCACAAGGGGCCACACTTACCTTCTGACTGACTATAGAAGTGAGCTAGCAGCACCCATGCCAGAGCAAGGAAGAGCACGCTCTTGCCACTGCAAAACATTCTCAGCTCCAGGAGTGATCTGCTCAGGGCTAGGTGCTCGGTGCTGGGGACCCAGTGTCCTGTGAGTGTTCTGCTACTGCTGCAGCAACCCTACTTATAGCAAAACATTGGGAATGTACACAAGAAGGCGTGTTCTCTTTCGGGATTTTCCCCCATTGATTAATCTGCCTCCTCGTGTCATCACAAAGAAAACTCACAGGGAAAACTTCCTGCCTTTCCCTCATGTTGGGAAGGTGTAAAGGTCAGGTGGAGGCTGGGGAGGGAAGGGGAGAGGAGGGTAAGGGAGGAGAGAGCAAGGGAGGGGAGAATCGTATTAATTCCTCCCCATGTAGGAAGAAGAAAGGCAGCTCAGACTAGTGGCCCAGAAATGGCAGCTATCCAGGTTTAACTTAATCTCTCTCTTTCTTTTTTTTTTCTCTCTCTGAAAGAGAACAGCCTCTGAATGGGAACATATTCATACTTCCAGTGTTACACCAGTTTCCTTCCCACAGCCAGCCCTGGAGGGGGAATATCAGGCATGCTGCGACACAAGTTTGTGATTACGTGATTGATACTTAGCAGTCACAGAAGATTCCAAATTTCTAGACCAACATCCAGAGCAGGTTGTAAGGCAGCATGGCAGAAGTGTCCCAAACTATTATGGAAAATACCAGCCTCACTACCTCCCTTCAAACAGCAGTTTCCCCTAGATTTTCCATCAACATCCCTAAGAATCATTGATACTTATATGCCTTTAATGGATACTGCAGCCCAGAAAATCCCCCCCCTGACTTTTGTTTCTTTGTGATGATGCACCTATCACAGAGCCTAAGGAAGGGAAGAGAGCAAACACTATCAGCAATGGCCAATCTGAAAAACACCCCCAAAATGTTAATGGTGATAATAATAATGTATTGAAATCCTTAGTATATGATAAGAGCCGTCTACCAGAAAAAAAAATGAATGGAAGTAAAAGAATCCAAATAAAACAGACTAAATAAAAGATAACTGGTTTTTGCTATCCCTGTGCTAGACATGATAGATTTTAGACAAAACAGATAGACACTGTTCCAGACAAGGAGGGATTCTCAGGCTATTAAAGGATTTATACTTCAGAAATATAGGAATGTAAACATATACACACCAAGCAATTGTGCCACTAAATACATGACACAAGAATTGACAGAGCTGAAAAGAAGAAAAAGAAAATTCTACACTTTTCAGTCATCATCAGGAAAATGAGCTGAGGATCCACCCAAAAAATAGGGAACTTAAACAGTAGTCTAAGCCAATTAGACAATAGACAATAGATACTAAACAAATCCTAATAAATTTTAAAAGCATTTAAATAACAGTATGTTTTTAAAAATGCACATTGAAATTGAGCCATCAATCAATAAGAGAAGAATTTTGAGGATTCACAAATGTATAAAAATAAATTGGCATATTCCTAACTATCCAACATGTCAAAAAAATCACTAGAAGTAGGAAAATACTTTGAGATGAGTGAAAACAAAAATACAGCTTTCCAAAACTGAGGAGAGGCTGTGAGAACAGTTGCTCAGAGCAACATCTGTGTTGAAACCAAGAAGGATATCAAGTGAGTAACTTTACCTTCCACATCTGCTTGAAAAACTAGAGCAAGCTGAGCCCAAGGAAGTCAAAGGAAGACACGGTAATGACTAGAAGAGAGTAAAGAGGGCACAGGATAGCAAAGCAGTAGAGGAAACTGATGGGACCCAAACCTTATTCTTAGTCATAGTTGTCATTAGCAAGCGTTAGTTACAATAACCACACAGATAGAAACTCAAGAATTGTCAGGGAAAACTATGGGCCACTACATGGTGAGCAAACATACAACACGAGTGAAAGGACCATATTTGTGAAACTGAGTCAGAACTAGAATAGAATATGGAATTGATTTAAACAAGAGAGCATATTAGTAAGTATAGTTTTTCTTCACAAAGAAAATCCCAAGATCAGAGTGGTTCACAGGGAAATTCTGTCAAACAGTCAATGAAAATTCACTGTCAGCCTCCCACAGCTTTAACAAAAAGTCAAGAGAGAAAATTTCCAACTTATTCTGTGATACAATGTTGGCAGACAACAATAATATGAGAGAAAGACCTCATACAGAAAGAAATGGCAGGTCAGTGCCTCTTGTGCGTGCCCTGTTTTGCCAAGGACCCTAGCTCTCAGTTCTCAGCATCCAAGTTAGGAAGCTCACCCCTAATTCCAGCTATAAGGGAATCCAATACCTTCTTCTGCTCTCACAGACACATATGTATACATAATTAAGAATAAGATTAATCTTTTATGAAAATTTTACAAAGAAACAGACATGAAAGTCTTCAACAGTACACTAGCAAACTGGATCAAATCATTTCTATAATGGAATTATGTATCACACCTAGATGGGGTTCATTATACCAACCAAATAGAAGACTGGGCACCCCAGAGGGTATGGAAATGTAGGATATGTACTGCAACATAAAAAGTCCATTTGAAGAAATATTTGATAGACTGTAATGTTTACTCATGATAAAAATATTCAACAATCTAGGAGTCATAGAGAAACTCCTCAATCTGATAAAGTTGATCTGTGAAAACCCCAGAGTGAATGCCATGCTTACTGTTGAAAGGTTTTAATACCTGATCCTGAGGGCATGAACAAGACAAGGATGTCTGCTGGCTCCAGTTCTATTTAGCACTGTACTGGACATGTAAGCACAACTAATTAATCATAAAACAAGGAAGGAGGGGGCACCCAGATGATAAAGGAATCAGGAACTGAATAAATGCACAGATAATATAAACTTGTACATGAAAAATCCTTTTTTAAGTCCTTTAATATAATTAAAACTGGTAAACAAGTTCGTTGAGGTCCAACGATCAACCTCACTATACAAAAGCAACTGTATGTCTGTATACTATCAGTGAATATTCTGAAAGTACAACTAAGAAAATAACTTTATGACACCATCAGAAAGATAAAATGAGCTTCTGGTGGTGGTACATGCCTATAATATCAACTCAGAAAATGAAAATAATAAAATAGGCATAATTTTGATAAAAGAATGGCTCATCAGATGGAGGGCATTTGTTTTTATAGGTTTATTTTTATTTATTTTTTAATTTAAATTAAAAAACAATCTCCTTTTTTGTTTTCTTGAGACAGGGTTTCTCTGTATTGTTTTGGAGGCTGTCCTAGAACTCACTCTGTAGACCAGGCTGGCCTCAAACTCACAGAGATCCGCCTGCCTCTGTCTCCCGAGTGCTGGGATTAAAGGTGTGCACCACCAACCACTGGCTAAAACAATCTTATTTCACATTCTAATCCCAGTTCCTTCTCCCTCCCATCCTCCTATTTCCCCCACCATCTCCCCATCCCACCCCCATCCACTCCTCAGAGAAGGTGAGGTTTCCCATGGGTGATCATCAAAGTCTGTGTCATCATTTGGGGCAGGACCTAGGCTCTCCCCCATGTATGCGTATCTAGGCTGAGAGAGTATCCCTCCATAAGGAATGGGCTCCCAAAAAAACAGTTCATGCACTATGAATAAATACTGGTTCCACTTCCAGTGGCCCCATCGACTGCCCAAGCCCCAACTGAAACCCACGTTCAGGGGGCCTAGTTCGGTCTTATGAAGGTTCCACAGCTGTAAGTCTGGAGTCTGTGAGCTCCCACTTGCTCAAGTCAGATGTTTCTGTGGGTTTCCCCAACATGGTCTTGACCCCTTTGGTACCTCTTTACAATTGGATTCTGGGAGTTCAGCTCAGTGCTTAGCTGTGACTATCTATTTCTGCTTCCATCGGGCTACTGGATATAAGCTCTATGATGGCATTTAAGGTAAAAAAAATGAAATTCGCATTCAAATGGATGGACCTAGAAGAAACCATCCTGAGTGAGGTAACCCAGACACAGAAAGACAAACATGGTATGTACTCACTCATAAGTGAATATTAGACATAGAGCAAAAGATAACCAGCCTACAATCCACAACTCCAGAGAAGCTAGGAAACAAAGAGGGCTCTAAGACAGACATATATGGATCCCTGAGAAGGAGCAAGAGACAAATTGAATAAATGGGGAGAATGGGGCGTAGGGAGGAAAGGTAGGAGAGAGGGGAGGGTATTTTTCTCTGAGCTACACTTCCTGTGTTTGATCTCCAGAACCTACATGATGGAAATAGTGAACCATTCCTGCAATTTATCATCTGCCATCCATATGCACATAGCTGGCATATGCCCACTTATAGGCACATGCATAATAAATAATTTTTTCATTTGACATAAATAAAAATATACTGAAAACTAAAAGAAAAATCATTAAACAATTAAGAACAGATATATAAATGGAAACATACTCCATGTCCACAAAATAGACTTAATATTATTAAGATAACTATATTCACTACATTGATCTGTATTTTCAATACAGTCCCCATTTAAAGTCAAGTTAGCTTCTTTTTAGAAATAGAAAAAAACAGTATCTAAAATAATATGGAATGTAAATGTATCCTGAATGGCCCACACAGTCTTGAAAAGAACAGAAACAAATGGAGAGAGTCTCATTTTCTCACTCCAGCCCTTATCACAAAGCCACAGAGATCAAGAAGTTGGCTTGAGGACAACTGTGATCATTGGCAAAGAACTGAAACACTGGAGTTAAGCCCCTGTCTTTGAAGAACTGATATGTGCTTACTGTGACAATGGCAGTTGGCAAAAGAGTCTTCTCAGTACGTAGCGATAGATGCTCAAATGAAAAACAAAAAAAAAAGATGTTAGACTCATAACTTACACAAAGTCATAGGCATAATCAAAATTTTAAACCATAAAACTCCTTCAGGGAAACACAGAAGTCAATCTTCTTGACCATGGATTATGTAATGGCTTTCATACTTGGCATCAAAAGCTTGAGCAATGAGACAAAAAAGAAATAAAGTGAATTATATAAAAGCTAGCAAGAGGGAGGAAGGAGGATGAGGGCAACAGGGAGTGAAAACAAACAAAGTGTAATGATACACCTGCATGAAACATTACAAAAAAACCAATTTACACACACGTGTGCATGCACACAAATAGACATATACAAAAACACATTAAAATGTAATTAACTTTTTAATGAACAAGTGCATGAGTATTCATTTCTTCAAATGGACCATATAAATGCTGGATGAGCACATTTGAAAGCTCAAGATACTTAAGGTTCTGAGTCATTCAGGAAATGCAAATCAAAACCACCATAACATACCGCATCACACCCACCAGGATGGCTACAATCAATAAGAAAATAGACAGAGCTGCCAGTACTGTAGAGAAATGGGAACCTCATGCCTTGTTACTGGGGGTGAAAAATGGAGCAGAGATTTTTAACAATGGTTGGACAATTCATCAAGTGTTTGTTTAATCAGAGAGTTGGACTCAGCAATCTCATCCCTATATATACACCCAAGGGAGTGAAAATACATATCCACACACAAAGTCCATGGATGGCTGTATTCACAATAGTTAACAAATGGAAACAGCTCATGTCATCACATGATGAACAGATAAATGCAATGAAATATTACCCAGTAAACAAAACTAATTAATGAGTCGATAGAAACAACAAAATGCATAAACCTAGGAAAATGCTGTCCTAAGCAGAAGAAGCCAAGTACTAAAAAAAAGACTGCCTACATCCAATTCCTTCTATATTAACTGTTCAGAGCTGGCAAGTCAGTAAGAGTTGAGAGGCAACAGAGTGATTGTCCAAGGCAAGGCTGAGGGAATGAATGCAGAATGTGGGTGACTGCTGATGGACCTGTGATATTTTGTTCTTCTTTACCCAAAAATAGATACTGGTAATAGTCATACAGCCCGGGGAACATACTAAAACACAGTGAATTGTGCAGCTTAGCTGGTGGATTTTATGGTATGTCAATTATAACTCAATAAAGATGACAACAACAAAGGAGTGCCCTGTCTACCTGTGTCTGATACCTGCCTGCCACAGCTGACAAAGCCTCTTTATTGTCACTACTCACGAGGCCTTGCAGTCTGTGTTTATCTTTTCTATTCCCTCCACTCTGGTCACACCTCCTACTTGCCTCCTTCCTTCTAATGGCACAAAAAAGAACTGTCATTTTAGATCCGGGATTGACGCAAGTAGGAGAGAAAACATATAAAATTTGTCATTCTAAGTTTAACCTATTTCACTTAGCATGATGATTTCCAGTTGTATACATTGTCTGCATACATTATTATGCAAATATCATGATATAATTTTATTTATGGCTGCATAAAATTTATGTAACAGATATGTGAGTTTTGTGGTGTGTGTGTGTACATAACATTTTCCTTACATATTCATATTTTATGGACATCCAGGCAGCTCCCATTTCTTTGCCATCATGACTAGTACACCACTGAACATGGATGTACAAAATATATACAATTATATATGTATCTCTGGGGAAGCACTTAGAGTCCCTTCTATAAAACCAAGAGTATGTAGCTGAGTCACGTAGTAGTTGGGTTTTTAGTTTTCTCAGAAATGTTTAAATTAATATCCTCATAGTTACATGTTTGCATTCTCACCAGTGAACAAGAGTTTTTCTCTCATATCCTTTGCAGCACTAGTTGGAATAAGTTGGAATAACACTGCTTATTACTTTCTTGATATCAGCCATGATGACTAGAGTGGCTCAAACTAGTTTTGGTGTGCATTTCTTGATCACTAGGGATATTGAATATGTTTTAAAATGTTTATTGACCATTTGTTTTCCTTCTTTTTCAAAATAACTTTGATTGAAGTTGTCCTTTGACAAAAAGCTATCATCCCAGATTTTTTTCTTTAGTTGGTTGAATTTTTATGAGGGGTGAAGGAGCCTCTGAAATTTATTCTTTTCAAATAACTTAGTCAAAAGTACTAATTCCTACATATAGTAGAATCTCAAGGTCTTGCTTTCCATGCTTTCCTGAAACAGTTGACAAGTATCTTTTTTATGGAAGGAACTTATTGATGTTGTTATACACACGGCTGAAAGCTGGTGTCTGCATTCACTGTAAGGATCTTTAAAAGCAGTGTGTGTCACGTGTGTTTTACTTAAAACAGTAATAGAATTGCTAACAAAAATGATCATCTAGACATTGCATGACTTCCTATGTTTCTATGATAGGTAAATATTAACTTGACATGATAATCATACTCTGTGTCCACCCAACTTTGTCTTCTGTCTCTGAATTTCCATGACACATTTTAGGAAAGAGGAGGAAGTTCCTTTCAAAGTTGCATAGACTCTGCCTCTGTCATGTGCAAGACAGTTTAGTAGGGAATATACTGTGAAAGCAAGGAGCCGTGATGATTGATTGCTACTAAGGAAAGCACATTCCTGGGAGAGGAAACCTTCAAATGAAGACACTGACCACCCCAGAGCCTGGAAAGTGCTGCATCAGAGAGAAATCTGGAGCTGTGGTGAAACAAGGGTGATAACACTGTCTGGAGCAACATAGGAGGCGTTTCTGAACCTCATCTTGAAGGGAATCTAGAAACTTCACATCACAATGTCAAATTCAAGCATGCCCGACCTTCCTTCTTGATCCCCAAAAGACTGCCAACTTTAAATTTCTAACCTTTGCATGAAAAAATTCAACATGCACACTGGAAAAATGTCTAATAGTATGGATACATACCTTGCACTCTTTCTGATTATTTGACTTCAAAAGAAAGTAAGAAACTGATTCTCAGATCTCCTTCTCATAAGTGGGGATAGTAAAATGCTTCACAGGACGCAGTAGATTTTCATCAAATATTCTCTCCCTCCCTCTCAAGTTTCCTTTCAATTCATTCCATATGCCTCTCTTATCTCTATGCAACTATACAGTCATCTGTCCCATTCATTGCTTATCCGATGGTGCTCCTGTATGATTACATGGAAACAGAAGAAAAGGTATTCTCTGGTACTGATGTGACTATCTTAACATCCTAGCCACACTTGTGTGTTAATGATGATGCTGATATAGAAAAGCCTGCTGTTCTGTTAGTGCATATGATTCTATATATTCATGAGACTTGATAATTAGTACAGTGATACAGACTTATGTACTTCCTGCTATATAATTTTCATAATTATATTAATGTACACCTCCTACTTATATGAGAGGGAGGGGGAGAGAAAAAGAGAGATTGAGGGAGAAAAACTGTCCTTCGTAAGATACTTCAGAAGAGGACATTGCTGCCAAGCAGGAAAAAAGCTCCATGATGCTGTTGCCCCTCAAAATCTTCCAATAGGCCAAGGTGTGGAGGCAGAAAACAGTGACATTGCCGACCCTGGTCCAGCATGGATGCTATGGTTTAGATTTAAAATGAACCCCCCTATGGTGGTTTGGATAAGAATGGCCCCCATAGTCTTATGTATTTAAATATTTAGGTAGTGTTACCATTTGAAGGGATTCAGAAATGTGGGCATGTTGGAGAAAGTGTGACCAAAAAGCCCAAGCCAGGCCTAATGGCACTCTCTCTTCCTGCTGCCTGTGGGTCTGGATGTAGAACTCTCAGTTACTTTTCCAGCACCATAAATGCACATGTGCGGCCATGTTTCCCACCATGACAATAATGGACTTAACCTCTGAAACTCTAGGCAAGCCCCAGTTAAATGTTCTTGATAAGATTTGCTGTAGTCATGGTGTCTTTTCACAGAAATAAAAGAGACTAAGTAAGATAGCCCATAAACCGATGCATCCCAACACTTAGACAACAGCTGGCTGTTCTGTCTCAGAAAGTTGCAGAACTTCGGAGACTGTGATCTAACCAGTAGAAGTGGGTTTCTGAGAAACAGGACTTGAAGACAATAGCTACTTCTAGTTTGACCCTAAGTTTTCTGTTTCTTGGTCTGCTAAGAGGTGAACCATGCCTCAAGTTCCTGCCATTGCAGAGCCATTTCAGCTGCCATGCCTTCCAGGTTGTAATGTTCTATGTCCCCTAAAACTGTGTGTTCCCAAATTAATTCTCCTCTCTTAGGTTGCCCCTGTCAAGGATTTTTGTCACCCACAGCAACAAGGAAAGTAACCAATACAGTAGGTATTCCAGACAAACCTAAACCCATTATGGGAGACCAACTCCCAGGTGCTCTGAGACCAAAGACAAACAGAACCAGGTTCATACAGAGGGCGCTTGCTGATGGAATCATGGTTCTTAGGACAGAGCAAGCCCAAGTAGATCGCCATAAAAATATTTAAGTCCAAATATGAGGACTTCGAAAGCACTCAAGATAAAAATGACCTCCTTTAATATGTAATCTACCTGATTTATCCCAGGCTAGTATCAAAGAGTCAGACATATGCCTGGTGCCAGGGTCCAGTTGTAAGGCTCCACAAACTGCTGTCATGGACTTTGTTCATTTATAGTAAGCTTGGTAAGTATTTGGGGATTACCAACCAGGTTTACTCTAAGGGAGTGGAGAGGATTAGGAGCCAAGACGGCTACCGCCCTCCCAAGGGGAACCCATAGAGTAGTTAATGTGCATGCTCATGTCTTACCTTTTCAAACTAAGTTTAGAAATGAAATAATAATAATAATAATAATGAGAAAATAATGTTATAAAGAAAGAAACTATTTCTGCACAGTCCTATCATGTCTTTGTGTTTTAAGCAATGTTTCTTTACAAAAGTCAACAGGTTTTAAAAATGTTTATAAAGTAAAAATGCCACAGGCTAATTTATTCCTGAAAAATTAAGAATTTAGTATACAGCACTTATAATCTCTGCACAAGTATATAGTCGTGTCCTAGGCCTCCATATTCTTTCACCACTCACCCAGCCAGTGGAAGAGCAAACTGCCAGCCTTGTAAGCTCCAATCATAGTACCTACCTTATACAGGGTTATCATCTTCTAACTTTTATAGCACCTTTTTGCGATGTCTGTCCTATGCTTAAGAACACAAACACTTACACTTGTCTGCAATATTCAATAAAGTCATGTGCTGTGTGGTTTTATTACCTAAGAGGGACAGACTGTACTTAGAACCAAAACATATAATCAACTACACATCTAGATTTGTGTGACAACAGAATCTCCTGTGTTTTTCTCAGAACCTTGTTCCATTGTTAAGAAACATGTGACTGTGTTTCAATTCACTCATCTTCAAAATCTAGCTTTAGCTTCAAGATGTGTCCCACAAAAATAACAGTCAGTATCTGTCCTGTCTACTTGGAAACAAATGTGATCATAATAATATATACCATGGCATGTGCCTCAGAGGTATAAATTTTAGCACAGAAACACACTGGTAACAGCAGTTTCTCTATTTATCTCTAAAACAACTGTTGTGGCATTTGCTATATTTATGTGTTTTCTGTGTCTGAAAATGTAGCCTTTAGACCAAGATTATCGTTTCTCTTCTTTTACTAAATCAGCCTTCTTATATCTTACTTTATCTTTTATCTTTCATATGGATAGTGTTTTGGTTTGTTTTTTGTTTTTTATTTTTTGTTTTTGTTTTTGTTTTTCAAGACAGCGTTTCTCTGTATTGCTTTGGAGCCTGTCCTGGCACTCATTCTGTAGACCAGGCTGGCCTCGAACTCATAGAGATCCACCTTACTCTGCCTCCCGAGTGGCTGGGATTAAAGGCGTGTGCCACCAATGCACAGCTCTAGCATTATGTTTCATAAGTGAGCATTTTCCTATTACTAGAAAGACATGTTTGCTTGAGGGAAGAAAAAAAGAAAGGAGGGAAGGAAGGAAGGAAGGAAGGAAGGAAGGAAGGAAGGAAGGAAGGAAGGAAGGAAGGAAAAGGACCCTACAGTCCCACCCTACCCAGGGCCTCATATTCGTGAGGCACAATTCCTTGCTATCAGAATAGCCATCCTGTGCATTATAGAATGCTGAGAGGCATCCCTGGTGTTATAGTTATACCAGCAACCACCGCCCCCCCACCTCCAACTATGACAAACAAAATGTCAATTGTTTCTAGAGGACAAACGTTTTTTGCAAGTGAGAGCCATAATCTCCAAGGAACCACAATGGATACCTTTTTGTATTTTATTGAATTTCTAGTTAATTATTTTCAATGATATGTCTTACCTTTAAAAATGTCCTATTTTAATATATGTAAACCAATATATTTAGGCATTTTCTCATACACTAAATATTTTTTTAGATCAGGGATCTATAAACTATGCCCACCCACAAACCAAATTCAGCCCACTTCTGGATTTGTGCATACAGCTTTGTTGGCACACATCACACTCTCTTGTCTCAGCACATCATGGGAGAGATGAGCACTTGAAATGGTCTGTGTGGCCTGAAAAGCATAAACTATTTACTGACTAGAGTTTTATAGTTTCCCACATCCTGTTCTAATATGTGATCACTAATGGACTCACAACATTTGGTCATTTGGGGAAAACTATAGTTTATTCATTCACTTGTGAAAGTTAAGTTGTTTACAGTTTTGTTATTACAATTTTTTCAGGTAACATGTAACGTTGTGTGCTTCTTTAAATATTCAGACCCTGGGACACATGTGTGTTCTTTATTAATTATGTCAAATGTATAGCTTTTAGAAAGTACTCAGGATTTGCATCATTCAGCATCCCAAAAATAAGTCCTTGGACTCTCACTATTACTTATTTATACACAAAATCCAGTTACGTGCTATTAGCAACATTCCAACCATGTCTGGCTCTATGAATATCTCTACTATTTACATCTAAAAGTCATTCTAAGAACACAAAAAGATGTAGACTTCAAAAATTATGATTGGCTAGCTAGGATACTCATACACAGAGACCTAAGATCTTCCCAAGAGCCACTGTTACCAACAATTGAGTAAAGGACAAAGATGAGCTGAAGCTTGAGTATTTTGGCCTGGTGCTGTTGGTCTGGCCTGACTTGAAGCATTTTTAAAAGTAAAAACAGGAAGCTTTGGGTTAGAAGCAAAATCTCTCTATCCCTCTCTGTCCCTCTCTGTCTCTCTCTCTCTCTGTCTTTCTCTGTCTCTGTCTCTCTCTGTCTCTGTCTCTCTCTGTCTCTGTCTCTCTCTGTGTCTCTCTGTGTCTCTCTGTCTCTGTGTGTGTGTGTGTGTGTGTGTGTGTGTGTGTGTGTGTGTGTGTGTGCAATTTGGTTAAGGATCACCATGACTAGAACGAGAGGGTGTGTTTCACATGCAACATTTTTTTGCTTTTAAATTTTCTCTCTTTCTTTTGTAGTCCTGGGGGTTATACCCATGACCTTGTTCATGCTGGGCAAGGAACCCTCCCTGTCCCCAAGAATCATAGAGAATGCAAAAAGTTGTAGTTGTAAGGGGTCTTTTGTCCAGACGACCCCTTTAAATCCCTACTGATCATAAATACTAGAAGTTCTTGAACCACTTTCTGCCCTTGGTGTCAGGAGGGGCTTGGGGTTTCCTCAGTTGCTACTAGGGCAACATTGATTCCAAAGTTGAAAATATATAGAAGGTGGTTGAAGTTACATGTTACATCAAGGACTACTTTGCAGCCAGTGATTTTAAAGCCATTTGGTCGTTGGTGTTCATCAGTTTGGTCTGCGAGAATCCAAGAACAGTAATCCACAGGTAGCCACACTAGCAAAAACATAAATGTCCCAGAGAGCATCAAGACGAAGAGCCAAAGAGCACCAAGTTATCTTCATAATAATAAAGGGTTTTATTTGGTTGGTTGGTTGGTTGGTTGGTTGGTTGGTTGGTTGGTTGGTTGGTTGGTTGGTTGGTTGGTTGGTTTTTCAAGACAGGGTTTCTCTGTGTAGCTTTGTAGACCAGGCTGGCCTCGAACTCACAGAGAAACAACTGCCTCTGCCTCCTGAGTGCTGGGATTAAAGGTGTGTGCCACCACTGCCTGACATAAAGGGTTTTAAACACAAGTTTTATCAGAATGTATACATCATCAATAGTTACAAAAGAGCAATTTTGAAGATCACTGTTATGACTGTATTGATATAATAATATAATAGTTTTACATTTTATTTCAGTACTAGTTGTGAATGACACACCAGAGACTAAGAATTAGTGGACAATCTTCATGATAACTTTTAAAGCTTTAGTGCGAATCTACATAAATTACATTTCTTATCCTTTTTTCATAGCTCATGATATTTTTTTTACTTAAAATGTAATTACATCCTTTCCCTTTCTGAGATACCACCCCTCCCACATACCACCTCCCTTGTTCTCTCTCTCTCTCTCTCTCTCTCTCTCTCTCTCTCTCTCTCTCTCTCTCTGAAAATCATGACCTCATTTTCTGTATCACCTCATATATATCCTGAATATATAAATACCAGCTACTAATTCTGTTCAGTGTTACTTGTTTGTGTATGATTTCAGTGCTGACCACATGGTATCAGATAACCAGCAAGGGTGCATCTCTGGGAAGAACTATTTCTTTCACTCTTAGAATTCCTTTGTTGCCTATAAACTACATTTCTACTCTATTCACATAGTTTTGTCTTTTATTTTAGTAAACATACAAATAGGGTTAGTAGCTTACTGTCTGCCTGTATCCTAGTGTTATTTATTACGCTAAATCCTCTGCCCACTTTATGACTGTTTTGATGAAATACAACTGCAGTTAAAGTGTTCTTATCTGTTCCTTTTTCCTTCTTAAACATTGCCAAACCATAAAGTTCCTAAAAGCGAACTTCCTGAAGTTCATCTAGTTCAATACCTTAATGTTAAAGGTGAGATCACCATGGTCAGAGAGACATAAGACATAGCTGATGTAGACCAGGAAGACCAGAAGTGAAGCTTCTGACCTCCTCCCTAGGTCAATGTCTTATTCCTCATTTCCTTCACAATGATTTATTACCTAATTGTGGAATAGATCACATTACTACACATCATTAACCTAGCTTCTTTCAGGGAGCAAACACAAATTGTAGTTTCTATTCAGACTTAATCATATTCAGTGTATCATAAAGTTCACCAAATAAAATTGCCATGCACGCATCTACAGACACAAATACCTGGGGATCTAAACTGGGAAGAGTATCCCAGACCAAGAGTTATATGCCAGCTTTGGCAACCTAGCAAGACTTTGCCTCAGAAAAACAATTAATTAAAACTAAATTAAAAGGCTATAGTTTCATAAAGGATGACAATTGTATGAATTACTGTAATGACTACTTAAAACAAACTTCTTGGTTTTGGGCATCTTAGTCTGGATTCCCTTGAAAGCACTAAAAGTGTAGATAATTTGGTTGCCAGGTCATCTCAAGAAGCAGAAAGACAGACGGGAAGAGGGATGGAAGCTTCCAAGGTCATCCAAGGTCATCTGTGGGCATTGGAGAGTTGGCTTTACTAGAAACTCCTGACGGGAGAAAAAAGAAATAGTTGTCTTTGAAAATAATCTCTCCAAAGGATGGGTGACAGAATGCTGTGCAGTAGTTCAGACCCTTCATTTGGGGAAGATTTCTTCATGGGCACTAGCTCCCACTAGTTTCATTCAGTGTTAGAAGAAATGGAGTGGTCCAACATTCCCCCCTCAGCTCAGAACAGATCTAGGAGCTGAGAGGAAGGCAGACAGAGAAAGCATGGGTGTTGCAAGGACCCAATTCAAAGCTGAAATCCATGATGACTGACTCTAGAGAGGAACGCCTACTACAGACACTCAAGAAAATGCCTCTAGAAGCAGCTATTTTAAGGGCATTTGTGAATAAAGGAAACATCCACCATGCTCAGGCCAGATGATTTCTCTAAAAACCCCAGAAGAACAACTCAGCTCTTTGGTTTTACAGAAACAAAAAAACAAAAACAAAACAGTCTTCTCCAGATCACATTGAATATCCATTGGCTGTTTCTTTATGATTCATTTAGTCTGGAAGAAAAGATTTGGCACATAAATCCATGACGCTGCTAGGCAGTGTAGCCCTAGGGAGGGATACTCATATGCTACTCTCAGGAAAACCAAAGTGTCCTGGTTATAAGAGCTGCAGATGACTAAAAATATTGTCATTGCTCTAAAAAGAGAAAGTCAAAAAAATTACTCGGAGGAAGTTCAGAGCCAAGGCATGAAGGGACTTGCAAGAAAACACCAAAGTAAAGAATTTTTTGCAATTTTTCATAAATTCCTTACAAGGAGTAATTTGCATATGACCTCTCTAAGGAAATGTTATGAGACCTTATAATAAACCTTAACAGACTCATGCACCAATTTATATATACATGTTTTGTGATGTACATGTTCAAGTGTGCACACATGCATGAAGAAGCCAGAGGCCAATGTCAGATGTCTGCCTCAGTGTCTCTCCATCTTATCTTTTGGGAGAGGGGCTCTAGCTCAGCAGTTGGCTAGACTGGCTGTATGGAAGCTCCAGGGATCCACCTATCTCACCCCTTCCCCTAACACTGGGGTTGCAGACATGTGCCAGTGCATCTGGCTTTTTATTTGGTTGCAGATTATATGTACTCATATCCTAATACTTTAGAAACAAGAAGTATATCACTAAAAGATTGCTTAAAATATCAGTAGCAGGTCACCTAGTACAGAAAGCCAGTTCTACTATCAATTCCTGGCTGTTGTTAATAAAACCAAAGAGTACAAACAACCAGTCCAATGATCACCGGTGCTATCATCTAAGAAATGGAGTCTTTGGGCTCAATAAACAGATTGTTAAAATATTTGGACATCTCTCTAAATCAACAACCAAGGGAAGTACATTCTCCCCAGTCCCACACCATTTCTGTCCTTATTGAGAACTCATCCAGATCAGACTATGTCCATATTTAAAATGGGAAGAAAATTCAGCCCACTCCTCTATTCTCCATCCTCATTGGGAGGTTTCTACTTTCCTTGGTCCTCCCATCTCCTGGATTTCTATTGAGGTTCACAGAAGAAAAATGTCCATCAATGCCATACAAAGGGGAGGCAGCAGATTCGCATAGATGACAGAACTATCAAGGTTCTCTCTGAAAGACGATAAAAACTCTGCCAGAAGCCAGGTGGTAAGACTTGGAAGAAGCACTTGGATGAAGGCAGAAGGAGGCTAAGGAGGAAGAAGAGGGTGGGGCCTGATATGTCTGGTAAACCCCTCAGGAGAAGCACAGCTGTGGTAAGTCACTGGTGGTCACATCCCTCCAGAAAGAGTACAGTGACATCTGGTCGTCTTTCTTCTGTGTGTGACTCTTATGAGCTGCTTCCCATTCTTTACACAAACCCATCTCATAAATGGTTTTGATAAAGTGTTTGTTACTTTCTCTTATAGTCAAAGTTTTCATTATTCCATCTTCTTGGACATCATAGCCTGAGATAGTTTTAACACTGGAGGATAGATGGATACCACTTAGCAGAACATATCCAGAGAGGCCTGGAAAGATGGCTCAGAGGTTAAGAACCCTTGCTGCTCATGTAAAGGACCTGACAACACCCACACTGTGACTCATAACTGTTTATATCTCCAATTTCAGGGATCTGGGTTTTTTGTTTGTTTTGTTTTTGTTGGGTTCTTTTGTTTTTGTTTTGTTGTTGTTGTTTTTCTTTTCTCTTGGGGGGGGTTCGGGACAGGGTTTCTCTTATTTCTTTGGAGCTTGTCCTGGAACTCACTCTGTAGACCAGGCTGGCCTCAAACTCACAGAGATCCACCTGCCTCTGCCTCCCAAATGCTGGGCTTAAAGGCGTGTGCCACCAATGCCCGGTCAGTTTCAGGGATCTGATACCCTCTTCTGACCTCTGTGTTCACTAACCAAAACACTCATAAAAGAAGTAAATCTAAATTATATATTGCATAGGTATATGTGTATATACAGAGAGGGAGCAACCACTTTTTATATCCACTGTGCCTCACTTACTCAACATAGGTTTATTGGCACATAATTAGTGCCAGGAACTATGTACAAGACACTCTTTACCCACATCCTGTTTAGACTATATCAGTTACAACACAGGAGGTAAATCAAAGCACAAGGAATTTAATAGCAGGCAGGGAAAGTGTATTGGGAAACAACAAATCAGGGTGGTAGGAAAAGAGTGATCCAGAGGCACGTTTAGATACGGTGGTTAGGAAAAGAAGATATTCAGCAGAGACATGAGGGAGCAAAGGAGTAAGCCCATAAGACACCTGATGGAAACACTTCCAACAGGGAGGAAAGAACGAACACAATGACCTTGAGATGGGAAAGTCAAGGAGCAGGAAGCACAATGCATAAAGTAGGCTGGAGTAAATGAAGAGTGGCTGCAGTAAAAAATGAGACCATGGGATATCTACAACAGTTCATTGGCCTTGAAGAGACCCTCCTTGTGGTAATAAGTGGGATGGGATAGGACCCCACTAGATGAGTTTACAAGGGGAATAACATGTTCAGGTATCATATTCTAGAAGGATTCCTGCCCACTATGAGGGGGTGAGAAATGTCCACATTTGAGTACTTGGTCCTTACCTGTTGGCTAGTGTAGGTTCCACTAGGAGTTTAAATCATGCTGGAGGAAGTGAGTCCAAAACTTGATAGCCCAGTACCTTCCTGTCTGTTCTTTCTTTCTCTGCCATTATGAACTGTAGTTGAAGAAGCTGTAAGCCAAAACAAACCTTTCTTCCCTTAAGTTGCATCTTGTCAAGTATTGGTCATAACAACATGGAAGTAACTGATCCAGAAGGTGCAAGCAGAGCTTGTATAGACTGTGCAGATATAATGGAGATGGTCAGAGGTGGTTGCGTGGTTAGAATATATGTTAGAACTGAAAGTCTGTATTCATCATATATTGAATACAAAGAAAGGGGAAACAAAGAACAACTCCAAATGTGCAGGTTTCAGTAACTAAGGGATTACTGGCACAACTGAATGGGACACAGAGCACAGAAAGGGAGTAAGAGTGCAATCAGAGAACTCTTGGTGAGAGACCTTGTCTCAGAAAACCAAATGGAGTACACTAAAAGAAGATGCTCTGTGTTGACCTCTGACCTCTGCATGTGCTCCAGCTGGCATGTCTGGTGGTCAAAAGAATTTGTTTAGGTATTATAAAAGAGATTGCTCCTAATTATTTCAGATTACCACTTCAGCTGCTTGAGGAAGTTAGGGACTTGGCTGCTCTCCACCAGTCCTTCACTGTAATACGATTCTGATTATTAATGTAACTGTAATGAGAGCTCCAAAGTTTCTGTAGGGATTTCCCACTGTGAATCCTAAAGCCAAGAAGCCTCTCTTGCTGCTGAAAAATAATTTGCATAACCAAATAAGTCTACTTCCCGTGGCTAAGTTTTCATTTCAATAAAGACACATTGTGTTCTACCAAAGCCAATTTGTTCTTAGAGAGTTGTTTGTTTGTTTGTTTACATCCTTGTGTCATTTATAATACAATGGTGTTTCCAAATACCAGCATTTTCATTGCTTTTTCCAGTAATTAGCTGAGTTCCTTTAACTCCACTAAGACTTGTGCACTGAAACCGAGACTGATGCTAAATGTCTGTGAATGTGAATAGAGCTCTGAGAAACCATTGTAACTTTTCTAGGTGTATACAACTGACAGGTGCATAGTGATTGCTTTGTTGCATCACAAAAATACTCTCGATTTGTCATGTCTGCAATGAATAACATTCACCACACTATTACACTTTATCTTCTTCAAAAGACTTTACTTGATGAAATCTGCCTTCTGTTTTAGGTGACTTCCCTTAAAATAATACCCAGTGGAAAAATACAACAAACACTCTGCAACAGTGTCACAGTTAATTAGTAGATGAAAATTTCCTGAGGTGGCATATACATACCAACCTTTATGAAATGTGCTGAGAAGAATTCTGAGGAGAGAGTGCCAGGATGCATTGGATATGGTGGCTTTGAGTTGAGGGATTACCTAACAATCTATAAACTACACATTTATAAGCCTCAGAAACATCTCTCTTCTGAACTTCTAGATATGAATGTAATGGCTAAATGGTCCATCTTTTCTCATAAGATTTTATCACAAAATTATCTATGTTTGTTAAGCTGTCTTTTTGTGTTATCTGCTGTCTTTTTGTGGAATCTGGAGAAAGTCTATAAAGCAAAATGTAGGAAAAAATAGGGTTTTTTAGCTTATTACATTAAAAGTTTGCCATAGGGCTATTGGGAGGGGTCAGCGGGTAAAAGTATTTGCCACACAAGTGAGTGAGTTTGATGCCTGGACCACACAATGAAAAGAAAGTTAACTCCCAAAAGTTGTCCTCTGACTACCAAATACACATGCCCATACACACAATAATAAATAAATTGCTATGATGCATACCCTGTTGAAATATAAAAATATATAAATATGGAAAAAAGAATCACAGGCTGACCATTCAGAGAACAGAGAGTTAAATACTAGATTACTTATAGACTGATTGCTAGTCATATGTTTAGCATAACTTAAAGGCACCTTACAGTGTCTCCTTTCCATTTAAGGCTATGAATCAGGCCTTTGACTCACATAAACAAATGAACATTCTATGCCACCATTTTCCATCATTTTCATTTTCTATTGCATGTTTATCCATTAAGTATCTCCATAGGCTGCTAGAAGTCATTCATCTACTATTACCTGTACTGAAAAAAGCATCTTGCATGAATTTTTACACAGATTATTAATTATTTTCTTAGGAGAAATATGGTATTATGGAGTCAAAAGTCCATGTATATATTCAATAGCTTTTGATACAGCAAAATTCCTTCCAGAAAATCTCTGTACAGTTGGCCCACTGTCCTGTACAGTTAACAATGTGGGGAAGTGAATGTATTTGCTCAAGATGGATGAAAACAACTAAGACTCACTGACTGGAGTCTTTAGTCTGCCACCTGACTCAGTACTTCCCCCTACGGTGATATGCCCTGGTGCAAACTCACTAGAGGCTGATAATTTTTAACTTTTTCCTCCTGGAGAAGAGGAGAGCGTGGCCTATGATGTAGCACTACACCCTAACCCCATCGAGTAAATATTTTGCCAGAGAAATGGAAGAACCGGAAAAAGGGAGCTGAGGAAAAGAGAGAAGGCATTCTCTGTCATTCCCGTACTTTCCAAAGGAGCCTTGGGGTACTAAGTATATTTATTCAGCAGACCAAAGGTTTTAATATGTAACCGAGCTATTGCTCCAATGATGATGGAATCATGGTAGCTCCCTATTGTAAAGTGGAAAATTCCCCTACGTGTTTTCCTCAGCACTGCCACGAAGAAGTCGGCTAAAAATAACCATCTGACTGATCATAAAGTAACTTGCTAAAGAATTCTGTTCATCTTGTCACGAAGTCCCCATGGTCTTTTGGAACATGAAGCTTCAGGACAGAGCCGAGAATAATCATTTGACCTTTACCAATGCCATTAGCTGAAATGGTAATTAGTCAACATAGTAATGGGCAGTATTTCAATATTCCAGTTTTATATAGGTTTAAGTTTATTATTCTGTACAGAAGGTTAAGGTAACCATTTATTGCATGCTTCTGCAGTCTATGACATATAAACCTAATTGTTTATATAAGAATATATATCTACTAAGAATATCATCAGAGCCAGGCTTGATAGAGGCACATGCTTGCTCTCCCAGCTACTCTGGAAGCTGAGGCTGGAAATTACAAATTCAGGACCTGCCTGGACTAGAGTTCAACCCTGGCCTGGGCAACTTAATCAGACCATCACAAACTTGAACTTAAAGGATGGCTGGGACTGTACTCAGTGGTAGGACACCTGTCTGGCATTTGTAAGACTCTGCATTCAATCTCCAGTACTTCAAACCATGTGTGTGTGTGTGTGTGTGTGTGTGTGTGTGTGTGTGTGTGTGTGTGTGTGTTTTCTTTTTTCATTGCTGTGACAAGATATCTGACAAAAGCAACTTAGGGAGGGAATGGTTTACTTGGTCCCACAATTTGAGGGGAAGTTAAAGCAGCAGGAGCTTCAGACAGATGGTCACACTGTACCCACCATCAGGACGTAGACAGAGCTGAATGTCTCTACTCAACTTGTTTCTTTTTTATTAAGTCTAGGATCCCAGCCCATGCACTGGTAACACCCATGTGCAGGGTAGTTTCTCCCACCTCACTTAACCAACCTAATCTAGAAATTCCCTCCTACATATACCCAGAGGTTCATTCTCATAGCGATTCTAAGTCTCACCAAGTTGGCAACCAAGGTAACTATTAATCTGTGTGTATGCACACGTGCTCGGGTGTGTGAGAGCATGCACTTGCATGTACGTGCACATGTGTAAGATTGTATGCAAATACCTGGTTAAAAAGTTGAGAAAAGGCTGGGTGTTGGTGATGCACGCCTTTATTCCCAGTACTAGGGAGGCAGAGGCAGGTGGATCTTTGTGAGTTCAAGACCAGCCTGGTCTACAAGAGCTAGTTCCAGGACAGCCTCCAAAGCCACAGAGAAACCTAGTCTCAAAAAAAAAAGATTGAGAAAAAGAGACTGAGTGCTCAACCCTACATGGAACATCTTTATTAACATGACTTGAATAACATCTCAGAAGGGGAAGCAGAAAGAATGTAAGAGGTGGAGGATGGAAAGGAATGCTGTGAAACACTGTCCTCCACAAATGGCAGGGCTATTGCACATATGAATTCACACAGCTGTGGGTACATGCACTAGAAAGTCAGTGAAAATGCAGAAGATGATGGAAATGAGGGAGATGATGGAGATGAAGGAGGTGATGGAGTTGAGGGAGATGAGGGAGGTGATGGGGATGAGGGAGATGAGGAAGATGTTCTCAAGGCTCCACCCCTTAGCGAGGAGCCGTTGGCAGGAGATGGTTGCTGGGGGAGGGTAAATCATCCGTCTTCGAGGGTGTGACCACCTGTAGGTTTCCAGCAAGTAAGTGGATAGTCCCACACTCATCCACATATGGGTGGCACTAATCAGGCTTAGTCAGTTATCAAAAAGGAAAAAAGGCATGAAATTAAACAGGGGGTGTTGGAGGAATGTGGAGCAAACTGGAAGGTGTAAGTGGGAGTGCTTATGATCATACTGCATAGAATATACATGGATGAAATTCTTAAAGAATGAAATATGTATTAACTTTGGAAGATTACATGCAAACCTGTTCATTGAAGTGCAACTAGAGTAGAGAGTACAATGATATAAAACCAAATATTCAATAATATAGTCATAAAATAATTACAAAACAGCCTAGAGTTGGGTGCTTTGCTGCCGTTTAATGTCTTTGAAGTACTTATAAGATGAGGAATCTACTGCATAATGATAGGAGACGAGTAAGAAGCAAGATTATAAACTATCGGTTAAATCATCATAGAAAATCATGCTTACTTACATTTATGTCAACAAAATCTGAAGAAATTCACCAACATTAAAATAGAATTATTCCCCATTATAGGAAAGTTTCACCTTCTATTTTCTCATTTTTCCTGCATCTTTTTAAAAACATATTGATAAGCCCATTTTAGAAAAAGAACAATGGCTTAGTGGTTAAGAGCACTGACTGTTCCTCCAGAAGACCAAGGTTCAGTTGTTAGCACCCACATGGCAGCTCACAACTGTCTGTAACTCTAGTTCCAAGGGACCCTACACCTTCACATAGACATACAATTAGGCAAAATACTAATGCACACAAATAAAAATACATATTTTTAGCCGGGCGGTGGTGGCATACACCTTTAATCACAGCACTTGGGAGGCAGAGGCAGGCGGATCTCTGTGAGTTTGAGGCCAGGCTGGACCGACAGCCTCCAAAACAATACAGAGAAACCCTGTCTTGTAAAACCAAAAAAATTAAAAATAAAAATAAATAAATATTTTTAAAATAAAGAAAAAGAACAAATTGTTTTCAAAACCAAATATGAAACGAACCCAGACCCTAGTATAGGAAGTAAATTGAACTTGGAAACATGACCTTGAAAAGCTACTTTTTATTTCCATTTTCAGTAGTTTTCTAGTACAACAACAACAAAAACAAAACAAAAAATGTCACTAGAAGAGAATCAAGGCTTGTTATCTTAGCATTCCCACACCATATTTTCACAAAATAGTAAGATTAGCCTTTCAAAATTCTCACTGCCTTTGTAGGTTTGTAACTGGCCCTGAACAAGACACAGCTCCACCAGGAACACAGTGATACATCCTGCTCTGGAACTTACAGGACACAGTAAGGAAAACCTTATGGAAGGCATAACCCTCTTGGTAATTTAATTGTGAAGTTGCTTTGTACAATTAGGAAAATGAAACAGTTTTAGAACAAACTGCTCTGTCTGCTGGAGCTGAAGAATGACTAATTACCTGAGTATCCATGTCAGTAGCTCTTGTGTGACTGGGAAAGTCATCATGTTCTTTGGTTCTTAACCTCTCTGCTGGAAAATGTGCAAATACTAGTCTCTGAACTCTTTTGGGGAAGTTATAGGATGTCAAAAGTTGTTCACATATCTCAAAACCATAAAATATTTTTTAGAGATCTTGCTACCTAGTGACTTCATTCCTAGTCAGTAGGAAATGACTCTTAAGTTCTTACAATATGTCAGCCTTATATATCAAACCAGTTTATAACAATCTAGTTTAGCCAGTAGATGTTTTCCATCATGACCTGACCCTATACAAGCCTCCATTTTGACCTGTGTGTTTCCATGACTATATTCTTCTCATAGCACAAGTGAGGCAAAGCTTAGGCTGCCTTGTACCTCCCTGCTACATACATTACCATTTACGACAGACTTCAGTGCTCACAGGTGCCATTGGGAGTAAACCCAATGACAGAATCAGATAAGCAACTGGAATGTTCCACCATGCCCTCCAGCTTAAGCCAAGAGGCACTTACTTATCTGCCTAAAGTTTATATGCCAGTTGAAAGATGAAATGAGTCATTAGCTCCATTCAAAAGCTGTTAAGATTGGAATGAGGTAGGGTGATGGCATAGCTATCCAGGGAATGATGCTAGTTAAGTCCCGGTTCAGAGCCATTGATGGCTCGTTGACTGCTTCTGTCTAGGCCTGCCTCATGGAAGCTGGACAAAATACATAGATGGTTCCTCTGCCCTAAAATCAGTACCATATCTCCAAAATTACCCCCAAAACCTCTTGTGAAGATATCCCAGCAGAATCCACCCAGTGGGATGAGTTAAGCATCTTCTGCAATGCTTCCACCCTATCTGAGGGCCACTGATTTCTTTCACTGGAGACTCACAAGTGAAGCCAGTAACACCCTCCACTACCAATGCCACACAAGTTTTCCAGGAAGGAAGCTGTTCCAAACATGAGTCAGATGTCTCTGAAGATTTTTGCCCGTGGGTAAGCAGGACCATTGGGAGAATAAAATTTATGCAAAATTATTATGAGATTCTATGAAATTGTGTGCCCCACCCTTAGAATGACTGAAGACTTTCCCTCCATAAAATGGTGAGTTACTAACTAGCAGAGATCCATGTTCCCTTCTCCAACAGCAGTAACTCAAACACCACTGAATACAGAGGTTTGGGACACACCCTCACAAGTGTCCATCATGCATTTCATTCACTCAGTGTACCATCACACATGTCTTGCTTGGGAATTAAGTTTTTTTTTTTTTACCTTACTTCACCCTTTCTCTTTCTCAATTCCTTGCTTTCTTCTTTTCCTACTCGATCTTTCCTTTTCATTTAAGTAGGTCATTGCTTTCCACACACACAATATTGAATTAAGATGCATCTTGCCTTCTCTTTCTACTCATTTTTTCTTCCTTCCTTTCTATACCAAATAGTCACACACAAGAATAGAATATCCATTTACCTGCTCTAGAAAATGCATTTCCGCTATTGATTGAAATATGTGTATTTAGTCCTATGTCTATCAGAAACGTAAAAGATGTGAGCAAATTCTTATACAGACCTTTCATAATTAAGAAGCAGTAAGTGACACAGAATGACCATTTTAGCCATTACTCATGAGAAAACTTGTTTAGAATGAAGACAGCTAAGAAAATCATTATCTAACAGTTTTCTCACTCCTTCATCTCCAGGGGATCCTGACTCTCATTGAATACATACATAGAAGACTGCGTACTAAAATGCAAAGAGCTGAGCCCTTGGAATTTTTTTTTTTAATCATTTTTTATTTTAATTTTAAATAGCTTGTTTCACATGTCAATCCCAGTTCCCTCTCCCTCCCCTCCTCCCGCACTCCCCTTCCACCCTCCCTCCCACCCTATTGCCAAATCCCTCCACATAGGGGATGTCTAGAGTCTATCATTTCACTCTTGGTAGGGTCAAGGCACTCCCCTAAGAGTCCAGGCTGAGAGAGCATCTCTCTTTGTGCCATAGGCACATGAAGACAGATTGTATACCAGGGATAGACACTGATCCACAGCTCAGAGCCCCATAGGTTGCCCAGGCCTTCTCACTGACACTCACATTTGGGGGGTCCAGATCAGTCCCATTCTGGCCTCCCCACTGTCGGTCTGGGGTCCAAGAGCACTCCCCTGTTCAGCTCAGCCGTCTCTGCTGGTTTTGCCAGCCCATTCCTTGCCAATTTGCTCATCACTCCTCTCTCTCTGTCACTGGGTTCCTTGGGTTCAGTTCAGTGCTTAGTTGTGTGTTTGCCTCTGCTTCCATCAGTCCCAGGATGAAGGCTCCCGGATAGTTATAGACATCAAGTTCATTATCAGGAATGGGCATTCGAGGTGGTCCTTCCACTATTGCTTAGCTTGCCAATTGATGTTATACCTTTAGATCACTCGAGGTCACTCTGGTGCCTGATCTGTCTTCGATCCTAAATACACATTTTACTTAATTATTTGGGAATTTCTTATACATACAGTGTTTTTATCATATTCATCTCTATGTCTTTCGCTAACTCTTCCGAGATCCTACCATCCACCTCTCAATTTCACATTTGTTTCTTTTTCTTTTTATAACCCACTGAGTCCAATTTTTGTTTCCCATATCCACCTGGGTGTGGGGCCATTCACTGGCACATAGTCTATCTAACAGGAACCACACCCCTAAAGAAAACTGCTTTCCTTCCCCTAGAAGCCACCACATAACAATAGCTCCTCAGCTAGGAGTGGGGGCCCATGAGTCCCACCCCTGTCCATACTAGTAAATGGTGACTGGCCTGATGACCCTGTGCAGGGTGGCAACTGAGCTGCTATGTATTCATGAGTGCAGTTGTCCTCACGTCCAGAAGGCACTGTCTGACTTCGATCCTCCTCAGTCTTCGACTCTTACAATCTTCCACCTCCTCTTCCACATGGTCCCTGAACCTTTGGGGCGGGGTGTATGATACAGATGTTCCATTGGTGGCTAAGCACCCCAGAGATGCTTATTTTATGCAATCGGACCAATTGTTAGTTTCCATGTTAAACACCTTGCACCACACATAGAAAACTCTCCCATGGACTGATCAAGACCCCCTGAATGGGGGTGTCATTTTGGAGGCCTAGGCAATCTATTGAGCCTTGAGCAGTAGGTCAGTATTCATCCCGAGTATACACATGGACTTTGGACTCCCATCCAACAATGTGAGATGAACTCTCACCCTGAACTCTTGGGGTGAGGGTCTAGGCCCTGCCCTGGATGAAATGACAGTCTATGGACACCCCCATGGAGGGCCTCACCCTCCCTGGGGAAATGAGGGGATAATGGGGGGGTTGGGGGAGGGTACAGGAGGAGGGGAGGGAAAGGGAGAGGGACCTGGAACTGACTTGTGAACCAACCATGTTTCTAATCTAAATTTAAACTTAAAAATAAAAAAATTAATAATAAAAAAGAAAGAAAACTCCCCCATGAGGTCTGAGAGCTATGCTGATTTATGAATTATAAAGACAAAAATGTAGAGAACGTTTTGATACCATATTCATTAGCAAAACAGTATCAGTGGGTTCACCACTAGAACCTGTGAGCTTCCCAGCTATGAATTTTAGATGATTTACAGTACTAGACATGCATTTCATCCCATTGAAAAAGCCTTAAATCCAATCAGAAAGTGGTTCTTACTCCAGCAACATTTGTGCTGCTACTGCACTCGTTGTATATCTTACCATACTGGCTATTATTATAAGTTAACAAGTGGTAAAAATTATTGGTGACTCCCCCCGTCAGCAGTCTTCATAGTACTTTCCAGTCCTATTAACCCTAGTCAGCAGGGAGGAAACTTACTGGTCAGTGCCAACTTAATTTCTCCACATCCTGTGACCAAAGGGCATGGTGTCTTCAGCAATAGGGACTTACCATCAATTCCTGAGCAATCAGAAACAATGGCAACAGCCTATATTTGGGGGGTATCTTTAGGATAACCTGACCAACAACTCAAGAGAGGAATCCCATACCTGACACTGGACTTTTTATCTGATAATCTATGGTATATGCGAGCGACGATTATCCCTTTTGTAGGGTAACCCAAATTAAACTCTTTCACATGAATTTAGGAAATAAATAAGTTTCCATATGGCTTTTACAAGTCCTCAGTGTTAGTTGTACCTCCACTCTACTGCTGGAGAGATTTCATGAAGGAGGAAGAATACAGGGAGAGAGTGAATGTGGGACTTCATATAAAAACAACAAAACAAATTAGGAAGACGACAAGGGCCCAAAGGAAGGCAACTGCTTCCAAGCCTGAAGACCTGATTTTGGTCCCCAGGATCCACATGGTGGAAAGGGGAAACCAACACCCACAAGTTGTCCTCTGATCACCTGTGCACACTAAATAAGTGTAATTTTTAATTTTTAAAAAAGAAGAGACTGAAGACCCTAGTTTTTCGATCTTGATCATGTAAAAACACATAAATAAGAAACAGATCCTCTGTCAGATATGGGGTTAGTGAATATCTTTTCCCATTCTGTGGGTTGTCTTTTTGTCTTCTTGATTGTGTCCTTTGCCTTACAGAAGCTTCTTAGTTTCAGGAGGTCCCATTTGTTAATTGTCAATCTCAGAGTCTGTACTACTGGTGTTATGTTCAGGAAGTAGTCTCCTATACCACCAATTTGTTCAAGGGTACCTCCCACTTTCTCTTCTAAGAGGTTCAGTGTGGCTGGATTTATGTTGAGGTCTTTGATCCATTTGGACTTAAGTTTTGTGCACAACGATAGACATGGATCTATCTGCAGTCTTCTACATGCCAGCATCCAGTTATGCCAGCACCATTTGTTGAAGGTGCTTTCTTTTTTCCATTGTATAATTTTAGCTGCTTTGTCAAAAATCGAGTGTTCATAAGTGTGTGTGTTAAAATCAGGGTTTTCAATGTGATTCTGGTATACCTGTCTGGTATATTTGTGCCAATACCAAGCTGTTTTCAGGACTATAGCTCTGTATATAATAGAGCTTGAAGTCAGGGATGATGATGGGCTGATCTCCAAAATTTACAAAGCACTCAAGAAGCAAGTCTCCAAAACACCAAAGGATCCAATTAAAAAGTGGGCTACAGAACTAAATAAAAAATTCTCATTAGAGGAGTCTAAAATGGCTGAGAGACACTTAAGAAAGTGTTCAACATCCTTAGCCATCAAGGGAAATGCAAATCAAGACAACTCTGAGATACAGTCTCACTCCTGTCAGCATAGCTAAAATCAAAACACCAACAACAATTTATGCTGGAGAGGAAGTGGAGAGAGGGAACACTCCTCCACAGCTGGTGGGAGTGCCAACTCGTACACCCACTTTGGAAATCAATATGGAGATTCCTCAGGAAAATAGTACCACAAGACCCAGCAATTCCACTCTTAGGCATATATCCAAAAGATGCACATTCATACATCAAGGACATCTGTTCCACTATATTCATAGCAGCATTATTTGTAATCCAGAACCTGGAAGCAACCTAGATGCCCCTCAACTGAAGAGTGGATAGAAAAAAATGTGGTACATATACACAATGGAGTACTATTCAGCAGAAAAAAATTAATGGAATCTTGAAATTTGCAGGGAAATGAACAGCACTAGAAGAAACCATCCTGAGTGAGGTAATCCAATCACAAAAAGACAAATGTGGTATGTACTCACTCATATATGGATTTTAGACGTGGATCAGGGTCGTGCCAGTCTACAGTCCCACTGCCAGAGAGTCTTAGAAACAGCAAAGAACCTAAGAGAGATATGTGTGATACCCCAGAGATGGGGAATCAGGCAAGATGTCCTGAGCGGATTGGGAGTGGGGGGGAGTGGGAGCTGGGATAAAGAAAGGGGGAGAAGAGGAAGAGAGAGGGTCATGATGGAGCAAGAAGGTTAAGTTGGAGGAAGAATAGAAGAGAACAGGATGAGAATACCATAATAGAGGGAGTCATTATAGGTTTGAGGAGAGATCTGGAACCAGGAGATCCCTAGCAATCTCCAAGGATGACACCAACTGGCAAACTAAGCAATAGTTGAGAGACTACCTTAAATGCCAATCCCTGGTAATGATTTTGATGACTACCTTATATGCCATCCTAGAACCTTCATCCAGTGACTGATGGAAGCAGAGGCAAACACGTAGAGCTAAACAGTGAACTGAACCCCTGGAACCCAGCACCAGAACGGGAGGAATGATGGGCAAAGGTTGTAAAGAATGGGCTGGCGAAACCAACAGAAACAGCTGACCTAAACAAGGAGGAGCTCTTGGACCCCAGACCAACAGCTGGGAGGCCAGCATGGGACTGATCCAGACCCTTTGAATGTGGGTGTCAGTGAAGAGGCCTGGACAACCTATGGGGCCCTGGGCAGTAAATCAGTATTTATCCCTAGCATACAAATGGACTTTGCGTGTCCATGCCATAAAGAGGGATGCTCTCTTAGCCTGGACTCTTGGGGCAGGGCCCAGGCCCTGCCCTCAAGGAAATGATAGACTCTAGATATCCCCCGTGGAGAACGGAGTGGGAATAGGGTGGAAGGCTGGCTGGGTTGGTGGGGGGGTACAGGAGGAGGGGAGAGAGAGGGAGCTGGGATTGACATGTGAAGCAAGCTTTTTTTCCAAAAAATAAAGTAATAAAAAACTCAATAAAATTATAAAAAGAAAAAGAAAGAAAATAAACAGATCCAACCCTTCATCTCTTAGAACTAGGCTATGAAACATTTATGTTTATATCCATAGGCAAATAGTACTCCCAAACTTACCAAGAGAAGGTTCTCTGTGTGGATAATGATCAATACAGAGACACTGCACTCACGGTGTTAAGAAAAAGTAACCGTTTATTGGTCAGTTCTGAATATGGCATTTATATTATCCCCTCTAAGACTCTGCAAATGTTATGGAAAAGGGGGCAGAGAGAATGTAAGATCTGGAGTATAAAGAGAATGGCAGTGAAATGCTATCTTCCAGGCAGAAATAAACAAAATAGAAGGTTGAGGATTGTGGTATGTTGGTGTTTGCCAGCATTCATCTATTCCCAAGGCAAAGTAAGGGAAGGAAAGGGGTGGGGAGCAGAAGAGAGAGGGGGAGTAGAGGGAGAGAGAAGAAAAACCAAAGAAAATATGGTTCTATATTATGTGTTTCTCATAATAAAGAAGACAGTTGAGGTGACCAACAAGCTATTGAGCACCCACACTAATAAATACACTAAGAAAACAGGAATTTAAGAATTAATTATTTGTCCTCAGTATGTCTATTAGTAATAATGTGGTATGGTATGAGAATTCAACACATGACACTTTATCAAAAGATAAAATGGATTTGTTCACCCCCACACACAGTTATCTCAAAACTTGTCATGACATAAGTGAGAACATTCCTTGAGTGAGAAGGAAAATACACAATATGGAAATGGGAGGAGTGGAATATTAATTAACTAACTAATTAATTAAACAATTGATTGAAAATGCTTTTTACTTGATACTGTTTCAAAAACATCTTGGAAGCTCCTAAATGTGATAAGATATCTGTGGGCACCTGTAGTCATTGTTTTTATCAAGTGGCTTAAAAAAATAAAATAGAATAGAATAGAATAAAATCCACACCCATCCTCTTGCTTGACATTCCAAAAAAGTTTGCAATCCTCCTACACTCTGCGTGATACCATCCTACGAAAGTTTCCCCAGCACGTGTGCCATTTGGCCAGAGGGGCTAAGGATGCCACCACCTTCCTCCTTCACTTTGACTCTTGCTGATCTTAGTCCTGTCTTTCTGGTGACCTAGTTATCGTTTCCTGCACACCAAGAAGAGACTTGACTCTGCTGAGTACAAAGTCACTCTTCAACATCTTGTCCCAACAAATGTTTTAGCTCTTGAATGTCTTCCGGGTCCCGGGAGTGAGTAACAGCCGCCTGGCATGATAGTACTTGAGCCACCAGATTCCCCAATCCACAAAATAATGCTCACACACAGCATAGCCAAACCACCCACTCACCAGGGTGTGATCAAAAAGGAGGATGGGGAGATGAGGCTAGTGGGAAGACAATGCCTGGGAACCTGAATGCAAATTAGCATCAGGCAAAGGACACAGCCAAGAGCAGAAGTGAACTGTCTGCTCCTTTGCCTGAGATACCTCAGCATCCCTTGGAGCCAGACATTCCAGTCATTCACTGGTGTCCAAAGGCACCTAGAGTGGATGAGATCCCCAGGAATCCATATGCTTGGGAACCCTGGGTGAGCAAGAGAAGCCTCACCTGTTCAAGGTCTACATAGGGCCTTCAGCTGCAACTCAGCTATCCTAAGGACCGTGTAGAAACCTCTGGCCTTATCTCCCACTGAGCCCTGGAGCTCTCCAGAGTGTCTTCCCCATTCCTGGAGCCACCAGCTCATTGTCTTTCTTAGGTGTTGTATCTTTGTAGCCTTTCTTAGACATTGTATCTTCGTTATCACTCAAGATGCTGTCTGCAGCTGGCTTTTCCAGACAAAGAGACAAAATAAGATGAGTGTTTACTGTGAACTCGCACAGGGCCTTTGTTTTCCACAGCAAGTAGTCACTGGCACCATCACATCCTTGTCTATTTAGCACCTCACAGAAGCTTCTCAGAGGTTCACATGTCTACACAGTGATCTAAACACACTGGATTACCCGCACCCTGTATCTGTTAGTCACTGATTATTTTTCACACTTTAACTCCAACTCACATTTCTCTCACCAACCTCTGCTGTCTGGTCTCAAGTTTCAGAATTCAACGTCTGTGTTAATACACTAAGTGACTTTCCATCCCATTCACAGAATCAAAGAATGTAGGATAGCAACATGAGGAACTGTCTCCAATGTTGTAGTTGGTTGGTTAGCTTGGGGGAAGAAAAAGATATTGGCATATTACACCAGGCCATCTTTCCTAATGGGGACTAGTTTTCTTTTTAAGCATGTCACCATTAAAAAAATTATACTACACTTACTTATTTAAGTGAATGCCACAACATACACGTGGGATCAGGCTACAACTTGTAGGAGCTATTTCTACCATGCAGATCCTGGGGATTGAACTCAGGTCATCAGGATTGGCAGCAAGCACCTTTACCTGTCATCTCACCAGCTTCTAATTCATTTTTAAGATGTCCACCAGTTACATAAACCATTAGAAATTCTCCATGTATTTTTTCTGGACCACTGTCATCACAATACTTCGACAGAAACAGCTTTCGAGAGGAAATATTTATTTTGTCTGTGGTTTCTAAGGGTTTAGTACAGTACATAGAGGGCGGGGCACTAAAGTTCAGTTCATGGGGACATCTAGTAGAGGTTGTTCAGACCACTGCCAACAGGCAATGGAGCAGAGAGAGTCCTCCATTAACCAGGAGCTGGCATAACTTCAAAAGCCCACCTCTAGTGGCTCTATTCCTGCCAGCTAGGCGCCATTCCTAAAGGTCCCCACAGTATCCCATAACACCTCCTGCAGGAGACAAGCATTAAATAAATAAATAAGTGTGTGAGAAACGTTTCAGACTCAAACCTTAACAGACTAGGTCAAATACTCAGATATGAAAATGTTAATGTGTGATTTTTCAACTTTTATTTCACTTTGTGCCAGAGGTGCTTTATTGGGGGGGCTCCAGCACTCATGGTGTCACAATTAGCTCTCTCAGAAGGCCCATTTCTCCAGAGGCTTCACTCTGGTTTTGTGCATGGAACTTGGCTCTTTCCTGGAGCCGGATCATGTTTTGCTTCTGGGAACTCTTGAACCAGTCTCCGCACAGGCAAAGCTGGCCAGAGCTACACGGTCAGTTCAGACCACACAGAGCTCAGGTCTAGGGAGGAGCCAGGGCGGTGTGAAGGGGAGCAGGGCAAGGCCCTTTATGGACTTTAGGAAGACTTCACTATGACATTACTGTGTAAGTGAGGTGGGGTTGGGAGAGAGGGACAGCATAAAGGACCAAGCCAGAATGAAAGGCCTTCTGAACATTATAGACTCAAATGGTTCCTGCCAAGGGCAGCCCTGGTGTCTCCCTGTGGACTCAAGGAACAAAGGTAGGTATCCTCACCAGGCAGTGTTCAATTTTAACAGAGAATTTTGTCAAGACCTTCCTATATATGCTGCATGTTAATTGTAATGTTATGGGTTTCACTGGGACATTACCATACATCCATGCACAGTGAGTACCTGATGTGCACTGCCACCCTGCCCTTCCATGTTCTCACTCAGCTTCTCCCTCCTCATGCTCCCCTTCCTCTTTCCTGATAGTACTGGGAGGGGGGATGTTTTGATTTAAGCAAGAATATTTTTCCCTTAAGCAAGAACGTTTTGCAGGAGCTAAACCTTAAGAACAAAATAGGAGAATCATAGTTGGGGAAATGTCATAGGGAGAATGAGATAGAGAGATTTTAGACAGCCATAACTGAATTTGAAATATAGAGAAAAGAAAAAATTAATGGTAATAGTAAGTCAGCATGGAGAGGGAAGGGACTCATTAGAGCCACCCCTAGCTGAGAGCTATTGGACGTTAATGGTCACCAGGGTAAGGGCAGTCAGTTTTCTTGAGTGAAGTAAGTGGATGACCTTATGCCCATATGCACACTGGCAACACTAATTGGATTTAGTGGGGTATAAAAGACAGATGATAGATAGATAGATAGATAGATAGATAGATAGATAGATAGATAGACGGATGGATGATAGACAGACAGAAGGATGATAGATAAAAACACAAGACATGAGATAAGGTTAGAAGGGAGAGACATGGAAGAGGGATTGTCCAAGAAGAGATGGGAGTTGAAGTAGAAGCAGAGGGGAAACATATTATCTAAGTACAGTGTATGCACATATGAAATTCCTGAAGAATAAATACAGTTAAAAAATAAAAACAATGGGGTAGTACAGTGTGTACACATATGAAATTACCAAAGAATAAATACAATTAAAAAAAATAAAAATAAAGGAAGTAGTACTGTGTGTGTGTGTGTGCGCGTGAAGTTACCAAAGAATAAGTACAATTTTAAAAAACAAAAATAAGGGAGTAGTACATTATATGCACATATGAAATTACCAAAGAATATGTACAATTTTAAAAAATAAAAATGAAGACATAGTTTGAAAGATTTCCTACATAATGCACTATGAAAAATGAAAAGCCATGACCTGCTTCTAACAGAAAGCCAACATTAAAATGAACTTTATTTGTAAAAAATTTAAATTTTTGTATTTTGAATTTACATATTTTTTCAGTGTGTGTGAATAAAGACTAGAAAAGATAAGCATCTCTGTCTTAAAGAGGCTCTAGTGGAGTCTTGGAATCATAAAATCTTAAGATCCAAGAAGAAAACCATCTCTTATGTGAATACAATGAAGCCTGGCAAGATTAAGTGACCTATGTAAACTTGTCACTAATTACTGGGATATTGGTCACCCCAGAAAACACTAATTTCCCAGTTAACTAATCTTGCTGTTCTAGTAGCTGAAGAATTCCTCCAACTCTTAACTCATTACCTACCAAAAGACAGTCTAACTGTCTAATAAGAGTAGGATGAAGACAGCAAGGCATAGCAAAATATTAAATGAATAAAGTTTTCTAAAAATAAAAATAGGCAGATCCTAATACCCCTTCTATATTTTCAGTTTCGCATTAGGCCTTGCATAGGATCAGTTTCCACTTGCTCTCAAGATGTCACCTCTGCTGGAGTTGAACTGGAGTCCTATGTCAAAATAAACATGACTACTCCGAGTTCTCTATGTAACATTTCATTTATATTTGCATTAAGTCTTTGGGTACATATATCTATTCCTCTCTTAGAGACAAAGAAACTAGAGAACTGAGCTACTTGTTTAAGGTTTCCCAGCTAATAATGACAGATCTTGGTTCTGAATCCATCCAGATCCACAGTCCACTTGGATCTATCGCACTTTCTGCTCATCCATGTGTCTACAGGGAGTGAGAAGAGGATCACTGGGCTCTGAGCATCTGAGCAATAAGTGCTTATTCCAGTTGGATTTCCATTGCTGTGATAAACACAATAACCAAACGCAACCTGGGAGAAAAAGATGTATTAATTTACACATCTCAATCACAGGCCATCATGGAGGAAAGTTGGGGTAGGAATTCAATCAGGAGCAGAAGCAGAAACCATGGAGGGAGACTGTTCACAGGCTTGCTATTTTATAGAACCCAGGTGCAGGTGGGTTTTTCATTGGGACTGTCAGCTCCCCAATAATGACACAGAGACTTATTATTAACTATGAAAGTTTGGCTGATAGCTTAGTCTTGTTTCTAACTAGTTCTTATAACATAAATTAACCCATTTCTCCTAATTTACTTTCTGCCTCATGGCTTTATAGCCTCATCTCTGTATTGTCCATCCTGCTTGCTCTCCATTTCCTGGTGACTCTGCCTTCTTCTTCCCTGCATCCTTTCTGCCCTCAAAACTCTACTTAGCTATTATTGGCTATTCGGTCTTTTATTAAACCAATCACAGTGGCACATCTTCAGAGTGTACAAAAACATTAGTCCACAGCACCCGGGACCATCTGCCCAGAAGCAGCACTGCCACTGTGAGCTTGGCTTTTGCACATCCATTATTAATTGAGAAAATACCCCCATGGACATTCCAACAGGGAAATCTGGTGGAGGCAATCCCTCAGTTGAGATTTCCTCTTCCCAGGCATACAAAGGCTAGAGTCATCAGAGAGGAAAGAGCTCAGTTGAGGAAAGGCCTCCATGAGATCTATCTGTAAGGCATTTTCTCAATTAGTGATCAATGGAGGAGGACCCATCCCATTGTGGGTGGGGCCGTCCCTGGCCTGGTGGTCCTGGGTTCTATAAGAAAGCAGGCTGAGCAAGTCAAAGGAAGCAAGCCAGTAAGCAGCTCCCCTCCAGGCATCATCTCCTGCTTCCAGGTTCCAGTCCTACTTGAGTTCCAGCCCTGACTTCCTCCAATGACAGACTATGATCTGGAAGTCTAAGCCAAATAAGCCCTTTCTCCCCCAACTTGCTTTTTGGTCATGGTGTTTTCCTCAAAACAATAGAAACCCTAACTGAAACACCAGGTGACTGTATTTTGTATCAAGTTGACAAAACTACCCACTGTAGCAATAAAGACCAAGTCCACATGACCAGACTGCTTCTGAACTACAAGTACAGTGGTGACCTAACTTCTTCCTGGACCCAAGGTTCTTGGCTGCTTTACTAGCCATCTAGCCTTGTAATCTTGCTTTTGTCTGTTGCTACCCAAGTTTTACTAACCGCCCATGGCATCACTTGGGGCGACTCAATCTTCCATACGGGCTTTGCTCTCCCTTTGTGTCCTTGTATCATAATTGTTTATCACTTAGGGAAGCTGGCTGCAGTATTTACAAACTGAAGGATTAACCTAATATTCTGGGGGGTACCTAGGAACTCCTAGAGATAGGCTTCAAGAATGTTCCCACACTCCTGCAGTTGTAACTAAAAGGTTGTGTGTGGGGGTTTATGTCCATTTTCGTTGAGAGTTGGCCCATAGCTTTTATTAGAGCTTTTAAGGAAGATAAAACTCCAAAGATCTGAAGAATTCTTTCAAACACTTCTTCAAATACTTGGATTTTCTTTGAATTAAAAAAAAGTAATAAAAGAAAGAAATAGAAAAAGCTAGGGTTATTCTCCTTGTTAATTTCCTCATTTTTCTGAAACACACAGTTGTACACAGAATTACTCTCCGTTGCTTCCTATAATAGAATTACAGAATTCCTGCTATTTGGGCTATGGATTTCCAGTCCTGGTACTTCCCTCTTTTCCCCATTTGGAAGCCTGTGCCCAACTGGGCCCATGCACCCCTCATTTGGAAACCTAAGTAATAAATGTTCCCAGGCTCTTATCTTAAGCTTTCCCCTCTGGGCCTGACTGAGCAAGTACTTTTCTAAAGCTGGGACAAATGCCAATCAGTTCTTTAAGAAAAAAATCCCCCAAAGGAAAACCCAAACCTATTGAGGAATGTGAAGAATGTGAACCCAATTTATTCTCCATGTCTATTTCCTCTATCGATTCCAGGCTTCAATATGAGACATAATGCTGATTTGAGATGAGAGTGGTGAAGTGTCGGAATCCATTGTCAGGTTTTAATGCAGTGAAGGATTTGAGTCATCCATAACTCAACACTAAAGCCAGACAGACACTAAGAATCTTACCTAAGTGTTAAAATTACTTCAATGCAGTCAAGAGAACTTTTATCTCCAAACTCTTCTTTATCAATGACTCTTAGGCACACATGCACATTTTTGTTATGTGAACTGACAATTTTCTAATTATCCACAGCAACTCTTCTAGCCCTGGAAACAGAAGCATGTGGGCATATTCATGGATTCAATTTTCCAACCCCTAATCCTAAAGTAGATAATACAGATGTGCAGGCTTGATTGTATAGCATCTGGACTGAAAATACATTCGTTTCTATAAAAGACAAAAAGCCAGTAATGACCAAGTTTGGAGTCATGTGCAACCAGCATAACACCTAAGATCACCACTGGCCTCACAGTAAGACTGTTTGCCAGTAACTGTGTCCAGGCTTAGAAGCATCTGAGACCCTGGCTAAGTATCAAACCTGTGTAGAAACTCTTGCTGGTTAGAAATCTCATAGCCTCCAAAACCAGGAACTCACCCACCTTGAAGGTCCTGTAAACTCTAACAAACCCACACCTCACAACGGCACCTCCTTCAGGAGACACTGATTGCAGAAACTGCCTCACGCTTCAGAGGGTACCACACAGTCACTGTCAAGCTGTGGCTACAGGTAACACACACTTCTATGATGTTGGAGGTTCACTTCACTGTGTTATATGGATCTAGAGATGAAACAAGCAAAAGGAGGCAAGATTTAAAAACAAAAAAGTTTGAGATGACAGCAATGAAGTCTGGTGGGTGAAGGGCAAGGCAGTCATTCTTGTGTCACAAGCCGAGGGTCTCAGGGTAGCACTTGACACAGGAGCAACTCCAAGTGGACATACATTAGAATCACCATTTACTTTGAGAATCAGAACATCCTGTAAGATAGCATCTTCTGAAATACAGAGAAATCCCACCTGTCTATTCACATAGTAATACACTCTTTCTTGCTGTTAAGCATTCTAGTTTGTTTGGGGATTTGTTTGATTTTTTTTGTTCATTTGCTTGTTTTTGCGCTGTGTTCCATGGAGAAGCCCAACCTAAGTGAGTACTGGCCCCACTTGTAGCATGACCAGCAACCTCATGTAAAGAATTCATTGTGGCTTCTTGGCTTTGACGCCTCATCCAATGGCTCATAAGTTCTTAATTTCTAGAAGGAATAAAAAAAGGAGGAACTTCCTTTTCCAGCAACCACACACTGCTTACATTCCTTTTTTAGCAAACCTTGGCCTAAGTGGTTTTCAAATATTAACTCAGGAAACATAAAGCTTCCAGGCTCGGGGATTTTGTACCCACAGTTTAGTCTCCTGTTTCTCAGAAGTATTTGGAAACTGTTCATACAGTCTCAGGATGCTTGTTTAAATGAAATTGTCTGACCCTGTTCTAAATCATTCTCCATAACTGGAGAATTTGTATATTATCCCCCATTTTACTGAGAGATGGACTCCAGGCCTAGATAACAAAACGTCCTAGAGCTAAGAGAAAACCTAAGTCTGCCTGGCTCTAGAACTCATGCCCCTTCAGCAACAACATAGTATAAAACTGAACTTAGGAGGAGGATGAACACACTGATGCTGCTACGATGTAATTTCAACAGCATTTTGTATCCTCCAGGCTCAAGACAACCATATAAGGCTCTGTTCTATCTCACACATCGCCCCTTTGAGACCAGTACATTTAGGAGTTGTACTATTCGGCAGTGAACCATACAGGCAAAGGAACATAGTACTAGAGCATTTTAAATGAAAGAAATAGGGGAACCCTATAATACTTAATATTATACATATATGTAATATATAATGTATAATAATAATGTGAGTATACAATGGAGAGGTGATCTACCAGGGAACAGCCAGGATGCTTGTTCCTGATGCTTGTTCCTGGGTTAACATGTTAAGAGTAAAATGAGAACAGGAACTCAGAAATCACAACAGAAACAAATGCTTGGGTTGGGCAAGGCAGCAGTGTTCCAGCAATTTCTCCACTTACCTATGGCCCATTATCACTTGAGATAATATTGGATGGCCTTGGTTAATTCAGTTTCACCAGATAACTTTGCCAGTATGTTTTCAGAGGCATTTCTATTTGCTGTTTCTCAAAGTGGAATATGATACATTTCTCGTGTGCATTTACCTATAGGGCTGTTTTTCTGTTCCTCAACAGACATCAACCCCCATCTTCTAAAACAAGAAACAATCAGCTAACTCTCTGTCAGTGGAAATGTAGACTGGCACTATCCTGATCAAGAACCTAAGAGAGATATGCATGGTACCCCAGAGAAGAGGAATGAGGCAAGATCTTCTGAACAGATTGGGAACACGGTGAGAGGTTGGGGGGAGTGGGAGCTGTGAACAAGGGGGGGGGGAGAGGAAGAGAGAGTAGGTCATGGGGGAACAGGAAGGTTGAGTGGGGGGGGTAGGATAGGGGGAGAACAGCATGAGAAATACCATAATAGAGGGAGCCATAGGTTAGAAGAGAGATCTGGCACCAGTGAGACCTCTAGTGATCTAAAGGGATGACACCAACTGGCAAGCTAAGCAATAGTGGAGAGACCACCTTGAAAGTCCATTCCTGATAATGAACTTGATGTCTACCCTATATGCCATCCTAGAACCTTCATCCAGTGACTGATGGAAGCAGAGGCAAACACCCACAGTTAAACACTGAACTGAACCTATGGAACCCAGTGACAGAGAGAGGGGAGCGATGAGCAAAGAATGGGCTGGCAAAAACAGCAGAGACAGCTGATCTGAACAAGGGGGAGATCTTGGACCCCAGACCGACAGCTGGGAGGCCAGCATGGGACTGATCCAGAGCCCCGAGTGTGAGAGTCAGTGAGGAAGCCTGGGCAACCTATGGGGCCCTGGGCAGTAGATCACTGTTTATCCCTGGTGTATAAATGGACTTCATGTGTCCATAACACAAAGAGGGATGCTCTCTCAGCCTGGACTCTTAGGGGGAGTGCCTGGACCCTGCTCTGAGTGAAATGACAGACTCTGGATATCTCCTATGTGGAAGGAAATGGGGATAGGGTGGGAGACTGGAAGGGATGGTGGGAGGTGCGGGAGAAGGGGAGGGAGAGGGAACTGGGATTGACATGTGAAGCAAGCTATTTAAAATTAAAGTAATAAAAAAGTTTTTTTAAAAAAAGAAACAATCATAAGAAACAGTGAGACTATGTTTCTTACATCCTCTCTCTGCCTTCACAACCGAAAACTCACTTCCTACTGAAGCAAGGCTGTGATTTCCCAAGGGGTCGAGGGATCCTGGCCATGCAGGGAAAATCATGTAACACACACAAAGAAAAAAAACATAAAAATGTGATTCTTGCTTTGCATCACTCTGCATTCTATGACCATGCAGTCTTTCCAAAAAGGCGGAAAGACCTTCACTTCTGCTGCACTCAAAACACAGGCAGCATTTTCACAATGGTTCTGCTGGCTTGTTCTTCTGCTTCCCATCGTCAGTCATTAAAAATAAAATGATGTCCTGGCCACACCAGGATCTGCAGATCAGCAAAACATGGAAGTACTCATGTGTGCTGCAACATAGGTGAAGATCCTCAAAAAATGAAGTTAAGTGGGGAAAACCAGACACAGCAGGTAACACAACAGAGCTGTCTGTTTAACGCACAATGTCCTTAGCAGGCACGTCCACAGATAGTCAGTACAGCAGTAGCTGCAGGAACTGGAGGCAGCGGCAGAATGGTACACTCCAAGGAGCATGGGAATTTGATCTTAATTCAGTTGTTTACACAAATGGTCTACTGGGCTGGCCAGATGGCTCAGCAGGTGACAGCCCTTGCTGCCAGGCATGAAGATCTGAGTTTAATGCCTGGATCCCTCACTGTAGAGGGAGAGAAGGAATCCTACAGGTTGTTCTCTGGCTTCCACACATGCGCCATAGCACACAATCACCCCACACGCAAACACATATGCACGTACACAATAAGTAAATGAAATGTAATTTTAAAAATTCAAAGCCGGGGGCTGGAGAGATGGCTCAGCAGTTAAGGGCACTGACTGCTCTTCCAGAGGACTCAGGTTCAATTCCCAGTACCCACATGACAGTTTATAGCTGTCTATAACTCCAGTTCCAGGGGACCCAACACCCGTGGTAAAACATCAATGCACATTTTTTTAAAAATCAAAGTCTACTGGGAAGTTCCTACATGTGTAGCTTCCCTGGGGCAGGAGGGCATTGGCTCTCCATCACCAGGCTGAGGAGAATCTTCTCTTCCTTTCTCGTTATTCCTCTTTTCTTTCTCCTGGAAACTCAGCTCCTCTGTGGAAAGTCACATCATTACCTTCTTCCTGCCATGCGCACAGAACTCCAGTCATCTCTAAGAAGGAAATGGCTTAGTCAGAGCATAGTTCTTGAATATCCCTAAAAGTCTCCTCGTTCAAGAAATGGTCATAGATGACATTCACACTCTTTTACCAGATCATTCAGAGGTTGAGAACACAGACAACTCCTAAAATTGCAGTGGGTCAGACATGGAAGATCGTAAGTCAATGGGAAGCACAGACAAGAGACCAGCAATTTTTCACAATTAATGGAAACTCTTTCACATTTCCCAGGTCTTGGATGCCTTTTAAATTAAAAAAAATGGAAAATGCTAGCTTCATTTCCTCTCCTACAATCTTTGTCTCTCTTTTACCTAGATCTGCAGTCGAAGGACATTTAAATATGGAAAAAATAAATCTAAGAAAAGTGACCTACTTCATGCAAGCTCAGCGATAGTTCCCTGGATCAGTGATTCTCAACCTGTAGAGACCCTCTGGGCGTTGCACATCAGATATCCTGCATATAAGATATTTACATTAAGATTCATAGGAGTAGCAAAATTACAGTTACAAAGTAGCAATGAAATGATTCCATAGTTGAGGATCACCCCAGTATGAGGAACTGAATTAAAGGGTCACAGCATTAGGAAGGTTGAGAACCACTGCTCTAGAGACTATTGAGGTCAATGAACACAACCACTGCTGTTTCCGAAACCGGAGTCAGATGGAATCAACACCTTTAGTTCCCTAGGAGAGCAGGGGACCAGACTCTCAATCTGGGACCTCTAATCCTAGAGCTCATCATTCATATACCCCACAAACTCCTTACTGCTGGTTTACTTTAGATCAAAACATAAAATGTCAGAATATGGGAAAGGTATAAAATTATTCATCACTTATAAAAAAAACAGACATTCACAATCAAAAGAAGAGTCTCGAAGGAAAACCCGGAGGTAATAGATACCTGTTCTTGGAAAGTAACTACTTAAACATAATGGTATGGACAGAGAAAAGCTATGCTTTCAACAAGGAGGATTTTATCCCACAGCCCAAGATCCTCTGTCTTCATTAGCCTCCTCCGTCCTTTAATACTAGGAGATAATTAATTATATAGAGAACAAACATGTCATTAGTTTAACACCCGGGACCAGAAATACCTTCAGAGAAGCAACTGATTTTGTAAGCAAAATGTTCTAAGTGGGAAAAGTCACCAGGAGCAAGGGCAGGCAGAGACAGAGAACTCTAAGGTGTTTTGTATTTGAAAAGCAACCAAAGTCTGGCTTTGACGAAAGCATTGGGGAGATGGATGAACATATTTGTACGCTCCAGGGAGAGGCACACAAGACACTATCAAACATGTGAGAAGAAACACAGCAGGCGTAATGTGTCCCATCTACTATCTTGTTGGCATTAGATCCTAGGAAGCAGGGCTATGCCCAGATAAACACACATGGCTAGGGAAGTGAACAGAGGTTCAGTGGTCTCTTGACAAAGTGTGCCTATGGGACTTGAATAGGCAACTGAAAAGTGTGAACCTCATTCACTCCACGCAACCTAGTGGCATGGGCCAAGGAGCAAGTAAATGCGACTCCTCCGATTCCAAATGTGGTCTTCCTCCCCTCTCTCCCCACCCCCTTCATCTTCTGATCTTTATTCTTTATTCAACATGATGAGTGTCTGTTATTTCTCAGAAGATGTCAAGAGAGATAGGGCCTAGAGGAGGACTCAGTAATGACCCCTAAACTTATACAGACTTAACTTATAATTTACAGCTGATGGAACAGAAGAAAGGGGCTTGGACCTGGCCAACTCTTTCAGTACATCATGAGCAACCAAACCCAAGTGCCTGGTCCCATGTAAATCAACTGGTTAATCTATTTCTCCTATTTTTCAGGTTCATACAAAAGAAATTCAAACTTAACCACTTAAAAACTCACCTGGCCTGCACTGGGCATTCAGCTGGGCAAAATAACTAAAGAACAACACACAGATGGGTAGATCTGAGAGCAGTTAAAGAATTCCAGAAATGAAGATGCTCTGAGGAAAATACCCATAACCTAGAGCCAGGTGGAATTAGCAGATAGCATCATGGCTGTGTTAACTGTAGGAACAAGCAAAGAGAATTAGAATGATATGAAGAGATAAATGAGGTAATAAGATGATGATATGAAAATGAGCTTTGTCTAATAAAAAATGCTTCATTTGCTAACAGGTTGATCACTTCAAGGATTTTCAAAGGAGCCTTTGCTTTGAGAAGATAACACTTCAAAGCACTTAATCTTGGCTTTTAGAACGGTTATGTCAGTCTCATAGTTTGCAAATAGGCTCTGCCCTTGTAAGCATTTCCCCTGACTAAACATGAACCTCTGAGTCATCAGTATGACCTGTGTTAAAGGCTGGGAAATAAAGCATACTGAAGATGCTTAGGTCCTAATCCCTGAGGCTCATGAATGCCACCTTACCTGACAAAAAGGACTTCGAAGATCCAATTAAGGGTTATCTTGGCTTGACAAAAAGGGCATTGCAGGTCTGATTGCAGATCTTGGTGTGTCAGGGCGGACCCTAAAATTCCATCACGTGTGTCCTTATAGGGGGAGGCAGCTGGAAGCCTACCTATTGAAGAAGAAAAGGCAGAGGTGATCATGTAAGCCAAGGTTGGGAGGTTCTGAGTCAAAGACAGGCAAAACCTCCAGGTGATAGAAGAGGCAAGAAGGCAGATGCTGCCTACAAGAGGGTTCAGTCCTGCTGTGACAGGACTTCAGTCCCATGAGACCAGCGCGGGACCTCTGGCTTATGGTATCACGCGAGAGCAGACATGGGTCATTTGTGCTTCTTCATATACTGTCGAGAGGAGATGAGCGGAGGTGGTAGATGGGATGAATTTGTTTTGTCTTGTAGATGCTATCAAAGTAGTTATGGGGCTGGAAGTGTGGTGGAGGAAAGCCCCCGACCTCTAGTTTGTCCCCTGAGCACTTACTCTCCGTCTGCTGGCATAGTACTCCACAACACCTTTCTCACACTGCCTCACCAGAGACCCTAGGCATGCATCCAGGGCCTGAAGGACTTCAGAATGAATAAATGAAGTTAGACTGTAATGTTAGTGTATTGTTGATACACTTCCAAACAATTTCTTATACTCTTCATTTATCATTTCAATTATCCTCTTTCTAGTTAAGTAAACCTTGTGTATGTTCTCAGTATGTTCTGATATACACATACATTGTAAAATGGCTAAATCAAGCTGTCAAACTATATACATTACCTTAGTAGTTACCTTTTATTTTATCATTTTCTGATAGGAACAGTCTCTGGTACTTTCAAATATACAGTATATAAGGCTTTGTTTTGGCATAGGTTGGGAGTTCAGGGATGTTAATTTGGTTCTAAAAAGACAAATAAACAAACAAACAAAAACAACATGGTCTCAGTCTGTCCAGGTGTAGCCCAGGCTAGATCAATATCATGAGCCCCCTGCCTCAGCTTCCCAGGTCTGAGACTCTAGATGTGAATTACCACATCCCACCAACTGTAGTCACCAAGATGTTCAATAGATCTCTTGAACATATTCCTCATGTTAGCAGGGTCTTTGTACCCTCCTGCCAACATGCTATTTTACATTGAAAACATCAATAGGTTAGTAATATGGATTTTCTCATGAACTCATCAGGAAAGGAAGACCACGGCCCAGGTGGTCCCCAGAACTCATCTGTTGAGATCTAATTGCCAATGAGCTATAAGTAGGAGGTGAACCTTTGTAGGGTGAGAGGTTGTATCCTCTGTAAGTATAATTAGTGCCCCCATCACAGAGTCCATGAGAGCTCGTCCTTTCTGCCATACCAGGATTTAGTCAAAAGTCTTTGTCCAAGTGAAATGAGACTCCCAGGCACTAGATCTGCCAATACCTTGATCTTCAACTATTCAGTCTTCATAACTGTGAGAATAAACATCTATGGTTTGTAAGCTAGCTAGCCCATATTGTGTTGTAGCTGGGCAAATAGACTAAAGCAGGGACAGTTACAGAGTTACACTATTCTGCATCTTATGCTTCTAGGCTTTTCTTTGGAAAGTCTGGTGCCAGATTGTCCCTGGGGTGGGACTATATATTCCAACTATCCAAAGGTGTAGAACTTACAGGCAAGTCCAAGTTTTTTACATTGCCATTGGCAAAGTTTACTCTTAAGAAACACAAAATGTCTCATCCAGGAAGCCATTATAAGTTGGAGGAGAGATTTGGCACTAGTGAGATCTTCACAGACCTACAAGAATGACACCAACTGGCATTACGGCTACCTTAAATGCCCTCCCATGATAATGAGATTGATGACTACCTTATATGCCATCCTAGAACCCTCATCCCGTGGATGACAGAAGCAGAGGCAGACACCCACAGTTAAAAAAACGAACTGAACCCCTGGAACCCAGTTGCAAAGAGGAGTGATGAGCAAAGGAATCAAGACCAGGCTGGCAAAACCCACAGAGGCAGCTGACCTAAACAAGGGGGAACGCATGGACCCCAGACTGATGACTGAGAGGCCAGCAAGGGACTGATCCAGACACCCCTTGCCCCCTGAACCTGGGTGTCAGAGAAGAGGTCTTGGCAATCTATGGAACCTTGGAGAGTAGAGCAGTATTTATTCCTGGCATACAAATAGACTCTGGGAGGCCATTCTACATGGAGGGATGCTCTGCCAGCCTGAACACATGAGGGAGGACCTAGGCCCTGCCAGCGATGATATAACAGACTTGAAAATCCCTCGTGGAAGCCCTTACCCTCCCTGGGGAGTGGAGGGGGGAATGGAGTGGGGTGGGGAGTTGGGAAGATTGGGGGATCAGGGGAGGAGGTGGGGAGAGGGAACTGAGAGTAACTTGTAAAAAGTTAAAGAAAAAAGAAACACAATCTAGTTACAAAAAAATCACAAAAGACAAATCTCATAATGTTTTATATATGTTTATGATTTGGTACTAGATCACATTCAGCTATCCTTGGCCAACTACAGCCCATAGACCACAGGTTGGACATGCTGGGAGGCTGGTGCCTGACCAGATTCCTACTTCTAATTTCTGCTTTGGGACCCTGGCATCAGAGCCTGGCCATCAACATTAGCCTTGGAAGACAGGACGTATATCAAAAGCTCCCTGAGCATTGCTCAGCATCAGGAGCTCTCAACACATTCCCCTATCCTTAATTGTGAAGAGCAAAGTAGTAGCATTTCAGAAGGTAAAGGGCATGCAGGGAGATACCATACCTCTTGGTATCTTCATCATGTAATGCTTACAAAGTTCCTCCACTCTATCTGAAGATCTGAAGATGAGAAATATCATCTTGTAGCTAGAAGATCTATGAAAAGTGGAGAGATATTGGTACTTCTAGACATTAAGGAATGATACTTCATCCCAGGCCAACCAGCTCTTCTTGCTATTACAAGTATTTCAGAAGCTACCAAACTACTTCCAGTTTTGTTAAATGATGTCATGTTTCAAAACCAATGGAGAAACTGATTCAAGTAGCATTGTAAAACCACAGCACCTATTTCAAGAAAATGTGAGGTGACATGCTTTGTCCACGCTGCCTGAGTTTGTACCTCATTTCAAAAAAAATTAACACCCAAGAAAAAAGTATAATATAAGTCATTAGAGATAATTATTTCTCGGGGTTTCAGACATCTCAACTGGCACTGTGGTTTTTCCAACCAAAACTAGAATCAGCGTTGAAAATGCTTTTACCAAGATTTTGTTTTGTCCCGAGGCAAAAAGGAATGTGCTAGAAGATATCAGGGTTTTGTGGCTGGGGTGTGTGAATAGCAAGCAGCTTTGTCTGTCCAACAGCCCCTCTTAAATATATAATATATATGTATGTATATATTAAATATATATTTCTTTAGAGTAATTCCTTCTTCTTCTTCTTCTTCTCCTTCTTCTTCTTCTTCTCCTTCTTCTTCTTCTTCTTCTTCTTCTTCTTGGTTTATTGAGACAGGGTTTCTCTGTGTAGCATTGAAGCCTGTCCTGACACTTGCTCTGTAGACCAGACTAGCCTGGAACTCACAGAAATCTGCCTGCCTCTGCCTCTCGAGTGCTGGGATTAAAGGCGTGTGCCACCAACACCCAGCTTTTTTGAGGGGGGGGGATTCATTCTTGACAGTCAATCTGGTACTACCAACTAAGGGGCACTGGTTGATTCCCCCAAAGAACACAGTGGGAGTTAGGGGTGTATAGAGGTGTCTCAGACTGGGCTAACAACTGTGAAAAAGCTGTTTTGCAGAGTGAGGGGATCCCCAGACATCTTACAAGTCTTTGCCCTTCACCTGCTTTTCCCGGGGATAACTTGCCCCATGTCCATTTTCCTGGCAGCCACCAGGGAATTTATGTAAAATTTAAGTCTCTTTACATGATCAAACCTCTTCAATGATTTCCCATGAGCCCAGCACACAGTCCAAGCCCCCTTACCAGCTCCTCCAAGGTCTCCAATAATGTGACTCCTTCTCAATATCCCAAAAGAGCCCATTTGTTACCTCTCCTCGAATAGCTCAAAAACTGTAGTCTTTGTATATTGGCACAGCTGTTTCCTTTGCTCGCCCAGAACAATCATCATTTCTATTCCAATTCAACCTCTTCCAGGGAGCCATGGACTGCTAATTCACCTTCACTAGGCACCTCCTTTATTGCACTGTACCACTTCTGACCAGTAGGTGGCAGTACGGGGTTGTTTTTCAGGGCTCAATTCCATCTTGGGCTCTGCAAAACAACTGGTTAAAGGAGCCCTTTCTCAAGCTGCCTCTTGCTTCTGTGTGCCTTGTTTTCCTTCTCTGTAAAGCATAGATAACAAAATCTGTTCCGTAAGATTTGTGTGTGTGTTATATGAGACAATATAAACAAGCTCTAAAATTCCCACGATGAAAGCTCAGTTTGAGAGACGTGCTGTTATATAAATCTGTGTTTAATGTCAGTCGCTCCTAGCCGACTGTGATTAACCTTTCATGTTTAAACATGAATAACAGAAAATCCATTGCACTTCACAGGAGTCTCTACGTACCATCCCCAGGGTTGAATATTTATCAGAGTATCTGAGCAGTTTCCTGGCGAGCTGTAAAACTCCCTTTGTCAGTTGTCTGTTTAAAGCATGTGTCTTCTATTTCTCTTCCTCGCACTAATGTTTCCAGCTCAGGGATCACACCTTTTCCCGCATCAAAGCCCTGTCTGGATGACAATAACCCACATGTTAAAAAAATGAATGAACACTCTAGCCTAGGTTACCAAAGTTGTGGGGGAGGGGATCAAAACTAATTCTAGGGCATCCTTACCTTGGATCCTGCTCATCTGCACACCCGCTGTACCTCCTCTTAGTATGGCTGTGCCCAGTTGTGGCTTCTGGCTAGTAGACACTTGCTCTAGGACAGGCAAAACACTACCTTCTCTTCATCATTCATGTCATGAATTACTGTTTGATCCTTCCTTGTGGGGACACCAGACCTTGAGCAGAAACCCACTTCCCCTTTGGCCTGGGAGCAGGCATCTGTGTAATGTTTACTGAAAACAATTCAGTGCTTTAAAGCTCTTGATAGGGCTCAGATAAGGGCTCGCTCACTGAGATACCATGACTTTCACACCCCCTACGGCTAGATGCCTCTTCCTGTCCCCGCCCCCTGCGGTGTCTCCCCGATTCTGGGGCCGGAGATTATTCCTCCTCCATCGCATCCCCCAACTCACTCAAACCACTTCTCTTTACTATGTTCATTGTACCCTGCATACCACACCTTGGTAGAAACTTATTGTACAACATATGGCAATGTTTAACAACCATGTATTTTATTCTTGGCAAAATAAGTCATTTGCTGTCTCGTAATTGTTGGTGCTGATATCTGATTTCATGAAAGGAATTTCATTCAATTACTACTAGTTGATAATTTTCCCCAAAAAAGATAACCTTTGGTTTTGTGAAAATTGGTCTTTTTACCCATCTACTAAAACTATTTTTGGGAGCCATGAATAGAAAGAAATTGGAACTTAAAAGCCCAGGATGTTGAAACAAAAGAATCCCAATACTCAGCAGGCAGAGGCAGGAGTTCAAGGCCAGGCTTGTCTGCAGAGCAAGAACCTGTCTCAATATAAAAAAACAAAAATCCCTAAGGTCTTTTTCCTCCCTCAACAGTTCAGTTTTTGAGGTCAAAGAAGATGAGATGTACTCAGGATGGAATGGCCATGGACCACAAGGCACTTCCTATGCAAATTTACATGATCAAATTTTAGCATAAAACAAGAGCAGCCTGACTTAACTACCCAGAATGCAATATGCTAATTTACTAACAAGCATGTATACTCACTCACTTGCATCTATACAGGAACTCACTCAAGGCATACATAAATTCCAGGTATAAGCTAGCAATTGCAGATAGATTATATTCTCCCAATATAAAATTGTTATAAGCATAGAATTATAGATACATAGATGTGCATATTCTTAGTAACATGGTTCATCTCAATAACAAGCCAAAATTGTCTTAGAAAAGTAAGAAGTATAAATCTTAAAGTCCAAGTGTTCTTAGAAGCAAATTATAGGAGCTAGATAAGGGACTGGCAAGGCCAGCCTCCATCCCTCTGTCTCTCCTGAGTACATAACCAGATAGATCCCTTCCTATCCCCACACTCAAGACAACACTCAAATCCACATTTGGGGCTTTCTCCCAGAATCTCACTGCTGTTGTTCCTGGCCCTACTCTTCTTATAAATGATTTTCGTTTAGCTGGACCTCTTGTAGTCTTCCAGGCAGAGATCAGGCAATCTCAAGAGCTCCAGACAGAAAGGGAGGGAAGTTTGCTTATACTCGAGCAACATTTCTGTATGAAATGTGTGCCACATCTTGTGTAAATCCCCGAAGCCACAGACCCATGAGTGCACACGATTCTGTTTCTTTTTCCTGTGTGCCAATGGGTCAGCACAAAAATGCTGGGTAGTTACCTAGTGCACTATTAACCCTTGTTTTTCAGAATCATTGTTTAAGTGGTGAATATTCTTCTGTGCACTCTGTAAACCAACTTGTACTGAACATCACAGAAAAAAAGCTCCAGCCCTAGCTAGCGCCCACAGACTGGTATTCCTTCAGATGGAACCCATTTCCAGCTGAGAGGGAAACAGCAAGGGAAAAATCTGTATGGGAAGTTGCCCTACATGTATTCACAGCTTTTAATAAGTGACTTCTGCTATCAAATGTTTTCCAAAAGCAACATTTTGTTCATAGGTATGACCTTTAAGGGATACCAAAGAGGGACAAGGAAAAACAATAATTCTTAAATATACTAAGAACATAATTGTAGTGAAGGATTGATATAGATGATTTAAAACATGATGTTTCCGGATGGCCACCAAGTGTGGCCAAGAGTTAATGCTAAGGGTTAGAGATGAGTGGCATTTCTCTGGGGTATGAGCAAACCCTTCAGTCTTACCTACCTTTGTTATCATTATGTACAGTCTATTATTCTGAGGATCTGTAAGTCCATCTTAAACCTTGCATCAAAATATAATGGGTAGATGTTCAGACAAAATGATGGCAGAGAGTAAGGGCATTCATTAAAGCAGCCAAGGGCCCCTTTTCAACAGGAAGCAAACTGTTCCAGGTGAGTGAAACCATGTGTGTGCCTGGTGCTCATGGAGGCCAGAAGAGACATCAGACACTTTGGAACTAGAATTAAGGATGGTTGTGAGCCACCATGTGAGTGTTGGAAGCTGAACCTGGATCTTGAGGCTCTTAAACACAGAATCATTTCTCCTGATAACTAATTTCTTATTGATCACCAAAGACACTCATCAGGTTTCTGTGTCCTCAGTTTTAAATTAATTTTAATATATAAATTATATATTAAATGGCAATTGTGCTGGCTAGTTTTCATGTCAGCTCAACACAAGATATGGTCATCTAAGAAGAAGGAATATTAATTGAGAAGATGCCTCCATTGGATTGACCTGTGGGCAAGTCTGTGGGACATTTTCTTGATTGATGATTGATGTGGGATGCCCTCCTGTTCACTGACCATCCCTGGTCAGGTGGCCCTCAGTGTTATGAGAAACAGATCGAACAAGTCATGGGAATCAAACCAGTAAACAACACTGCTCCTTGACACCAACTTCAGTGTATGTCTCCAGGTCCTGCCTGGAGTTCTTGCCCTAACTTCGTTCCATGATGGACTACGATGTCCAACTATAACCTGAAATAAATCCTTTCCTTCCCAAGTGCCTTTGGTCATGGTGTTTTATCACAGCACTGTGAATCCTAACTAACACAGCAGACAATTTCTTGTATCATTTTTCAGACAGAAATTAGGAAAGACTTTCTGAAACATAAAATAAAATGTTTAATTGCTGACTTGGATTTTATGCACAGTTGTAAAACATGTTACATAACTGCATGATTTCCAAGTAGTTGTGTACTCCCCAGAGTGTTACCTCTCTCTCTTTCTCTCTCTCTCTCTCTACACACACACACACACACACACACACACACACACACACACACACACACACAGGGCTTGCACACCTAATCTGATAGCTCTAACAATACATCATTATAACTCTACATTTCTCTAAGACTAGAAAGTATTTAATTCAATTTTCTTTGTAACCAGTCTATGTATATAATTTATATTTTTATTAGATTATATACATCTTTAAATTTGTTAGTTTTATATACCTTTAATAATACACCTTTGTTTCATATATCACAAATATTTTTGTCTTTTAATATTATGTGGTTCTTTCTCATAAAAGTGTTTATTATTATGAAATCAATCTTATCATTTCACTTAATTTGTGCTGTTGATCTCTGAGAAATCTTTTATAATCCTAAAGTCATAAAGATACCATATATTTGAAAGTGCATAAAGAGTAATTAAAGTTTTGCTATCCATATATGTATCTTAAATCCACCTGCAATTTACTTTTATGATCTGTGTGATGTGAGGTATAAACATCTGATTTTTTTTTCTAAGTGATGGGCCTAATTGCTTCAACACTACGAATTGAATTACTCTTCATCTCACCCAGTAAATTACAGTCTTGCTCTACCACACACCAAGTTTCTAAACATTTACATTTGTTTCTAGACTCCATCATTTGCATTATTCTCCTTCTCTTACTGATATGACCTCAGAAAACATTAAGTCACCTAAGAGTAGTAAAAGCTACATTCCTGCGTCGTATCATTAGCTTTCAAGAAGGTAAGCATCTAGAAAAAAAAAAAAAGCTACATTCCTACTACATTCCTACCTGAAAGGACAAAGAGCCCTTCTTTCTCGTGTTGTCTTGGCTCTTCGTGGCCATTTATTCTATACTCATTTTATGATTGGCTTACTGATGTAGTTTAAATGAAAATGGATGATCATGGGCTCATGTGTTTGAATGCTTGCTCCTGGTTGGTGGAACTTTTGAGAAGGATGAGGAGGTACCACCCTGTTGTTAGAGGAAGTGTTTCACTGGGCATGGACTTTAAGGTTTCAAAAGCCTCATTCTCTCTCCCCATCTCTCCCTCTCTCCCTCCCTCCCTCCCTCCCTTTCCCCTTCCCCCCTCCTCTCCTGGCTATTGTCTCAGCATGTATGCTCACAGCTACTGTCCCAATGCTGTACCATGTCTGCCTTCCCGCGCCACTTCATGGACCCTCCTTCTGAAACTTTAAGCAAGCCCTAATTAAATGCTTTCTTTAATGTTCCCTTGTTCATCGTGTCTCTTCACAGAAAAGTAACTGAGATACTCATCCGATTCATCTTAAAAACTGTTCTGTTGTTTTATAATTACATTAAATTTGTTTTTATTTATTTGTGGGGCTACAGACATCTTCACAAAATTTCATCCTTTAGACTGGGCATCTAGCTCAGTTGGTAGAGACATTGCCTAGCATGAATCCCTAAGCTCCATCTCCCAACGCTGCATAAAACAAGGTATGGTAAAACACACTCTTACTTACAACCCCAGAACTCTGGAGGTAGACACAAGGAGATCAGAAGGTCAGCAGTTCAAGATCATCTTCAGTTACATAACAAGTTCAAAGTCAGTCTAAGCTACACAAGACTCTATATTTAAAAAAAAATACAAAGTTCTGCCCATGAATATTGTATATCTAGTTTATCCTTCATTATCTCAGCTTCCCTTTTGTATCCTTTAAATACATGGTTATTTCTCCAATAATGGCCTTCCATTGTTCTTATAAATTTATTATCAGATGCAAATAGCCTCTGTTCAAATAGTGTCCTTTCCCCTTGTTACATTTTTGTTGGCTAGTAATGGCTTGTAGCATATAATTAATTTTATGTTGTTTCCAACATGTGTGTCTTGTCCAGTAGTTTGAGGTTCATTTTGATTTTCTGGAGAAAGAATAATTTCACCTAAAAACAACAGTCTGGATTTTTTTGAGTCATTCTTTTTCTTTTATCCGTAGCATGAACTGAGTTGCCAATCACTGTTTGAAGAATGATGGCAGCATCATATTCTTAACATTAAAGGGAAGTTTCCAAAATACAAAGTTGCTATTGCTTTTGTGCCTGTCTCTTGTCAGGTATATGACATTTTCTTGCATTCCAGTTCTACTCTTTTTAGCATAGTGAGTGGGGAAATTTGAGCAACGGGATCTCTTATCTGTTAAAACAGCCTTGAGCATTTTCCTCTATTTAGTCTTTCAATGTAGTACATTCCATGAATACATTTTTCAGATGATAACCTGTTATTACATTCTTAGGGGAAAACCTGGTTGGTCATCATATATAACACATGCAATGAGTTCTGTTTGGTAACAATTTATATAGAGCTTTCCCATCCATGAGCACAGCCAGAATGGCTTTATATGCTTTTTCTAATGCTATCCTTGTCCAATATTGAAAACACTGTTGTACCTCCTTGTTCTGTATTCCAAGTCCCTCCTTGCTCATTTGTATTTTCCAGTAAAACTGTTTCCAGTCTAGTAGCTGACACTGGAACATACACAGATATCCACCCCTACCTGGCACCTATACTATATCCTCATCTGCCTCAGAAAGGTTGAGTTCCTAATATGTATCCATTGCTCAGAAACAGTAAATCAGGCCTTGACGGGCTACTTACTACACAGGTGATTTTAGATGTCACACGCACACGCACGTGTGTGCATACACACACACACACACACACACACACACACAGAAAGAGAGGGAGACAGATACAGAGAGACACAGAGAAACTAAATACATAACTAAACCTCAAACTGGCATTAATTTAAGAAAACTTGACATGAGCTCATTGCAAGAGTAAGCAGAGTCCCCAACCTAGACCTGCTAGGAGCATAAATTAGAGGTTCCTGGCCACACTGAAAGTCAAAAAAGTTCTGACACAAGCTAGAGTCATTAGGGAAGAGGGAACCTCAAATGAGAAAATGCCCTTCCAGATTTGCCTATGAGAGAGCTTCTGGTGCATTATCCTAATTAGTGGTTGGTGTGACTGACAGATCCTAGCTCACTGTGGGAGGTGCCTCCCCCTGGGCTGGCTGTCCTTGGTACTATAAGAAGGCATGCTGAGCAAGCCAGTAAGCAGAGTGACTTCTACATCAGTTCCTGCCTCCAGAGTCCTGCCTTGCTGGTGTTCCTGCCCTGAATTCCCTCACTGATGGAGGGACCTGAGATGTATAAGGCACCATGAGTCCTTTCCTACTTACGTTGAATTCTTCAGTGTCCACACTTGCCTATATCCTCAGTGTCTACACCTGCCTATATCCCCAGCAATGTGTAAGGTTTCTGCTCCCCACATTTTCACCAGCATTTGCTGTTAACTACTTCATGAAGACAGCCTCCTCACCAGGGCCAGAGAGCAGATGGACTTGGGGCAGAGAGCAGATGGACTTGCACTTCCTGACGACTGGAGATGTTGGCGGGTTCGTGGGTGCCCAGGGTACACTCTACGTGTACCCCATGTCTGAGGCCTGCGCTCATCTCAACTTCTCATTTTTCAATCAGGTTATTAGAGGGTTGGCATTTAAATTTTTGAGCTCTCTATATGGTTTAGATATTAATCTCCTGCTGGATGGATAGCTGAAAAAAGATTTTCTTCCATTCCACAGGACATCTCTTCGTGTGGTTAGTTATTTTCTTCACTGTAAGGAAGCCTTTTAATTTCAAGAAATCCCATTTGGCGATTCTGGCTATTATTTCCCATGGTGATGAGCCATTTTCAGAAAATACTTGTTTGTTCCTGTTCCTGTATCACAAGTTTTCCTACCAGTTTCTATGAAGACTTTTTTTTTTTTTTTTTTTTTTTTTTTTTGGTCTTAATGGCCTGGTTAAAAGAGAATTGGGTGTGTGGTGCTGCTGCCATCTAGTGGTAAAAGACAAGAATCATGTTATGAACACAATTTTCTCCCCATTTGTTCTTAGAGATTACTCGTAAATTTATTTTGGGCGCTCCCTTGATACTGTTCAAACTGTTCCACTTCTGTGAACTAATAACAATATTGTGGGCTGTGGACAGAACTTAGAGTTCCCCAAACTCACTGTTAAAACCCTAAGCCCAGATATGACCGTATTTAGAAACAGAAATGTTTAGGAAATTAAACAATGTCCTAAGGTTGGAGACCTAACACAGTTTCTGGGTGAGTTTTGTTTTGTCATTTTCAATACTAGAGAATGAACTATGGCCTTGTACATGCTAGGTAAGTGTCTACCATGAAACATACTCTAGCTTTCTTCTTACTTTTTTTTTTTAATTTTGAGATATGCTTTTACTATCTCAAACTAAGTTACCCAGACTAGCCTTGACATGACTCCACAGCCCAGGCTACCCTTGACATGTCTCTACAACCCAGGTAGGCCTTGAAGATTTTTTCCCTCCTGCTTCGGACCCCCAAGTAGTTTGAGTTACAGACCTATGCCCTAAGAATTGGCCTTAGTGTGGTTTCATGGTTTGAATGCTCTCGATTTCTTGTTCTCTCAGTTTGGGGAAGTCATGAGACCTTTGGGACATGAGACATAGCTGATGGACATAAGCCATTATGATTAGACCCTTAAAAGTTCTACCTGCGTCCAATTCAAGTCTAGCTCTGACCCCCAATCTGCTGTCATGTAAAAGAGTGACAGCCCCAAGTGCCTGCCATTACAGAGCTACTCCAACAGCCATGTCTTCCCTGTCGTGACGGACTGCTCCCCACTCCTCAAATTGCTTCTGTCAGAGGATTTTTGTCACTGAGGATAGAATACATGATGGGTAATATTTTTATAAGATGAGGGAAGCACCAGGGGTAATAGGCACAGAAGGAAGACCATGTGAGGGAAAAGAGACAGTGGCCATACAGACCAAAGAGAGGGGCCTCTGGGAAAACCATTCCCACAGGCTCCTTGAATTTGACCTCTCAGATCTCAGAAGATCAATTTGACCCCTCAACTGAAGAATGGATAAAGAAAATGTGGCACATTTACACCATGGAGTGCTATTCAGCGGTAAGAAAAAAATGACATCCTAAAATTTGCAGGCAAATGGACAGAACTAGAAAAAAAAATCCTGAGTGAGGTAACCTGTGTTTCTCTATGGACATATCAGAGAAAGTCAGCTGAGACATAGTTTAGTATTTTATAATATACTTCTAAGTAAATGACTTCTAAAACTCATATATTAGAAAATCAAATAGTAAAACGCCATTTTCTTTACCACTGGGGTTGAAAGTCAATACTACCAGTTCCTGGTTCAGTAAGTAAAACTAGAACTAAAAGCAGGTTACCATTTGTATTATTCCTTGGTAACACAGGGGAGATGGAATGCACTGTGATATTAGTTCAGACTCTTGTCAAGGACTACACTCCTTCACGCTAAGAGGACCTAAATCATAAGGAATCCAACAAGGCTCCATTTTTTTAACTTTGGACATCTTAAACAAAATTGGTCATTTTATCAAATAAGAGAGCCAGGAGTAAAGCCCAAAGAAAAACTACTGTGGGCCAAGTCCTAGCTTTCCTATTTGTAAGCGCAAACCATCTGTCATTGCTCACCTTTGCATCATTCCAGAGGTCACTCTCCCTGTCATCACCAAACCTCCCCCCTACTGGGCCAGCCAGCACACAGTTCAGAAGTAGACTGTATGTAAGAGCATTGGTGTCATTTTACCCAGTGTCATGCCACATATGATGGTGGTCCCATAAAATGACAATGGATGTGAAATTTTTTCTATTGCATAGTGACACTGTAGCCATTGTACATTTGTAATGACTCACTGCTCAGGTGTTTGTGGCATTGTTGGTATGAACAAGCCTACCTTGATGCTATTCACATAAAAGAGCAGCATATATAATTATGTTCTGCATGTATGCTTAGTAAAGATAGCAAATACTGTTACTGGTTTATATATTTACTACACTATACTTTTATTGTTTTATTTGGAGTCAACTCACTTATTAAAAGTTTACTGTAAACCAAAATGTCACATTCGTCCCGGCACAACCTCAAACAGCCATGTTTATCAGTTTCTCGTGTGTGTGTGTGTGTGTGTGTGTGTGTGTGTGTGTGTGTGTGTACACATAGGTACACAGGTGTACATGTATGCATATGCACATTTGTATAGAGGCCAGAAGTGAACCTCTGTATCATTCTTCTGGAGGTGTCCACCTTGTTTTTGAAGCACAGTCACTCACTGAATTGGAGCAAACAAAGTAAGCTAGGCTGCCTGGCCAACCACCCCAGAGATACACTTGTCTCCACATCACTGGGATTACAGGTACATTGGCTGGGAGGCAGGATCTGTAGATCAAACTCAGTTTTCTAAGAGCTGTCTCCTAGCCCCAAACGTCTGGATTTTAAGTGCATCATGAATGCTTGGGCTATTTGGATTGTTGCTGCCACCACTGTTACCACTGCCCCTCCAACAATCTGTAGACATCTAAATCAGTCTTAGCCTTCCTTTTCTTGCTTATCTCAAACTCACTGTTGGTCTCAAACTCCCATTATTCACTGTTCTGTCCTGATTGGAACATCTACCCCTAACCACTAATTCTACCAGCTCTTTTTTTTTATATAGGACAGGGTTTCTCTGCATAACAGTCATGACTGTCCTGGAACTCGCTTTGTAGATCAGACTGACCTCGAAATCACAGAGATCTACCTGACTCTGCCTCCCAAGTGCTGGGATTAAAGGTGTGAGCCACCACAGCCCGGCTCCACTAGCTTTTAGTAACCCTCAAATCACATTCCCAAATGGCCTGTTTCTTGAGCTCTAATTCTTTTTAATCATAATCATGCTCCACACAGCAGCGTGGTAGTCCCTTCTGTCCATGTCATGTGACATCAATGGGATATTTTACAGTGCTTACCATTTTTCTGCTTCATATCTGTGGTCTTCTGTATATAACTACATAATAAATCACACATGGACTTAAGTATTTGTGTCTTCAATGGACATATCTCATTGAATATAATAATGAACAGTAATTAGGTGAAAATAACAAAATGAATTAAAACTAAAGCAAGGGGGTGGTGGTGCACATCTTTAATCCCAGCAGTCTGGAGGCAGAGGCAGGTGGATCTCTGAGTTTGAGGCCAGTCTGGGTTACAAAGTAAATTCCAGGATAGCAAGGGTTACACAGAAAAACCTTGTCTCAAAAACAAAACAAAAAAAAAACTAATAATGAATGAAACTAAATGAGGCATTTTACATTTTATTTTCTAATTTTATTTAAAACAAATTAATACATGGCCTAGATGCTAGAAAGACGTCCATGACTACAGAAAATATAGATTATCATTGTTAAATACAAGGAGACCTAACCCACAACTTGAAGTTCAAGGAGGAAAACAAACAAGTCAAAAAGCATTATACCATTTTGTTGACATCAGTAACCAAGATATGCTGCATCTTTGTCCTTGGCTAACATTGACTATGTCTGCCTTTAAAAATACAAAAATTACTTGAAGTTCAGAGTATTCGAATCAGGGAAGAAAGAACCAGAGTCCCAATGCTGGAGAGACAGCAGACTGTTGTAAGAGTAGGAAAGAGGAAAGCCTTAGCAGTGAGAGCACACCAACTTGGAGCATCCCTGCAGACTGCAGGACTTACCAGCAAACCAGTCCTGGCAGTACCTGCCCAGAGGCCAGCTGTCATCCTAGCAGCAGCACTGCTTCTTGCAGCAACACTTCTGCTGGCAGCAACACTTCTGCTGGCAACAGCCCTTCCCACAGCCACAGCCACAGCCACAGGAGCCACAGCCACAGGAGCGGCAGCAGGTGCGGCGGTAGCAGCACATCACAGGCTTGCAGCAGCCACAGCAGCCACAGCAGCCACCACAGCAGCCACCGCAGCAGCCACCACAGCCGCCACAGCTGCCGCAGCCGCCGCAGCCGCCACAGCCGCCACAGCCTCCACAGCCGCCACAGCCGCCACAGCCGCCACAGCCACCACAGCCACCACAGCCTCCACAGCCACAGCAACCCATGTTGTCAGTAGAGAGGACTCAGGTGCAGTGAGGAGAGAGACTCAGGAGAGGAGAGGGAGATGTGATGCCCCTCCTTAGGTTAGAGCCCCTTATATACCAGCTCCTTGGGACGCCACCTGACTATTTAGGTAGTTCTTGTTTATCTAAATACCCATGAAAGACCTCACGAGGCCTCTAGCATACTTCCTTGTTGACATCCTGACCTTGTAGTTAACTCTCTTACTCACCACCTCTGTCTATACTTAGATTCCAGCATGAGTCTGAGACGTCTCTACCCATATGTGTATGTTTGTTTTACTCTAGTACTTGCAGTAGGACCTGACACATTGCAGGTATTCAATGGACACCTTTAATATTAAATAAATACCGAGAGTATTTCCTCAATTGAAACGACACTCTCTTATAGCCATCAATGCTCAGTCTAGGCTCTGATAAAAAGTCCCGTGTTTTCTATGTCTATGTCTTAGTCATTGAGTTCAGACAAAATAGTCTTTGTAGATCTTTGGGAACTGTCTTGGGGAACATGCCCCGTTAGGAAAATGTTCGCGGAAGAATTGGTGGGAAAGCGGCATCGAAAGGGACATAGCAGGCAAGCCTAAAATTATGAATCTCACCTTAAAGCATGGGTAGTCTCTACATGGTTCACTGGGACTCTTTAGTCACTAGAAAAACTTTTAAGGTTACAGTAAAATAATTGTGTGATGTTTGGTGCTTAAAAAGTACAATTTTGCGTCAGCCTAGCCCTAAGCTACCAGCAACAGTGGGGCTCCTGCCTTTTGTTTATCTGTTTTATGATTGCTTTCAAAATCATGAAGCTCTCTTGAAAGGGCATGCTGACTGTCAGGCCTCCATTTCTGGTCCAAGGACCTGCAGCAGTCATGCGCTGTTATGACCTTGCTCAACTGTCTTCAAACTGAAGGCAACTGGGCTCATTTAGATGCTATCAGCAAAGCACAGCAGAGACCTGTGCATGTTCTGCGTGCTGTTTCATTGTCACTAGTGTTACGTGGCATACTCCAGGTCACAAATGAATGACGTGACTTTTCAGAGTCTGTATGTACTCCACGGTGGCCAGGGACAGCACTTCTCATTGGCATCTCTTTGATAAGCCAGTGGGAAACGTAGGAGAAATAAAGACTTTAAATCTATTCCCAGGGGCTGGGTAGATGGCTCAGTGGTTAAGAGCACTGGCTGCTCTTCCAAGGGTCCTAAGTTCAATTCCCAGCAATCACATGGTGGCTTACAACTACCTGGAGTGAGATCTGGGGCCCTCTTCTGGCCTGAGACAGACATGCAGGCAAAATACTATATATATAAATAAACCTTTAAAAAAAAAAGTCCATTCCCTCGCTCAATAAAAACAAGGTTAAAAAAAATCCACTTCCTTGATATGCTTCTTGTCAACCAGAGGCTGGGAGGACTACAGAACATGTTGGTATCCCAGCACCCTGAGAATCCAGCCTCATTCATAGGACACTCATAAATGTCTCCTGTGCCCCAAGTCTTTAGATGCAAAAATCATGTTGTGATGTTACAACTACTTTTTCTCTTCATTCTGTGAATCATATTTTTCTGCTCTTGGATTTCATGTACACCAGAGTTTTTTTACTCTCAAGGGAATAATACTCCAAGGATTTTGACGATAGTAGTGCTAAAAATAGCACTGCTGTTGTGACACCCTGACTCAAGAAGGAAGTCAAGTCTTGGGAAGTTCTCCATGGAAATGAAGCTAAAAATAAAGGGGGCAGTATAAAAGGGGGGTTCCCTGTAGAATAGGGCATCACATCTCCCTCTCCTCTCCTGAGTCTCTCTCCTCACTGCACCTGAGTCTTCTCTACTGACAACATGGGTTGCTGTGGCTGTGGAGGCTGTGGTGGCTGCGGCTGTGGTGGCTGTGGTGGCTGCGGTGGCTGTGGCGGCTGTGGCAGCTGTGGTGGCTGTGGAAGTTGTGGTGGCTGTGGCGGCTGTGGTGGCTGCAACAGCTGCACCACCTGCAGGTGCTACCGGGTTGGCTGCTGCGGTGGCTGCTGTGGTGGCTGCTGTGGTGGCTGCTGTGGCTGCTGTGGTGGCTGCTGTGGCTGTTGTGGCTGCTGCAAGCCTGTGATGTGCTGCTACCGCCGCACCTGCTGCCGCTCCTGTGGCTGTGGCTCCTGTGGCTGTGGCTGTGGGAAGGGCTGCTGCCAGCAGAAGTGTTGCTGCCAGCAGAAGTGTGGCTGCAAGAAGTGCTGCTGCTAGGCAGAGGGGTGTTCAGGAGCTGTGGGACTCCTTGGTTCTGTTGGTGCCTGTCACTAAAGGTCTTGCATACTCCATTCTGTCTATCTCCAACTGTCTCACTGTCCCTTGAACTCTGTCACACTTTCTTCCTTGCTCTTTAAGGTAATCACGCAGATAACTCTCACAATGTCTTCTAAGGGATAACATGGAAACTTTTTTATTTTCCTCAGGGCCTGGCCTCTGCTCCTGGGATCAGGGTAAGTCCTTCAGGCTGCTCCTGCCTACTGCTCCTGACCAGTACCCTACTGCATGGGATTGTGCTGGAACTTTGCTTTTTTGCAACTATCTCTTTTCTGTCTATCTGGGGACTCCAAGCCCTCCCTGTCAAAAAAAAAACAGTCTGAACTCACAGCAGTTAAATGCAAGCACATGATTATATTTCCCGGACTATCAGTATGACCTCAGGTCACTGGGACCATAGAGCTAGATTGTCTGTATTTGATTCTCATATGTTCATGTGGTTGTCTACCAATGTCTGTCTTTCCTGTCTTTGAGCACAGTGGATTCCCAGTGCCTTCATTGCTGTGTTGTAGTTATCTGCAATATCCTCAATGTCTAATAAACTATACAAAATGTTCTCCCATTTTTGACTCACAAAAGCCTCTTGTTTGGTGGTTACTTCTGAGGGAAGATGGATGGGTAACACTGAGGGGAAGGAGAGGGTCCTCCCCGAACTGATGGGTTTTACTGTGAACTTGAATACAATAATGACGTTTCAATTGGCTAACATTAAAATTATAAAAGCTTTATCCATGTGAAATCTACATCTTAGCCTGAACTCCTTTTTGTGTCTGGAAAGGCTTAAGTACACTGACAATATATATTTACACACACACACACAGAGAGAGAGAGAGAGAGAGAGAGAGAGAGAGAGAGAGAGAGAGAGAGAGAGAGAGAGAGAGAGAGAGAGAGAGAGAGAGAGAGAGAATAAACTTGGCAAAGTTTACCTTGGGCATCATTTGCTCTCCATTCAGCAAAAATCATTTTGTGAAAATATGGATTTCTTATACAATTTTAATTTAGGACTAGCATCTTTTCAACAAGGACATTTGTTCAGGTACAGCTAAAAGCTTAGATTAGGATGACTTTCCAGGCTTTAGCCAAGTGCTGATCCACTTATCATCTAACTATTCTCTATCACATAGAACGCAGCCCATTTCAGGCTTGTTCCCATACTAGATGTGAGCAGAGCCATCTGGGAAGCTAGGAAGCTTTTAGGTGAATTCTACCATCTGTTTTGCAAAGATGACTTACCCATATGATTACACACACACACACACACACATATTTGCATCTGTAAGTATGTTTGTGTGTGTGTGTGCGTGTGTGTGTGTGTGTGTGTGTGTGTGTTGGGAGCGAGCATTGTTATTTAGAACCTCTTGTAAATATTGTCAGTCTTTTTAAGAGTAGTCTGCCCCCTCCCCAGCTTCCCTATGAATAGAACCTGGGCTCACAGGAATAGCTGATAGCAATCTACAGTTAGGTTGCTCAACCCTCCTCCTTGCAATTAGACTACTTAGCACTAACACCTCTTCATTCCTTCATTCCTCCACCAGCCTCAGTGGTGGTCTGCCAGAACCCCTCGTACGTGACCAAAAACACACTCCTCGGTACAAGACCAAGAACACTCCTTGGCTTGATTACTAGGTAATGGCCCCTCTCTTATTATCCTGCATCCCCCTACTTAATTTCCCCTATTTAGGCCTGTACAGAACTTACATTAAAGACAGCTTGATTGGAAGGTCTGTCTTGCTGTCATCTTCTCTTGTCTCTTGTTCCGTTCATTCCAGGTTCCTGTGCTGGTCATATATATGCACAAATGCAATCACACTCACAGTAACACATACACACATACACATTTATATATACCACCACTGATATTAGTCTACATTGAATGCAGATGACTAGGGAACTAATTCTTCATGTCTCCAGCAATTTTTCTTTCAGTCCCACCAGTCAGTTTTGGAAATGGATGGCAAACTATGGGAACAGATAGAGAAGCATATAAAAGCAAGAATGTGAAATGGCATTATCTCTTAGGACAGAAATATACTACTCTGAATATTCAAACAAACAAATGAACAAAACCCTTTATCATTTAGTATTCATTGCAATGCATGGAATAAAAGTACTAGGAAAGCTAAACCACTGATTAGTCTGTTAATAAGATCAGATCATATGATCTACCCACACAAGACGGTCATACAGTCATACCCATACAGTAGTCAAAAATAATAAGTCAAATTGCTGGGAATTCAGAAGGAACGGTTTGAGCCTCAGAAATATTTTTTAAAAATCAATGTAGGTTATGCATGACATCATTTATATAAATGGAAATTAACCTGAAGAGTTTAAAATGAACAATCAAGGGAAAGGCATTCTCAATGAGAAATGCACAGAATATTGTCTAGGTACCTATGGTACAAAGTCAGGAAAATGGGAACGTTTGTGAAGCCCATGGAAGCCCTAAGGCTTTCAAAGGGCACAACCATCATCACTATATAATGTAGTGATCTTGTGACATCGCTGCATGGAGTGACCTTAGCCAAGGAGAGTGGTGTCCCTGATTCTTCTCTTTGGGGCTAGGACTGAAGTACTAATTAATATATGTCTCAAAATGCAAGCAAGCCAATGGCTGCCTTCACTGTCATGGCTGACCTTCAACTAGTGTTTCTGTGGGACAACCATTTCTTTGATTTCCAAGAAAACATACACAGGAGAGACAAACTTACCCTAAGACATGTCCACAACAGATATGAAAAACTGTAGTAGGATGAAGGCAAGGGCCAGGGGTACTTTCCTCCCATTCCAGGAGAGTCCACCCTGGACACCAACGACTCTTTCCTGAGTCACCTATGCTACCATAGGATCTGACTTGCAATATTGAGAGGGGAAAATGGGAAAGATTCAGATCTCATTGGAGAAGCTTCTTCTTGCAATGGATGGGAACTAACAGAGAGACCCATGACTGGACGATGGACAGACAGTGAGAGACTGAGCACTCAGTCCTAAATGAGATGTCTCCATCAGGGGAAGATTCTAAGAGCCAGGGGTCCAGGGGTGACAGATGACTCCAAGGAAACAGTGTCTTCAGACACAGGTCTGATGCACATGTGAACTCAGTCACAGAGACTGGGGTAGCACTTACAAGGCCTGCATAGGGTTAATTAAGCCGATGGGGCCCCAGCACTAAAAGGGTAGATGTGCACCTGGGCTCTCACACCTAAGCAAGAAGCTATCTGAAGCTGACACCCACTAACACAAGATAAACAAGTTTCCTCCAATGCAGTCTCACTGGGCATATTAACCACACTTCAGGGCAGACTCCATGCCTAGGAGTAGTCGGCCAACACATGAACTCAGCAGTACTTTTAAGATTTTTTTTGTCTCATTTTGCTATGTTTGAGTGGTTTTTTTCCATATTGGTCTTTGTTGTATATTCTTATTTGTTCTAATGGGATATTTTTGTGTGTTTGGGGGCTTTTGTTCATTTGCTTTTATTTGCTTGCTTGCTTTTAAAGAAAGAGGGGGAAAGAACATTAAATTGGGTGGGTATGGAAATGGGGAGGTTTGGGGAGGAATTGGGAGAGGGGAAAAATAATGACCAAATATATTGTATGAAAATTTTTTAATTAAAAAAGAGAATAATGGAAATGATAAAATGGATTTCCCCTCTTGCTTTTTAAAATTATATTTTCAGTGTGTGTGTGTGTGTGTTTATATTATGATTTGTGTGTGTATTTATATCATGGTGTGTGTATATTAATATTATGATGTGTGTGTTTATATTATGATTTGTGTATGTGCTTATATTATGGGGTGTGTGTGTGTGTGTGTGTGTGTGTGTGTGGTGTTTCACGTGTGTAGATCAGAGAACAACTTAAAGAAGTCAGTTCTGTCCCTCATCTTCATCCAAGGAATGAAACTCAGCTCATCCCCGCCTCTGAATTTTAAAGATCATGGATTATCAGAAACAAATGTAAAATACAGAAAAGGGGGAAGAGAAAACACCAGTAATGATATCTAGCACTCTCTTCATCCCCTTTCTCGCCCTTATGATCAAATACCTAACCAGAGTTAACTTAAGAGAAGACAGACTTGTTCATCACTTATGGAGCTTAAGGGTGTGGCCCATCATGGGGGGATGCAAACAATTTAAGGGTGTGGCCCATCATGGGGGGGATGCAAACAGTTTAAGGGTGTGGCCCATCATTTGGGGGGAAGCATATAGTTTAAGGGTGTGGCCCATCATGGAGGGATGCATACAGTTTAAGGGTGTGGCCCATTATGAGGGGGATGCAAACAGTTTAAGGGTGTGGCCCATTATGAGGGGGTACGGAGGTATGAATGGGGGCAGATGGCTCAGGGTTGAGGTGAGAATTGTCACCTCTTCAAATTTTGGTGGAGTGGGAGGCAGAAGGAGGTGACTGGAGAGGGGCTCTGTTATTCAGCCAGGGCTCCTTCCTCTGTGGGATGATGCCGCCCATATCCAGTGTGGATCTTCCCACCTCAGTTAATTCTCTCTGGCTACCTCACAGACATTCCCAGAAGTGTTTAAATTCTCTCAAGACAAAGATCAAGACTCCACCGCCACCACCACTTTTACTGTTTGTTGCCCATCGTTCTTTACCACTTTCTAGACATTTACTGTCCTCCAAATGGACAGGTCATTCCCTCATCACTTTGTAGTCTGCCTGGATGACAGATTCTACTCAAAAGATTTTTGACCTCTAGGTCACAAGGCCTTCCCCTTTGCTTTTCTTTCTCCACAATGCCACGTTTTACCATAGCTTTAAAGAGGTACAAAGAATAATGAGGCATAATCTTGTTGCTTTATAAGACATTCTAAGCATTGTCTGTTTAATTGGCTACTTTAAAATAATATAACAGGTCAGAACCTTGAAAATATAACTGTATGCCCATCCCTAGGGCATCCCACTCCCAAGACATCCTCAATCCTAAAGCCTACATTCATCATTGCTTTGCTTTGAACACGATTTTACTGTAATGCATTTGTTTCTTTCTGTGAACGAAAATTCGTCTGTTCATCTGCTGTCCAGTTTATGGGATTCCCTTGCTATTTTAGCAATACATGTTAATCTTTGCATGTGTCCACTGGAACATATTCAATCTTTTATACTCACTTGTAAGTGGAATCCATGGTTTTGTAGAAGAAGACGGACCAAATGAACCCAAGCAAAGCCCCATCCACAGTTCATTTTTGTGCATTTCACTGTGCATATCCATGTTTGACATGAAATTGGAGACTGTCACTTGTACACTGAAGCAAATTAATCTACTTTATATTGCTATCTGATTCTTACAATGCATGAAATAATGCCAAGGCTGCAGGGAAATAACAACTGCTATGAAACAATCTTTTTGTACACTGTGAACATTTGTTGCTCTCTTTGGTTTATTGAAGGGCTAAATGGCCAATAGCTATGCAGGTAGATGTTAGGCTGGACTTGCAGACAAAAAGAGAGCGCAGGGAAGAAGGAGGAGAGTCTTCAGGAAACTCAGAGGGAAGTAAGATGAATATGCCACGCTGATAAAAAGCACAACCACGTGGTACAGTGCAGAAAAGAAACACGGGTTAATTTAAGTTGTAAGAAGTAGTTAGTAACAAGCCTAAGCTATCAGCCAAGCATTTATAATTAATAATGAGTCTCTGTGAGGTTATTTGGGGAGCTGGCAGTCCTGACCAAAAAAGTCCACCTCAACCAAGTATTAGCACTTTGCCTTTCTCAGAGCTAATATCATAGCCTTTCATCTTCTGGGTGTGTCTGAGAATAGTAGGGGTTGGGCAGAAAGTACACATTTCTTCTTGATCCTTTGTTTGGAGCCTCCACTGGCCTCGTCTGTAGTCCTCTCTAATGCAATAACTCTGAAGAATGGACTTTCTGAGAGCACTTCTTGGAAGACAAGGGATGGTAAGAGAACCCATTGTTGAGGAGCAGGAAACAGTGAGTGGCTCACTTCTGAAGCCCCAGGGTAGCTGCTGACCTCAGGGATAGTTCAGTTCCCATCCCACACATTTTACAAGGGATACTGAGCTACAATATTAGGAATCAACAGCCTATAAAAAAGAGTGCGACAATTCATCTGGAGCATGGGTTGAGCAATGTCACAAATCATTTGAGGTTTCACTTCTAGGAATTCAGCAATGTGGTACAAAAGCTGCTTTTTATGACCTCTTAATGTTTATGATTTTTTGTTTGTTTTCTGTTGCTATTGTTGATGGAGTGACTGTGTTGCTGAGGCTAATCTTGAACTCCTGGGCTCCTGTGATCTTCCCACACAAGTACCACACAGCTTCTCATAATAATCTTTACCTATAATGGGCTATAATCAAAATAGATAGCCTGTTTTAGCAACTTCCAACTCTTACTAGCAGATTTATTTAATTGTGATGACCTTGTGGGTCATAATTCATCAGAGAGATCATGAACAAGTACTGGGGATGGAATAGAGATCACCACTAAACTGCAGTCAAGTATTTATGTATGTATTTGTGCATGTGTGTATGCATTATGAGTATAGAAATGTGTGTATCTATATGCATGGGTATGTGAAGGCCAGAGATCAGCACCATGTCATTATGAATCACTCGGAACCTTACCTTTAAATATGTTATGTGTATATGTGCTCATGTGTGTGCATATGTGTGTATGCATATATGTGCGCATTTTTGTGTTCCCGTATGCATGTATACTGTGTGTACATACATGCCTCTGTGTGTGTGTGTGTGTGTGTGTGTGTGTGTGTGTGTGTGTGTGTGTGTGTGTGTATACATGCCACAGGGCAGCATTATGGTCATTCTCCATCACTTGCCTTTGCTTTTTTTTGGTTTGGTTTGGCTTTTTGTTTTTGTTTTGTTTTGTTTGAAACAGGGTTTCACTATGAAACAGTCCTGGCTATTCTGGCTATCCTGGAATTCATTCTGTAGACCAGGTTGGCCTCGAACTCACAGAGATCCACCTGACTGCCTCCCAAGTGCTGGGATTAAAGGCGTGCGCCACCACTGCCTGACTGGTTTGTTGTTGTTGTTGTTGTGGTTGGTATTGTTGTTGTTTAAGATGGGGTTTCTAGATAAAGTCAGAGCTCGTTGATTTGGCTGCTACATAGCCAGCAAAGCCCCAGAAATCCCTTGTCTGTCTTCCCAGTGCTGGAGATAATTCACACACAACCATGCCTTGCTTTTAGCATGTGTGCTTGTTACTGAACGAAGCACTTTACCTCTGAGCCATCTCCCCAAACCTATGTGATCAAATATTACCCTGTTAATAGGACCAAGCTAAAATAATCCAGATCCCACCACTGCACAGGCTTCAGGAGCTGCATATCACCTGGCCTCAGACAGAGATCAGAATCTGCTAGAACATGGCACTCCACAGGCAGAGAGACATGGATGAAATGTGACACCACTGATGGACCCCGGAGTCTTTTCTGACTTATATAAGAGGGTGGGTAAAGGGACCTAATCTTTACAATCATCTGAAAACCTTTTAGTAGAGACTATCCATTCTACTTCTGTCTTGAACAAACATCAGGAAATTTACTCTGCTGGGTTGAGTTGCATTTTTAGTTAGACACGCCAGAATAAGAAAAGAAGCAGACAGATTGACAATTTTGTGTAATTTATTGGGAGGAGATTGTCTTGTTTTCAAAGAAATGAAAAACCATAGCTGAGATACAATGTGGATGCTACAGGTAAGGGGGAGAGGAGTAGAGATGAGCATTTAAATGAGAAAATCTCAAAAGACATAACATTAAGAATATTACACTATTTTGTTGAGTTCATCTCAGATTGTTTGTTTATAGGCAAGATTCGTGTTGGAATTTTCTACTTAGAGACAGACTCTCAGAGACCAAAGGATATGGATGAAATTCTTGTGACTTAATCACAGTGCACAGGTAAAAAGTCTTACCAATCGGACAGCTGACCTGTGGCACCTTCCCAGGGACCAGGTCAAATCCTCTTAGCAGCAACATTGCTTCTGGCAGCAACACTTCTGCTGGCAACAGCCCTTCCCACAGCCACAGCCACAGCCACAGGAGCCACAGCCACAGGAGCGGCAGCAGGTGCGGCGGCAGCAGCACATCACAGGCTTGCAGCAGCCACAGCAACCACAGCAGCCACCGCAGCAGCCACCACAGCAGCCACCGCAGCAGCCAACCCGGTAGCACCTGCAGGTGGTGCAGCTGTTGCAGCCACCACAGCCGCCACAGCCACCACAACTTCCACAGCTACCACAGCCGCCACAGCTGCCACAGCCGCCACAGCCGCCGCAGCCACCGCAGCCACCACAACCACAGCAACCCATGGTGTCAGTAGAGAGGACTCAGGAGCAGTGAGGAGAGAGACTCAGGAGAGGACAGGGAAGTGTGACCTCACTTCTGCCAGGGAGCCCCTTATATACTCCCTCCAGGGGGAAAAGCAGCACACATGACCACTTCCTTGTCATTTGGCTCAGTTGTCATGAGAAAATCTCAAATGCCTTATTTGCTTCCCTTTGGAATGTCAGCTAGATTTATTAGATTACTTCCTTTGTTCCTTTTCCAAGGTTATGTGCCTAAAGTTATAGAAAACCCAGCATCTCTGGACCCACTGAGAAGACTAACACAGTACCACTTGTGATGTTTGAACTGGTGGTTTCACATCTGAAGGACACATTAACCATTAACAAGAAACTCTCCCAGCGCCATTTTCTTACCCAAAACTGAAAAAAAAAAGAAAAAGAAAGAAAAGTCTCAGACACAAATGTCATTGTCAAAGAACCCAAACAGCCCAGCCAGAGCTTGTCCACTGAGCAATGGAAATCTGTCTCCCTCCTCCTACACAGTTATAGCATGAGATGCCATTTTAATATCCAGTGTGTTTAACACTGTGGTTGTCTGGAAAGCATAAGGAATCCTTCACAACATTCTATGATTTATTTTCTTTTTATAAACTCCTACTGAACTTTAATGGGTAGAGACTTTGTAATAGAATGAAAACCTAATTGGGGTGTTTGAAAAAATGTATCCACTGATATCGAAAAGGAAAATCTACATGACAAGTTATTGGTCTACAGTGGCAGATGCATATAGAGAAAATAAATGAGACAGACGGGGTAGGGTAGGGTAAATTACCATATATGAAGACATTTCATCACAATGGAATATTTGGTCCTATATTGAGCAATATTTATAAGAATAAAATAATGTCAGCTTTTGCTAAAAATAGTGATACAGGCATGTCGAAAGTGACAAGAAAGAGTTAAATTGCCACTGATCTGAATATAAACCAACATTGCCCATCAAAAAGAAACTGTGTAGCAGAATTAAGAAGAAGCATGGAGATGGCTAGCAGCAGAAACATGACCCTGCTTCTGCAGCTGGAACTGAGGATGGGGGTGGGGTAGGAGAGGGCATGGGAATACTGGAAACATATAGACACATTTAGTTAATTAGTGTTTCAGACATGTTCAAAGTCTCCAGCATGGTCGGCATCACACAGCTTCACTCCGTCACAGAGGCATATGACATAGTAGCAATACCATTACTCAGCTTTAAAACACAAGCCAGACAAGGAGCACAGGGCTTAGCTTCCTGACCTCTCAATAGGAACATGATGGGACCCCTGTGCATCTTACTTACCTACTTGAGAACTACTTTCCTTTTAGGTGAGTTCCAGCAATTACACTGCTTGGAAACAATAGATAGGAAAATGCTGTGGGGAGACTTCTTTTTACCTTGGCATTGACATTTTGAGCCAGAAAAAAAAACTTTTTGGGGGGACTATCCTATCTATTATAAGAAACTGAGCAACATCTCTGACCTAAGCCAGTAGTAAAGACAACCTCTCTCCCATGCACAACACCTGAAAATGTCTCAGCCAAGTAAGTCCTGAAGGCTCAATAGTCCCCTGTGATTGTAATCCACTATTCTGTGAAAGTGTAAGGGGAATACCACATACCATGGTGATCTAAGAGGGGAGGGGTATTGACAATTCGCCCTGTGAAGTATGCATCATAATTTGGTATAAAAATATTCTTTCCTCTTGAATTTTTGGTGAGACTCCCTGGGGTCCATGATCCTGGATGCTAACTTTCTTGGTGTCAGGTGGAGGGAGATAAAGTCCCTATCTTATTTGCATTTGGCACCATCCTCACAAATAGAATGTGTCCTGACATAAATTGATCTCTGTTGTCATCCCCTCCTCTCTTCTTACTTCATGGGAATTCAAGTTGCAAGGAACCACAGTTTATTTGGGACAAGAAGCCAGCTAGTGCTGGAGGCTCTGGACCCTGTTTCCACCCACCCTGGAGACATATGAAAAGAAAGGGGGTATTTTTAAGCCAGTCTGGGAAGTTCACTTTGAAATACATGACAAGTTCTCCAGACCAGGTTGCTTTCCTGTGAATCAAGGGAAACATGACATTCTGGCATTCTGTCATAGACACTTGGGATGTGAAAGGCTTAAGGGGCGTTGCCTGTTTGTAAGGGGGGACAGTTTCTCCCCATGAATCAGAGTGGAGGTGACAGTAGGGCAGACTCCTCTGAAGCCCAGGAAAGATGCATAGTGGGAGCTGAGGGACCCTAATATGCAACCAGGGGATGCATTTTTACCACACAAGACCACAGGAAGGTCACATGTGAACTTGAAAACTGATGTTCTAGCAAGACTACCTATGTCATAAATGTGAATTTTTTTCCACTGGAAGCATCCCTAAAGGAAGTAAATACTAAAGTAAGCAAATCTGTGGGGTGAGGTGCACTCTATGAGGAAACACACTCAGGGTCTTGTGACTTCTCCCAGGGAAGCTGTCAGAAACAAGGAAGTGGCTGACTGTGTGCGTCCACAGGTGTATTTAAGGGTCCCTTGAAGCAAAGGCAAGCACACCTCACTCTCCTGTCTCCTAAGTCTCTCTCCTCACTGCACCTGAGTCCTCTCTACTGACACCATGGGTTGCTGCGGCTGTGGTGGTTGTGGCTGTGGTGGTTGTGGCTGTGGCGGCTGTGGCTGTGGCGGCTGTGGCTGTGGCGGCTGTGGCTGTGGCGGCTGTGGAAGTTGTGGTGGCTGTGGTTGTGGTGGCTGTGGTGGCTGTGGCTGCTGTGGTGGCTGCTGCGGTGGCTGCTGTGGCTGCTGTGGCTGCTGCAAGCCTGTGATGTGCTGCTGCCGCCGCACCTGCTGCAGCTCCTGTGGCTGTGGCTCCTGTGGCTGTGGCTGTGGCTGTGGGAAGGGCTGTTGCCAGCAGAAGTGTGGCTGCAAGAAGTGCTGCTGCTAGGACGGCTATTGGCTCTGCTTCTAAGCTAAGTAATGCTTTCTGGCTGTACTTGGTAAGACTTTTGGCCATCCTGCTGCCGCCCCTCCTTCTGGTCTACCCACATGCACTGGAAATGCGTTTCCAGTCTTTGGTACTCTCACCTTCTTAGGGATGTCAAGGCTCCTAAAATTCGTCCTGCCTTTTAGGACTTGGTACTCAATCCATATATATTTGCTGTAATCTTTATAATCTTGACTAGCATATATTCTCAACCTTATGGGTAAGAGCAAAGCTATTTATGTCAAAATATATTTGTATTATGAGCTTCACAGTGTAAATCCCTAATATGTCACTTTGTTAGAGAAAATAGTTATGCCTAACATTTTACTCTTTTGTTATATATATTCACTAACTTTTTCTGAACTCTGCAATTTTGTTTAAAATAAAAGTGACTCATTCTCAATAAATAAAACAAAAATCTAACCTACTCTAATGTGTCTGTCTGGTGTGTAAAAATGTGCTCCCTTGCATGGGAGAGGTCAATAGGACAGCAGAAGGTGACATTCAGACTCCAGAGAGGTTCAGCTGATGGGTGTGTAGTCTTTATCATGTCTTAGAATAAAATTTACAGTAAAGACAGGAACTAGGAGAGAATTTCCAGCATTTGACCATCAGTATCATGCAGGAAAATCTCAGCTCTCTCCTACAGGGACCATCCTGACCTGCAACTGAACAACATCTGGAGTACGGGACAAGTCACAGCCTCACCCTACTGCCACCATCCCCAATGCCAGCAAACCAGTGGTGAGTGCTATGTTAGCCCATGTATCTGGCCAATCACTAGATATCCAAAAATCAACAAATCCTGGTCCTCAAAGAATCAGCATCAAAGATGGAGATGAATAAATCAGCATCAATTATATCAGCTTCCTAATGTCTGCTATTCTTTGACTGGTTACTCTTTCTCCACTCCTATCCAGACAATGTAACTAGATTTCTGTGTACTTTGTGGGGTCATATTACAGACTACTGACTGATGCTAATTCCCTAGCTAGGTGAGTTGACCACACTTTCCACAAAGCTAGAGCAAGAGCACAACTCAGAAACCACCCCATTCCAGCCCCCTTTCCTTTTGTGATTACACTCCACCCTCTCCACTCCCCTGAAGCTAACATTACCATTCCTACACGTCCTAGTTTAACCATTAACACTGCCCGGCCCTGGTGAGACTCCAGTCTGGGAGAAAAGTTTACTCTAGGTTCCTCTGCTGAGAGCCCTTCTCAAGTTTATTCTGAGACAGACTTGCCCTCCCCTCAGAACTGCAACATGGCTTTCTCTTCTCAGACATTTGACATTTGACCTCCCAGTGACTTTTACTGAACTGACCATTGGGCCGAACTGACCAACCTTCCCCCAAACCCTCCTTCCCAGCTTCCTGCATCCTGTCTAAGAAGCTGTAGTGCCCTCGTGGCTGCTCTTTTGACTCCTGCTATCCTATCTGGCTGCTCCTTCCACCACTGGAACCCTAAGTCTCCGACCCTTGATAGTTCTCTTCTCATGATCTCAGATCTATGTTCTCACTTTATCCCCTCTCTCCCCTAATTTTCATTTCCAAGGAGCTGAACACTTGCTAACCAACCATAAAATTCACATCCTTACCAAGCTTATGGGTTGATGCTCCCCTCACCTAACCCCATCTCCAACCGTGATGTAAATACCTCAAGGAAAAGGTTAGTATTGACAGAGCCAAAGCACCTAGAGGAATGATTGACAGATACATAGTATCTAATTAATAACTTCTTAATAAGTGATTTTTAAAATGTGGTTTTCTTATACGAAAAGTTGAGAACAGTGCCAACACTTGCCAAGAGCCACACTTAAGTCAGCAATTATCTAAGCCAGTGCCTCCTGTGAGGTTACTCACACCCTTTCCAGTCCAGGATCCAGGTCTCAGCAAACACGCCACATTTCTGTGAATGAATCCCATTGGATGATGATCACTGCTATTTATTAACAAAGAAACAAAGCCACCTCTCAGAATTTCAGGTCTTCTTTCACAGATGGATGTGGGGCAGACCAAGACACCTTTCACCTTTCCAAATGTCAAACACACTCTGGGAGAGCCGGTTTTGCAAAAACAGTGTGTTGCACAATGCACAGAATTCTCCCACACTCAAGATGGGGCAACACACTGGCAGGCAGCCTTTTCACAAACCACAGGGGTGGGGCAAAAGAATCCAAACTAAGCATTACAGAGATCCAAGACACCTGCAGGACTGTTAGCCAATCTCATTACTACTTGCTGGGGGCATTTTAAAATCAGTGTTTCTTGAGGGTCCTAATTTTCATTTCCATAAATTATTTTTAAGACATTTTTAAGTATTTCCATTTTAACCAGCTGGAATTCTATGTTAAGTGGATAAAATGAAAGAAAAAAAAAGCCTTTGGGAGCTGGTGGGCATAGCTCGGTTGTACATAGCTATGCTCAAGGACCTGGGAACTATTTGTACCAAACACTCTTAAACACCCACCCACCTCCTTGGAGCCCAGAGAGATAGTGCTTATAAAACTGGCTCTGAAGCCAGGATGTCCGGACTGAAAGTTATGCCTCTCTAGCTTAATGGTTATGCCTCTTTATTAGTATCTGTCTTCTTTTGAAAGCTGGATCACGGCCTACCTTCTCCTGGTTGTTGGTTGAAATAAACGAATTCATAGAAAAGAGAACGGGGCAGAGAATCAACTCTACTACGCTGACATTGGAAGAGTCGGCGCTATGCTTGAGGTCGCTATCTTCAGGTACTGGCTTCACTTTTTAGCCCAGGAAACACACGGCTCAGGGACCTGGGATTCTAGCCAGTAGAGCAAAATCCTGGGGGCTTCATTAGCATATGCAAAGTTGGGTGTGAACTTCGATTCAGCGGAGTGACCCAGCGGCCAAGTTCACCTTTACCTGAGTTCGTGCACCTACATAGCTGAAGGTGCTAGAATTCCCGGGCAAGTGAGCAACACCCGCTTCCATAGGTAAGAAAGACTTTCCAAGGAGTGGAATTAATTAAAGAAACTCCAGGAACCTGGAGTCACCTGCTTCTCTCTGAGGGGATCTTGGAGGAGGGGTGGGGGTGGGAGACTGCCGAGGAGTGTGCCTTACGCATGCGCCCGCATACAGAGCAGCTGACTTCCGCTCTCCCGGCCTTCTGTGATCTGCCGTGTTCCTCCCTTGCTGGAACCCACCCAAGTTGGTCTAGCCAGAATTCCTGTACAGCCTTCCGCAAGAGTAGATTAAGTAAAAACCATTCTGGTCTAGTGCCAGCTACTGCCATGGTCACACCCGGCTTCCCGGGTTTTAACTAAAACCAATTTTAGCACAGAATGCCAAATCCCAAGCCAAATAATGAAAAGTTCCTTATAAAGGAGGAAAGGGAAGACTAACTTTGAAGTTAAAAGAACCAAGACTGTTGAGAACTATTTTAATAGAAACAAAAACAAAACCATGTATCTATCAAGTCAGTGCCTCTGCAGTAAGGAAATGTTTTCTGGAATTAAGAGCTCTGCTTCTACCAGGACACACACACACACACACACACACACACACACACACACACACACACTGCTGTCTCCTAAAGCAAACAGCATTTTTGTATTAAGCATACATTTTAAATAGACCTAGACATTAACTAATTTTCCAAATATGTTTTTCTTCATGTTGCCTCACAAGTAGGAGAAATGGAAAACATACCAACTTTGCTCAGTCAGTTTTGCTAATGGAGCTACTTCTGTAATGGAAAATTCAAGAATGTCAAAGGACAATGTTTGAGCAATTTAATGACCCAAGAGTGTTCTAGAATGGACACTTCAATGGACTGGGCAGACAGATTTATAGAGAGAGTGAAAACTGGACAAGTCATTTCAGGGTTACTGTCTCTACGTGGGGGTGGCAGATGCAGAATAGGAAAACAAGTAACAAGTCAACTGTAGGTGACTACTTTTCTGTAAGAATTAACTCAGAGGGAACTTCATTGTTCAGCTAGCAGCTTATCTACACCACAGTAACACAGGACTTTGGCATGAATGACTCTTGATTTTTAACCAGTCTGTGGGGGCCTAGTGCTGACACTTCATTAGAAAACAATGACCCCTGTAATTTTGTATCTAACAGACATAATAGTTAAAGATGAATTTATTATTCTGCCATTAACATAAAGTTTTCTGCTCTTTTCCCATTTGAAATCATTTCCTTAAACTGTGAGAACCCAGAAGCATCAGTTCTAATAGAATCTGCAGTATGTGCTTACATGAGAAGAAATGAGAAGTAGTCTTGACTTGACATGTGCCAAGATCTGGATGGAGTGCTTTCATAGCACATGTTGCCACCTGAGCCATTCCCCTGACCCAACCTTCTGTATTTTAGGAGAAGTTAGACACATGACAAGCAAAACCGGAGTCATGAGGAACAGAGGTTCAGATTTCAAAGTCAAGGTCTTTCCACAGACCCACACTGCCATTGCAGACTCTAACCTAACGAAGAAGGAGTAAAACAAACAAGAAATAAAACCCCCATTGTAGGAGGAGACTTTAGGACTGCTCAGCTAGCCATGCAGAGCACTAGAGGCATATGGATGTGGTAATGAAAGGGAACCGCCCTTTCATTATCACATCCATATGCGTCTCTAGTCACGCCCAAAGTGGGTGTGGTTACCGCCTCTAGTGCCCTGCATGGCTGGCGGGGCAGACCTAAAGTCTTCTCCTACACCCCATCTTGGGAGAGTTTGCAGCTAAGACAGGTAGACAGCTTAACAACTTCAAGGGAGTCTTTCTGAGTCAAGAGTAAATAGAAAAAGATAAAGGTGTTAATGATTTTAAGTCACTAGGAAGGACACTGGTAATGGAAAGAGATTCTGAAGAATGGGTACATTCATGGAACAGGGACATTGAATATTTAGTGATGAAATGCAGATTGGGATAATTGCCACTAATTTCTATGAGAGAAGAATATTGCCCCTTCCCTAGGTAAAGCATATTTGCATAGCTATAGACAAGAAAGTTTTTTCACAAAGTTTCAGTTATTAAAATACAGAGCTATAAAACAGATGGACAGATCTATGCTTTTTTTTTCCTGAAACACGATTTTTCCCCACCCTCACTGGATGCTTTCGTCAGGTCCTCACCCTTCCAGGTCCACATGGAGGCTGTATTGGTTGACTTCCTGGCTAAGCTGCTCCCCACTGAATAGCTTTGCTAGTTAGACATCTCCCTCCATTTAAGTCAAGCCATAACCCCAGCAGAGAATAAACATAGATGGGGAGATGCCAGGCCCAAATAAAAGAGTAATACACACATGATAAAATAGAGCCTGGGACATGGGTTTCCAGTATCATGTGCACTTTGACAGTGGCTTGACCCAAAGGAGAGCCATTCTGTTGTGTTTATTGAGTAGCTGGGCCTGATTCACATCTTTTTTAATCTGCTTCTTCCCACTGTTAAGATGGGGAGTTGGCATGAAGCTTTACCAGTGAGTTTGGGACTCCTTTCTACTTTTCTCAGTGCTCAAGTCAGGTAGTACAGTATTTCTAAAGAAACTAGATGATTTTACTAATACCATTCAGAGTGAAATGGAGGTTGCTTTGAATTTGTAGACCTTTGTAATCATTTGTGTTTCAGGAAGCTCTGAGCCTAGGTGCTTGGTTTATTTATCAGGATTCCAACAGAGGGTGGAGGGGTGTGCATTCCGGAGCAGTGAGCCTTCCTGAAGGGGCCAGGGTCATTGCCCTGGCAGACTGGCTCTTAAGGAACGCCTTCCTCCCAAACTAGAATGACATGCAGCTGGCCGTGCTTTGCAGCAGCTCGAAGGAATGGAAGTGAGTCTAAGGCAGGAAGCCAGTCCCCAACTCAGGACGCTGAATCAAGAGGTACTTGAGCTGTCTGAATTAGTCTGAAGGGGCCCAACTTAGGCTTCTCCATTTGTCCTAGATTTGACTAGTGCTACTATTTCTGCTCTAAATTTTCTAGGATAAACCCAAACTCAAAGACAGTGTTCAGTTTGCCCTCATGCAAATTGAAATTACCACAGTCACCGTACCTGTAAGGAAAATTGAGGTCACTGTAAAACGCTTTGGAGGAGGGAGTGGGAGGCTGCCTTTCATCATATTGAAGTGTGGAACTTACTTTCAACACAGAGAGCAGTTTTAAGTTTGGGTGTTTGTAATTAAACCCCTACTTGTAATTAGTTCATTAAGGCACAGGATATTTAAAAACCCAGAAAGTGTCCTCATGGGCCACCCCCCTTCCCAGCTCCCCACCTCAGAGTTTTGGTTTCAGTCAACATGAAGTACTGTAGTTTTGCCTGCTTAGGGACAAGGTATAAATGGACTTCCTCAACATGTCCTTGTTGTCTAGATTCCTTTACAGAGCATAGTGTTTGAGGTTAACTTACTTTTGTTCCATATATATGCATGTGTGTATGTGTGTGTGTGTGTTCAAGTATAGCCTCCCTATGCTAATATGTACCTTATGAGTCTGTGCTACATACATTTGGATTTAAACCCCACAGCCATCACCACAGCCAAGCTGTAGAGAGTGCATTCCTTTTTCTACCCAAACATCCGTGTTCTCTGTTGCTCTTATTCCCTCCTCTAATCCCATCCAAGGAAGCCACCAGTCTATTCCGTGTCTCTTTTGCTTGCCTGTGACTCTGTGAGTGTGGAGGGTGGGGACTTCTGGAAGAGCATAGTGACACTTACTCCCCGTCCTAGTCTTGCAGTAGTGTGGTCCCTTTAGCTGTCCATTGCTACTGGCTGATAAAAGGCATATTGTGTTTCGTATTCATTTCCCCATTTGACAGACACGTCAGCTGTTTCTCACTTCTCACCCCATCGTGAAAACATGAACCGCCTTGGATGGCTTGCTAAATGGTGTTCAAAAAGAGCTGGCACTATTTTGTCCTTCCGCAAAGCAGCGAATACACATTCATTAATTTGAAAGCCTTCCCGGCCTCCAGTATACTTGCTCATCAGTTTTCCTTCAGCCATAGCAGCGACTGTGAGTCATGACCGACAGTTTTGGTGCCTGATTCCTGAGAACTTCCGAAGAGTGTCTCTCCATACTTCCAGACAGCCACGCTTTTGTAAAACTTTCAGATCTCTGGCTCATCTTTTATCCCTGAGTTTTAGGAACTTATTACACATTTTGGATGGCACTGTCTTTTGACAGACACTGGTGTTGTGTCTGTTTTCTCTTAGGTCTATAGCTTCTTTCCCGACTTTTGAACTGTATCTCACCTATTTGCTCTTGTAAGATTATGTTTGCTCTCCTTTATTTTTGTCCCTTTCAAGGTTAGTCTGTTTTGTCATTTCTTTGTAATATTTGCCAGTTCCTTGATCTCAAAGATTGGTTTTCTTCTAGGTAGTCTGTAATAGTGTTTCATTATATATCAAATTGGTTTTTACATACAGGGAGGTCATGATAGTAAAAGGCATTTTTAAATTTGACCAGTCACAGCCAAAATACTATAGCTTAAGGTAAAAATGGGTGGATTCATGCTCCAATCCAGGTTTTGCATCACAGTAATAGATTTTGGCAGCAACCGGGTATCCTTTGTCCCTGCCTCCTCCTGCGGGTCTGCCTTAATTAACATGCCTGCAGGCCTTTGCTTTTTGGACTGTTTCACCCAAAGTTAAATTCTCCCTGTTTCAGTAATAAGTAGAGGGGAAAACATACTTATCTTTTGTGATCTGATATCGTTTCAAAGTAATTATTTCAATTTTTGCTACTCAGACTTGTAGTTTGTATCTGTCCGGTGAGGGAGCTAACTGGTAGTGTTGACAGCCTAGGAGATAGGGTTTTCAGAAACGGCAGCTGGTACAAAAGAAAATATGCATTACTCCATCATAGTGCCACCTCCTGTCATTCTTGGGAATTCCAGAGTGGTAGGAGTGTTTGCCTTTTTGTTTTCTTTTTGGTTTTTGGCTTGTTTTCTTTTGTTTTTTTATCTCAGTGAGCCTTTTGTTAACACCATAATTTAGCTAATGATCTTAACTTAAAATGGGCTCCTTAGATTACCTCAGTATGGTATAATGTGAGTTGCTATCATCTTTGAGGGCTTACTGACTATCAGGTACTTTTAACCACTTAGAAAAGAGCAATGAACCATACAACATGCCCTGACTTTGTATGACTTACACTCTAGGGGCATATTTTTTCACTGCTTTCCCAACTAACTGTAGTTGGACCATAAGGGGTCAAGAGATAAAGAATCCATTGTCCTTTTAACAGCCCAGGAACCAAAGACACAGTCGCAAATCCCAGAGATGCATGGGAAAAGATAACTTTAGGTTAATAGCCAAATCCATGGTCAGCAGAGATTGAATGTTCCACATGTAGCCAGCAAACACCATCCTGTTAACACCAGCCTTCAAAAAATGGGCTAGCCTCAGTAATTGGCTATTTAAGATAACTATTCCTAGGAGACTATTAATAAGAAAGGGAGTCCCAGCAGGCCTGGTAGAATCTCAGGAATGGAAAAAGAAAGTCCTTGGTTTCTGGGGTGAGGGTATAAGTTGAGAATGGTCAACTCAAGTTTGCCTTTGACAGGATTTCTACAATGTCAGCACTGCTCACTGTTGGAACCATTTTCCAGAATGCAATCACCATGCTCTCTCTCTCTCTAAGTTGGGAAGTCCAGGGAGTTTTTGACATAAATGGAAATGATATTGACCTTATTTAATGTAACAGCAAAGTTATAAGTTATACAGCTGCTTAGAGCACCTTGTAAAGGTTAGGTAAGGACAAGATGTTGTGTGACTGAATAGGCACAGATGCCTGGACACCTGAAATTCTACCCAGGTGGCCTGCCCTTCTAGGATGAGTGGCCACTTGTTTTGACCACTCAAAGTCACTTTTGAAAGGTTTGTATATTAAGCCATAGTGTCTGCTATGGATTTCTGTTTGAAAACTCGTTCCTCATGCTTAAAGCAAGGTTGTCATTATATGATACAAATCCTTTATTTTCTCCTTGTAGAGAGGCTGTCAGTAGATTAATAAAGCGGTAGCTGGGAAAGCTCCACCACACTGAGGCAGGGTAGAGTGGATAAAAGGATCCTGGCAGGAGTTAGGAAACCATGGTTCCTGTCTTAATCACTGTTTCTATCCAGTGGTTAGATTTTTTTTCATTTAGTCATCTTTGAATTATAGTTACTATGATGCTTTGATGAGAAAATACACAGAACGGCACTGCACCCAGAGCCAGCCACCTCCTTTACATTATCTAGAATGTAACCAAAGTCAAGGCCACCAACAATGCCTCTTATTACGAAGTCTGATCTCAGATATGAAGATATCACAAACATCTCTGTACTAACTGTAATCCACACCAGAGGAGGCAGATATGTTCAAATACAGCCACCATACAATAAGGCAGGTTGTGTTTGTCCTTTGCTTTCTGGGCAGTGACTAGGAAGATCTTGCACTTTTTATTGGGTTAGAACTTCAAGCAGTGTCAACATCCATTAGGAAAAGTGTGAAGAATTAATGACACAGACAGGTGTCCCACCCCCACGGATAATCTGCAAGGACACATTTCACTCACTCCAAATGAAACGTGGAGTGATTGTCTTCCAAGCCATGCTTCCCATTTCCAAATATAACTGGCCCCAGTGCAAAACATGGGGCTGGGGTGGGAATATGGGGGAAAGTTAGAAAGTTACATCTTTACCCAATTAATTTCCTTAAATGTGTATTTTATTTATTATCAGCATGGGTCAGGGTGGAGGCAGACTCTTACCCGCTAAGGCGCACTTGCAGTCTAGAGGTCAGAGGCCTCCTCTCAGATTGTTGTGGACTTCCACCTGACTAGGGTGGGTCTCTCTGTGTCTGCTGTACCGGGCACTACAGACTTGCTGACCTGGAAGCTTCTGGGCAGTTCTCTTAACGTCTGCTTCCCATTTTAGGGTAAGAGTTTGGGGATTACAGATGTTTGCTACCACTTGCAACTTGATGGCACGCCTTTAATTCCAGCAGTTGGGAGGCAGAGGCAGGCGGAACTGTAAGTTTGAGGCCAACCTGGTTTTTACGGAGCGAGTTCCAGGACAGCCTGAACTACACAGAGAAACCCTGTCTCAAAAAAAGGGAGGGAGGGCGCGGAGGTTAAAACAGATCAAACTCAGACCATCAGGCTTGCTTGGCTGAGCCGCCCAAATGGTTCCCAGTCAATTCTTCTAACTGAGGAATTAGAAATTCTTCAATGATGGGGAAACCTGGCAGATATTTCAGTTCTTTATTATACAACCAATAAGATTCCAAACAAGGAACAGTCTGGTAGAAAGATAAATTTATACTAAACGAATGCCGGTCAGTGTGTTAAAAATTCTCAAATCAATGGGAAGCTGGGTAGGCAGATCCCAGAAGGCTTGATTAATCCAGTCTGTCCATCTGGAAGCACTTTCCCTGCTACAATTGGCCACAGGTTCATTAGCTAGTATCTGACTTAAGATCAAGCATGTACTTACCCCGCCCCTCACGGTTTATTAGTAGCTGCCCATCACTATGCTTGAGAAAACACTAGAGAAATCCAATTCCCTCCAGAAATAATGAAAAGGGGGCCCTCTGAAAAAAGAGGGTTCACCTGGGAAATGTGTGAGGAGTAACTCAGCACTCACTTTTCCAGCTTCACAGCAGATGAACGAACATCGTATTTTCATAAAATATGTAGACGTAACCAGCTCTTGATACTCTCCAAGATGCCAGAGAAGGATAAGCCTCGCTTAACGTTTGCTTTCTTTCCATTTGACCAGCCATGAATTGCTTCAGGACTCCAACAAGCGACTCTTGGGTGTATCCCACTGTCATACTCTGCTTATTTGGATTTTTCTCCATGTTCAGGCCTGCCGAACCATTCCTAATCCCATTTTTGTCTGAACCCAGTAAGAATCTAACTCAAGCAGAGGTAAGCTAATTGGTATCTATCTGAATAGGGGTTAATTAAATGGGACTTAAATGGAAAGGAAGGGAAGTCATTCAACTTACAATAAGATAAAAAGCCTTGAATTCCAGTGAGCCCCGTTCTCACAGAACTTATTACATAATAGAACTACCTTTTCCTCCTAACACTTGCAAAAATGTTAAGCCAAACACTTAACATGTATGAAGTGTGTTTTAATTTTCAGAGTGTTGAAGTTAGTCTGAATATATAGGAGTTTTTCAGATCTCTATGGGTTCTATTACGGTTCCCCTAAAACGAAGTTATTCTCTGCCTCAGAATTGCCTTCTGAGAAAATGATAGGGAATAAGCAGGATGTAATAAGATAATGTAATACAGTTGCATGTCACATAATGATGTTCAGTGAATGTCGGCCCATATATGCAATGGTGCCTTTATGATTATAACTTTAGTTACCTAACTGTAGTTAAAAGGCATAACATCCCAGAGAATTCCTGTCACTTAATAACACTGCAACCACCTCAAAATCACACCTCAATATTTATATTTGTGTTTATGTGATACCATTATAAACAAACTTACTGCTCTGTTACCCATAAAAGTACAACACACACACACACACTTATATATATATTATGCAATATAAAACTTGATAATAACGGTAAGTGGCTGTTACTGTATATGCATTTACTGATCCTTCCATCGTTGACTTAAGGTATATTCCTATTTACCAAAAATAAAAGTACCATACTACTCCATTGTCAGCCCATACATCCTGTGGTTACTGAATCTTTTGAGTGTATCATATTCTCTTGTGATTAAGTTATTCCGTGTTTTATTCATCAAGTTCCTAAGAGCAATAGGCTACCCTACACCACATAGCTGGTCTGTATAGTGGGTGATAACATCTGGATGTTTCTGGAAGCACTTTCTATAAGGTTTGCACAGTAAACAAAATTAGCCAAAGACACATTTTTCAAAGCAACACATGGTTGTATTCCTTTGTGGCTCTAACCAGTTTTGAAAAACTATTTAGTAGCAAATGTGATGTAAACTGATTGATTTCCCAGATTCACTTCTCTTCCTGCAAGCCAAATTCTCTTACTTAAGGCATTTCTTACTGGACAATGGCAGCACAATTCTTTAATCCCTGTACTCTGGTGGTGAAGGCAGGTAGATTTCTATGATATCAAGGCCAGCTTGGTCTACATAGCATGGAAAATATCCCTCCCTTCCTTTCTTTCTATCTAAAAGCTATAAGGAAATGTACCAACCCAACTAAAAAAAATCACCCTAGGCTGGTTTACTATCTCCAACCACAATCATGAAAATACTGTATGGAATGTGGCATTATCTAAGAAGCTAATTGGTACTGGGTTATCAGTAGAGAATTGGCAAAGACAGAAGCCAAGTTCATTGTGTAAAACACAATGGCTTCGGAGTTTCTTGGACTGAAGCATATCATACTTAAGACAAAGGTGAAGGTTGGGCCAGATTCAGCTTAACCCACCCACCAGGTTTTCATCTGCATACACTGTGGACAAGTGAATAAATTCTCTTTCATAACCACAAGTTAGTTCTGGGCCCTCCTAAGACCTTGGGGGATCCAGATGTCAATTAGGAGTTCAGTGATTGAAAAGATGGCACTCTTACCCATCACACTCAAAGACCATTCACAGTATTTTGAGTCCTTTCTGCCTATGAAACTTGAGGGCTCATGTGTTTGTCTTTAAATAGGAACACAACCCACATTAAACTTGAACAAGCACTGACAAATCTATAGACATGGATAGGACAAGAGGAGCTTGAGAGCCCAGCAAATTTGGACAGGAAGTAAAGGAAATGTATTACCTGTTCCCCACTTGGTAATTTGACAAAACTGTTTGCTCTTGCTACCAATTGTGTATGTCTACCCATATTTCAGACAGGTGGAAGGCAGTGATCAAGTTAAGAGAAGTTGTCCCACTCTGTACATTATGACATCTGATAATCTTTACAAACAAGTAGATCGTCTATTTGACGATGTCAGATCCCCTACAACTGGATACAGACAACTGTGATCTGCCATGTGGGTGCTGGGAATTGAACCTAGGTCCTCTGGAAGAGCAGCCAGTGCTCTTAACCACTGAACTATATCTCCAGACTGGGTTTTGGTTTGGCTTGGTTTTTTTGAGACAGTGTTTTTCAATGTAGCCTGGGCTGTCTTAGAACTCACTCTGCAGAATGGGGTTTTTTTAAGAACTCAAAACTCTCAGAAGTTCAGAGTATTTAAGTTTAAACTTAACTTGAAATTTTTAACTAATCTACTCAACCACTACATACTACTTAAACTTAAATTTCTTATATAATCCAGAAGACATCTCCCTAGAACTCTTCTAGTGGGGTACACCTAAGTATGGAAGTTGCTTGCAGTTTTGGTTTTCTTTTTCTTTACCATTCCCCCAAGCCCCATGTTGAGCTATTTTTTTACTTCTCCTTCCTACTCTTGCAATCACTTTCTTCTAATTTCACTAATAATTTTAAGTTTCTAATTGTGCATGTATCAGTAGGAACAAAAATCAAACAAACTTAAAGCTAAATAATCCTCCTATCTAACAAGAAAGGCATTTCCAGATCTTTATGTTCCCTTGCCATTCATGTTGAGCTATTTTTGTTGTTGTTTTATTTTTCATTTAGCAAAGACACTACTTTTTCTTAGCCATGTACCTGTAGACCAGTTTTCTATTATTTTACCCCATAATACAAAGAATTTCTGATTTGATGTGGCTTTGTGATGCAAATCTGCCACATGTCCCTTTGAGATACACTGTGCTTTCTGGTCACCCCTACATATCAACTCCACAGATGACAAACGAGGTCCTTCCTGTTTGGACATACTCCTACCTGGCGATGCTGCCCCCTGTGTTCATCCTCACAGATTACCTGCGCTACAAACCAGTCATCATATTACACATCATGGCCTTCATCATTTGCTACCTGCTTCTTTTGTTTGGCCAGGGTGTGATACTCATGCAGGTGGCTGAGTTCTTTTTTGGGGTTGTCTCAGCCACGGAGATAGGCTATTATTCCTACATATATAGCATGGTCAGCCCAGAACACTACCAGAAAGTGAGCAGCTACTGTCGGAGTGTCACTCTGGTGGCCTACACAGTAGGCTCGGTGCTGGGCCAGCTCCTGGTATCCCTGGCAAGCCTACCATACTCTTTCCTCTTTTACACAACCTTGGCCTGTGTCTCTGTGGCTTTCTTTTTCTCACTTTTTTTACCGATGCCTAAGAAGAGCATGTTTTTCCATACAACGTATGACAGAGAAGCTCGTCCAAAGCCACCGGGACAAGATACTGTCCTTGAGGGAACTCAGAAGAACCACAAGACAGCTCACCCAGAATTGCCTGCTACTTCAGGGACTCCAGAGGACAGTGAGCTGAGCAACTCCGAGACAGAAAACGTGGCTTTGAGAGTCTTTGTGCATTGGTTCCAAGACCTGAAGGAGTGCTACTCCTCCAAGCACCTTTTTTACTGGTCCCTGTGGTGGGCTTTTGCTACATCGGGTTATAATCAAGTCTTGAACTATGTTCAAGTCTTATGGGAACACAAGGCACCCTCCCAAGACTCTTCTATCTATAATGGAGCAGTAGAGGCTGCTGCAACATTTGGAGGTAAGTAGACATCTCTTTCCTCCCCTGCTACCCTCTGAAGGGTATTGCTCCAGATACTAAACTTCTCCTTGGTGATTAATCAGCTATGATTAGTAAGTAGAGTGATTTTTTATTTTAGTGGGGGGCAGAGGGTATTTATGCATATGTGTGTGTGGCTGTGTGTGCACAGAAGCAAGAGAAGGACACCAGGTGTCCCCTAAAACAGGGTCTCTCACTGGCCCCAGAGCTAGGCTAGTGGCCAGAAAGCCCCAAGATCCTCCTCTCTCTACCCCCTACAGGAGTGGGATAGCAGGCATGCACAAGGACATCCAATGTTTTAGAGGTGTTCTGGGGATTTGAACTTAGGTCCTCAAGTTTCCATAAGAAGACCTTTTACCCACTAAGCTATCTTCCCATTCAAGTAGAGAAGGCACTGGAAAAATAAGAGTACAATGTGTGCTATGTGTCACAGTTACAAGTAACTCCAGAGTAAAAGGCTTAGAACCAAGAAATATCTTTCTAGGAGAATCGATAGATCCCATTTCATTATCAAGATAAATGTTGATAATGTGTCCTGTTCCTTCGGTATTATGTTCATATGTTTTAAAGTTTAATATTTGGTTTCATTCTTAGTTTAAAGATGAGTGACATAAATATATCTTCTATTTTTTATCTTCTTGGTGTCTCTGTGTGTGTATGTGTGTGTGTGTGTGTGTGTGTGTGTGTGTGTGTATACCCGTGTGGGTGAGCACATGGCACATGTGAAAACCAAAGGACAACCAAGTGTCATCCTTTGGATGCCCTCCATCTTTTCCTTTTCTTTTGTTTTTTAAGCAGAGTTTCTCATTGGCCTGTAACTCACCAAATAGGCCAAACTGTCTGGCCAGTTTGCTCCAGGGCTCCATTTGTCTCTATCTCCCCCTTCTCCAGAAATACAATACAGTACCATATGTGGGTGCTAGGACTCAAACTCAGATCTTCATGCTTGCAAGGCAAGGACTTTACTGACTAAGCTAAGCCAGCGTTTTGTTGTTTTGTCTTTTTTAAGCATATGTACAAGGGTATAATGTATGTTGGGCATACAGCCCCCCTGCACCTCCATACCCTTCCTTTTATTCACCTCCTAGTTGCTGGATTTCCTGTTTCCTGTCTTGGATACAGATATTGTAGACATGGATCCTCTGTCTACTGTATAATAGCAAAGGCTTTCTTCCCATTCCATAGGCATCCTCTTAACTTGAACCCCCCTCTACCCTCCAGAAGTTTTGACTCTCACTTGTCTCATTTGTTGAGTGTTACCCTTATTTCCTGACCTACATGAGTCAAAACTGTTTTTAATATTAGAAGAAAGGGAAAAGTGAAGAATTTTTATTATTAACTCTAGAAAATGCATGAAGGTTTCTAGGACCTTACACAGTCTTCTTAGGAAACTTCACAACTCTAGGTTGCACACCAACAATTTCCAAAAGTGGCATTTTTACACATAGTTTCCATGATGTTAGACTCAGGATTCTAATATCAAAAAGAAATTTGCCTTTGAAGCATACTCTACAATAAATATTTACATCCTTGTCAATGGAAACTTTGAAGATGTGTCTTAGGAAGCGGGATATTTCCACACTTTCCTCTACAGAAAGCTTCAGAACTGCACGTAGACTCGGTTTCATTATTGTTTCCCTCTTAGGAGGCTTCAGCTAACTCCTGAAAGCCAAGGCTATGCCAGAATTTGATCATTGACATTATTGCTCTTATGGCCAAAATTCTTGGGAAGAGCCATTCCTTTTTAGAGACAGTTCTATTACAGATCACCTGCGAGAAAAACAATTGACCACTTACCAATAATTTTAACCCTAAATATCTTTTGTTCAGTTCAAGAGAACAGTAGTTACTGGCTACAGTCAGTTCTTCACCTTTTCAAACTCTATGTATACATAAGTTCAGGTCCTTTTTGTCCAAAGTCCTCAAGACAGGTTAGCTGTAGCAAAAGGATTACTCAAAGGAAGGAAAGAAGAGAGAGGAGGGAAGAAAGGAGGTAGGAAGACAGGCAAGAAGGAAAGAAAGAAAAGAAAATTGGGACACCCACCACTAAAAAATATACAATTGAAAACAATAGAGATTTACCTCTAAGACATTTCCATGCTTGCTATCCTAGGTGTTCTTTAAATGACAGGCTACTGTGTTACTGCTACCCATAATGCTGTGATTAGACCTTTTTTATCCCTTCTGCCTAGTGTATGTCTTTGATACTAAATAAAAGTATAAGGTCAAAATGGTTGAAAGCAATAAAAAGTGAGAAAAGAAGAAAACCTGCTTGGAAAAAAATCCTTTAAAAAATCTTCATTGAAGTGGATCACTTAATTTTTGTGAAACTGTGCTGGTCACCTTCAGGACTGCTCAAGAGCTGAGTGTTTGTTGTTTGTTTGGTTGTTTGGTTGGTTGGTTGGTTGGTGTGTTACTGCTTTCTTCCTGCAAAGTCAATAGCTTGACTTTTTTCCTCCGTGTCCGTTTCCAGGAGCTTTGGCTGCTTTCTCAGTTGGCTACGTGAAGGTCAACTGGGATCTCCTAGGAGAACTGGGTCTGGCCATCTTCTCAGCTGTCATCGCTGGCGCTCTGTTTCTCATGAATTACACGCTCAGCATCTGGGTGTGCTATGCTGGCTATTTACTGGTCAAGTCGAGCTATATGTTTCTTATAACCATAGCAGTGTAAGTGTCACCTACCGTCCCCCCTCCTCTTCCCTGGGTTGCTAAAGACACTCCGGGAACTTCAGAAGGATCTCAACCTGTTGCAGTGTCAAATGCTAACTCCATATCGAAGGGAATTCAATGAAGCCATCTTTTCATTTAGCTGAATATTTCAGAGTCATTGAAGGGGGCTACTGTGTGAATGGAATACAAGGATCCATGTTCTACTTTTTTATTTCTTTTTACTTCCAATGATTTGTCATAACAAAGTCTGATGTGATTTAATTTTAGATGCATAGGTTTAGATTTTATCCCTAATCCCATTTAGTTGCTCCAGAAGTTCTAAGCACATACTTTTCTGTATCAATATTCTCAAGAAAGCTATAAAAAGTAGGACTGGAGGCGGGGAAATGATGCAGAGATGGTAAGACCATGTCATCTTCACTTGTACCTGAAACAGCGTGCCTTTGAATCTTTTTGTTTTAAATAAGGTCTCTGAAATTCAGAGTTTCCTTTAATGCTTGTATCTGCTTTTTAAGAGGTTTTGATTTGGTTTTGTTTGGGTTTTTTTTTGGAAGAAATTATTTTAAAGCACATGGCTTGTATGGATACAGCAAAGCTGACTACAAGAAATTTTCTTTGGGAGCAGGCTATGTAGCTCAGTTGGTAAGGTGATTGCCACATATGCATGAAGTCCTTTGACCCAGGGGAACAAAGGGCAGGGAATAGGAAGTGACAAAGGCAGGAGACAGAGGACAGGGAGAAGGGGAAGGGAAACAAGGGAGATTAAGAAGGGGTATTTGTCCCAAGAGGGAGATTAGGACTGCCTCTGGATAGAGAGGAGACAAACGTGGCCCATAGGAAAATGTCAGTTTATAAAGGTAAAAAGGGAAACCCTGTGTTAGGATGAGGGCTTTAATTTTAATTAGGCATATTAATTAGCTGAGCCAAAGGGGGCTTTTGATTGTTGCACTTCTAGTTCTTTGATAGTTGGTCTTGGTTATCAGCCTCAGGAGGAGGAAGTAACCAAATAAAGGAATGGGCCTTGGTGGCTAGCCTTAGGAATGTAATCTAACAGTTTTATGCAAGGCAGAGGGAATGGGGGAGAAGGCCCAAGTCTGGCAGAGCCACATGCTCAAGTGGGATAGCATCCCTTCAAACTGGATGGGGTGGAACACTTCTGCTATTCAGAACATGGACATAGAGGCAGAAGGATCAAAAATTCAAGGTCATCCTTGATGACATAGCAAACTTGAAGCCAGCCTGGGCCACATGGATCTTGTCTCAGAAAAGGAGGAGAAGGGGCAGCAGGAGGAGAACATTGTTTCCTTTGATATTAGCCAAAAAGAGATGATAAACATGCATTTCAGTTACAAGCTATATCTGAGAAACAGTGGCAAGCTTTATCAAGTTTCATTTTTAATTTGTGAAAAATGTTTGATAAATCGTAAAACCAAGGCAAAGATCAGGAGAGACTAGAGATGGAAGTAGTTAGCAAATGTTCTGATTGCATTTTTGTGGCTGTGACTCTGGCAAAAAGTAACAGAGGCTAGGAGAGGATTTATTTGGTTTATAATTCCAAGTTATAGTCTAACCTTTTTGGGAGGAGTCATGTTATATCCATGGTCAAGAGCAAAGAGAATAAATGTATCCTTGCTTCTTGCTCTCAGACAACTATCTCCTCTGTTCAGCTCCCCTGCCTAGGGAATGGTGCCACCCACATCCACAGGCTAACCTGATCTAGACAGTCCCTCTTTAAGACTCTTTTCCCAGGTGAGCCTAGGCTGTATCAAGTTGAAATTAACCATCACGGAGAGCTAAGTTTTTCATGGAAATATCTTGGTTTAATGAGTCAAACTCAAATGTCTGTTTCATTTTTTTTTTATGATGATGAGGATGAAAGGTAGAACTATTATTACTCCTTTGCATTAAAAAAACATTCAGAGTTCAAAGCCTTTTATCTACATTATAAGAAATGTTGTGAAAGTTTGAAATCTCTAGTTTAAAGCTAATTATATATTCAGTCAATTTCACAACTAACCATGGTCTAAACCTTCCAAAAAATAATCGCCTACCTACTACAACTTCTTACTGTGGGACATTGACAAACTGAGTATGTTTTTTAAAAGACCTCAGGTTGGATGATGTCTGCATTTTTTATAAAACTTCATTTCAAACATGTAGAAAGCCAAGTGACATTCAATATTCTCAAGTTATAAGATGTTAACATTTAAATTTAATTTCTGGAAAGTGTTAGATTATGTAGGAGGAATTTTATTCTAGTGTGTTTAATTCTGTCTTCAATAATATTTGATTCTTTTTTCTTTCTCTGCCTGTATATCTATACTGGATAAGAGTTAGGTAAGACATGCCTTAACAACACTGTTTTCAAGTCTTGTATTGTCTTGTTCTCTTTTTTCTTCTGGTTTTAACACAAAGTCTCAAGTATCCTAGGGTGGCCTTGAATTTGCTATGTGGGCAAGAGTGACCATGAATGCTAGGAATGCATCACCATGTCCACTATGTCCATTTTCAGTGTCTATCTTTAGATAAGAATTTTATGTATTTGGGGCTGTAGATTGCTCAGTGGTTAGGAGCACTCACTACTTTTCCAAAGGATCCAGGTTCAATTCCCAGTACCCACATGACAACCCACAACTGTCTATAACTCTGGTTCCAGGGGATCAAGCACTCTCACTCAGACCTATATATATAGGCAAAACACCAAAACACATTAAAAAGTAAGAAAAAAATTATTTTTGCTATGGTTGCTATGTTGCTATGTTATTAAATGCTAACTCAACATTTAACAACAGGTTTCAGATTGCCGTTAACCTGAGCGTAGAACGTTATGCCCTGGTGTTTGGCATAGACACTTTCATTGCCTTGGTGATTCAGACCATCATGACTGTGATTGTGGCAGATCAAAGAGGGCTCCACTTGCCAGTCACCACTCAGGTAAGCTGCAGGGCTTCTGGTTCCCATTGGCACGATAGCTAGGAAAAGAGAGTAACTAGGTTGCTTCCAAGGTTTCTCAATCATAAAACTAGCAATACTGAAGGTTTTTTAAATGATTTGATTATGAACAATTTTAAATATTGCAGTCCTTAATTATGATACCAACTAAATTTAGAGCAACTAGATTCATATCTACTTGAAGAAGACGGGTAAGAAGAAACCTTAGCATTTACAAGTCATTACACAGAACCACCCTTCATACACAAAACATAGACAGAACCTTGGGTTCTACAGAGATTTCCCTCCACCACTGCTGAAGTAGCTAGGAGTCTACAGCAAAGCCCTTCATCACTATTAGACATGCTTACACTATTATTAACCTTGGTTCATTTGAGAGAAGAGTCCAGGCAGAATAACCCATACTAAGTTCTAGATCTCTACTACCACATAATCCAATCAAACAAGGAAGGTTGTTATATATTATCAATGATATGAATGGTCATATTTTATAAATAGCTAATTGTTTGTTTTCTTCCAGTTTCTAGTTTACGGAAGTTACTTTGCTGTCATTGCTGTGGTCTTCCTAATGAGAAGCACATACATTATCTACTCAGCCAAATGCCAAAAGGAAGTAGAGAGCCTTTCTGCCTCTGAGAGTCCCAATGAGCCACATCCACAACAGCCAAGAGATGTGTCGACAAAGTTCTAATACCATGAAAGGGTAGGATTTTGAGATGGGCAACCAGAAGTGCTTTGCCACACCCAGATAATCTGCCAGTATGGATTCCAAAACCACAAGCAAACTTCAGCCTGAGACTAGATGTCTTTCTGCCCAGTTAATTGCAGGTACTCATATTGACCATCACAGCTGTATTAGGTACCTTTGTGATGCTATGACATCCCTCCATTATGAGAGGGAAGGCATGAGTGTGGGAGAAAGAGACTACTGGACACACTGCATCTGCAGTCAGAAAGCACAGCACAATGAAAGCTAGTATTCAGATCACTTTCTCCTTTTTATTCACCCCAGCCAGGGGGATGGTGCCACCCACATTCAGGGTGAGTCTTCTCACCTCAGTTAACCTAATACAGATAATCTCTCACAGATATTCGAAGAAGCTTGCATCTTCAGTGACTGTAGACCGTATCAAGTTGACAGTATTAAGTGTCAGTATTAGCAGCTGAACAACCCTTGTTTGGAACCCCCATGAATAACTATAACTTGGAAAACCTAGTTCTGATGAGTTCTAAGAACAAGCAAAGGGCATGGAAACAATCCATGAAGAAACGTAAGCTTCTTAAAGATGGCGAACCCTGAGTGAGCACACACACCAACAGGACTGACCTGTAATTGGCTTCCATACTTCGTGATCTAAAAAGGAGGCACCTGGGGCAGTTTTCTTCCTCTTCCACTAAGTATGTGTCTATTTCAACTTACAGCTCTCTGAAAGAATGACTGGGTCTGTTCCCATTTCGGAGAATTCCTCTTCAACTCTGAAAATATCAGCGTTTTTTTCACAAGTTGTTACCAGACAGTCTTGCTGCTGTCATTTTGTTCATCTTGTGATTTCTTCTGGACTTTGTGTTGGAACTCTGCCCCAGAGATCACTTGAGATGCTCCTGCATGTGCTTGGAATGCCCCCCCAACATCAGTTCCCAACAGCCCAGGAGAGATGATAAGCCTTCTGCTCATCACCATGACCCTAGATAACTATTTGATTGATGAGTGTAAATCACTTCTGAAGGAAATTCCAGAGTTTTCCAGTCATTTTTTATACATAAGAAAACACTTGCAGAAATTAAATACTAATTGTTTAACTTATTTTTATGTTTGGTGCTAAGAATCAAACATAACTGGGCCTCACATACATCAGAGAAGCTCCACACCACTAAGATTTATGATTTATAATTTAAATATGTTTTCTTCCAAATTCTAACATTCAGTGGTATTGGAAAAAAAATTGTCCCAAAGGCCTAAACGGCAGTGTCTTCCTAACTGGTACCCTTAAGGAAAAATACAACATATTTTCCTCCAGAAGTAATAAAAGTAACTATTTGAAAGATAAAAAAAGAGCTAGGTCTTGGCCCTACATGAGACATCTCCATCAAATCCCTCCCTTCAGAGTTCAGGGAACCCCTTGGAAGAGGAGGCAAAATAATGTAAGAGTCAGAGGGAATGGAGGGCACCAGGAGAAGAAGGCCCTCATGAACTCACAGAGACTGATGCAGCCTGCACGGCTCTGCACCAGGTCCTCTGCTTTTATCCTATGGCTTCCAGTTGAGTGGTTCTTATGGGATTCCTGAGTATGGAAGCAGTGGGTCTCGGATTCTTGTGCCTTAACTTAGAATCTTTTCCTCCTGCTGGTTTGTCTTGTCCAACTTTAATGTTTTATTATATTTTATTATTTTTTAATGAATGAGTGAAGACCTATCCTCTAGGATTAAAGTTAGTGACTAAACTGTCACTTATACCTGCTGGGAAAAGGAAAACCAGTTTTCTCCAGCACAGTGACACATCAACCGCTCCTAGACAGGCCTCATGTTCAGGAGTAGTTGACCAACATGTAATGAGCGCCAAAAGTCCTTTTGTACATGTTTTTATTTGGTTATAGCTGGTGTTGTGTTTTCTTTTTCTTTTTGGGTGTGGTTTTATTTTTTTTCTTTGTTTTAGGGTATTTTGTCTTGTTTTTTGGTTTTTGGTTTTTTCGAGACAGGGTTTCTCTGTTTTGTTTTGGAGCCTGTCCTGGAACTTGCTCCGTAGACCAGGCTTGGTCTCAAACTCACAGAGATCCACCTGCCTCTGCCTCCCGAGTGCTGGAATTGAAGGCGTGCACCACCACCACCTGGCTGCTTTGGGGTATTTTGTTGCGTTGGGTTTTTATTTGTTTTTCGAGAAAAACTTAAAGTTGGGTGGGTAGAGAGGGGGAGAAGATCCTGAAAGACTTCAAAAAAGAGACTAATATGATTAAAATATAATTAAATTTAAAAATTGTTTTAAGTAATAAAAAATAAGAACTGGCTCAGCAAGATGGCTCCGCAGTAAGGCTGTCATCAAGACTGGCAACTTGAGTTCTGTCCCTGGGGTCTATGTGGTGGGAGGAGAAAACTGTCCCTGAAGTGGTTCTCTGGCCACCGCACAGTACACCATCCATGTGCATGCACCCGCCTCGTGTGTACAAACACACAAAATAAATAACCGTTTAACAATATCTAAAAATAAAACCAACAAAATGCCTTTTAAAATGGAGAAAGGATTTTCCAGGTAAGATGGTGGGCTAAGAACCATCAATTTTATGCCCCAATGAAAGAGAAAACTAAGGAGTTAGGATGGGGCGTTGGGGGGGGGCAGACTATGCAAAAAAAAAAAAAGTAGGAGAGGAAGACCCTTAGAAATACACAAAAGCCATGATATATAGAAATACCCAAAGCTTGTGAAAGAAAAAAGGGGTGGTACTTAGAAATGGGCTGGGGAAGCAAAAAACACACCCACGGGCAGCCCCAGCAAGGAGACTGGCACCATACCCTTATGGCAAGCTCACAGTTCCCATAAGCCTCAATTCAGATGCAGATTTGGCAATGGCAGTGATCCCTTCATTGGGTGATTGATGGGAGGGAATCTCATTTGGAAGCCACAGCAAAGGGACAAAGACCAACCAGCCTCCAGCCTCATTTCACTGCTCACCCTGAGCTGAGGTCAGCCCACCTTGCTGACGTGAATGCCATGGGAGTGGAGAGCTAGAGACAGACCAATGGGGCTGGCATGTCCCACCCCACATCAGGTCAGCCTAGCGTTGAAATGCTCTCCCCTCTTTTAGATGGGGCTCCTTGGGAGCAGCAAGATCTTCAGTACTGAAGCTGGGCTTCTTGAACCATGTGGGATCAGCATAGTGTTTGAGAAGGCAATATACTCAACAAGGAAGAGGCACCGACTGAGGCTATAAATACCTCCCATTTCTTTCTATTTCTTACTTTCATTTTTACATTTATTTCTGTATTTTTTATCTGTACACCTATACTCCAATTACTTGTTTTGTGTGAGCTTGCATTTTTCCAGAATATATATTTTTATGACTGTCTTCTTCCTACTCCTACTCTATTTTTTCTCTTACCCCTCGTACCGGTAGACCGTATATTTCCTTATCATTCATACTTTACTTTCTCTTTTCCTCCCTTTTTCCCATCCCCTCCTTATTCTACTAATTACCCATTAATATCTGTAGCTATAAAAACTTCAGACTACATTTTCCCCCACTCAGTACCCAAGTGCTGCTATCTGAAACGTCTTGGGGACACAACTGAAATGCATAGGTGTCCTCTAGTATCCGTTAACACCAAGGCTCCTGTCAAGGCATTGTATCTGTTCCCTTCAGCTTCCCTACTCAGTAGTAATAAAGCAAGTGAAAGAGTGTAAGAAGGACAAAGATACATGGAAGGACTGTGCCCACTGAGCTACCTCTTCAGCCCTCTGAAGAACTTTCACCCAAAAGTTGTATGGTGTTCAGCATAAAGCTATAGCAGCCGCTGGGTACTGCACTCTGGGCAGCTCTCATCCATCAGCTTCGCCTCCAGCCTGCAGCGTGCCTGGCATAGCTCAGTTGACTGGATCAGTGCCTTGCTCTGGATTCTATCAAAGAGACTTCTGAAGTAATCAATACCACATGACTTTGGAGTGAAATTAGATTTCTGCTACATTAGAAACGTCTTTAAATGTAATGCACTCAAAATTTCATTTCAGTGATAGCAAAGAAATACACACTAGAGATCATAAGTATTTTAAATCTGTGCTTTATTGTCTAGGTTCCCTTTTCATTTCTAATAATTTTATATGAATGTCTCATAAAAGATTCAAACAGGCAGGACAATGTCCAAGTATCTCAAGCTAACCCAAACATCACCTGAGAGGGCTTATTTAGCCATTCCCTTTCTATTAAAAAAAAGTTTTATTTTTTTACCTTTACTGAATATAGATCCAGCTGCTTTTTGAAAACTCAATTAGTTCTTAGGAAAAGAAAATTAATAACTAAATTGATAATGCTGTCAGAGGGTTTTCATGCTAAAGGGAAAACATTTGAAAAGAGTAGAAACTAATGTGAAGTTGAGTGAGACCGCCCTCACTTACACGAGCTGCTGCTGCTAACCTCTGTTACTAAAGTGAGTCAGAAATGGCCTTGTATTGTCTCCGTGTTTAAAACCCATTTACACATAGCTTGCCCTCTGCCACCCAGTGTGTGTGTGTGTGTGTGTGTGAGTGTGTGAGTGTGTGTGTGTGTGTGTGTGTGTGAGAGAGAGAGAGAGAGAGAGAGAGAGAGAGAGAGAGAGAGAGAGAGAGAGAGAGAGAGAGAGAGAGCGAGCACTGGAACCTAGGACTCTTAACACTCTTCCACTCAGTAATATCCTAAGCTTGCCTTTTGACACACGGTATCACAGGGTTTCCCAGAATCTCTATGAGCTCACTCTGTAGCACAGACAGGCCTAGAACCTGTAATCCTCCTGCCTCAGCTCCCTTGTAGCTGGGATAATGACTCTAACAGCTCTCATTTCTACATCTTTTTATCATAAAGCAAGTCAAAACTTCTGTACCGGTTGAGTGTTCAAGAAAGAAAAATCTATCCTACAAGGTTAGATAACTTGTGATGGATTGACAGGAGCTGGGTATGGTAGCATGTATGTATATAATCCCGGTACTTGAGAAGCAGGGTCAGGAGGATCAGTCATAGTCGGCTTCATAGGAAATCTGATGCCAGTCTGGACTTCATGAGGCCCTGTCTCAAACTCTCTCTCTCTCTCTCTCTCTCTCTCTCTCTCTCTCTCTCTCTCTCTCTCTCTCTCTCTCTCTCTCTCTCTCTCTCTCTCTCTCTCTCTCTCTCTCTCTCACACACACACACACACACACACACACACACGGCCCATCTGTAATTTCAGAATAGGAAACGGGATCCTGGGGCAAGTTGGATAGATAGACTAGTGGAATTGGTGAGCTTTCAGTTGGAGATAGAGAGAATCTGACTCAATAAGAATACATAAAAATGACTTCCAAATATATGCACATGCATGTGCACATGCATACACATGTCCCACACACATCCAAACACAGGTCACAGACGTACTCATGCAAAGAAATGGAAACGAAGACATAGAGATGGCAAGAAAAATCACTATATCTGATAAAAAAAAATAACAGGTCATACATGGTTCCAGCTTGTTTGGGCCTGCATTTTGTTTCTATTTAAGCCTTGACTTGTGTGAAATATTAAGATTTGGTTTTAGAAGCTGGAGCTGAAAAGGCATATAAACTTGTCTGAGGGCCTTTAGAAGAGGCACTCACTATGGCAGGGTGGGAGAATGAGTCGAGGAAGTATTGATTGTGAGAGATGGAAACGTGGCAGGTGGTTATGGAACAGACAGGTTCCCAGAGGGCTTCCAAACAACCCTGTGCTTACATTGCAATATTATGGCATTTATCTCGTGGCAAGACCATTGCTGTCTCCCTCACCCTGGCTCATGCCATCAGCTTGATTAGTACCTTCCAGCATATTGTAAACTAGCTGGCAGGAGGAGTTTCCTGGTCAGTCAGAGATTGACTTATTGATGTTCTGCAATCAAGGTGGGTGGCATCTTCAGCATTAAGGTCTTATCACTTAGTTGTTTGCACAACCAAGGGCAATGACAATATCCTGTATTATTTTGGGTTCCTCAGAGCTTACCAATAGGGAGGTAAGTTATGCCTGGTACTGAGAATTACTCCAAATAACCAATGTCTTCTGGAAGCCAAGTTGTCCGCCTATAAAGAAACCTCTAACACAACTCCCATTTTCATACTGTACATTGATTAGCTCACAAACTAGGAGATATCCCCAAGGCTTCTACCTACACCCTTAGTTTTGGTTAACTAACACCTTACCCTGCTCTGCCCCATCTACCTATATTGCTTTATTCTTAAAATAGATGTCAGATGTGGTCACAAGAGGAAATAGGAAAAGCTCATGGAAGCAACAAAGGTTTGTTTTCCCCAGAATTCTGGAGAGATGGAGTGCTTGCACGCCAAGAAGAGGCTCACATGATAGGGAACAGCAGGAGAGAAAGCTCAGCCAGCCAGGCTGAAGAGAGGAGTGAGGGAGTGGGATGGTGCCGTTTGCAAACAAAAGGTACCAGTGTGTTCTACCTGAGCCTCTAAGAGCTAGTTCTCAGAGGAGGACAAGGGCAAGTTGTGTGGCCAATGCTAGCTTTACAGAGGGACATCTGACTACCTGGATGGGATACCCAAACTTTCCAAGACAGTGTAGCATGGCCACTTAATGTACATCTGTTGAGACAGAACTTGTTTCACCCAGTGAAAAGACGGTTTAGAGACTGAAAGGCAAATGAGACACACAAGAGTCGGTTTGAGGTGGATTTACTGAAGTTTATTGAGCAAGAATAGCTTTGTGGTTACAAATATGGCAATGCAATGGAGAAACATGTCATTGGTGGAGAGTTAGAGGCATTGTAGGAAGTCATAGCATAACCTACCCAGACTGCATCTGCTGCAGTCATGATTGAATGGAAACTGACGGGGAAGGCCTTGGATTCATTCATTTGCTTGGTGACTATCAAGTGCTGGCAGGATAATAACAACTATAGAAATTCCAGGTTGCAATGACAATAAGATTGGTCCATGCTGGTGACTCACAGTCCCAACAGGAGCAGAGACAGACAGACAGACAGACAGACAGACAGGCTCACCTCTCTCAGCTGAAGCAGAAGCTCAGAGGCCAGCTGTCATCCTAGCAGCAGCACTTCTTGCAGCCACACTTTTGCTGGCAGCAACACTTCTGCTGGCAACAGCCCTTCCCACAGCCACAGCCACAGCCTTTCCCACAGCCACAGGAGCTGCAGCAGGTGCGGTGACAGCAGCACATCACAGGCTTGCAGCAGCCACAGCAACCACAGCAACCACAGCAGCCACAGCCACCACAGCCACAGCCACCACAGCCACAGCCACAGCCACAGCCGCCACAGCCGCCACAGCCACCACAGCCACAGCCACCACAGCCGCCACAGCCACAGCCACCACAGCCACAGCCGCAGCCACCACAGCCTCCACAGCCACAGCAACCCATGTTGTCAGTAGAGAGGACTCAGGTGCAGTGAGGAGAGAGACTCAGGAGAGGAGAGGGAGATGTGATGCCTCCCCCTGCTGGAGGAGCCCCTTATGTACCAGTCTAGGAGGATAGTGGTGTGACTCAAGACACATGACAGCAGATGTTTCCTCATTCTTATTTATCCTAGGATTCAAAAACACCGTGGCATCATTTCTCAGATACATCCTTAATAGAAACATTTGGCTTAATAAAAGAGCTAAATGTTGGAGCGCCTATTTACATGCTAAGAACCAGACCTTGTAGACTTGTGTCTGTGAACTATAGCTGCCCTCAAACTCGATATGATACAGGGAGGAGAAATCAAGGAGGATAGAGGTGAAGAAAGAACAGACTAACTCGGCATACACATATTTTCTCTAAGAAAAGTCTCTTAACTTCAAAGTGTAACCCTAAGCGTGCCCAGGGTCTCACGTGTAGTGGGAAAGACTCAGCTGTGGAGTGCTGTGGAGCTAGTGACAGCACTGATTATACTGGCCAGCGAGCATGCCCAGGACCAAAATGGCAAAAGATAAATGATGACGGTATTCAGGGCTTAGGGCAGCCAGTCAGGAATGGGACTCAGTCGGAGATGCAGGCCATCCTCCCAGCCACTGGCATCACCAGAGAGGGTCATCTGGTAGCTCTGTCCAATCAACAAAGCAGCACTGGTTCTTGAGTTGGGCCCACCAGGCTCTAGTACTGTGAGGCACTTAGCTTACACCGTTATATTCACAAACTGCCTAGATCCTTGTTTCATAAATGTGTACCATATAGGCTGGCAAATTGACCTAAAGAAAGAGCTTGTATTACTTACAGGAGATGATTGCTACCTCCAGACACATCATGGAAAGCACACATCCTTCCAACAGTCAGTACATGTAAACACATTCATTGTATCCTCCATACCTCATAAACTTTTTTGCAAAGATGGAGATAGTATTGCAGATAGACAGGACAAAATTATCATAATTATGAAAAGCATGTGCAAGTAAACTTTATTCCGTGGTGTCCTGACTAGATTTACCCTTGACTATTAACCAAACAGTTTCCCTCCAAAATTTGAAACCCCAGTGTAGACCTGGACGCTGTACCTTAAAGAGATGGCTAAAATTAAGTAAGATTATTCATGTGGGGCCCTAATATTATGGAGCTTTTTAAGAGGAAGAAAAAAAAAACACTAACACTATCTTCATATGCACAGGAAAGATCATGTGATGTCACAGCAAGAAGGAAGTTTGTACAGTGCTAGAGCAAGCACCACCAGACAGGAATGGGCAGTTTGGGGGCCTTAAGCATGGGAATATTCCGCATGAAACTGCAAACCCTGACTGCACTGAAGAAAGCCTAGCAGAGGTCAGACCCTTTCCCAGGAATTCACTGAGTACTTGATGCAAAACAGATATGAGTCTGGGTCCTGCAATTAGCTTTTTTTTAATCAAGAGACTTAAAGGGACACCCTTCGATCTTATAATGTGCAGAAAACAGAAATTACCCAACATAGGAATGGAGAGATGGCTCCAGGCTTCTTTGGCAGAGGAGGTGGGGAGAGAGGTGTCAGTTCCCAACACCACCAGCAGCTCACACCCATGTGTATCTCTCACTCCAGAGGACCCAGTGCCCTCTTCTAGCCTCCATACACACACACACACACACACACACACACACACACATTCACACACAGGCTCACATACAAACACATACACTCACACATACACACACACTGATAACCAACTCTCTTTGCTGCCCAAAGCATCATTTCTCCTCGATTTAATCATGACCCAGACTGGAACAGACATCTCATGCTTTTATTTAATGTACAGGGATATTTTCTGCTTCTCTAATAACAATCAATTAGACATTTGTCATATTGGAATGTGTATTAAGTTTGACTAAATGCCCAAATTTCCACTTCTGGGTATGCAGTGTTGGTAGAACCATCTCTATAGCTTTATAGCCAGCAGATTATTTGGAAAACTAGACTGAAATGACAAGTTATGGAGGCTGTAAACTACTGATGTCAGAACAACAGGCATTTATGGTAATGAGAATCAAATCACCTACAAATTTTGTAGCCCTTGCTCAGCTTCTTTAGGCCTTTGGAGAAAGGATTGAAGACATCAAGAAACTCTGGGAATCCAATTGTGTTCATTGGACACTATTGTTGAAGGACTGCATCTGAGTTCCTCTTCCATAAGCAGGGTGACACAGAAAGACAAACAGAATTGTGGATGTGGGAAGGCCAACTTACCCCAAGTCAAGTCTCAAAATCTTAGAGTATTGGAGGCCACAGCCCACACTCTGTCTCTTCTACTTACACAGAATAAACATCATAGGTGACATTGTCTCTTATTTTTGTTCTCTTTATGATTTCCATTCCATCTACATTTGAGAGCAAATATGAGGACACCCCTCCTATCAGGGGAATGCATTTGGGCTTTAGACCAACAAGTAAAATTCCCAGTGTTGATTATGTCTGTGAGCTGCCCTGCACAGAGAGAGAGGAGCTTGGACTTGCATGGAAACATGGTCCAAGAAGGGAATTATATGAGGAGAATTCCCAGTGCTTACGAGAAAATTAAAAAAAAAAAAACAAGACAACAGTCTGGTGACATAAGTTTATTCAAAACATGAAATTGGTCTTGGCCTGTGTTTTGTGCTCCTCCCAGGCAGAGCAGATAGGAGTGAGCTTACTTATAGATTATTCCTTACAACTGGCTATAGTTATTTGTTTTCATGCCTCCACAGAAAAACACAGTTCTGCTACCTGCGGCTTGTCTGTCACTTGCAGCTTGTCCTTGGGATTGGATACTTTACTCGTGTGACTCTTCTTAAGCCTCGGAGTATAAACTGTCTGATGCTCTGAATAAAACTGCCTATTGCATGAAACTTTAGGCTGCCACATTTATTGGCTCCATTTCCCCAGGACCCACCACCTCCTAGACCAGTGACAGACCTGGAGTCAGCTTCCAACAGCAAGTTGAAAAAGGTGTCTCTCCTGAGCAGGTCCTGAGCTGTGTCACCAAAAAGGTCCGCCAGCCATTATCAAATGCAATAAAGGGAATGGGGCAACTGCACTTTGACTGAAGAGATTAAATTGTATTTGAGGTCCTGGAAAAGGTGACTCTCTATAGGAAAGTAATTTGCCAAAGGGTGGAGACACAGCCAACTCTGGTGCTGTGTCATAGAAGAAAAGAGGAGTGTGTGGACCTTTAGGACCTTTATGATATTGCAGGAAGAGAAGTGTGACCTTGGAAAAACCCTGGGCATGAGGCAGAAGTGGAGAGCTGGTGGCATGCCACAAATGGGAGACTTTTTCTGTTCACTAACAAAACTGGGTGCTCAGAAAAATCAGAAAACAGATTCTTCCAGACATTGTAGACAGTGAGCAGTGATGTCACACATGGATCAATAATGCTGTCCTCCACCAGCCCACGGAGAGGTGGAGGTTTCACTAATCTGAAATACTGGACTCTGGTTTGAACCCTCCTACTTGTAGAGTAAGCGAAGCGCTCTGGGCACCTTTGCAGCATGGAGACTTAAGGCGTGTGTTATCTCCATGGTCTATCCTGGGAACAGAAATGCTGACATTATAGCTAATGGTGGCAGCCTCTTGATGTGGCCAGGTAGAGACCACCATCCTAGACTCCAATGATCAAGTCCTTTTCTTGCCACTTGATACTCGATTCTCCCTCTGCGTACAGCATCTCTGCCCCTGCTTTCAGTTCACAGAAGCTAAGTCCAGCGGTGCTTCACTTACCACTGTAAGACACAGCTGGGAGAGGAAATTCTCTTCCTAGTTACCATTGTAACCCTGGCTTCTCCAAAGAAGGAGACACTGGGCTTGACTGGTTCCTGGGTGGAAAGTTGTACAGGGAAACATCTCTTTATTAATTGTGAGTATATACTTTTAAAAAAGGCATTAGCTCTTCTTTTATGTGTTGTTAAATGTTTCATCAAAATGCTGAAAGGAGCTAGAAGCACATGCAAAAGACAGATCTTCCTACCCCTCCCTCTGCAGCCCTCTGCAGTTCCTCTCAGAAGATGTCACTTAGGAGACAATCTGTAGAAAGTACACTCATACTTAACCTGATACTTCAAGTTTTCACACTATATACTGATTTACAGTTGTGATAGGTTTAGTTAACTTTTCTCACAGCTCCTAACAGGCATTTTGTTGCTGAGAGTTCTTCTGTTAATCATGCATTGTCAAGCCATTCACCACCTTCTTTAGTTCTTGCACTATGACACTAGCTTTCCCCCACCCTATGTTCTAAAGGGAAGATGTTGTGATTTTAAAAAAGCACTTTGGTTTTTGTTTTGTTTTGTTTTTATAAAAAAAACACTTTAAAGAGAAGTCACACCATCCAACAGGACTCACATGGGAGGTTTACTGGAAAAGGAGAGAGACGGGGCAGAAAAGGGGGCAGAGATGGGGGCAGAGACCAGTCCCTGAGAACAAGAGTGACAGAAGAGAAAAAGAGAGAGGGGGAGGGAGATAGGAGGTGGGCAGGGCCCTTTTAAAAGGGAACACAGTGAATGTGCACGTAGTGGCGGCAGCTGGATACGTATTCTGTCAGAACCCCCAGGGCTGGCCAGTTCAGATGCCTGAATAAAAGCTGGGCTCTGCTTGCCTCTTCATACCTCCTCTCCGCTAACCACCCCTTGGAGTCTCCCCTATTTTCAAGATATTACATTAACCTTTTATTCCTTTCTGTAACCATTGATAGGCCACCCATGATTTGACTATTGAGCAACTCTAATAATTGAAGAGCGACAAGTAGTACTTGCATAACCACCTGATAGTGCACTAGGAATGCATGTTATACAGCTGCTTACATAATTGCTGGTTATAAGCACTGCCCCAGCCAGGCACATGAACACTGTACTTTGCGCAGCTTTTTTTCATCGATGACATTTATTTCAACAGTTCTTCCCTGCTTCTTAGTAGAAGGACTATTGCCTCCACTATAAAGCCAGTATGTCTGGGCTTTCCTCTAGTGTGGCTAGAATTCCAGGCAGAACCTTGGCAATTCAACTCTGGTGTGCCACATTGTGGTGGGGGGAGTGGCTGATCATGGTAGTGAAGTTTGAAACATCAGTGTCTTATTTACCTTGCTAGGAAGTCATAAGGCAAAGTAGTGAGCTACGTTCACAAGGCTTTCACAGGTAACTAGCCTTATCCAGAACAGACAAGGAAGGAATGGGAATGAATGGGTTAAAATGGAGTCTAGAACATCATTCACTGAAGAGGAGTTTTTTTAATGTTATATCAAAATAGAAAGGACAACAGTAAGAATAGCATGTGTAGGGATCTTATTTCTGTTCTTCATTGGATCTGTCGTGGAAGGTATCCTTTGCGTGAACAGACAGAAGATCATTAGATCAGATTGGAGGTAGGATGAAGGTTTGCAGGGAATTGTGTTTTGGGAGATGCTTCAGCAACAAGGCATCTCAGAAGATACCTCCTCTGAGCAGCTGAGGAGGGCTAGAAAGGCTGTCTCTCATTGCAGTTCCCCAGGCCACACAGGAAGAGCCAAACCCCGGTCAAAGCTGCTCTCCTGCTGTGTCTGAACTCTGAGTTCATGGGCTTTTACAAGAGGTTGAGTCTGTGTAGCTTAAGGTTGTTGTCTAAGACAATGAACATCATTAAATGGTAACTATCTTTCCAGTGGTAACAAGTGAAGCCCGAGTTCTTAAAAATCACTGATGTGCTGGCCTTCCCAACTTCTTCCTATAGGTGTCGCCAGTAGCAAATACCACAGGATCCTGTTGAACCAGACTGAAAGTGTTCAGAGATGGATTGAGCTGATTTCAAGAACTCATGCTCTGTTTATTAGCACTCGGGGAACTAAGTGATCATTTAATGATACTCAACAGTGTAGATGTCAACCTTACTCAAAGATTCATCAACCTAGTAGCCAGCAGAGGAAGAAGGCGGTGAGACAGCTTGAAGGAAATGGGAGGTGTAGGAGAGAGGAAAGGCTCCACATCCTTCCAGGACTGCATCCTGCCTACATGGTCTTTGACTTTCTACATTCCCAGACAGCAAATGAGTACCATGTGAAATACTTTGCAAAAGGTCCCCTGAATCAAACTATGAGCACACCCTCGGGAACACCAGTGCTTGTTGAAGTCATAGATTCTTAAGCATCAAAGCTGACCCATTAGATCAGAAGGTCTGAGTGCAGCCAGGGAGACAGCTAATTAACATTTATCGATGCTAAAAGTTGTTCTCTCAGGATAAACCATCTGCATGAGAGAGACCGAAAGGACAGAGGCTTGTAGGTGAATCAACAAGGCGGTTGCTCAAATGCTAAAGGCAGAGCTGGAGGAGCACCTACAGCACCTACATGTGAGCATTAAGGAAGCAGGGTGGGGAAATGAATGGGATCAAGAGTCGTGATGTCAAAGACACATAGAATAAATAAAAAAGCGAAGATCAGCCCTGGTTGGAAGGGCGAGCGAAGCCACGAGGGTGTTTTCAGAGAACCTCGGAGTTTTTCCACAAATTCCAGGCCCTTCTACAAGAAAGTGGCAAGGGAACTTTTATGGTATGGGAAAGCATCCAATGGCAGGAGAAAAGGAATAAGAGAATAATAGGAAAATATAGACCAATGTAGCATATATATACATACACACACACATATACACATATACATATATATATATATAGTAGTGAAACTGTAAGAATAAATACTTTATAAAAATAATAAAGGTCTAACTGGATTCTGAGCAGATGGCTTTCCTGTTATTTCCTGGCAGAGCCATGGGCTTTGGGCACAGACAAACTTAAGCATGAGGCTGAAAATCACAATCTCTTTGAGATGCCTCTGCTAAACCTTCAAGTGTGGCATCAAGAGGCACCAGGAAAAGAGATGAAACTGCCCCAAAAATATGTGTACGGTGAGTTGAGAAGTGAGCCAATAATAGAGTTTTGAGGAACCCTAAATAAGGCTAATTACCTTGTGGGTGAGAATGACCCTGCACAGTGACTCCAGAAGCCAGAAGAAAACCAAATATGCTTGCCTGTGAGGATTATGGTCAAGGGACAAAAGTTCAACATGGGAAAAAGTAATCAATAATGTCAATTCATATTAATATTAAAGAGATGACTCAGCAGTTAAGAACACTTGTTGCTCTTGGAGAGGACATGGGTTCAATTTCCAGCACTCACATGGTGTTTTACAACCATCTGTAACCCCAGTTCCAAGAGATCCAACAGGCATTCACATGCACATATATATGCATGCAGGCAAAAATTTTATGGACATAAAATAAGATATAATACTGAAAAGTCAAGTAATATATGCTGCTGAAATATTAACATTAGATTTGAAAATGCAGAAGTCTTTTTTTTAATTCTGACAAGTAGATATTGAGACAGTCACACACACACACACACACACACACACACACACACACACACACTTCTGTCCCTCACTCCATCATGGTCGGACAGAGAATCCCATGATTAAGGGAACAGAAATGAGGTCCTATGATTCTCAGCAGGAAGGAAAGAGAGACTTCATGCGAATTAGTAAACTTCTAGACCCTCTCTAAAAGGTCCTCGGCTTCACTGTCCATTGATAGCTCAACACCATGATCACCATCACCACCTTCCAGGGTCTCTTCTTCCATCGCCTCCTCCCAGCGGTCCCCAAGTACCAACCAAAGGACAGGCTAGTAAGAAGCCTGGATAACTTCAGCTCTGTGTCCTGGTTCCTATTATTAGCACACTGGGATCATTGAAAGCCATTTGGAGATGATAAATTCAAAGCAAACTTGTATCTTAGCTCCAAAGTTCTATGAATAATGAGCAATAAAAAACATGCATTCCCAACAGTACAGAATAAACCTGGGATGATGTCATCCTTATCTCAGGTAAGGCTCTATGATTATAGATCAATTTGACAATTAGAGGCACTCCCCTGAGAGTCAAAGAGCAGAAATATTTAAATGGCCAGTATTCTCCAAGGCAATTATCTCAATTACAGTCAAATCAAGTGCAAAAATTCCTTCTTAGAGGGACCTCTGGACAAATTCTTAACATTATTTCAATGCAAACATCCTAAAGACTAAAAGACTACTCTCTAACATGTCATTAAGATACATGAAAGTATAATACCATTGAGTTCAAACAATTTCTAGATGATAACAGATATTGTGTCCCCCTCATCCAAAGTCCCTGGATGGACTGGGTCTTACTATATAGAACAGACTGCCTTCAAACCCACAGAAATCCACCTCTTGATTGGCAGGATTAAGGGTCTGCACCAACATGCCCAATTAAATGATAGTATGCTTTTAAACTAAAAAATACAAATGATTTTTTCTATGAATTATTATAATTTTAGATTATCAACGTGCTGTTAGAACCATTCATAAAGGACACTGGCATCCACCACTTTAACACACTTAATATTATTTATGTGTCTGTGTTTGTCTCTTACTGATTGTATTTCTCTAGAGAACAGACTGCCACCATTACAAATCTCATGTCCTACATCTCCATAGCATTCATGACCCAACTGAGATACGTCATAACGTATCTATGAAGTACTAGGAACATACCAAGTATCATGATGACAAAGTTGCTTATAACCTGGCTCTTCTCTTTTAGGGGGAGAGAAAGAAACCAACAGCAACACATACAGAACCTGTCAATAAAGAAATGTGAGGAAATAGAATGTCAGAAAGTGGATCATTTTGGACAGGGTAGACCAGGAAATCCTCACTTATAAAGTGACAATTGAGCTGTCAGGTATTACTTGTGATGACCTGAAGAAGGAAACTCCAACAGGTACAACAGTCACACCCGAAGTCCTAAGAAGGCATGTATCTGCCTGCCTTGGCTTTGTCTTATGTAATCCAACTGTAGTATTTTGACACCATGAGGGCACCGTGGATGGGCTGCAGTCAGGAGATAGGCCCTATTGCTTCCATCAGTCACTTTATCTTCTAGTCTCTAATTCCTCACTGGAAAAGGTGGAGATTAGGACCAGACAGATAATCCTTCTGTAGCAGATCTATTTTCCACGATGTCTTCCCAGTGTTTCCCAATGTACCAATCGAGACTCTGAAGAACGTTCTAGAGAAGGAGCCTGGACAACACTAACTCTATGTCTCCAAACATAATTTCTCTCAAATCGGACTTTCATTACAAATGAACTTAGGCCACAGAAAACACCTTTAGAAACTGTGAGCTTAAAGAGAAAATGTGTCTCTCTACTCCACAGTTCTCTGAATAATGACAACTCTTAACCCAACAGCCCGGTTTTCCAGCTCGCTGCTACATGATTTGAAGATAGACAGGGGAGAGACCAAACTTCTTTTTAGCAATAGAAATTCTCTCAGCTACATGAGGCTATGTGGGACACTTAGAAACATGACGAATAAAACCAAAGATTCTGTGGGCAGAAACAAGCACATTCGAACAAGTCAGAGGGTGAGGGTCCCCATGTGCTACCAGTCAGCATCTTCTCCAGGTACCACAGTCACATTGCCCTCTAGTGACATTGTCAAGGGGATGAAAAGGCTAAAGTGACTACGGAAACCTCTTCCTTCAAACATTTAGCAGCAAGCGCTGGCCATGACTGCTATTCACTAAGTAGTGACTTGCAAAGTGAGGACCCCAGGCAGCCACAGGAACAAATCCACCTGGGAACTGGTTAAAATGAAGGGGAATCTGAGGTTTGGTTGTATTGTTTGAGAGACGAATCTATTTTCAATTAAAAAAATAAGAAGTAAATAAGTGAATAATTGAAATGTTGGTCCCAACCCCTCCCTACAAGTCCCAGTGAGCTAGTGGCTGGGAATGGGCCAACAACTGGTATTGAAACCAGCCCTCCAAATGAAGAAGCAAGATCACAACTCAGCTGTTCACACAACCAGGGGCAGACATTTTTGTGACACTCAATGTAGAGTAGAAATAAGCTTAGAGACAGCCTGTTGGAATGCAAAATGTTCGAGAGAAAAAAAAGAGGATTTCTATACTTAGCATTTGTTCATCAGTTTTTACCTTGTAAATTGCTTTCAGACTCAATATGAGTTATATCTATTCCAACAACACTCTGAGAACAATTTCTTTGCCAAGAGAGAATTCTAGAAGAAACTTAATGATATAGCTTAGATTTTGAGACTCTCCCAAAAGCTCATGTGTAGAAGGCTTCATCCCCAGCTGGTGTTGCTGTTGGGAGACTGTGTAATTTTTAAGAAGTGAGGCCTAGCCCAGAAAGGTATAAGTTCCCTCTCATCCTGGCACTGAGCCGAGTGAGACAGAAACATCACAAGTTCAAGACCAGCCTAACTGAATATTATGATTTTTTTCTCAACTTATTTTAATTTTTAGAGTGTGTGGGCTGGTGGGAGGTCTCAAGGGGAGTAGCCTTGAAGGGGTTTGTGGGACCCTGGGGTCCTTACTCCTCTGCCGATCTTTCACTTCCCACCCTTGGGTAAGTGGTGTTGTCCCACTATGTGTTTCCACCATGTTGTTCCACCTCAACATAGGCCCAGGGTAACAGGCCAATCAAACTGTGAACCAATATCAACCTTTCCCCCTTACCAGATGATCACCCCAGTGACGAAATGCCAAGCCACACACACATGGTCTGCAGAAAGAAAGAAAGAAAGAGAGAGAGAGGGAGGGAGGGAGGGAGGGAGGGAAGGAGGGAGGGAGGGAGGGAGGAAGTACTTTGCATTTACCCCAGGGCTTTGCATAGGTTAAAAGCAAAAGCACTACCCTCCACTGAGCTAACCCCCAGTCCCAGCTCTCTCTTCTTTAAAATAAATTTTTCTGCAATGATAATGCCAGTTGTGCAAAACAGATTTTGTATTGGAAAAAGTCTATGTAACTAATTTATATATATTTAGCATTTGCGCAGGATGTTATTTTCAGTAAAATTCTTTGTTCTGGCCAAGCCATGTCACAGTTCCTCTGACAGTGACTTCCAAAGATGGGATATAAGTGCAGAGATGAGTCAGAGCAAGCCCACACAGCCACCTGACGAATGGCTTCCCTCCCTCCCTCCTTCCCTCCCTCCCTCCCTTTCTCCCTTCCTCCCTCCCTCCCTTCCTCCCTCCCTCCCTTCCTCACTCCCTCCCTCCCTCCCTTCCTTCCTCCCTCCCTTCCTCACTCCCTCCCTTCCTCCCTCCCTCCCTCCCTCCCTCCCTCCCTTCCTCACTCCCTCCCTCCCTTCCTCTCTCCCTCCCTCCTTGTCTCCCTCTCTTCCTTTCTTCCATCCTTCTTCACTTCTTCTCTTCCATCCTTCTACCCTTCCTTCCTTTTATCCATCCTCCTTCCTTCCATTCTTCCTTCCTTCATTCCATTCTCCCTTCTTTCTTTCCATCCTTCCTTTTTCTTTCCTTCCTTCCTTCTATTCACTCATAACTCCTTCCCCAAAGGGTCTCTGAATGTCAAACACCCCATGTGTGTGTAGGCCCCTCTGGTGGCTGAAAACATAAACCAGTCAAAGACATCCAGCATCATCAGCCCCTCCCCCTGCCCCGCACAAGAGACACCTTCATTCTCGGGGCACACAAATCTCCCCAAAAAGATCAAGGAAAGCAGTAGCAGTGAATATTGGTATCTCAGGTGTGAAATCAGTATGAACTAAATTTACAAATAGAGCCATGACTACAGCTTTTTATTTGGCCCCTGAAAGAGTCAGGCAACCCTTTAACCTCTCTGCATTTCATACACAAAACAGTTATTAAGACTTACACTTGAAGTCATCTATAAAAACATTTAAACTTTCAAACAGCCATATGGGGTTCAGCCAATATGCATTTCCTAACCGAAGATATTTAGGATAGCTACAAAAACAAGTGAAAAATTTCACCCTACATACAAATAAAGACGCACCTGTCCTATTTCTGTAGCAGTATTGAAAGTATAGAAATGGGAAAAACAGGACAGTGCAAATCTACATGAAAATTATTTGGAGCTCAGGGTGGGTATTGAAAACAGGGCCTCACACATGCTAGGCCAGCACTTTACCCCAAACAACATTCCCATTCGATGTAAGACTAATCACATATTTTGTACAAATCATTAAAATTCAAATTAGAGATATTGAATCTGTGTCCATTCCCTAAGTGTCTATAATGGAGTACCACAAATTGGTTGGGTTAAGGAAGCATAAATTTATTATTTGGAAACACTAAAGGTTAAAAGTTCAAAGATGTAGGCAGAGTCACATGGCCTCTGATCCAGAGGCTTCTGGCTTCTGATTCCTGGCGGTCTTTGGTGGTCTTTCACTTGTAGTCATGTCACTCCTGTCTCTGTATCTGTCTACACAGGGTGGTCTTTTCAATTTGTGTGTCTCCCGCTGTCTCTTCTCCATTTCTTAGTGTTTGATTAAGACGGTTAGTCACTGATTAATGATTAACTTCACTGCAGTAGGCACCTACTCTTAGCTAATTATGTCTGATGTGGCATTGTTTTCAAAAGGTCAGATCTGGGACAAGGAGAACTGGTACTTCAACATATATTTGTGGGGGACATAGTCAACTCACACCAGCCCTTCCTTCAGCCAGGCCTGGCAACACACTCACTAATCTCAGTTACCTAAGGCAGGAAGATCTGAAGTTCAAGGTTAGCCTAGGTGACTTATCTAAACCTTGTCTCAAAAATAGAAAGTATAAAAAGGGGAACAGACATAGCTCAGAGGAAGAGCTATTACCTCGTATTCAATAGGTCCTGGGTTCAATTTCCAGTACAACAAACAAATACAGGGACAACTGGCTCAAAAAGCAAACTTAGCTCTCTGCTCCCTAAAGCAGTTGTCTGGGGCTGGATGCATAGCCCATGTCTGCCTAGTACAAAATGCATTCACAGCATTCCCACATCAAACTTGAGTCAAAAAATGTCGCTTAATGTTATCAATTCTAAGTCGCAAATCTCATCATCTAAATCCATTACAGATAAGATCCTAACTTCCTTCTGAACCTTCTCCAGATCTGTCACTATAGTATACATACACTTCGGTCAACGTCTGCATTTATGTAGCAGATTACCTAATGTGTCAAAAATACTGACTTCTGACTATTTCCAAATCCCAAAGTCTCATCCACATTTTACATGTTATTACAGCAATGCCCCACTGGCCTGCACCAAAATTGGAATCAAGCAATTTCTTGTTCCCGAGGAGACAAAGAGAAATTCCATTGAAATGAGGTGTCCTGTTCATAACATCCAAATAGCAAGCTCAATAGTATGACTAAAATCTCAGTAAGAGAAGGTTTGTCTCAATACTAATAAGAAGATGACGCCATGTGATCAGATTAACCAATACTGTGAGTAAGAAAGGACCATTTTTGCTGGGTCAAGTGGGAAGTGTCACAATGAATGCTGACTCAAGAGTTTGGGGAAAAATAAAAAGTTACTGCTTATACTGAGTCATGAGGGGCTGGGATATAAAGACTACTTCCAGCTCTTTTAAAGGTACATCCAGTAAATATACACTACCACAGACCACACAGAAAGGCATCTACATGAATTTGTAAAATGTCTACATGAGGAAGTCGGTAAGTGTGTGAATAGATGTACCGTAAGTAGGACCTAACTGGCACATGTTCCCTTAAGTAGGCAACTCAACTGCCAGAAACTTGACCATGAGTTTTCTCATGCAAGAGAATATTGACAGAGGACTTCCAGGTGATGTGATTCCTTATTATAACCATCCTTGTTGCAACCTCAGCTAAACTGGAAACTTAAGTTTTCAGTCTCTTCTTGTGGTGGTTCATCTTTGTTGTCCATTCAACTGGACTTCAGAATCACCATGGAAACAAAGCTCTGGGCACATCTCTGGTGGGGCGAGGAGATGCCGTCTGAATGTGGGGAGTGCCATTCCCTGTACTGGGGCTCCACAAGGAATGCGGAGGACAAGGTGATCTGAGCATTTATGTTTCTCCTTCCTAACTCGGGGTGCAGTGTGACCAACCACTTCATGCTGCCACCCACCACGCCTTCCCTAAAACTGAGAGTCAGAATAGACCCTTCCTTCCTTACAATACTCATTAGGTGTTTTGTCACGATAATGAGAAGTGTTACTAATATATTTCTTATTCTCTTAGTATAACCTCGAAACATTACACATTTTATATTATCAATAATCCCAATTTTGTGGGTGTGGTCAGCTTGAACACATTAATACTAAACTCGGTGTCACTTTAAGGAAAGATATCAAACCACTTCCCCTTAGTGTTACTCAATAAGAGAAAGCCAGGATTTGAATTCTCCAACAAGACCACAGCTCCTAATAGTGCTCCTCCCCATGGCCTAAACATTCAAACACATGAGTCTTTGGGGGCCATTCCTGTTCAAACCACCACAATTCCCAATGACTTTTGCAGAAATAGGTTTAAAGTTAACTATAATCTGCTACCTGCTTGAACTATGATAACTCATGCCACTTGAGTGACCTGAGGTTGAAAATTCACTGTTTGAACGTTTTTCATGGTTATAATTCTTCCATTAACTTTTTAAGAGAGGAAAATGCCTCAGGATTAGGAACATAATCCTAAGAAAGAATTGTTTGAATCTCTTAGGTACAATTTTCCACTCCATTTAATTTTAGATAGACCGTACAATAAAAGAATATCAATGTTGTGAATGTCTTCCTAAAAAGCCATTAGTTTTCCATAGGTTAGAATGAGCATTCTGTGGTTCAGAGAGTCTGTGCCCATAGGCAGAACCCTTCAGATCAAATGAGTTCACACTGTCTTTTGACAGCTAATGAATACAACAGTCACCCTCCTAACACTGATACAGAAAGCTTCCTGGAATGTGCTGTCACTGTTTCAAAGATTTTTTGCTTTTTATGAGTGAAAAACAAAAGGCACATGAAGATATAAAATGCATGTTTCATAACATGAAACCCACTGGATTGATGGTCAGTCCTCCTGATGGTTTAATTTTCTTTTCTGGGTCATTTTAACAAGTATTAATTGCTAGTGCAGTTTATCTAGCCATTCCTGGGGTCCTTTATCACTGTAATCCTCTACTTATGGCCAATGGGATGAATCAGTTGGTGAAAAGTGTCTGCTGTGCTAGCTTGGCAACCTGAACTGGGTGGGAGGAGAGAAAGGCCTCCACACGTATCCTCTGACATGTACATCATGGCATGAGCACGCATGAAGACAAAACACCATTTGTTTCTTTGGACTTTTCTCCATGATAAAACTATCAGACCCATTGGTCATATTGTATTTATCGGGGCCAGATAAAAGACATGAGCCTCCGTGTGAGTTAACTGCCACAATTGTCCTACATTCTAGCCTAGTTGCTTGTCTCACACTTTGGATAGGCTCAAAGTGCCAGCAATTCTTCCACTCCCTGAAATGAACAAATGGGCCTTAACAGAGTCTCTGCACCAATCGTGTAAAAATAGCAGCTCTAGGGAAGGAGAGACAGCTCAAATAAAGTTAAAGGGCCACAGCTTGAGTCCCAGCACCCACTTAACCCTTGTGTGGGGAATCAGAGACCAAAGTATCCCTAGGGTTTGCTGGCCAGCAATCCTAGCAGAAACAACAGTGTATATGCCAATGAAATACCCTGTCTGAAAAGCAAGGTGAGCAGCGCATGAAGAACTATATCCAAAGTTGTCACATGGTCTCCACACAAATACACACACACACACACACACACACACCTATGTATGCACATGCAACCCCACACACATACAAAAAAAAAAGAACCTCTACTCTTTAACAGCAATAAAAAATGAACTAGGTGAAAAGAAAACCAACCTTGCTTCATCATTTAGTCATAGAAAATGATACTGTGGTTGTCATTTACTATCATTAACCTAAAATAAATGTGTCCCTACCTAAGGGTATAAACTGTTATCTGGCCTTGTACAGATTTTGGATCTTGAATTCTTTTAGTGGGTTGCCCAATAGCATTTTAAGGTCCCAGAATAAATAGACAGGATGAAATGGGATGGGCTAGGGTAGAATGGAGGCTAATATCAGAACAAATCAGACAGTGAGGATATACTTGGCTTTACAAGAATCCTATTTACACACACATGCACATGTACTGTCAGTATGTACACTCCTCCCCCCCTCAGACTGTAGTCAAAGAGAGTCACAAATTCCTCTTAGAGCAACTGTATCACTTCAATCAGGGAAACTTAAATAATACACTTGCATTATTACTTAACTCTCTGCCTTTGGGGTTTTCCAGTTTGTCCCCTTCGACTTAAGAAAACTATTCTCTAGTCCCAGTTTCCCCATTCCCTGACATATCTGAGTATCTCTGAGAGCTGAGGTAATTCAGACCGGCCTCCCACAGCCTCCCCCTCAGCCTCCTCTCCACAGCTAGGTTGTTGGACCATCCCGCATAATTTTATGTCTAGCCTCTCATGCATCCCACACTCGTATCCCACTGTCATTGACAAGGACCAGACCAAGAGCACAGCTCTCCCTAAGAGTCAATGACCTTTGATTATACTGCCAAATGTTGCAGGCGAGTAGTAAGGGGAAAGGCTCTGCGTGACAGGGCGGGGCAGACTGACCATAAACGGGGATGTTTGTGCATCATGATGTTTGTCACTCTCTTTCCCTTGCGTCTTCTGGCGACTTCTTCAATCCTAGTTGCTTACAGCTGGGTGGCTGGTACTCATTTTATCTCGCAGGAAACAGCCGGAGACATTGAGTGACCTTGAGAAGCTCTCTGGGGACAGAGGGTTTCCAGTTTGCTGCTTGATTCATTCTTCGAGCCCCTCGTGGGTTCAGCTTGATCAAATGCCCAACACAAAAGCCATGGTCATAGATATAGGAGTTTACAAACCTGCCGGTACGCTCTTTCTACTTCCAAGAATGCATTTTGACACCCCCGGAATGCTTTTCCAAAGAGTGGGAGGTATGAGGAAGGAGATGTGGGCACAGAAACGGTATCGTGAGCCGATGCACGCAGCGCTCTAAAGGAGGAGAAGGCAGAGCTGGGAACCACCTTTGAAGCCACCCCAACAATGTACTTGTGTTTTCCTGACATCAAATGAAACTTTGAAGTTATTTATTTTAACATTGGTTGTCCCACACCCACTGAGTTATTCATGTTTTCAGGGTCCATTGTTGAATTGGTTCTCTGGTTTTCCTTTGTCAATCATGTGACTCCGAGAATCCCATTTTAGGATTCATTTCATACTAAACGCGTTGGCATTTTAAGGACTGGCTTCTGGGGACAAGCAAGAATCTCCCATTCACATACCATGCTCTCTTCTCTGGGGAATATGTAGAAAAGGTGGGCTTTTTATAAAGGTAGTTCGCTAAAATCTTTTGATTCAAATACTTCATCTCTTTGTAATACCAAGGACCCTGATTAATGCCATTTTTTTACCTTGTAAGCTTTTTCCTTTTTTCTTTAACTTTTTACACACGTTACTCTCAGTTCCCTCTCTCTCCCCTCCTCCCCCGACCCCCAATCCTCCCAACCCCCCACCCCACTCCATTCCCCCTCCACTCCCCAGGGAGGGTAAGGGCTTCCATGAGGGATTTTCAGAGTCTGTCACATCATCCCGGCAGGGCCTAGGTCCTCCCCCATGTGTCCAGGCTGAGAGAGCATCCCATCATGTGGAATGGGCTCCCAGAGTCTATTTGTATGCCAGGAATAAATACTGCTCTACTCTCCAAAGTCCCACAGGTTGCCGAGGCCTCTTCTCTGACACCTAGGTTCGGAGCAGGGTGGGGTGGAGGGGTGTCTGGATCCGTCCCATGCTGGCCTCTCAGTCATCAGTCTGGGGTCCATGTGTTCCCCCTTGTTTAGGTGGGTTTTGCCAGCCTGATCGTGATTCCTTTGCTCATCACTCCTCTTTGCAACTGGGTTCCAGGAGTTCAATTCAGTTTTTAGCTGTGGGTGTCAGCCTCTGCTTCCATCAGCCACTGGATGAGGGTTCTAGGATGGCATATAAGGTAGTCATCAATCTCATTATCATGGGAGGGCATTTAAGGTAGCATTAATGCCAATTGGTGTCATTTTAAGCAAAACCAAATAGATAGGTTACTTGGGCTTCATATATTCGACCCCAATTTTTATTTTTTTCCTAGATTTTTTATTTAACTTAGAAACAATCTTATTTTACATACAGTCCCAGTTCCCTCTCCCTCCCACCCTCCCATGCCCCCCACCACCTCCCATCCCATCTCCCTTCTGCTCCCTAGGGAGGGTGATGCCTTCCATGGGGGATCATCAAAGTCTGTCACATCATTTGGGGCAGGGCCTAGGCCCTCCCCAGTGTGTCTAGGCTGAGAGAGTATCTCTCAATGTGGAATGGACTCCCAAAGTTCATTTGTACATTAGGGATAAATACTGTTCCACTACCAGAGGCCCCATAGACTATCCAGGCCTCCTAACTGACACCCACATTTAGGGGGCCTGGTTCAGTCCTATGCTGGTTTCCCAGCTTCAGTCTGGGGTCCATGTGATCTCCCTTGTTCAGGTTAGCTGTTTATGCCGGTTTCTACAGCCTGGTCTTGACCCCTTTGCTCATCATTCCTCCATCTCTACAACTGGATTCTAGGAGTTCAGCTCAGTGCTTAGCTGTGGGTCTCTGCTTCTGCTTCCATCAGCTACTGGATGAAGGCTCTAGGATGGCATACAAGGTAGCCATCAATCTCATTACTGGGGAAGGGCATTTAAGGTAGCCTCCCCACTATTGTTTAGATTGTTAGTTTGGGTCAAGCTTGCAGATCTCTGGAAGAAAGAAAGCTGGAACTATAGAAGAACTGCCCTTGCCTGCTCAGCTCATAGCCAGGAGCACATTTTGAGTAAATCTACAGTGCATATTGTAAAAGAATTTGTCCTAGGGATGTGTCCTTAGGGTTGTGTCTGAAATCAGTGCCTCTTGCCCTCACATACTGGCATTCATGCTGGAGAAGGCTTCACAATGAGTGCTGTTTCCTGTCTTGAGAGATGAAGGGCCTTATCATCAGCCTCCAAGACCACTAGATGCCGGCATGTGCCCGGTCATGGCAACCAGTATGTCTTCAGATATTGCCATGGGAAGGAAAAAAGAATTCAGCTGAGAACCATGATATTAAAGTTAGGGTTATAGTGGAGTTAAAGATGTTTTAAATTATCCTTATCATAGTATGATAAAACTATAAATCAATTTATCTAATTCTTCAGCACCAAGATGAATAGGTTTTTGTTCGTTTGTGGTTTTATAATTATTGTTGTTTCTCTGTATTATTACTATTGTCAACATTATTATTATTTGTGTGTGTGTGTATGTGTGTGTGTATGTGTGTGTGTGTGTGTGTGTGTGTGTGACATGCTCAACATGCATGGAAAAGTCAGAGGACAAAACTTTGGAGAGAGAGTCCCTGCCTCTCGCCTTACTGAGGCAGGGTCTCTCTTGTTTCTGCCACTCTGCCTACTCCACACTAGCTGGCCTGGAAACTTTAAAGCATTTCTCCTGTCTCTGCCTACCTCTCAGCTCATTGTAAGAGTGCTGGAATTGGGCTGAAGATATGGCTCAGCAGTTAAGAGCACTAGGAGTTCTGCCAGAGGACCCAGGTTTGATTCCCCAGCATCTACGAGGTGGTTCACAACCATCTATACCTAGAATTCTGATGTCTCACTTCCAAGGGCACCACATGCACACTGTGCAAAGACATACATTCAAGAAAACACTCATGCAGATAACAAATTAAAATAAATAAATATAATTTTGAAAGAGTACTGGGATTACATCACTCCATGAGTTCTGGGGATCAAGTTCAGGTCATCAGGGTATGGCAAGTACTTTTACAGCCTAAACTATCTTCCAAGTTCTGCTTGTTTCTGAGAGGGCCTTTCTCTGTAGCCCTGATTGTCCTTGAACTCATAACCCTGCTATTTCAGCCTTGCAAATTCTTGGATTTTAGTTGTATGACAGTATGACAAGCTTAGGCGGGACAGTTTTGAAAAGCAAGGACTCCAAAGTCTACCAGCATCCTGTCCAGTAAAGAAGCTTAAAGTCGTTGATAAATGAATAAATGAGCAAAGAAGAGAACAAATGAGAAAGTTATAACAAAACCTGCAGAGAGAATTCTTGAAAGCAGTTCTTCGGGGAACTGGAGGGCATTTCATTAAATGTCACAGAGGTGGAGGGGAACAAGCAGACAAAGGAAGACATGCCATCTTTGCTAGACTGTCAGTACTGACAGAAGAATGGGTCCTGGTCAGAAGGAGAGAACATTACAGATTAGGAAATTCTAGCCTGAAGATGTGAGCTGTGTCACAACAATGCCACGTTTTCATGGTTCCCATTCACAGCCTCTGTTTGGTGTTGTCCAAATTTTAGCAGGGTGTTTCTCTGCCCTCACGCTCTAGGGTCCCAACCCTGAGTCAGCACACGGCTGTGGAATGTTCGCTTATCAGCTCTTTCTGGCCACTGGTCACCACAGTGGAATAGCTTCCTGTCATGCTCACAGAGCCTTTCCCCTCTATTGTCCAGCTTCCTCTAGCAACTCTGCCCCCCCTCTGCCCTTAGCCGCATGAAAGAAAATTCTGTTTCTCTTTTATTGTGAAATACTTGTCGATTTCTCTGATGTGTTCATCCTATTGCAACAGCTTATCTTTCAAATAAAGCCTCTCCCTAAATCCAGATTTCCTTTTATTTGACACCAGAGTTTGGAGTCTGAGTTTTACCATCTGCAAAGGGAAGGAACAAAGGAAAGAAAGTGTTTCCGTAGCTCCTTTCCAGCCTGTGGATTTAAAGATACCGAATATTGTTGGTCTGTTTCAAGCAAAAAGAAAAAGATATGCACACTTCTCAGAGTTGGATCAAGTAAGGTAAATTAAGTGTGCTGGAGCATGGCTATAAGCCCAACTCTCAGGAAGGTAAGGCAGGAGGATTACCAGTTTGGTCCAGCCTAGGCAAACACTGCCACAAAAAAAAATAATTCAGTGAGTCATTATTCTTAACTGATGAGACCTCTCTCCAGTCCATGTCACTATTCTTTTATATCATAGCCTAGAGGTCAGCAAACCAGAAGGCTATTTGCTATGGTTTAATAAGATAGACTGGTGTTTCTCCAGAGTGGCAACCTTCATAGTGGGCTATGTGACTTAATTGTAATCTTCTGGAACAGTCTTGGAGATCTTTTCCACAGCAGAGATGGGGTCCCCTACTTTTCATGTATTTTCCAATAAACGCGTAGATGTTTTTTCTGCTGGGCTTTTGACATTCAAGTAAAATTGCCTGCCTCATAGCAGCAGTGTAAGGACTTATTGTTTCCTCCTTTTAATTAGCTAAGTCTGAAGCAACAAGATGCTCTTGTTTATCCTTCCTGTCCATCTAAAGAGCATTTTGTCATGTTATGTTCAATACAGGAGACAATCAATCTATATTTTTTAATAAGCTTTCTCAGGACTTGGTTAAGGTTACTCTAGGGTGGGGATTGGAGAAGTGAGATGCACACAATTAATAATCAATGCTTTAATTGGAGGCTTCAAATAGTCATACTTAACAACATAATGTGATAATATGTAACCTTGATACTAAATTTAGTTTTACTCCCATTTTTTTACCTGCTTGAATGATCAGAACAAGGTGCAACTAGAAAATCTAGATGAAATGGATAAAATCAGAGGTGCATATGACCTACCAAATTTATATCAAGAGGCTGTAAGCTACTTAAATAGATCTATAATGAGCTAGGAGATGGAAGAGTAACAAAGAGCCTCCCGATGAAGAAATGGCCAGGACCAGATGGATTCACAGTTGAACTCTGCCAAATTTTTCAGGAACTGACATCAACACTCCTCACACAAGTCCTTAAAACAGCAAAGAAACTAGCACTTCCAAACTCACTCTGTGAGGCCAGTATTACCAAACCAGATGAAGACACAACAAAAAACGAACAAAGCCCAATTTCTCTGATAATCATAGACAGAAAAATTCTCAATAAAATACTTGAAAACTGAATTCAACGAAACATAAGAGCATAAGCCATGATCAAGCCAGTTTCATACTAGGGACACAAAGATGGCACATGCAAAATAGTCAACGCTCTGTTGGTACATGGCCTCTGTGCTTTAGCAGACACAGATGTCTCTGCTCAAAACTGTATGGGGTACACATAGGTTTATACGTTTAACATGTATTCTACTGTGGTATATATTCTATTAGTATATGCTCTATTAATATATACACAAACACATATTTTAAAAATCAGGTTTGTTGAGAGATAATTTACATGTAGTACATTCACACTTTCTTATATATGAATTGAGAGTGTGGGAACAACACATGTCTAGTCTTTGCTTCAAGGTAGCTAAGGAACATTCCTTTCACCCCAAAATGATGCCCTAATGTCTCTTTCCCATTGGCCCTTTCTCCCCACCCTAGTCCATGGCAACCATTGGTTAGTTTTACATCCCTATAGTTTGTTGTTTTAGAAGACCATACAAATAGAATCATATCATACAGACCTTTAATTCTGGCTTCCCTCATTTTGCATAATGTCTTCAATGAGATAGTGCAGTATTGATAAATATAAACCGCATGTAGTTAACGTGCTTTCTGCTTTGTGTGAACTTTTTCAAACACTAGTGAATAATGTAAGATGGAACCATGTGGTCATTCCTGGTGACATGCTTCTTATTACAACCTGCTAAATTTTCTCGCTAGTTGTAGCTGACTTTCTAGCTCATTAAAAACAAGTTCCATAAACGTCTCCAGTCTTGCAGAAAAACAGTCAGTGTTGCGAATCTCTATAAATATTTGATGCAAAATCTTTATAATATTGAGTTGTTTTCTTAAAAAAAATACAAAAAGAAGTAATTTCCAATGATGCAATTTGCAACACCTAGACACTTTCTTTTCTATGTTTATCCTTACACTAGTCAATTCATGGCAAAATACCTTTATTTAATAAAATTGGCAGGCATGGTGGAGTATATTTATAATCTCAGCACCTGAGAGGCTGAGGCAAAAGAAGTATAAGTTTAAGGATAATCTGAGCTATATATTGAGGCCCTGTCTCAAAAAAAATTAAAACTGATATTCACATAGTTTCAATACTTTTTGAGGGTATAACAAAGCTACTGTTACTTTATAAAATTAAATTAAGTTCTTAACTTGTTTTCTGGATTGCAAATTACTCTCTGCATTTTCACACATTATTTTGTGTATAACAAAGGAAGACTGTTGAAATTAGCAAAATTTTGTTTTTAGTTCAGATGTTTATCGATCGACACTTTAGAAATTTCTCATTTTGATAAATTTGAAATGCATAAAAGTTAGAGAGAACAGTGTAATGAACCTGTTACAACCTCTAACTTTAGCAATAAGCTGTGTATGGCCAGTCTTGCCCCATTTGCATTCCATATTAAATTATTCACCCTGCCTCTAGATTATATTGAAATAAAACTGTTGTTAGTGTATCAGTCCTCTTAGTAATGCAACAAACATGTATGACCTGCTTCATGAGGTCTTAGGTAGGTTAGATGCTGCCTTCTAAAATACACCATCTTTGTGTGGTTTGTTGGTAATGCAAATGTATGGTGGTAAATATCAATAGTTAGGGAGACAGAGGAAAGAGAGCACCAGAAAGTCAAGGCCAGCCTGGTCTATATGGTGAGTTCTGATTCAGCCAGCTCTACTTGCGTGGCAAGATCTTCCCTTAAAAGAGACAGAAAAACCAAAAAGCATTCCTGACCAACAGTGTCTTTCTCTATCCCAAATAAATAACGTCTGTGTAAATTACATAATGGTCCATTTAATTTATGCTTTCTAAGGACTTTTACAGTAGTCATCTCCTGCAAACCTGTTATACATGAATTAGAAATGGGAAATTTCTGAGAATAAGGTAGGCAAGAGGCTTGGTTAGGTTAGTTAGAAGACTGGGAATGAGACTGAGGCATCAATCTGCAATGGCTACTGTTGTCAACATGGGAATGACTTGGGAGATGGCCGTGGCTGTGGAAGATTGCCTTGATTAGGTAACAGCCTATGGCAGGTGCTACCATTCCCTAGGCCGGGATCCTAGACTGTATGAAATGGTGTAAGTGAGATGAATATAGCTATCATCTGTGCTTTACGCTTCCCAGCTATGGATGTGATGCGGCCAACTGCTTCTGGCTCCGGCTGCTTTGACTTCTTTACCATGGTAAACTGTGAGTCCATATTAAATCCTTTCTCCCTGGAGTCATTTTTGTTGAGGCATTGTATCACAGAAACAATAACAAAAAGTTACTTGGAGGCTGTATTTCTTTCTACATGATTCTATACAACCTGGTTTCAAAATCTTTCTATGACAAATCTGTACATCCCGACCTTTCATCAAATAAAAGGGTGATATCAGCCAGGCAGTGATGATGCACACCTTTGATCCCAACACTCGGGAGGCAGAGGCAGGTGGACCTCTGTGAGTTTGAGGCCAGCCTGGTTTACAGAGTAAGTTTCAGGACAGCTAGGGCTGTTACAGATAAACCCTGTCTCAAAAAAATAAATAAATAAAAAATACAAGGCTGATATCAAACAAGTGAGGCCAAGGAGAGAAATCTGTTATTTGAGAGTAAAATTCAAGTTTTAACTTTTGTATTTCTAATAACTGAGAACGCCCCAGTAGCTTTATGCTCCAAACTTAAAGCACTCTACTAAAAATCTCTCCTATGTTTCTACCATGGCTTCCCATGGCTTCTGGTATCTTCAGCTTTAAAACAGCTTTCAATTAGCTTCTCCTAGTGAAAGTTAGTTTAAATGCCATCTCCTAGAACAAGACCAGAGAAGGGTCAATAAGCAAGAAAATAAAAATAGTCCAGAAGATATAGCAGAATTTCCCTAGACCCCCAAAACAATATATGTTCTTGAAAATCCCTGGCTCTAGAATGTTGATTGGGTGGGAATCTAATTAAGCATACCTGAATTAAACTTTTAGAAACAAAAATATGGAAGTTTATTGACTGATGGCTCCAAATCCTAATCATAAATGTTCATTTATCGTAAGCTACACTTATTAAATCCTGTGACTATGACACCAAGTAACACTCCAAAAAGGTTAGAATCTAAAAAAAAAAAAAAGGAAACTAATAACTGAACTGGCAATTTCACATGACATAGAGATTTGTCAAAGGGAAAGCTGCATGAAATGATTCAATCATTTTCTCAGCATTTTTCCAACTGTCGTTACCCCATGGGCTGTTAGTGGATCTCCCAATTTAAAGATGGACAAGGTGATTTTATAAAGAGACTCGAGATATATCTTCAGAGGTGATTGGGAGACAAGGAAAGAAATTTTTGAGAAAAGCTAAAAGAAATAGGTTTTAGATCCTCTGGAAAAGGCTGTGGAGTTATTTAGAAATAGTATTTAGATGCACAGTTCCTTGCACAAGGCATGGTACCCATCTATGGATCTCGAAGGCCTGGGAAGTGCCGTCATAGAGTGCTGACATAAATTTTCTGTGGAAATCTTAATTTATAGAAGCAGGTGAAATTCACAACTCTTCGTCAAAAAAGGTATCGGAGGAGGTAGGCAAGCAGCCACACATTTAAAAAAATAGGTTCATTGTTTTAAATGATCCTTTATCTAGGTGGTGGTGGCTCACACCTTTAATCCCAGCACTCAGGAGGCAGAGTCAGGTGGATCTCTGTGGTTTGGAGCAGCCTGGTCTACAGTGCGAGTGCCGGGACAGCCAGTGTTACACAGAGAAACCCTGCCATTAATGATAATGATGAAATTATTAGATAATTAGATAAATGAAGGTGGAGCACCCCACAATTTCCATGGTGGAGCACTCCACTGTGAGACACAGACTCTTGTGTTTCTCCGTCCCTCTCACTGCAGGATCCACACCCAGTTTCCAGAGAGACCGCTGGGAACAATGAACAGATGGGACATCAAATCCCTCCATTACTCAGTAATCTCATTGCCTTTGAGCCTCCTCCCTGGGGACTCTGGAAGTGTAAAATGTGAGCAGGGAGACGAGTACATGAAGCAGACAAGGAGGGGGTGTCAGCTGTGTTTGGTGGCGCCTGCATCTCCCAAAACCCACAGCCCCACCTCTGCACCCCCAGGCATGTGGCACACACTGTTCTCAGCTGCTCTGGGACAAGATGATAGACCCTGATTGCATCCTCCATTAGATTATCTGACTAGGATAACTGGTGCATTAGTCTACTCTAATTAGATAAAAAGGGGAATCATGAAAATGGGGTTTTAGTTACTCCATAGAGCTCAGTAAGGGGGAAAGCATCATCTATGGAAAGCCAAAGAGGGGTGCAATTTATTTATTTTAGGTGCGGGAAATGTGGATTTGCTTAGAGTTTAAACAGGCTCATGTGTATAGAAGTTGAAGTTTTATTTAGTGACTGTCTCTGTATGTATATGTATAAGCATAGGCTCTTGTGAAGGTCAAAGGACAACTTTCAGACATACATTTTCCAATTCCATCTTCTGAGACAAGATCTCTATTGTCTCTGCAGCATCACCACTCAAGGCTAGACAGCCTGCCTCCCCTGGGAGTACTGAGATTTCAGATGCACACCACCACACAGGGCTTTGTATGAGGGCTCCAGTTAACGCTTTTACCCACTGAACTATCCCACCTGTCCAGAATTGGTATTCATCATTTCATTCTTAACTGATATTTGCATTTGAAAATGACATACAAAGCCATGGCTATCACTCAGTGATTCAGATCTTGCCTAACATGCATGATGTTCTGGGTTCAGTCACCAACACCCCCACAAAAAGAAAGAAAATACTGTGTACAGTGTTGCTATCTGATACATGTCTGTGATGTATAATGATCAAATAGGAATAACTGGCATTGCTAGCTCCTAGTATATTGTCATTTCTGCATACAGGAAGCCTTTGAGCGCTTCTCTAGTGATTTGAAGCACGTTTCAAACCGCTGTTGTCTTACTTAGAACTGCACATCCGCAACTATGCATTGGCATCCTCTCTGCTCGCTGCACCATTCTTTTCTCAAAACGGTATGCTCAGTATGTGTGGCACCTGTAATACTGGAAGGTCTGGATAACTCGAGCAAGCACATTTCATAAAGGTAAACACACAGGCGGTGTCAGACTCAGGACCCACCACATTGAGGCCATTCCAGTGCTTTGTTTCAAAACACAGCTGCAGTGAAAGACCAGATTTTTTGTTGTTAAACGAAATAACTTTTGAGACAAAATGAATGAATATTACATACTGACTTCCTCCTCAAGGCTTGCTCAGCCTGATTCCTTATACAACTCAGGACCTCCTGCTCCGGGGTGATACCACCCACACTGGGTTGGGCCCTCCCACATCAATAATTAATCAAGAAAATGCCCCCACAGACATGCTCACAGGCCAGTCTTACGGAGGCATTTTCTCAGTTGGGGTTCCCTAGTTGACAAACCAAGAAATGCATGCACGTGTATGCAGTAGACATCTTCACAATCACACAATTACCATTGTGTTTGCAAGAGAAAAACATTTCACCATTGCTCTTTTAAGGCAAAAATTCTTAAAAAAAAAAAAAAGTCCTCTGTGCCTTGCTGCCCTTTCTCCTATCCCTCCATTCACAAAGCAGTATGTATTAAGCAAGCACTCCACCACTGAACTACCCCACCACCTTGCTTCAAAGTTTTGTTTTGTTTTGAATTTCAACACATTCCTATTGAGTTTTGCAGTCCTCTGCCTGTCAAGTCAACAGCATCACATTGTCTAATGCAGTCATTAGTCATCAGTGCTCATCTTACTGCATTAGTTGGTAGTGTCGCTGCTGTGATCATGCTACTTGGAAGAGTTCCTTAATGACTTCTAGGACGCCATGCAAACTGACTTCACTCCTTCACCACTGCTCCAGTCTATCGCCACTGCTGCCCTCTCCTTTTGAAACTTTTAGCCTTGGAAAGTCCTGATGTCGCCTTCTCTACCCATTGTTTGACGACATCCTACAGTCTCTGTGTCTGTACACTGATGGCAAAGAACGGGAGCTCCAGCCTTGACATTTGCCCTTTCACATTTCTCTGTAGATCCTGCTTCTCATCAGCACTGGGAATAACCCTGTGGCTTATTTATCTGAGATATTAACATTTCAAAGAAAATCAATCTTCAGCCCTCGGCTGCTCACTCAGCATTTCCATTTGGATGACTGCTAGGTATATTAGCCCAACAAACACCAGAAAGAACCTCCATCTTACTCATATACTTACTTATGCTGTATAAATAGAAGAACTATACATACATAGGCTGCATAAGTATACATTTGTATTATACACTATAAGAATACACATACTCATTCTTATGGCTTGCTCTATAAATTTTGAACTGATTTTCCAGCCCCCATAACCCATGATAAAGAATCCTTTAACCTGTATCTCTTACAGGTTGACCCCTGACAAGTATAGATTCAGTAGCAGTAAAAGTTACAGGAACAGAATCTTAGAAAACAGTCATTCAAACTATTTCTGGGTTTCCTGGAACTGATTAAGTAATTGAGCTATAGTTTCAAAGATTCATCTTATTTTTTAAATATATATGTATGGGGGAGGGTGCTATGCATGTGAATGCAGGTGCCACAGAGGCCAGAAAGAACATCCAGTCTCCTGGAGCTGGAGTTACAGGAGGCAGTGTCGGAACCAAACTCAAGTCTCTGCAAGAGTAGTATGTGCTCTTAACTACTGAACCGTCTCTCTAACCCCTAGTCTGGCTATATTCAAAATCACAAATGAACCTATAAATAAATTAGTGGTCATAGCATGAAGTTATAGAGACAACAAAATGTCACCAATATAAAACTGTTATATTAGTTTCTGGGGGTTGTCATAGCAAATTATAGAAACAGAGTCATCTAAAACAGCAGAGGCATTCTCTGTGGTGTTATCAACGTCTGGTATCAAGTTATTGGCAGGGCTGTGTACTCTTAGGGCTCTGAGGGATGTCCCTTCTTTGGTTCTTCCTTGTGTTTAATGGCTTCCAGAAACCCTGGGTATTCCTTAGGATTCTTTCTCTTTCATGTGTGGTTTTCTTCTCTGGGTGAGTAAGTTACCTTCTTCTTAGAAGGACACTACTGGTGTTGGAATTCTGGTCTTAAATTATCTGGTATCAACTCAACATCTGCTTACAGTGCATCTATATTCATGTATTTAACTATTTTGCATTGCTATCATTAAACTCAGAAGTATAATGTAGCTTGTTGCTCTTAACTGCCCCGAGGAAAAAGAGAGAAATGAGTTCAAGGCTTCAAATGCCCATCTTAAGTGTGACATTTATGACCTAAAAGCCAACATCTGGCATGAAAGAGCTCTTGCCACCTGTAGCCAGAAAGCTAGATTTCTGAAGAACGAGCCCAGAATCTCATCTTGAAAGTGGCTGAATTTCAGGGTGAACTGAACTCCGAATCTTTCAAAGCATCTCTAGGAAGGAATGGAATCATGGAAACTGGAGTGGAGACACTCTAAGATCTCACTCAAGATGGGGGCATTTAACCACTACATTCTGATGAAGATTTTTATGGCTCTTAAATGTTCGGGTCTTGAAATCAACCAAGAGCTTATGTGTGGAACAGCTGGTCCACAGCTGATGGTACTGATGAGAGGCAAGAGAAGTTTTAGGAGGTAGGGCATACCTGGGGAAAGTCAAGTCACTGACAGCACGCTGTTGAAAAGCATTGTGGCCGGGCATTGGTGGCGCCCGCCTTTAATCCCAGCACTCGGGAGGCAGAGGCAGGCGGATCTCTGTGAGTTCGAGGCCAGCCTGGTCTACAAAGTGAGTTCCAGGACAGCCTCCAAAGCCACAGAGAAACCCTGTCTCGAAAAACCAAAAAAAAAAAAAAAAAAAAAAAAGCATTGTGACCCTCTCCCTTTCTCCTTTTTCTTTCTCTCCCCCATCTTCTCTTCCCTGGCCCACGATGTGAGTAGTTTTGCTCTGGTACACACACTCCACCTCGTTGTTCCTGCTCACCACAAGTTCAGGGTAGCAGAGTCAAGCAACCATGAACCGCAGCTCTGCAATCCTGAGTGGAAAGAAATTGATCCTTTTGTTTATCGTAGGTACTTTGTCACCATGGCATTAACTAATACAACTACCTAAGGAAGGGGGCCCTCTCTTACCTGGAAAGCATGCAGTGGACTCCCCTAAGGCAGATATTTCACGAGGTCCTGTGGATTCTCTCCACACCCTCTATTTTCTTGAGATCAATAATCACATTCCAGGGTAATGGGTGAGCAACAATGTGTGACTCTCTAGGACGTATACCTCACGCCAGAACATCTGCATTATTTTCTCTGTGTTGTACTGTGTATCAAGCCTCGTATATATTAGGTTAGCACTGTACCAGAAACACATCACCATTTCCACATCAGGGACATAAACGTAGAGATTAAATATAGGCATACATCTAAGTGTATGGCAGTAACACACGCTAGATCAGAACAAATACAGTTGTAGATTAATACCTAAAGGGTCTGGATTGCAACTAGCTATTGCAACATGTTCTTATTCCTTCAGTTGAATATATTACACAAAAAGAAAGCTTTCAAAGTTGTCCGTACACGATTATTTCTGGCATTGGTTTTTTGTATTTTTGCATTGATTCTAAATGTCATCTGTTTGTTGTTTCTGCTGCTCTTTGAGAATTTCACATGTGTATACAGTGAAACATGATCATATCCACCCCCACCCCATTTCCCAACCATCTCCCTCACCTCATGTCCCGAGTTCATGTCTTCTTTTTCTTGACCTTCTCTTCCCTCCACTCCTCCTCCTCTTTTCCCCGTCCTTCTTCTTCATAACTTGCTAAGACCATTTAGTACTTCCCATATGTACATGAGTACAGGCCGTCCACCAAACCATGGGCAACCTACCAGTGGCTACAACAAAACAGGAATGACTCTCCTTCCCCTCGCAGCTGCCACCCAAAGCTCCTTGTTAGGAGTAGCCTCCTCTGAGCTCCCCTCCACTTGCTTCTGCACTGCAATTTCAAATTATTTGACCTTATGGAGATCTTATGTTGGTTACCACAACCACTGTGAGTTCATGGGTGTTGAAGCTATGTCATATCCGGTAGGAACGTTTTACAGCATCACCACGCCCAACCTCCACCTCTTACCTTCTTTCCACCTTCTCTCTGAGAGGGTCCCTGAGTCATAGCATGGGGTGGAGATGAGGCTAAGGTCTCACATTTAAGGCCTAGCACCCAGATTCTCTTGTGGATTTAATTCTACACTGGGGGCTTGATAGAACACTATGCTGTGTTACCAGAAGTCTGCTGGTAGTCATATATATTGGAAGCATGATTCGGGACAATTTGATATTTCACTGATGGAAGGACTGATCTCCAAAGACCCGACCACAGCTTCTCATGTGACCCTTTGTAGGAATGTTGTCTTAGGAGGTGTCTCAAAAGTCTTTGTTCAGCAATAAAACATCTCTCAAATTTCAGAGGTTCATATTGTCGAGAAGAACACAAAGGAAAAGACTTTTGTGGCATATTTTCTTTTATTGGGAAATTTAGAAGCTATTATACAAGAGCTGTAAATGAAAAGGAGAAAAAGAAAAGGTACAGTGAAAAGAGAGGGGGAAGACCAAACAAAGGGAAACTGGAGACAAAGAACAGCCATAGGGCCAAACACCAGGACCTCGCTGGAGAGGGGGTCAGAGGATGGAGAGTGACGGGTCCGAGGCTCAGCAAATGTTTCCCCCAGAGAAGTCTCCTATCAGTTTGGATAGAGACTTTTCAGATGGAAAGACATTAAACGCCAAAGACAGGAAAAGTCCACGACTAGAGGGAGATGGAAGAACAGACAGGCAAGGAAAGAGTGGCAGCTGCTAGACACAGAAGCAAAAATTCTGGAAGGATGCTAGCAGCAGCATTGCTTCTGGCAGCAGCACTTCTGCTGGCAACAGCCCTTTCCACAGCCACAGCCACAGCCACAGGAGCCGCAGCCACAGGAGCGGCAGCAGGTGCGGCGGCAGCAGCACATCACAGGCTTGCAGCAACCACAACAACCACAGCAGCCACCACAGCAGCCACCACAGCAGCCACCACAGCAGCCACAGCCACCACAGCTGCCACAGCCACCACAGCCACAGCCACCACAGCTGCCACAGCCACAGCCACCACAGCCACAGCCACCACAGCCACAGCCACCACAGCCACCACAGCCACCACAGCCACCACAGCCGCCACAGCCACAGCAACCCATGTTGTCAGTAGAGAGGACTCAGGTGCAGTGAGGAGAGAGACTCAGGAGAGGAGAGGGAGATGTGATGCCCCTTCTGCCGGGGAGCCCCTTAAGTACCATCTCGGGAAAGAGGAAAGGGAAGCATGGAGGACACGTGACCTGTGGTCACTTCCTTGCAGCACAGCTGCTGTTTTCACAGCAGGGTCATCCAAGGTGTTTATGTCCCATGCACTCCACATAACCTAGCACACTTGCTAGCAGTGGCTTTTCCTTCGTAAAAGCTGTGTTTGAAGCAAGTCAGGAGATGCTGATGTGGGGGAGGGGCGTTTACTTTCTCAGCAGCACACTGCATCTTTCAGATTTTGAGTGACAGTTCAGTCGCTGGCAGCCATTTCTTGTTCCTGTTTAATGCTTTTCTCCGTCATCCATTTGAAATCTCCCTGTTCTCACAGGGAAAGATCAATTAAGACCATCCACGTGGAACTCAGCATGCTTTAAAAGTTCGTGTGTTTTCTATATCATTTTACCTGTCTTCTCATCAAAAGAGCAACTCTTTTTATGACTTTATGCGGTGAAGACTGTGTTTAAATTACTTATCATGAATTTCACTTTTCCCTTAACTCACTAAATTTCCTATAAACGTCTGTGCCTTCCTCCTTGCCTGGTCCCATTCATCACCCTGGATTTTGTTTCCAAATGCATCTCTGTAGCTCACACTCACCTCCAAGCACCTATTCCATCCATAATCAAGTCCCTACCCATCATCTTCCTGAGTCCCAAGAACATCGAAATGCCCTCAGTGTCCATGCCCCAGACTAAGTCAGAGATAAGTAGATGAATGTCTCCTACCGTACCATATCTATATACCCGTGAATAGGTGTGTGAGCCCTTACTTTCCCTCGCTCCAGTCTCCCCTGCCTCGCCAAATTCAGCTCACTCAGGACGTTCACACTTTCTCTCTCTCTCTCTCTCTCTTCTTTCTTATAGAGGAAAAACATTTGATTTGGGTGGTTTATATTTCCAGAGGTTTAGTCCATTATCACCATGGTGGGACATGGTGGCCTGCAGGCAGATAGGGTGCTGGAGAAGGAGCTGAGTGCCCTACATCTTGACTTTCAAACTTAAACACACATCTCTAGCTCTCACTCATCAGCACATAGTTCAAGTTGCCCCACCCCAAGCCTTTGTGAATGCTGTCTCTGGTCCAGATGTCACCCAAGTGTGCTGGGATAGGCAATGGGCAGCAAAAGAAATCCTACACATTTTTCACCCCTCCCTGTTGCTCAGATCCTTGAGGAGCCATGCTAGAAAATAAGGGAGCAGGTTGTGAGCAGTGGGTCTATTGATTAAAAGAAGGGTGGAGATTTGTATGCTTCTGGTGAGCTGAGTACTTTCTAGAACCTCCCACATGCTGGAAATGCTCTTGTATATTTGCATAAAGAAGAGCCATCTTCGTCGACTCTTGCTTGGTAAAAAGTCCAGAATAAGCCTCACCATGTTCCAAACCATATTCTGATTCCCCTCCCCCAGTAAATTCCCTTCCTCCTTGATGTAAAGTTCTCCGCTAAGCTCTTCTCCGGGTCCTGGTGTGCTACCATAATAATCCTGCTGCTTAGAAAGGTCCAATAGCCCATTCTTCTGGAAGCCTGGGTCAGGCTAATAATTATCAATGTGTTTTATACAGGCAGATTTCTATTTCACAATCAAAGATGCAAGTTAAGACCTGATTCAAAGTGGAATATAGCAAAAGTTACATCACTATAATATGGATGGTTATAAAGGTATGGATGGTAAACAGCATTTAAACCTGTCATTAAGGCCTGAGTGCCCCATAGATAAATCACACTGCAAGGCTTCACATGCAGAGGTCATGAGGTTGATTGCAGCCCCAGCTGACCCCAGTGCTTGTAAAGGTCACAATGGTGTTTGCAGGGACTTTGAATCTGTTCTTGTTTCCTCCTTCCCACTCCACAGGCTTTCTCTTGCAAACCCTCTGAAGACAAGGTCTATGCCTCACCACGACTTGTGGACATCTCAGAAGCTCACAGGCCAAGTGGCCCAGGGGTTCTCTGAGGATGCCTGTGGTCTGTAAGTCCCACCCACAGCTCACAGAAGGACATGATTGGAGCACTCTGGGGAAAATGGAAGGCTACCCATTATATGGACAGTATTCTTAGGTTCCTGGAGCCAACAATTCTTTCCAGAAATGTTCGGCCCTTTTGAGTCCTACTGGAGTGCAGTTTTAGGAAGAGTAGACATAACTGAAATATGCAAAAGTCAAGGATATCTGGGAAGAGAGGTAAATAACAGCTGGTGAGATGCTCATACATACAGGAAGTCAGATGACAGCAAGGAATGGTCACATGTTCCCTGCTGGACTCCCCAGCTTTGGTACATAAGGGGCTCCCCCAGCAGGAAGGGGCATCACATCTCCCTCTCCTCTCCCGAGTCTCTCTCCTCACTGCACCTGAGTTCTCTCTACTGACACCATGGGTTGCTGTGGCTGTGGAGGCTGTGGTGGCTGTGGCTGTGGTGGCTGCGGCTGTGGCTGTGGCTGTGGTGGCTGTGGCTGTGGTGGCTGTGGCTGTGGAGGCTGTGGTGGCTGTGGCTGTGGCTGTGGTGGCTGTGGCTGTGGCAGCTGTGGCTGTGGTGGCTGTGGCTGTGGTGGCTGCTGTGGCTGCTGTGGTTGCTGTGGCTGCTGTGGCTGCTGCAAGCCTGTGATGTGCTGCTGTCACCGCACCTGCTGCCGCTCCTGTGGCTGTGGGAAAGGCTGTGGCTGTGGCTGTGGGAAGGGCTGTTGCCAGCAGAAGTGTTGCTGCTGCCAGCAGAAGTGTGGCTGCAAGAAGTGCTGCTGCTAGGATGACAGCTGGCCTCTGGGCTTCTGCTTCAGCTGAGAGAGGTGAGCCTGTCTGCCTGCCTGTCTGTCTGTCTGTCTGTCTGTCTGTCTGTCTGTGTCTTTCTGTCTGTCTGCTCCTGTTGGGATTGTGAGTCACCAGCATGGACCAAGCTTATTGTCATTGCAACCTGGAATTTCTATAGTTGTTATTATTCTGCCAGTACCTGATAGTCACCAAGCAAATGAATGAATCCAAGGCCTTCCCTGTCAGTTTACATTCAATCATGACTGCAGCAGATGCAGTCTGGGTAGGTTATGCTATGACTTCCTACAATGCCTCTAACTCTCCACCAATGACATGTTTCTCCATTGCATTGCCATATTTGTAACCACAAAGCTATTCTTGCTAAATAAACTTCAGTAAATCCACCTCAAACAGTGACTCTTGTGTGTCTTATTTGATTTCCAGTTTCTAAACTGTCTTTCTATAGGGTGAAGCAAGTTCCATCTCAACACATACGACAATGCTAAACAGGCAAAAGCAGCAGAGAACCAGGGACATGGTAGAGTGATGTACATAGACAGGTGTGATGCTGAATCCAGGGGCGGTCTTCTGGTTGTTGGGGCAGACCCTTGCAGTGAGTCATGGCCCCTGCTCAGGATCCTCCTTTTCATCCCTCCTACTGCTCAAGATGTGGGAAGCTTTGTTCTTTCCCTGCCCGGACATGCTGCCTCACCACAGACCTAAAACTGCTGGGGCAAACCACTGTCGTGGTTCTTCTCTGTGTTAGCCTGCCTGCATTAGATTGACCTCAGGGAGGGATGGAGTCAACTCTAGATATGTCTGTGAGGATGTTTGCAGAGAGGATGAACTAGGGTCAGGAGAGAAGAATCACCCCAAATGTGAGTGGATCCATCCCATGGATGTGGACCTCAGATTGAACCAAAGGGAAAGAAGAAGAAAGCAGAGTAAGGCCAGTTTCCATTCTCTACTTCCATCCAGTACCTGGGAGTGGCTGCTGGGATCAGAGGTGTTTATTTTCTGCTAGTCTCCCCTCCTACAAGTGCAAGATCAAGGTGTTAGCAGACTTAGACACTTCTCTTCTTCACGGGGTCTACCTCATGTCTGCATATCCCTTTCCTCCTTTACTGAACATCTCAGTCATGATGAATTTAAACCTACCTTTCTTAGTAATGGTTATCACTGCTGTGATGAAACGTATGGCCAAAGCAACTCGGGGAGGAGATTTGTTTGACTTACACTCCAGTATCACTGGTCATCATTGAAGGAAGTCAGAACAGGAACTCAACCAGGGCAGGAACCTGGAGGCAGGAGCTGATGAAGTGACCATGAAGGAGTGATGCTTGCTTACTGTCTCGTTCCTTATAACTTGCTCAGCCAGCTTTCTCATAGGAGCCAGGAGGACCAGCCCAGGCATGGCCCCACCCACAATGGTCTGGGCCTTCCCCCATCAATCAGTAATTAAGAAAATACCCTATATGCTTGCCTACAGCCAGACCTCACGCAAGCATTTTCTCGATTGAGGTTCCTGTCTCTTAGATGACTCTAGCTTGTGTCAAGTTCAGATAAAATTATCCAGCATGCCACACTAGTGACCTTATGGTGACTTAGCTGCCGTTTATAGTTGCTGTAAAGATGCTATATCCAGATGACATCTGCTTTCTGGGGTCTGGGGAGTTACATCCTCAAGATAAGGATGAGCAGGCCCAGTTCAGCCCCATAGCAGAAGAGTAGCAAAACAGAGACTGCGTGTTTCATCCTGTGTTCAGGTAATTTCAATGGTGACCTGTGCTCAGTCTGACATGCCCTTTGCTTTTGCTGATTTTATTTCTAGTAGCCATTATAAATTTTCACTTAAATCTTGTTTTCAGTAAAATGGTATTCTGCCAACAGGACCCAACACCAGGTCTGACAAAGACATGTACATTAAGTGGCCATGCTATACTTGGAAAGTTTGTGTATCCCATCCAGGTAGTCAGATGTCCCTCTGTAAAGCTAGCATTGGCCACACAACTTGTCCTTATCCTCCTCTGAGAACTAGCTCTTAGAGGCTCAGGTAGAACACACTGGTACCTTTTGTTTGCAAACGGCACCATCACTCCCTCACTCCTCTCTTCAGCCTGGCTGGCTGAGCTTTCTCTCCTGCTGTTCCCTACCATGTGAGCCTCTTCTTGGCGTGCAAGCACTCCATCTCTCCAGAATTCTGGGGAAAACAAACCTTTGTTGCTTCCCCGAGCTTTTCCTATTTCCTCTTGTGACCACATCTGCCATCTATTTTAAGAATAAAACAGTATAGGTAGATGGGGCAGAGCAGGGTAAGGTGTTAGTTAACCAAAACTAGGGGTGTAGATAGAAGCCTTGGGGATATCTCCTAGTTTGTGGCTAATCAATGTACAATATGAAAATGGCAGCTGTATTAGAGGTTTCCCCATTGTTTGACAACAGGGCTTCCAGAAGACATCAGTTACTTGAAGTAATTCTCAGTACCAGGCAAAGCTTACCTCCTTATTGGTCAGGGAAGTTGTGAGGAATCCAAAATAATACAGGCTATTGTCATTGTCCTTGGTTGCCCATCACAACCAAATTCAATTGCTTATTACTGAAGATACCTTCATAACCAAACTCAACACTTTTTTTTCTGAATACACCACCCACCTTGATTGTAGAACATTGAGAAGCCAAACTCAAACTGAAACTTTCAAACTGCAATCTCAATCAAGAAAACTCTTCCTTTGGTTGTTAGTTTACATAGTACTAGAAAGTACCAAGCAATTGGATGGGGGGGAAAGACCTTAACGATCCTGCCCTGAGATAGATATGTGCTTGCTACAATACCAACTTCGTAGGAAAGCTGTGCCCACTAATGTAATAGTGACACAATGGTTAAGGAAGTAACCAATCACACTCTGCTTGAATTTGAGGACTACTTCACAGTAAGGATTTCATATGTGATGCTACAAACCTGGTCAAAAATCTTATGACTGGGGAGATTCTAGAGGGGAAGCTACTGGAAACTACTGGTGATATTCAGCTAAATGTCCTGTTATCAATATTTGCATTTCTACACATAAATTTATTTTGCCTTTATTCTTTTTTGATCAGAGAAGCTTTTTGCAGTGGGTAGTGTTTAAAGCAAAGATTCATAGTCAAACTGCTGAGAATGAGAAACTGTGAATGTTCAGCTGTGGAACTTTCCTCCATCCAAGGGGCATCATGAAAGAGTGGGCAGAAAGAATGTAAGAGTCAGAGGATAAGGAGGAGGGCAGTGAAACATTGCCTTCTAGATACAACATGGCTCACACACATATCAACTCACAGTAACTATGCTTGTCTACAAAAGACCTGTACAAAATCAAGTCAGTCAATATTCCAGTAGATGGGAAGAGCTCCCAAGTCCCACCCCTAGGTGGGGAGCTATTGGCTGTTGATGACTGCTGATGGAAAGTCAGTTTTCATTGGGCATGTGCCTCCTGGTAGATTGCCCATGTGATGGCCCCACACCAATTTGCATATAGCCAGCAAAAGTTGAATTCAGGAGACAAGTAATAATTTTAAAAGAAGATGTGAATCAGAAGGAGACAGATTAATGGGTCCTGGGGGAGTTGCAGGGAAGTAGTGGGGGTTAGATAATACTAAAGTATATTGTATAATGCATGGCATTTTCAAAAAAATAAAAGTTTTTTAAAAAGATAAGTAACCCAACCTTAATACATGGGGAGGGGAGGTGCTTAGTCTTAGCACAACTTGATATGCCATGTTTTTTTTCTTTCTTTTTATTTATTTTTCAGTTTAAATTTAGATTAGAAACAAGGATGCTTCACAAGTCAGTTCCAGGTCCCTCTCCCTTTCCCTCCCCTCCTCCCGTGCCCTCCCCTCAGCCCCCCCATTATCCCCTCATTTCCCCAGGGAGGGTGAGGCCCTCCATGGGGATGCCCATAGTCTGTCATTTGATATGCCATGTTTTATTGATACTCATAAGAGACCTGCCCTTTCCTGGAGGGAGACAAAAGAGGAATGGATGGAGGAGTGGGTGGGAGAAATGGAGGGAAGAGCCTAGGGGGAGAGGATGGTGTGAGGCTGTGGCCCAGATGTAAAGTAAATAGATGGATTTTTAAAAACATGTTAAAGAAAAACAAGATAAGTAAAACAATGCAGGCACTCTGCCGTGTGTGTGTGTGTGTGTGTGTGTGATGTACCTATTCATGTGAGTGTGTACACACGCATATGAAGGTCAGTGGTAGAAGGCCAGTGTCTTCTTTGATCCCTGCATCCTATTTTTCCAAACAAGATCTCTCATTGGGGCTGGAACTCATGGATTTGGCAATGAATGTGGAAATCCATCTAGTTCACTATCCCCAGTACCAGGGTTAGGGATGACAGTTGAACACTTACGTCTCTTCTCTCTCTCTCTCTCTCTCTCTCTCTCTCTCTCTCTCTCTCTCTCTCTCTCTCTCTCTCTATCTCTCTGTCTCTCTCTGTCTCTCTATCTATGCATGCGTGTGTGCATGCGTGTGTGCGTGTGTGTGTGTGTGTGTGTGTGTGTGTGTGTGTGTGTGTGTGTGTGTGGTATTTATACTGGTATGTGCCATGGTGCACAATGGAAGTCAGAGAACAACCTTGGGTTCTGGTGCTTGCCTTCCACTTTGTTTGAGCAAGGTCCTACACACAGCTGTGTTTGTCTGTCTGTCTGGCCCCATGAGTTTCTTCTGGCTGTTCTCCTGTCTCCACATGGCATCTCCTTAGAGAGGCATGCTGGGGTTACAGACGCTTACATTATGCAGCTGACTTTTACATGGTTTGTGTGACCTAAACTCAGGTCTTTGAGTTGCACAGTAAGCACATTAGCCATTGAGCAATCTTCATAAGCACTCTGTGCTGGCTAGTTTTATGTCAGCACATGCTAGAGTTATCTGCAAAGAAAGAACCACAATTAAGAAAATGCCTCTGTGGGATTGGTCAGCAGGCAAGTCTGAGAGAGTATTGTCTTGATTACCAATAGATGTGGGAAGGCCTAGCCCCTTGTGGGCGGGGCCACCCCTCGTTAGGTGGTCCTGGTTGCTGTAAGAAAGCAGGCTGTGCAAGCAATGAAAAGCAAGCCAATAGGCAGCATTCCTCCATGGTCTCCACATCAGCTCCTGTCTCCAGGTTTCTGCCTTGAGTTCCTGCCCTGAATTCCCTGGATGATGGAATACAAGATGAAAGAAAAAATAAATCTTTTCCCCAAGTTGCATTTAGTCATGGTGTTTTACCATAGCAATAGTAACCCTACCCAAGATATGCCCTGTGTGTAGAATTTTACATGGGTGCTAGAGATCGGAACTCAGGTCTTCATTTTTTTTTTGAGGCAGGCACTTCACTGGCTGACAACTCTCCAGTATCCTTCTTTGTTCTTTTCGTCGCAAATCTATGTCAACTGAGTGAAGATACCAATCAGTCCCTTATAGACGATGTCTTCTACTGCTGTGGGCCAAGAGCAAATTTATTTCCAGGGCACGGGACAAGGAGTACAAATACTTAGAAGAAGCTGGGCTTTAAGTCCTATGACAGGCTAGGAGTCCCACAGTTCTTCTGACCAGCAGGAATGATCAGGAGACTGGCTCAAGGGTCCTGAGTGAAGAATAGAGATGAACCTGAGCACATGCTAGAGTTATCTGCAAAGAAAGAACCACAATTAAGAAAATACCTCTGTGAGATTGGTCAGCAGAATAGAGATGAGCCTTAACTCTCCGTTATCCCTCTACAGTCAGACAACAGGAACCACTTCCAAGTGTAGATATGGGAGACAGGGATGAGACAGATGAGAAGAGTGGGTCCAAGAAGGAATCCTGGAGGCTGACAGTACCTAAAGGGCTCTGGGTAACCCAAGGCCATCAGAGACGTGGGGATCCCACAGAGGGACAAGGCAAAGGAGACAGAATTGATGACACACAAACTGATTTGACTGCTTAGCTTCTGGAGACTCATTCACACCCCATAGACACCACTCATGACTGCCAAGAGGAAGGAAACTGGCCACTGTCTCGTCTCTGGCGTCCTAGTCTGTGTGTTCTTAGCCAAACTGCACTCAGAATTCCTTTGGCTGAATCATTCCAGTGTTTCAGATACACTTGGTTGGGCTTCTGTTCTGTGCCTGCGCAGAGTGACAAGGAAGACAAGCATAATGGTTCCAAGGCAGACATACTCAAGAAACTGGTATTCACTGGCGCAAACTCACAGCCCAACCTCAACTGAGATGCCTGCCCTCCTTTTTTTTTTTTAAATGATTACGTTTAATTAAATTTTTTCATTTATTTTACATTCTAACCATAGTTTCCCCTCCCTCCTCTCCTCCCATCCTCTCCCACTCTCCTCACACAGTCCCATCTACCTGCCTCCCCATCCACTCCTCCTTTGTTTCCATTCAGAAAGGGGCAGGCCTCCCGTGGGCTTGAACAAAGCATGGCGCATCAACTTGAGGTAGGACTTAGTAGAGCTAGGTGATCCAGCATGGGGAACAGGTTTCCAAAAGCTAGCTAAGCACCAGGGACCTCACTGCTAGGAGTCTTACAGACAGACCAAGCTACACAACTGTCACACACACGCAGAGGGCCTGAGTCAGTCTCATGCAGGCTCTCTAACTGTTGGTCCAGAGTCCATGTGCTCCCATGAGCTCAGGTCAGCTTTCTCATGGTCTTGACCCCCCTGACTCATTCAATCTTTCCTCCCTTTCTTCAGGAGGACGCCCGGAGCTCTAAGGAGGACTCCTGGAGCTCAGAACTTGGTTGCCTGCCCTCCTTAAAGCTCCCTTTGCTGCTAAATGAAGTACACTGTGCTGTAATGTGGAGTCTGCACTAAAATGACCAAGTAAATGAAATGACTGCAGAAAACTAGCAGAGAGGGAAGATTCGGGAACACATTGCTTTGTGCATGAGGATGCCCATGGCAGGCATGGGTGAGTTGGTCTTGAATTCCTTTAACAAAAGAATCCAAGGCATTCAACTTAGAGAGAAAGAGCTAAGGTTGATTTTGGTTAAGTTTCAGAAATATTATTTCACATTTGTTGCATTAAGTGTCATGTGACAAAATAGCTTCCACAAACAATCTAAAACTAAGATATTCCTGTTGACTCACAGTGTCAGAGAATGGAATCAATGGTTTCTCAGCACCCCCATATGTTGGCAAAACATGATGGTACAGGAAACATATGGCACAGGAAGGTTGTGACATTTTTATCCCCTAAGGAAGAAGAGAAAGAATAAAACAAGGCACTAGGATAGCATCTAACTATCCATGTACTTATCCATCTGTCTATCTATCCATCCATCCATCTATCTATCCATCCACCTATCCATCTATCTATCTATCCATCCATCAATCTATCGATCTATCTATCATTTATCTATGTTCCATCTGGTTCCACTCACACTTAAGGTAATTCTTCTCCCCTGGCCCCTGTTGATCTTCTCTGCAAACATCACCACAGATAGCCAGAGTTGACTCCATTCCTCCTCCAAGCCAATCTAAATGCAGGCAAGTTGACCCAGAGAAGAACCAGCACAGTGGTTTGGTCCAGCAGCTTTAGGCCTGTGCTGAGGCATCATATCCAGGTAGGGAAAGAACAAAGCTTCCCACATCTTGACCAGTAGGAGGGATGAAAAGGAGGATCCTGAGCAGGGGCTATGACTCACTGCAAGGGTCTGCCCCAACAACCAGAAGACCGCCCCTGGATTCAGCATCACACCTGTCTATGTACATCACTCTACCTTGTCTCTGGCTCTCGGTTGCTTTTGCATATATAGCATTGTTATGTCTGTTGAGATGGAACTTGTTTCACTCCATGGAAAATAGTTTAGAGAGACTGAAAAGCAAATGAAACACACAAGAGTCACTGTTTAAGGTGGATTTACTGAAGTTTATTGAGCAAGAATAGCTTTGTGGTTACAAATATGGCAATGCAATGGAGAAACATGTCATTGGTGGAGAGTTAGAGGCATTGTAGGAAGTCATAGCATAACCTACCCAGACTGCATCTGCTGCAGTCATGATTGAATGTAAACTGACAGGGAAGGCCTTGGATTCATTCATTTGCTTGGTGACTATCAGGTGCTGGCAGAATAATAACAACTATAGAAATTCCAGGTTGCAATGACAATAAGCTTGGTCCATGCTGGTGACTCACAATCACAACAGGAGCAGACAGACAGAAAGACACAGACAGACAGACAGACAGACAGACAGACAGGCAGGCAGGCAGGCAGGCAGGCAGGCAGGCAGACAGACAGACAGACAGACAGACAGACAGACAGACAGGCTCACCTCTCTCAGCTGAAGCAGAAGCCCAGAGGCCAGCTGTCGTCCTAGCAGCAGCACTTCTTGCAGCCACACTTCTGCTGGCAACAGCAACACTTCTGCTGGCAACAGCCCTTCCCACAGCCACAGCCTTTCCCACAGCCACAGGAGCTGCAGCAGGTGCGGTGACAGCAGCACATCACAGGCTTGCAGCAGCCACAGCAGCCACAGCAACCACAGCAGCCACAGCAGCCACCACAGCCACAGCCACCACAGCCACAGCCACAGCCACCACAGCCACAGCTGCCACAGCCACAGCCACCACAGCCACAGCCACAGCCGCAGCCACCACAGCCACAGCCACCACAGCCTCCACAGCCACAGCAACCCATGTTGTCAGTAGAGAGGACTCAGGTGCAGTGAGGAGAGAGACTCGGGAGAGGAGAGGGAGATGTGATGCCCCTTCCTGCTGGGGGAGCCCCTTATGTACCAAAGCTGGGGAGTCCAGCAGGGAACATGTGACCATTCCTTGCTGTCATCTGACTTCCTGTATGTGTGAGCATCTCACCAGCTATTATTTACCTCTCTTCCCAGATATCCTTGACTTTTGCATATTTCAGTTATGTCTACTCTTCCTAAAACTGCACTCCAGTAGGACTCAAAAGGGCCGAACATTTCTGGAAAGAATTGTTGGCTCCAGGAACCTAAGAATACTGTCCATATAATGGGTAGCCTTCCATTTTCCCCAGAGTGCTCCAATCATGTCCTTCTGTGAGCTGTGGGTGGGACTTACAGACCACAGGCATCCTCAGAGAACCCCTGGGCCACTTGGCCTGTGAGCTTCTGAGATGTCCACAAGTCGTGGTGAGGCATAGACCTTGTCTTCAGAGGGTTTGCAAGAGAAAGCCTGTGGAGTGGGAAGGAGGAAACAAGAACAGATTCAAAGTCACTGCAAACACCATTGTGACCTTTACAAGCACTGGGGTCAGCTGGGCTGCAGTCAACCTCATGACCTCTGCATGTGAAGCCTTGCAGTGTGATTTATCTATGGGGCAATCAGATTTAATGACAATTTTCATAACCAGACAAAATCATTCTGAAATATGCGTTTTGATGATATGATGATTTATATGGCTTGATTTAGGGAAGGAAGATTTTTTCCTGTGTTTGGATATTAAATATGAGTGAAAGATACACTAAGAACCTTACATGGGTGGGCTCTTCGGTCTTAGAACCTTTTCTTGCTCTTTTGCTTCTTGGAGAAATTGAGAGTAGGCCACCAAATGGGGCATAATGCAAGGACAATAGGGTCAGAGGAGAGCCAATGGAGGTCAGCATAGGAATGAAAAGGCATTTACGACACTGAGGTAATGTGCATTGCTGCAAGTTGTGGTGGGCCTGAGCGCTGGCACAAATGAGGTGAGTATAAACATATGCGCCAAGACCTCACAAACACGAGTAAATGCTTTTCTCCAAGAATACATGGGGAAAACCTTTCAGTTTACCCCTGAGAACTCACAGGCAGCAGCAAGGATCAGTGCGGTCACCAAAGATCCTTCCCCTTTGGGGTGGTCGTGATTCACTGCCCATGGCCTGTTTCCTAAGGCTGGTTAAGCTGTTCTGTGAAGATCTAAGCAAGAAGGAAGGTTGGAGGTTCCATGGACTCACTGGGTCTGTTCTTTGGTGACACCGCACACTTGAGTGGTTCACAAAGCTAAGGTTGAGGAAAAAGTAGAGAACCATGAACAGATTCAAAGCTGCTGAAGAGCTGAGACAGCAGATCTCCTGGGAGAGAGGACATGGGGGTAAGAGAAAGGAAGATTTTAAGCAGGAATTTTAAGGACTGACACATAAGGTCTGTTCAAGTGCCAGGGTTGGTAACTCAGAGGAACGTTTGACTTGAGTGTGAGAGCGGGACCCTGAATGTGCCTCAGAGGGACCAGGCAAGAAGACAGAGTCCAGAGCAGAATATGATGGATTCGGTGCTGAGGTGACTGTGAACTGACTTAGCGGAGAGGACCTGCTCTACACTACTACTCTACTAAGGAAAGTTAGGCATGGAAATCAAATCCAGGATAGTGGATTGGACCAGGAAGGGAGTTAGTTCAGTGACAGGAGGGGGCAGAGAAGAGAAGATTTTACTAGGATTTAATGCACAGTTTAATGAGTGAAAAAAGGGAGAGTCATGTCATTTCCTGTAGTCTCTCTCTCTCTATCTCTCTCTCTCTCTCTCTCTCTCTCTCTCTCTCTCTCTCTCTCTCTCTCTCTCTCTCTCTCTCTCAATTAAGGACGGAGCATGAAGACTCACAAGCTACCTAACTGGGCATCTAATGGTGTGAAAATCACAGTAATGTAGAAGTAACCATTTTTAAAGAAAAGTCTGTTTCGATGATCCTAATTTGCCTTTTCCTTTGAGAGTTCTTATTACAGCATGGTGAATTCAAATGGATGATGGAGAGAAAGGCATTAAGGAGGAACGGGGAAAGGCTGCTGACAGACAACCAAGTGTCCACTTGCCTGCAAATCTGAAAGATGCAGTGTGCTGCTGAGAAAGGGAACACCCCTCCCCCACATCAGCATCTCCTGACTTGCTTCAAACACGGCTTTTACGAAGGAAAAGCCACTGCTAGCAAGTGTGCTAGGTCATGTGGAGTGCATGGGACATAAACACCTTGGATGACCCTGCTGTGAAAACAGCAGCTGTGCTGCAAGGAAGTGACCACAGGTCACGTGTCCTCCATGCTTCCCTTTCCTCTTTCCCGAGATGGTACTTAAGGGGCTCCCCGGCAGAAGGGGCATCACATCTCCCTCTCCTCTCCTGAGTCTCTCTCCTCACTGCACCTGAGTCCTCTCTACTGACAACATGGGTTGCTGTGGCTGTGGCGGCTGTGGTGGCTGTGGTGGCTGTGGTGGCTGTGGTGGCTGTGGTGGCTGTGGCGGCTGTGGTGGCTGTGGTGGCTGTGGTGGCTGTGGTGGCTGTGGCTGTGGTGGCTGTAGTAGCTGTGGTGGCTGTGGTGGCTGTGGCTGTGGTGGCTGCTGTGGCTGCTGTGGTGGCTGCTGTGGCTGCTGTGGTTGCTGCAAGCCTGTGATGTGCTGCTACCGCCGCACCTGCTGCCGCTCCTGTGGCTGCGGCTCCTGTGGCTGTGGCTGTGGCTGTGGGAAGGGCTGTTGCCAGCAGAAGTGTTGTTGCCAGCAGAAGTGTTGCTGCAAGAAGCAGTGCTGCTGCTAGGATGACAGCCATCAACTTCCTGTTTCTGGGTCATTGGTACCAGGAAGCCAGGGCCTTTCCTCCAACCTCTACACCAGCTGCTCTGTCCTCTGTCTGTCCTGGTATATCTCCCTGAGTGTGGCTTTGCTTCTGGATACCAGTTCCCCTCTTTTCTGCTTTAGTGTTTCTAATCTTTCTAGATATATGAACCGTATTCTCTCTGTAGACGTCATTCCATCAGAACTTGGTGTTAAGTACTTTCTGATGAATGGAACTGCCTCTTCCCCATTCATTTCCCATCTCTACACCTTTTCTCTGTCCATACTTATCCAGCACTCCTTTTGTTTCATAATAAAATACAAATGACCACTGAAAATTCCCATTGTCTCTTCTTTGGTGTGACCGCATCCCTAATCCTAAAAGTTCTTCCAAATCCTTACAAAAGCCTTTGGGGGCACCAACGGTAGCAGAGTGGCCAGCAACCTTGAGGCCGCTCTCTTTCCTTGTGCTCTGCACAGTCCTGGTTGTCAGCACACTGGCAGGACTCAAGAGTGTACTTCTCTTCCATCGGGTTCCATCTCCACGTAGGACTTGCTACAGACAGTAAATGTGTCACTGGTACCAGAAATCCCTGAGTAGGTCAACTCAAAGGATGGAAGATGCATTTAAGCTCACGATTTCAGGGCTTTCAGCTCACACTTGCCTGGCCCAACTCCAGAGGACGTGTGTTGAGGCAAAAGGATACAGCAGGAAGTACATGATGGAACCAAGATGCACAGTCGATGGCAGTTGGGTATAAAGTAGGAGAGCAATCAATAGGGGAAGCAGCTGGGAACAGGGACTCACTCTCTTCAACTAGACCCCACTCAAGTTTCCATCACCTCTCCATGGCCCATTAGTGGATTAGCTCACTGCTGAAGTCAGAACCCTCAGGACAAAGCCCATCTCTGAATATTGCTGCATTGGGGACCAAGCTTTCATCACCTGAGTCCCTAGAAGACAACTCAGCTCCAGATTGTGAAAGTCAAGTCCATGAATACATCCAAAACTTTGTTTTACATGCACACGTGCGTGCACACACACACACACACACACACACACACACACGCATGCATGCATGTCCCATACAATTTTTTCAGAAACATTGCTTACTGAAAAACAGATAATACAATTTTTTTTATTTCTCTCTATTGAGAACATTCACCATTGGCCCGGAGGACAGATGGCAGGCTTGTTTTGTTTTGTTTGATTTTCTGTAACTATGATGTGCACTTAAACCTTGACACCGCCCCTTCAGCTTCTCCAGCTGTCTAACTACACACTTCTTCTGTGTGTCGTTCATCATACCACTAGTGATGAGCGAGCACCAACAGACACACTGGCCTTGCTTCTGCTTAGCAGGAACTTTAGGGTGGAATGCGCTGTGGGGAGGAAGCTGCTGTTCCTACAATTGCTGCTCAGCGTCCTTCAGGGGCTTTTATTTCAGATGATGCAGGCCAGAGAAGAGCACAAAAATGGCTTTCAATCTGCAACCGTTCATCGTGTCATCAGGGCAATCTGGTGTCACCTTTATTCATCATAATATCATTATGAATTCTCTGCTTCACTGTGTGCCCTGCTGCCATTTAAAATCATGCAATGTATGAAGCATGATCTAAAATTTCTGATGGTTAAGACTGTGCCCTGGAGTTACAGGTGAGAACAGACCTCTCCAGTGTGGACGCGCCTATGCCTCCCCAGCAAGTCTTATTGTGTCTTTCCTCAGGGAAGTCACTCTTGGGGATTTCATCCTTCTTTTCCTTCTTGCTACAGACAAGCACCCTTTCCCCACTCTTCCTTTTTTTAAAATTTATATAAATTTATAAATTTATACAAATTTTGCTGCTATTAAAGTCTTGAAGTTTTACTTATTGTCTTTGTTTAATTTAAATTAGAAACAAGCTTGCTTCACATCAGTCCCAGTTCCCATTCCCTCCCTTCCTCCCTCATACTCCCCAACCCTTTCCAACTTCCTACCCAATCCCCACTCTGCTCCCCAGGGACGGTGAGGCCCTCCATGGGGGATCTCCAGAATCTGTCATATCATCTAGGGCAGTACCTAGGCCCTCCCCCATGTGTCCAGGATGAGAGAGAATGTCCTTATATAACATTCCCCCACTCTCACCTTTGGTCATGCCTACTGGCTTTACATTCATTTGTCTCTGATCACCACGTTAGTTCTGGAAAGCCCTGGAACCCCATTGCCTCTTTTCAGAGAGCTGCTGCTTGCCTTTCACCTACATTCTTACCATAATGAGAGCTTTGTTAAGATTTTGAGTTGTTTGCAAAATCTTTGGAAACCTTTCTTAATGATCTGTGACTTATGTTTTTTGCTCATTTCTTTCTATTGTTTTAGACTTATGAGCCTAGATAATCCTTGAGGTTTGGGCTGTGCTCAAAGCCGTGTCCTGAGAGAGAAAAAAAACCCCTTCTCTTTGGGTAGGCATTAGTCAGGATTCTCTAGAGGACCAGAGAATGAATACTTATTACAAAGCAGATTTGTGACACTGGCTTACATGATGACTATAAGGGACTGAGTAGTCCAAGATGGCTGTTTGCACACTGGAGGGGCTAAGAACATGGCAGCTTCATCCAAGTAGCTGGATGCCTCATCTAACCCAATCTGCTGCTAAGAGCCTGGAGACTGGAGGACTCCTGGAAAGCCATTCACCTTCTGCCCATGTAAGAAAGCCAGAGATGTGCTCTGATGTTAGCAAAGGATGGAGGCTACAGAAGCAGCAGCGACAAGATAGCTGCACGCACTAGCGGGAGTGAAAGCAGGCAGGCAAAAGGGCCGCCCACTTTCCCCTCAGATCTCTTTGTGTCTGAACTGCCACTAAAAGGCACTTCCCCTCTGGAGAAGTGTCCTTCCTTTAATTCCTCTCAGACACACCCTGATGGGCCTTCCCAGAAGCATGATTCTTACTCAATCCCAGGTCAAGCCAAGGTAACACTGAGATCAGCCAGTGCAAGTCAGATCTATGTTCCTTTCACCAAGGGAAGGAGCCCAGACTCAAGTGATCTCTAACAACCACAAGCCATTTTGCAGATTAAATAAAAGGACAAGTGGCCTTACTCCAACCATACGTCTTCTGAAGTTTTGAGAATTGCTAAAACAGACTTTTCTTCCCAAGGTTGTTAAAAATTCTTTGAAAGGTTCTCAGCTACAAAGCCAAGCTTGGTGGAGCAAAGACTAGAGAGTGATTTTAGTTCACCAGCCCATGGTGCAGCCCCAAGTTGCAGTGACTCTTCCTACCACAATTAACCCAATATAGACAACCCTTATGCACCAAGGCTTGTTGCCTAAGGGAAGCTATACCCTGCCAAGTTCACAAACAGGATTCACCATCACAGCATCCTGCACAAAACCATTGCCTTCTTATTCCATATGGCTTTGGCACTGTTTGCTCTCCCTGTCACACTCAGGACAGGTGGACCTGTGATGGGGGGGAGGGTGCAGGCAGAGCTGGACTTCAGAGAGCATCTGGTTGAAGACCATGTGGAGGAGGCTCTGAACTGCAACGAGAGGACTGTTGTGCAACACCCCCCTCACCCCTGCCGCCATGCCCTCTCTGTGGTCACAGGTTCTTCTCTCAGTGTGTGTCTACACCTATTCAGTCATGGGACCAGGACCTATCCTGATGACCTCATTTTAACGTAACTACACCTTTTTTGTTGGTTGGTTGGTTGGTTTGGTTTTTTCAAGCGGGGTTTCTCTGTGTAGCTTTGGAGCCTGTCCTGGAACTCCCTCTGTAGACCAGGTTATCCTCAAACTCATAAAGATCCGCCTACCTCTGCCTCCTAAGTGCTGGGATTAAAGGCATGCACCACCACCACCTGGCTGTAATTACACCTTTAACTATTCTGGCTCAAATACTGGCCCTTTCTGAAGTGTTGGGAATTATGATTTCAGTAGACAAATGGGAGGGAACACATTTCCACCCACAACAAAAGAATGACAAAATGCAGGGGCCTGATATGTGTCATCCTTACTCAGGTGGCTTCGCTGGTATCCTGCATGCACTTAATCTTTGCTCTTGTCTATTTTCTCATGTGACCCCCAGTAATCACCATATATTTGCACTTCTCTTCTTTTCCACAGCAGAGTCACCTATTGAGCAGAAGTAATTATGTCTTGATATCCCTCTATCAGAACCATGCCCGAAAAAGATGTCTATCGAATGGCAGTGATGCACTGTCCTGGAAAATTTGAGCACCCCTGCTAGGTAGTGAGATGCCCACTTGTTACTTCTGGTCACAAGTTCCTCTTTCTGTCTACCCCTAGTAGCACTCAGAGGCACCAATGAAGTCTGCTAGCATCTTTTGTTGTAAACTCCACTACAACAGCCAGGATGAGCCCATAAGCCCTCCCTCATTTTGATGCTCACATGAGTGACTGGCTTTTCTCCCTTGCTGCTCACTCCCAGGTGACCCCCTTCTCAGCGTGGGTGGACTCGTCTCTCCAGGATTTCTGAGTACAATAAACTTTGAGCCCTGAGCTTTTGTTCTGAGTCCTCCTGTGACCATATCTGAGATATGTTTTAAGAATAAAACAGTGCCTGCATTCTTCATAAATCAATATTAACACTGAGTGATGATAACCCACCAACCCCTCACTGTACCCATCTTTTACTGCCACAGGCCAAGAGCAAACTCGTTTTCAGGAAATGACACAAGGAGAGCAAGCATCTAGAAGGGGTTGGATCTTAGGTCCAAGGAAAGCATGTGTGCTCCAGAGTTCTGATCAGTATTGTTGCCCAAGCTCAAGAGTCCTGTGAGAGAAACAGCTGCCTTCAGGTCAGATGAATGAGCCTGAACTCTTTCCTCACTCCTCCCTCTTGACAGCAGGTCCCGTGAGAAGAGAAAATTTCAAGAGTCGATACGGCAGGAGAGGAAGAGATAGACAGTAGGTCCAAGAATGAACCCTGCAGGCTGAAAGTAACTAAAGAGCTCTGGGTAACCTGCGGCTATCAGACTCTCAGAGATCCTGTAGTGTGGTTGTCTGGATTCACCCAGTGTCTCAGTATACTTCCTGTTGCCTGCAGGTCAAGAAGGTCAGCTCTGCTCTAGCACCATATCTGCCAGCACACCAGCATGTCACACCATGATGATAACAGACTAAACCTCTGAAAAAGTAAGCCACCCCAATTAAATGGTTTTCCTTTACAAGAGTTGCCGCAGACATTGTGTCTCTTCCCAGGAACAGAAACCTTAGCTAAGACAGGCAGATAGATGGACAAAGCAGCAGAGACAAACACAAGTGATACACAATTCACCCTATGAACTTATCTCAGGAGACTGATCCACACCTCATCAACAACCTCTGACTGCCCCCTGGAAATGGCAGCAAGATTTCAAGGGCTCATCTTGAGTCGTATAGCAGGTGCTCATTGGCTCATTTCACTCTTGTTTCCTTTGGTTCTGTCAATTCCATGTGTCATATCTATCATGTAAATTTCTGTTCTGGCCTGGGTCTGCTTAGAAATACAAGGAGGAGGCACTCTATCTAACTAGACCTTGAGAAATACAGTGAAGGGAAATACACTGAAGGACTCAGGCTTCCCTTGGTTCAGTCTGACCCACTCAGTGCTTGCTAGGACTTCCAAATAAGACTTTTCACTCTCACTCGACTGCTACGTAAACCCTCAAAGTGCTAGAATCCAGAGTCTACAGAGACCAGAGGGCATAAGGGGAGATTAACTAAGGAGACATATGAGGACATTTTGCATTGTGTGTGTGGACACTCCCTGAGGGTGCTTTGAGGTATGTCTGTTTTTGTTTTTTGTTTTCCGTGGTCTTTTTTTGTTGTGGTGGTTGTTGTTTGTTTTTAAATGATGACTTCAAATCACAACTAACATTAGCATTGGCTTAGAGTGGCATCTAGGAGTTCCATAGCAGGTAGCTATAGCCCAACTTTATCATCCAGATCTTGGACAGATGAATCAGAGGGTGAGATGGTCCATGAAGAGTATGATGTGGACTACAGAGATAATGACAAGAAAGGTGACAAGACCCAAGGAGTCTTTGGAGTGATCTCAGCAGTGAAGCCATGAACAGTGAGATCAGCATGCAGTAGGAAAGGATGCTAGGAGTAGACAGAGCATGGCCTTCCAAAGGAGGATCCTCAAACTCAATCAGGCTTCATACATAAACATTTGGGAAGTGATCTAGCATTTTTGCATTAGCCTTTGATTGCTGTCGAGTGAGAGGCTGGCAGTACAATCTAGCTGCTAACATTGAAGTGCCAAGGTTGAGAAGGTGCCCCACCCCCACGTCCCTCCCTTCTCACATCCACAGAGGGCCAATTATCCATAAATCTACATCTACTGCAAACCGTTCATCTCACCTTTAATTCTTGGTTTCCTGTTTACACACTAGGCTTATCTGCTGAGATAACACTCATTGTCTTTAGGGAAGTTTAGAGAATGGAAAGATGGAGGAAAAAAAAGGACATGAATCTTTGAGGCTGGTTTAGTGTAATTTATTAAGACAGGAGTTGCTTTGTGTACACAGATAAGCTTTGCAGAGGTTAAAACAGAGCATAAAATGGGCATTTTAGGAAGGTGCATCGTTAACTCTTTTGACTGCATTCTGTCACCATCGTGATTAGAATGTTGTGATTAATGGAAAAGGCTGCGTATTTATTAGTGTCCATGATAGTTAGTAAATGATGATGAGGCACAAAACTTTGTAGTGAGAATCCCACAGGCTGGTGATAGATTCCGGTCACAATTGTAACCTACAGACCAGATGGGAGCAGACAGACAAAACTCACCTATAATAGTTACCTGTGGGAGCGGTCCAGAGGCCAGCTGCCGTCCTAACAGCAGCACTTCTTACAGCCACACTTCTGCTGGCAGCAACACTTCTGCTGGCAACAGCCACAGCCACAGCCACAGCCACAGCCCTTCCCACAGCCACAGCCACAGCCTTTCCCACAGCCACAGGAGCTGCAGCAGGTGCGGTGACAGCAACAGGTCATAGGCTTGCAGCAGCCACAGCAGCCACAGCAACCACAGCAGCCACAGCCACAGCCGCCACAGCCACAGCCGCCACAGCCACAGCCACAGCCGCCACAGCCACAGCCACAGCCGCCACAGCCACAGCCGCCACAGCCACAGCCACCACAGCCTCCACAGCCACAGCAACCCATGGTGTCAGTAGAGAGAACTCAGGTGCAGTGAGGAGAGAGACTCAGGAGAGGAGAGGGAGATGTGATGCCCCTCCCTGCTGGGGGAGCCCCTTATGTATCCACTCTGGGGAGGAAGTGAGCCTGGAGTCAGTTCTACTTCCCTGTTGTCATGCAGATATCACCAAAGGAACCTCACGTGGACACATGGACTTCCTTCAAGCATTCTTCTAGCTTGGAAGATCTTGCTATGCGTAGTTTCTATTTTCTGTTTAGAGCTACTATTCATATAACCCAGTAAACACCCGTCCATTCTCCTGTCTCTCCTCCCTCTCTCCCTCCCACCCCCTACCCCCACTGTTGTAAAAGACGAGGTAGAACTAGACATCACTCAGGTATCTTTTTCTCCCCTGCCATAGCTGAACAGGGTGCCATACACAGACACCGGCCGATGGTCTGCGATAGTCCTACCCATTAGCTTGTAGAAGGTCCTGCTGGAGAGTATCTTGTAAATTGAAAGGGGGGAAGTTTTTGTGTACACTAGGATTGCATCCTGCTCAGCTGAGTTCTTGGAATGTTTCTTGTGCTAGTGACCTGAACTTGGATCCCAGGAGCTTCTGCTACAAACAATCAGCTTGTGCCATGAGGACAACCCTGAAGCCATGATTTCCTTTGGACAGTTTCCTGAGCGCCTGGGTGGTGGTTGACAAACAGGCCCCTGCTGCCCATGGGTAGCTGCTGTGATAAACAGGGTTTGTTTGGGCAAGCTCTTTCTGTTTGTTCTGCCATGCCAGGACACCTATTTTGTTTCTTTCTTCACCTTTCTGGAATGAATGGATAAAGAAAATGTGGTACATTTACACAATGGAATACTACTCAGCAGAAAAAACAATGGAATCTTGAAATTCGCAGGCAAACAGATGGAACTAGAAGAAACCATCCTGAGTGAGGTTACCCAGTCACAAAAAGACAAACATGGTATGTACTCACTCATATATGGATTTTGAACATAAAGCAAAAGATTACCAGCCTACAATCCATGCCATCAGAGAAGCTAGGAAACAAGGAGGACCCTAAGAGAGACTTACATGGTCCCCTGGTCCCCTGGAGAAGGGGAAAGGGACAAGATCTCCTGAGCTAATTGGGAGCATGGGAGGAGGGGATAGGGAGCTAGGAGAAAGAGAAGGGGAGAAGAGGAGGGGAGAGGATGCCATAAGGGAGCAGGAAGATTGAGTCAGGGGAAGAATAGAGGACAGCAAGAAAAGAGATACCATAATAGAGGGAGCCACTATAGGTTTAAAGAGAAATCTGGCACTAGGGAAATGTCCAGAGATCTACAAGAATGACCCTAACTAGGAATCTAAGCAATAGTGGAGAGGCTACCTTAAATGCCCTTCCCCGATAATGAGATAGATGACTACCTTATATACCATCCTAGAGCCTTCATCCAGTAGCTGATAGAAGTGGAAGCAGATACCACAGCTAAACACTGAGCCAAACTCCTGGAATCCAATTGCAGAGAGGGAGGAGCGATGAGCAAATGGGTCAAGACCAGGCTGGAGAGCCCACAGAAACAGCTGACGTGAACAAAGGGGAGCTCACAGACACCAGACTGATAGCTGAGAAACCAGCATAGGACTGATCCAGACGCCCTGAACGTGGGTATCAGTTAGGAGGCCTTGGCAATCTACAGGGCCTCTAGTAGTGGATCAGTATTTGTCCCTAGTATACAAATGGACTTTGGGAGCCCATTCCACATTGAGGGATACTCTCTCAGCCTAGATGCATGGGGGAGGGCCTAGGTCCTGCTCCAAATAATATGACAGACTTTGATGATCCCTCATGGACGACCTCACCCTTCCTGGGGAGCAGAAAGGGGATGGAATAGGGGACAGGTGGGGGGCAGGGGAGGAAGAGAGGGAGAGGGAACTGGGCTTGACATATAAAAGAAGCTTGTTTCTAATTTAAATAAAAATAAATAAATAAAAATAACCTCCCTTTACATATTTACATCCTGTTGGTTCTAAGAACCCTGCCTAGCACTTAGATAACATCGTGATCTGGCTCGTGTCTTTCTTTGGGCCATTTCTTAGTTATTGTGAGAGAGCTCTTAAAGATGATTGCTCTGAATTAGATGTAGTAGCTCACAGAAGCCTAAAATGGGAGGATCACCACAAGTAGTAGGACAGCCTGGCTACAGAGTAGCTCTAAGTCATCCTGGGTTGTAGAATGTAAATATGCAAAGAGAGTTTTAAAAGGCAGTCAGTCAGTCACCTGTAGAGCCTCCACCACACTGACTGTCCTGTGTCTGGGTCCTAGTTCAGAATAGCGCAGTGTTTCCTTTGCTTCTTTCCTTTCACAGCTTATTCTTTGGTTCAGATACTTACAAAGCCCAGGCGTACTTTCACTGGTGCTCCGGGTTTCTTCACCTTATTTCAAATATCCTCACCTTGCAGTTTGGCTGCTTCTCTGCCATGCGCTGCTTGCCCATCTCCAAATCTAACTCTCCTATCTCTGTCTCTCTCTTCCTCGGGGCTGCAGAGATTGACAGCTTACCTGTCTTATTTTTCTTGTAAACACTAATGAAATTGTCCTTGAGGGAAAGACAAAAACAAGAAGGGATAAAGATGCCTGTGAGAAGTGGCTGTAAAATCTGCTCTCTGAAACACAAAGATAACAAGGCGGGTTAGTTATCTAGCCTAGCCTTAGGTATCTTGGTCTAGCCACCTACATTCGCCTAGAGTTACTCTCTCTGTGTTGTACAATAGTGAGATCATTTCTGGTTGGTGGCGTTTCGCTAGTATTTTGGAATATAATAATTTCTTTTGAATCTTCAGCAGATTTCCATCCTCACTTCAGGGTAAAGACCACGCAACCAAACTGCTTGAGTAACCGCACCAGAAAGTGCGAGAAGACAGAGCTCTCCATCCAAGCCTTCACCTGCTGTGCCTTTCTTCCCAGCTCTAAACTCCAGGATTTGTCTACTTCATTTGGGAGGCCACACAAACATCCACCATGTTTCTTAGTAGTTTCCCATTGTGTATACTTGGGGGAAGTGTTCACCGTACTAAATGAGCCTTGAATGTCTTTCTTCTAGGAGGAAGTGGCTCTTCGGTGCACTGTAAGAACACAGCAAGATCAATCCACAGGTTCTCAGCCTGGCAAGAAATGTGTATAAACTGGGTGGTGGTGGCCCACGCCTTTAATCCCAGCACTCGGGAGGCAGAGGCAGGCGGATCTCTGTGAGTTCGAGGCTGGGCTGGACCGACAGCCTCCAAAACAATACAGAGAAACCCTGTCTCATAAAAACCAAAAAAATAAAATAAAGAAATGTGTATAAAGAGATTCCAGTACAAAGAGCTGTAAGAACCAGAACAAGCCACAGGTGGCTGTGGTGAACAGTATGGGGGACAAGCCAGTTCTGAGCTTTTGTGGACAAAAGGTTAATTGTGAAGATCGGCATGGGGACTGTCAGGCTTCCCATGTTAGTAGCACTGGAGATAGGGAAAGGTGAAGGGCAATCAGACAGTCCCTCCCATCTGACCACAGGGTGGGCACAAAGGCCACACCTGGAAACACGGGGAGAATGGAAAGGTACAAATCCTTGGGTATTACCTTGAAGAAGCATCAGATGTTTAGAAATCAGTCATAACTGTGATCTGAATTTCAGGAAGACAGTTGACAAGAGAACCAAGACTTGGGATGTGAGACACAAAATAAGAATTGTGTTGGCTGGCTGGCTGGCTGGATGGATGGCTGGCTGGCTGGCTGGATGGATGGATGGATGGATGGATGGATGGATTAAAGGAAGGGGTTGTGTTTTGGCGTGGTAGATCTCAGTGGGCCAATGTGTTCATCAATTAGTTGATGGATTAAGCTGTCCATCTTTATGTGCTATAAGACTCTTTTCATCTTCGTCAGGGCCATCCTGTTCTACGAATATCATCCTGGGAGCTGTGCGGAGGAGTCAGAATGTTTGCAAACACGGCACTCTCCAGTGCCCCGGGATTACCACTTTGTTCACTATCACTCAACCTTGGCTGCTCTTTTGATGCTTCTTAAGCAGGAAAAGGAAGCAGAGGCACCTGACAGAGGACACCTCCCGCAGGCACTGACTGGAGGCTCCACGCCAAAGCTCTGCAGTGATGGAGCCCACCTCAGTCACCAGCCACCATGTCGTGTTGTATCTGCTGCCAGTTTTAACACTCCTGGCCATGTCTGTGTCAATGTCACACCACCCTGACATCACTCTACTGAAATGGAAATGATATGGGATATCCTTCTGTATGCTGCAAATAAGTGTTTCTATTACTGGTTGACAAGTAAAGCTGATTTGGCCAAATGGCCAGAGAGAATAGAGTGAGGCAGGAAATGCAAACAGAGAGATGGAGAAAAAGAAGGCAGAGTCAGGGAAACTCCATGTGGTTGCCAGAGAAGCAAGATGTGAGGTAACAAGCCACGAGCCCTGTGGCAAAATATAGAATATTAGAAATGGGTTAATTTATATGTAGAGCTAGGCAGTAATACGCCTGAGCCATCAGTCGAACAATTTTATAATTAAGCCTCAGAATGATTGTTCAATAAGCTGCTGCCAGGACCAGCAGTTGGTCAGGAGAAAAGCTTCCAACTACATGAAAGACTATCTTTCCTCTTCCTGGTAGCATCTTGTCACTGTCCCAAAATACTACCCTGGCATTTTTTTCTTCACATGCTTCAGACTCAAGTCTACAAGGGGACACAATTGTTATAGGTTCCAACACGACAGCATAGTTTATGCTTTATAATAAAATATGTTTTGTAACAGCAAGTATACTACTCAAAAATATCTGTAAGAAATGAGGTACTCCCATAAAGATAAGCATCAGTGTTTGAATTCTTTACTTGAAAGTGACTTCATGAGTTTTTGTCTCATTTACGTGAGGAAGTCCCTCAGTCTTTAATTCGTATTTTTTTAAAATTAGTGTGTGTGTGTGTGTGTGTGTGTGCTATTGTTAGTGATAGTGAGCTCATGCCATAGTACACATGTGGAAGTCAGAGAACAGTGTCGAAGAGTTAGTTCTCACCTTCCGTCTTGCTAAAGCCCTCTCTCCTATTTCTACTGCTCTGGAGTATATATTCCAGGCTCTCTCACCCAAAAGATTCTTGTTCCTCTGCCTCCTACCTCACAATAGGAGTGCCTGCCTTACAGGGACATGATCGGGCATCAGGGGTTTTATATACTTTCTAGAGCTCAAACTCAGGTCATCAGGCTTCCAATCCGGGTCACTAGGCTGATGCAGTTAGCACTTTTACCCACTGAGCCATCCACCTTGCCAGTCTACCTAGTCTCGGTCCTGAGAAATCCTGAGACACCCACTCCACTATGACCCTAAAGCTAACCAGATGTTGGAGAATCCCCATACTAGCAGAGTTTAGCCTCAAGGTGGGTCAGTCCCTCTCTAAATATAAATGACATCGTGGAAGAAGGAATGACAAAATGTGACTAGCCAACCGCATGACTCACCGATCCTCTTCGTAATTTAACGAGTCAGCCTTATGTGTGCTCCTTGTCCATTTGTTACAGCCTCTCTTTCCACGCCAGTCTCCCATACAGTTATTTGAAGATGTGCATGTCTATAGGCTGTCCACAATCCCTAAATCGATTTATGAAGAAGAACAGAAATGTCCTGTGTGCTAGTACGATGCCCAGAAACAAGAACAGAAAATAAGAGGTGCCAATGAAACATAAGGATGTGTGTTAGAGACATTTCACAGAGCTAATGAGCGATCGAAAGCTAATAAAAGATGGATAGAAATTACAGAAATCAAGATGCCATATACACTAAGGCCACCCAGAGATCCCAAACTACTATGCTTAATCCTAATAATGATGCCTTTCCTTTAAGATGGTGTGGGTGTCCCTATAATTATTCAGAGTACAAAACCAGAGTACCACATAAATAGCATTTAAAAAGACCTTTGATTCTATTAATTTTATTTTGTTTTGTTTAGACCAGGTCTCAGACAGCCTGAATCAGGCTGGCCTCAAGCTCACTTTGTAGTTGTAGCTAAGAAGGACCTCAGTTATTTATCTCTTGCATGTTGCATTTAGAAGTATGAACCACTATGCTCGTGTTCTCATGCATTGCTGAGGATCAAACCCAAGGCTTTATGCTTGCTGAGAAAAGACTTTACCAACTGAGTTATGTCACCAGCCATAAACCTTTAACCCAAATTCTCTTTTTAAAGTAACATTATACAGTCGGGTGATAGCAAAAATCTTTAATCTCAGCACTCGGGAAGTAGAAGCAGGCATATCTCTGAGTTTGAGGCCTGTTTGATCAATAGAGCTAGTTCCAGGACAGTTAAGGCTACACAAAGAAATCCTGTCTCAAAAACCAAAATAAAATAAATAACATTATACTATGGCCAGAGCTTATTCAAATGTATCTACACTCAGACTTATCTACCTCTGAGCAGTTAACACATCCTGGTATGGCCTTTGACCACGATCTCAACCTCCAATCATACTACCCATAAAACCAAGATTGCTGGATGCCAGTGATTATCTAAACATGCAACCTATTTGTTAATAGGAGAAATACGTATATAAATCATGGATCAAATGCATCAACATGCCAGCTAAAAGTAGCCCAGTGTCCCTACTCTGATTACGTGAGGGATGCTATTTGGGGCAACTGTCTATTGACTTCCTGCTTATATGATGGGGGAAGTCCTTCTGTGTATATGTTGATAAAGAAAGCACCGTTGGTCAATAGGGAAGCAAGATAGGTGGGACTAGGAGTCAAGGAGGATTCTAGGAAATGTAGTCAAGGGTGGAGAGTCACCATGTGATCTCCGGGAGGAAAGGACACACAAGAAGGGCGTCCTCAGAAAGATAAGTCCTTATAAAAAAATATATGTTAGCAATTATGGGTTAATAATTAAGTTTGAACTAGTCAATGAAAAGCCCTGGACATTGGCTGACAGCATTGTAACTAATAGAGTCTCCGTGTGTTATTTTGGGGCAAAAGCAGCGACCGAACCTGGGCAGGAATCCCACAACACTTATAGTTCTATTTTAAAAGATAAACATCTTGAGCAGCATCAAACCAAATCAACAAGCTTTGTCAAAAACTCATTATGTGCAAGGTATTAAGAATAGCACAAGAAACGTATATTTCAAATACTCTAAACTGGTAAGAAAAATGAAAAGAAATAGAAAAAAGTAAGGAAGAAAAGGTGTATAGTCTACTAAGTGAAGAGTTGCCTCAAGGTGAAGTTCTTTGTGAATATTAAGACTAAAGGTGACAAATTACTTCCAACTACATAGCTAAAAGGGGAAGTCTTTTGAGGGAGCAGGGACTCACCAGGCAGCCTTGGCTGGCCTGGAGCTCACAGAGATCTGCCAGTCTTTGCTTTTTCAATGTTGGGATTAAAGCTGTGTATCCACTGCACCAAGGCTTTTGAAGAAGACCTTTGACTGCGTCTTGAGAGGAAAACTGGGCACGAGTAAGTGGAAAGGAATTAGGTGCCAAGGGTCTTCAACAAAGTCTGAGATTGTCCTACATAAATTGATCCTCCACCTCCAGACAGCTGTGACTCAATTTTTCTATGCCTTAATTCTCTGAAAGAAATGATAATATTTGATTCTAAGAGTCACTGTAAAACGCACAGGAAATAACACTTCTAAAACACCCATGAGAGGGCTGGGGACACTACTAAACTTAGCCATTGCTAGCATTCAAAGTAGACCTCATAAAGAAAGCATTTTGCTCACTGTGTCAAGTTTATTGCATTGAGTAGATAGTCAAGCTGGAAACAAAAATCAAGACTAGTTATAACCTTTAGGTTACTGAGTCTTTGAAACTTCATTTGAAGGCAAATTATACATTGTGATAAGGATGCTATATCAGATACAACCTGTGGATATACTAAGATGAGAACTCAGAGGCAAGCTAGCTAGGTGGCTATAAGTATGGAACTTCATACACATCCACAACTTGCAAACACAAAGAGTCTTACGGAAATTTTTGTTCATTATACTTTAACTTGATTGTCTTTCCATCAAACTGTGAATGTGGCAAAGCCAGAAGCCAACAACTCTCATCTTCTACATGCAGTGCCCAGGCCAGAATGAGCACAAGAACTTCCCGCTCATTCTAGAGCCTAAACAGACAAGCATATTAGTGAAAGAGGACAGGAGAAAATATTTTATACATATATATGTGTTCATACCAATATCCATATATTATATATTCATATATGTGTGCTCAGAGTATCTATAAATCACCTGTTGTTTCTTCTTCATAAAAAGCAATAATAAAAGAATATATGGCCCTGTGTGATGGTTAGTTATAGCTTTAATTGTCAGCTTAACACATCTGGACTGATCACCTGGGGAGAATCCCAATAAAGATTGTCTAGATCAGACTGGCTAGTGGATGTGTCTGTGAAGGATTATCCTGCTGGCCCTGGAAAAGACGAATGAGTAGTAGGTGTGCATACCTTCATTCTCCTTTCTCTTGACTATGGCTGTAATGTAGCTAGCTGTTTTAAAGTCCCTGCCACCTTTACTTCCCTGCTATGATAGGATGTTTGGTGGTTTGAATGAAAATGGCCCCCATAGACTTATAGGGACTGACACTATTAGAAGGTGTGGCCTTGTTGGAGGAAGTGTGTCACTGGAGCTTTAAGGTTTCAGAAGCTCAAGCCAGGCCCAGTGGTTCTTCCTGCTGCCTGCTGATCCAGATGTAGAACTCTCAGCTTCCTCTTCAGCATTGTGTCTGCCTGCATGCTGTCATGCTCCCCTCCATGATGGCAATGGACTAATCTCTGGACTGCAAGCCAGCCTCAATTAAATGTTTTCCTTATAAGAATTGCTGTGGACATGGTATCTCTATACAGCAATAGAAACCCTAAGATAGTTGTAATTTAGAATTGCAAGCCAAATTTACCTTTTCTCCCCTAAGTTGCTTTTTGTTATGAGATTTTATCACAACATCAAAGATGAAACTAGGACATCTTGTTGCTAAGGAAACCAAGTGAGAGATCACTTCTCTGGAGTAGACTGAAGTAGAAGAGGTTCAAAGAGGAAGATGACATATCAACTAAAATAATGCCACCTCTAAAAGGCCTTTGGTATGTTCAGGAGGCATAAGAGATGTGACTCAAAACATACCTAGAGCCCCACCATTTTAGGATTGTCTCTTACGCAATCTACCCTGGAATCTAGAGTAACAACTTGAAGAAAATTCTTGGGGTTAGGGACACAGCTCAGCGGCAAAGCACATGCTTGGCATATGCAAGGTCCTGGGTTCATCCCTACACTATTATTTTTAAAGGAAAAGATGGTTCTCGAAGCCATTTGTTAAGAATCTCACCAGGCACGGGTGAATGTATTCCTATAATCTTAGTACATGGGAAGTAAAGGCAGAAGATCAGGAGTTTGAGGCCAGCCTCAACTATATAGGGAGCTAGAGGTCAGCCCAGGCTAGATGAAAGTCTATCTTAAAAAGAAAGCAAAAGACTCTCTCCTTCCTTTCAAGATCAAGCATCGCATGTGTGAGGTATTGCTAACACAGCTGTTGGTAAGTCAAATGTTGTAGTGTGTTCATGTGTGCCCAGAACTATCACTGAGAGATGAGAAGGAAATATTTACAGTGTGGCTTCTACTGCGGGGAGAGACCCAAAGGCGACATGGTAGATAAGGGAGGGGCAATCCGCATTCATGAAACTAGGTGGGATGGAAAATGGGGAGGGAAAAATGAAAAGTGGAAAGAGTTCTAAGCTCAAACTCTTTATGGTAAGAGTAGTGTGAACAGGGTATGCAGGAAGAGAAACCTGGGATCCAGGCTTTCTTAACTAATTTCTTCACTGACCCAGGCTCAGCCTCTGTAGACTTGTGGAAGGAACAGAATCATTCACATCCACAAAGAAAGGTTCAGGGAAACCCCACTCCCTGTCTGTACAGCGTCAGGGTGCAAAGGGGCTCTGGGGGCTTCTCTGTTTTATGGCTGGTGGGTTGGGCTGCAAATGAGGATTTTGACTGACATAAGTGGGGTTCCACTTTCTGGATGACCTCATAGAGCTGCTGGGTTGGGAAGAGATGCAGGTCTCTCCTTGAGACTTGCCTGTGAGGTGTGCCTACAATGTTGGCAGAAGACAGAGGTGATCCAGACACCAGCTAGGACCAGAGTCACATGACCCCCCACCACCACAGCACATGACCCCTGGCTAGGACCAGAGACACATGACCCCACCACCACAGCACATGACCCCTGGCTAGTCTCTTCAGAAACTGTCACATGTTGTAGGGTCAAAGCCATACATGTCCCCCTTCCTTTCAGTCCCACTCTTCATTTTTTTAAGAAAATTAAGAAGCAAAATCCTATGAATTCCCACCTCCTTTACCTTGAAAGACTTAGGGGAGACCCAGTTCAGAGACACTGCTGGGAAATGTCATTCCAGGGCAGCAGCGTGTGGGTTGTTCCTCTCTAATAAGTGGTTATGAATGTCAGGGGCTGAGGGCTACTCTCAGGAGGAGGCAGTCGTGTGTAAACAGTTATGGGTGTCAGGCACTAGGGTCTGGAAGGGGAAGCCTGCAGGAGTGAGAGCCGGAGCGAATGCAGGGGCAAAGAGCTGCCAAGGCAGCTGATGAAAACACCACTCGAGACAAGGACTTTAGTGCATGCCAAGTTATTTTATTAGGAAATTTAAGGAGCGAATATACAAAACGCTGAATATAGGCAAGAAACATCAAAATGACTAAGTATCGGTCTGAATGTTTATAAAAGACTGGACATTTAAGAAAACTGCAGTGCATAAGATCAGAGATCCTGGTTGGCTCTGGCTGTAGTAGTCATCTTACCAGCAGGTCTTCGGATGCATATCTGTCTCCAGTGGTTTAGGCAATGCATGAGCAACCAAGCTCTCAGAAAGACAAAGCATGAGGTTCACAAAGCAGAAGGGCAGCTGGTGATAGATGGGGGAGGGGAAGAGAGGGAGAGAATGGGGTGAAGTCTTACCAGCAGGACACAGCGTAGCCTCCCATATCTCCTAGGAAGGAGCAGAGCAGCCAGCTCTCCTAGCAGCAGCACTGCTTGCAGCCACACTTCTGCTGGCAGCAACACTTCTGCTGGCAACAGCCCTTCCCACAGCCACAGCCACAGGAGCCACAGCCACAGGAGCGGCAGCAGGTGCGGCGGCAGCAGCACATCACAGGCTTGCAGCAGCCACAGCAGCCACAGCAGCCACCACAGCAGCCACCACAGCAGCCACAGCCGCCACAACCGCAGCCACCACAGCCACAGCTGCCACAGCCACAGCCACCACAGCCGCAGCCACCACAGCCTCCACAGCCACAGCAACCCATGTTGTCAGTAGAGAGGACTCAGGTGCAGTGAGGGGAGAGACTAGGGAGAGGAGAGGGAAATGTGATGCCTCCCCCTGCTGGGGGAGCCCCTTAAGTACCAATGCTGGGGAGCAGAGGAGAGCACATGACCCCTTCCTTGTTACTGTTTGGCAGTCTCTACCGGAAAATTTTAGACTCCTGCTTATTTCCCTATCAGACAGCCTAGTTATTAACTCAGTTGTTTTCAGTTTATCTCAGCTTATTCCTGCCCCTCTCATTAGGAACATTTAGAGGAACTTATGCCTGTTTCTAAGTGTAGCCAGTCTTGGAGTAGCGAAGCCAGTGAGGCACATCTGCCCATACACTTGTGTTTTCTCAGTGGAATCATACATTTCCCTTGTACCTGTAAGGGAAGGTTCCTAGTGGCTAAGTTAATAGAAAAAGAGAAAACCTGTCCTAAGGTGGTAGCTTCTACCATCTGCTGTGCCCATCACTGGTCTGAATATCAGTTGAAAGGGACCCACTTCTGATACCAGATATAACAATATTTGATGCTATATATGGAAAACAATATATTTATTTACCAGAGAGAGAGAGTCGCACAGACCAGGAGTTAGAAGCGTGCCTGGCTTCCAGGAGAAAAAGGGGAGCTCCTTTTCCTTTCACTTCCTTTTATCAATACCTGTGCTAATTTACTTGTCCCCGCCCTGATGGGCGGATAGCTTTGTGGGGTTCACTCCTATATTCGGCTTCTAGGTTGGTGGCTGTGTCTTTGACCTAAGAGGGGTGCTCGGAGCCCAATGAACTCATAGAGGGAATTAGCAAATCACCATCAGGAGACCGACCCACCACCATCAAACCCGTCTTCTTCCACACATCTCACTCCCCTCGCAGGGCTTGATGCATGTATCTTAAGGTTAGCAAATGCCACAGCAACTATGAGGGAGGAGTCAGAGGGCCCAGGAAGCTCCATTGTTCCCAAAGACTCTCTCACCCAAGCCTGGCTTTGCAGAGTTAGCTCGGAGCTCACACATACAGTGTCTGTAGAAAGGAGGTAATCACTCTTAGGCCTCCCAAAGTTTGTTGGCAGAACACTAGGCCCACTGGGTGTTGAACATAACACATAGAAAGGACACACATGCTTAAGAAATAACTCTCGGTGAAGCCACACAGGCTTTCTGACTCTGGTTTTAGAAGTTCTCATTTGTCACATGTTCTGTGACTCTAAGGAGAAAGGGGAGGATGCTGTGTGCCCAGACTATGTGACTTTTGGACATACCTTCAATCTAGAGCAGTTTTCCTCTTGGGAAGCCAGCCTTTTCTCAGCTGAGGGTTCCTCTTATTAGAGGACCCCAGCGTGTGTCAGGTTAAATAAAAACTAGCCAGCACATCTTCCTAAATCATTCTCTACTTCATATATCAAGGTAGTCTCTCATCAAACTCAGACCTTGATAACTCAGTTAGTCTAGCTAGGGTGCTTGCTTAGAGAATATGTGCTAGGATTGTGGATATACCACCATACCCAAGCAGCTTTTATGTGGATGTTGGGGATCCAAAATCTGATCCATCCCTCTACCCTTGAATGGCTTTTAAAAAAAAATAAACATTTCTACTTAATGTGCAGAATGTCTTTGTTGAATATTGAGTTTAAGACTTTCTTTCCTCTCCAAAACTTATTATCGTTATAAATATGTCAGTTTCCCAAATAAAGATTTAATATGCAGCATTCCCTACACTGTTTTTTAAATCCCATTTTGATAGACTTCCTACATAAAGTCATAAATTAAGGAGTGTGTGATATGAGTAGGATAAGTTAAAACAAAGGCATGACACCTTCCACCTGGGATGCAAGCCCCGATTGGCAAGGGTGAAGAAGATGGTCTCTTCATCAAGGCCATAGACTGCCAACCAAAAACATTTCCCTCTCAAGCAGGCAGAACACACTGTTTATGAAATATTTCAGACAGTTCACATTCCATTGTTGAAAAGGAAGTGATTCTACCTAAAACAAATTCAACTGTGCCCTCATGAGGTGAGGAAGTAGCCTACAGGAAATGTGTTCACAGAGACCAAAGCAACAACCAGGAAGTCTCCGGTAGGAGTATTTAAGGGTCCTGGCAGAGGCAAACATTCAGACCTCCTTCTCCCCTCAGTCTCTCTCCTCATTCCACCCGAGCCTTCTCTGTTAACAACATGGGTTGTGGTGGCTGTGGAGGTTGTGGTAGCTGCAACAGCTGTACCACAAGCTGCCACTCCTGTGGCTGTGGGAAGGGCTGCTGCCAGAAGCAGTGTTGCTGCTAGGCTGGCCGCGGTGCCTCTGGTAGACTTTGCTGGGACGTTTCTGCCTGGTTGGTAAGCCTTTCCCATACTTTACTACTGTCTGACCCAGAGGTCATTCACATGTATTCAAATGCTACAGATCTGTTACTCTCCTGTCATATCACAGATGAATAATTTTTAAAAAATTAATGGAGATCTCTGAAAAACAGAGGCAAGTCACACTTGACAAGTAGGAAACGGAATCAGTTACTGATAAGTGTTTCAGAAACCCTTTCAAGTAACCACCATGACTGTGTCTTTCTCTGCTCATATACTCCACACCATTATTACTATATTCTTACAACCACAACTCCTGTAATCCTGAAAAGTAAATGCATAGAAGGGGCCATACTACATTAATTCCCAAAGGTCTCTTTAGTGCTTTTATCTTCTGTTTTGCTATAACAACTATTTGTATCCTATATATTCATCCACAGTAAATATAAAACCCTTGTTGGGAAGAAATCCCCCTATGGTCAGATTTGCTTCCGATCAAAGTCATGCTGAGACACACTGTGGGCCTTAACTCAGGATAGAAACACTGTTCACACGTGGGAACATGTCTGAAAGCAGCCAAGTTCAATGTGCCTGACTCAGTGTGTTGTCACTGAAAAATAAATCACATACTTGATGAGGGTGTAGGTAACTATTGTGGAAGGTACTTAAAGAGAAACTGGCGACCCAGGTGAGTCAGCAGCTTTCCGAGACAGGACCGGAAGCCCGTCTCTCCTGCACAGCCTTTTATTCCCACATCCGTACGCGCCTGTAGTCACGCCCAAAGAGGTCGTGGTCAGCGGCACAGGTATCTAAGATCCCTCCCTACAGTGTGTGACACTCATTTCTTTGAGGTCAACAAAGATATTATTATTTATTCCAAAATGTCTACACCTCACCTCCACTTTTGGGAAGAGGTGAAGAAGCATGAATTTGGGTTGCTACTGTTCAAAAACTATAGCAAATAGGCTGGGGAGAGTACAAGAGCGAGCATGCACAGGCATAAGGGCTTGACTTGAGACCTCCAGCACCCACATAAAGCTGAGCACGGCCATGTGCATCTGTAACCCCAGCATAGGAAAAGGCTGAAGAGTCACAGGGCCAGCCAGGCTAGCAGAAAAAAAAAAAAAAAAAAAAAGAGGCAAAGAGACCTGTCGCAACAATAGGGCAGGACATTCAGTCCTCCTCTAGTCTCCATGTAAGCATACACGGTGGGCACATCGGATGTACACCTATGTGCACATACCACACACACACACACACACACACACACACACACACACACACACACACACACACACAATGTAATACTGAAGTATCTGTCAGTTTCTCAGTCGGGATATTTTTCCTCTAGTTATGTAAAGGGCTACCAGGGGGTGGAAACTGAATGAAGGGTATTTTTTCAGCTCTGTACAAAAAGGGCTAGAGAAATGTCTCTGCAGTTTTACGGTGTTTACCGTGCAACTCTGAGCACCTGAGTTCAGATCCTAGCAACTACGTAACAAGCCAGGTTTGGCTGGGAGCATGCCTATAGCCCAGTACTGACTGAGAGGAACAGAGGACCCTTGGGGCTCACTAGCTGCCAGCAGCGGGAGTTTCTGGCTCAGAGAGGAACCTTCCCTCGAGGGGAAGGGGGCAGGGAATGATAGAAGAGGTCACCCAACACCTTCCTCTGGCTTCTGAACACAAACGTATGCAGGAGCATACACCCACACACATACACCCACACTAAATAAAAACAATTTAAAGAGTTTTTAAACTGCAATAAAACTGTAATGTATTGAAATCACAAGTTTAAAAATAAATTCAGGGTAACTTTAAAAAGTGCTTCATGTAGATGAAGATGCCCAAGTCCATCTCTCCGCTCACCCCACCTGCTGTCAGCTGATTATGATGTTCCTATACTTCCCTGTCCGGCACATGTGCACTTTTGAATTCCTCTGTCACAAATGTCTCCTTCTTCCCCCACTACCATCTATTTCTGGCACCACCCCCAATGCCCACTGAGCACTTAGTGATACCACCTCCCATGCCCTCGCCCTAGTTCTCACTCTCACTCAGCAGCTGACCTCCCTTTACCCCTTTGTATTTACTGTCATTTATTTCATCCACCAGCTCCCGGCCCACCCACCTGGCAGACCCACCCTGCCACCCACACTTGCCTTCTTTGCACTCTTCAGGCCCGTAAGTCTTGTGCCTTCTTCAACATCTTAGCCCAAGGTACTTGCTCGGCCTGCAATCATTTTCTCGGCTCTTTGCCCCACCGGCTCCTGCTTCACTTGAGGATATAAAATGACCCATCACTGCCTCCTAGTCATCCTTCCTGTCCACCTGATCTGAATGGCTCATTCTTATGTAGTTCTTCCTTCTGTAATCGTGGAATCCTATCTGCTTTTCCCCGTTCACTGCTGTGTTCCTGGTGACCGCAACAGCTCTGAATATTCTGTAGATGCCTACCGGATAAACATAGGGAGGGAAACTCTTTGAGAGGCATTTTCACCAGCTCTCCTCTTTATCCTTCACAGCCCAGTTGCCCCTCCCCCGGGGTCGCATCTTGTCCTACACAACCATAGTGTAACTCTTGATTCCCAGACCTTGAAGGTCTCAGTCAAGGAACTAAGTGCATTAGTCTCGAATTCCTGGCCCCTTTCACAGTAAATGGCATCCATTAAAATTTTAATGAGTCAGTGACTTCATCCACTTTTGAGGGAATGGCACCAACTGGTCACTGTCATCAAGAATCCACTCAAAGCTATTTACGATGCCAGTGATGATGGCTACTGGGTGTCTTATGTGATGCATATGGGTCACACAGAAGTCCCTAGTAAGTATGCGGCTCAGCTGTGTCCCTAGGCCTCAGCAGAAGATATTTCACACAGAGAACTCCCACGACTGACAAAAACTACAAACCAAACCACAACTGTATATTCTAGAAATACTTATAATTCAAACTCTTTAAAAAGCACACTATGTTGAGACAAGATAATGCAATGAATTTTTCATTCAATATGAAATGATTTCCAAAGGAAGGAACGGCCATATGACCTCCAGGCCACCAAGTTTCTGAGAGGTCAGCAGAGCAGGTGATAGAAATGTGAAGAACAAAGACCTCTTGAAAGTAAATGTTCCTTTCTTGATTCCTGATACTGTGATGTCACACTACTGGTTTGTTTTTAAGAATCATTTATTTTATGTGCATGTGTGTATGTTTGAAAGTATCTATGTGTATCATGTGAGTGCACGTGCCTGCACTCCAGCAAAGTGTGTTAGAGCCCCTGGGATGGGTGATGTTGTGAAACACCTAATGTGAGTGCTGGGGATTGAACCTGGGGTCTTTGTAAGAACAGTAAGCACTCTTACGGACGAGCCATCTCTCCAGCCTTTACCCTGGTGCACTGAAACACTAAGGTGACCTTCCAGTCCATCTCCAGCTCTTACCCTGGTGCTCTTATACACAAAGGTGACCCTTTAGTTCATCTGTTTCTTTTGTTACTGCAAACTTTTGCTAACAGCTACACAACATGCACACACCACCCTCCAATGACACAAACCAGACAAATGAGTTGGGAAATGTTAAGACGAAGTTTGCAGTGAAAGTCTCAATGCTTTGTCACTCCCCATCTAACTGTCTCAATGGGTTTCTGCAGGCCAGACACTCAGCCTCCTCTTGGCAGTCTACATGTGCAGACAATGGATGGCATGCATTATCGTCCAGACCATTCAGCTACACTAAACCCAAGGGGCTCTTCTTTGTTGAGCTGAACCACTGACTCTGGATGCTGGGGTAGGAAGTTTTGCCAGAGGGACTAAAGCAAGAAAAAAGAAATATACCATGTTCCTGAAACCTAAGGTCTTCAAAATGGTTTGCTTTTCCAAGAAGGATGTTCAATAGGATATTCTTTTCTCTTTGGGTTTTTCTGACACAGAACAGAATAAAGAATTAGAAGCCAAGAGCCATTGAAGGGAACATAAAAAGGTACCTGGGCAACATTGCTAACACAGCAGGTAAGAACAAATTTTCCATCAAACAATTCTCCACAAGAGCCAGAAGAGGACATGTGGATGAACACTTTTACCCAGAAATAACAAGTTGGTAATTGTTCATAGACGGTGGGAATAGATAGTGTGTGGGAGACTTTAATTACCACTGAGAGCTCTAAGAAGCTCTTTGAACCTGAGGTAACAGGCTGAGTATTATCAGGTGAACAGACTAGAATGAGTGAGAAGACTATGTCACAGGAGCGGTACACTAGAAAAGGCAAATGGGTCACTGCAGGGATGACATACAGCACCTAAGATAAGTGACACATCTCATTATTCATCTTTTCAACACTGGAGTTCATCTGTGCCTTGGAGGGAGCTTTCATGGGAACAGGGGACAGTGCCATGAGGGGTGCTGAGGATCCTGGGCAGGTGTCTGTTCATCAACGGCTTCCTAGAGCTCCACAAGTCTAAGTCTTCCCTAGGAAACACTGGAGATCAGATTGTTTCCAAGGGTCCCATTTGTTTTTTAAATTCCTGAGTTCAATGATGCACAGAATGAATGACCCATTTGAACAAAGAATGTAGTCCCTAGATGTACATTCACTAAAGGGATTGCCAGTTTGCCTAAAAAGAACAGAAGTGGATTTTATTTGGCGAACTAATGTGTGATTTCAGAGAACTCCAGTTTCTTCACAAAGGATAAAGCATAGAGTATTAGAATTTTAAAAGTGAATTAATGAAAACGGGCTCAAAGCTTACTCTTAAAATGAATTCCAATCTATGTTTCCTGGGGAGAACTTGAAAATAAAACCCATTAATCGCCGGGCGATGGTGGCGCACACCTTTAATCCCAGCACTCGGGAGGCAGAGGCAGGCGGATCTCTGTGAGTTCGAGGTCGGGCTGGACCGACAGCCTCCAAAACAATACAGAGAAACCCTGTCTCGTAAAAGCCAAAAAAAAAAAAAACAACAACAACAACAACAAATTAATCATTTAAAAAAATGGCAAAACCGCAGTTCTTAGATTGTAGCTATCCCTAGTGGAAGCCATCCATCCATTCATCTAAATCAATTCTAATAGCCATAAAAGATTGATATCACGATCCACATCTTACAAACAGAAAAAACTACAGCTGAGAACTTACAAAAGGCTTCAAAGACTTGAGCCTCCTGATGTGCACAGCTGGAATATAAATCCAAGTTTCAGGGGTTCAACAGTTAACATTAGTCACTGTACCACAAATACCAGCAGAGCCATGGAAACAGTGGGTCCTGTATGAACCGAGGCCAGTAACCAGAAGGAGATCGTTAGACATCATCATGTATTTTAACAGTGATTACGAAAAGTGTTCATTCTTTCTGGGCAAGGAGAAGCATCCTCAGAAAATACACTGAAGACAACTAGACAGGGCAGATCACTCAACCAAAAAAGTAGCAAAAGATTTCAGATACAATGTTCTTTCTAAGTTGAAACAGAGTGTTTTTTACAAATGGACTTCGGGTGGTCTCTTGCTCCTTTACCCTCACCACCATTTGTATCTTGGCTTCCTTCCTACCCTAAGATGGAAAAAGTGGTTAATTTCTATCTTTCTGACAACACAACGTTCCATGGGACTTATTTTATTCACATTATCATATAGGATACTTCCTACAGGAAATCCCAAACAAATCACTAGCCAAATGCTGGAATGCAATCATTGCTGGCTAAGTTGCCCCTCATTATGTATGGACATAGATTGTGATGGGCAAATGGCTGACCAAAAAAGCCCTTATGATGGGAAACAGCCATTCTCTGTTTGGCTACTTAAAAAAGAATGCCTACCAGTGGCTATACACTGACTTTATGCCAGAGATTCAAAGCAAGTCTGCATGCTTCAGTACAGAATATTGGAGTGTTCTATTCATATAGTTATTTTACTTTTGCATTTAAAAGTGAGATATAAAGCCTGTAAAGGCTCAGTGGGTAAAAGTGTTTGCTGCCAAGCTTGATGGGAACCATATGGTTAAAGGAAATAGCCAACTCATGCAAGACTCTCCCGACTTCCCTGTGCGTGCACCATGGGAAGTGTGCACGAAACTACCCCAATAACAAAATGGATATAATTCTCATACTATAAACATTTAATATCTATTCACGAAATCTCTTAATTCCAGAATATTTTAGTACTACCCCATAAAAAATTGTTGGGGAAAGTCCTGTGCATTTGTCAATAAAGTACTGTTGAGCCTATAGGGAACCAAGATAGAAGGGACTAGGAGTCCAGGAGGATTCTGGGAAGGAGAAACACGAGAGTCAACATGTAACCGCCATGGGGGTAGGAGCCCAGAACTATTCTCCGGTAAGAGACATACTTAGATTAACAATTATGGGGTAATTACTTAAAGCAGAGCTAGCCAGTAAGAGACAAGCAAGGCCAACAGCTTCATAATTAATATAGCCTCCTGTGTGTTTATTTGGGACTAATGCGGCTCTGGAACCAGGCTGGCGGGACGGCTTCACTCAAGGAAATAGCTTCTCATAACAAAATGGTGTCAGGAGTGGGATCATGAATTTCCACGCAGAATGACAAAAGCTTTAAAGGAATTTTAGAAACAGAAGAACAGAGAGAAGCACAGATTTTGGTAGCAGCATTTTTCTCAGGTGTTTTGCTAGCAACAAACCGAAATTCACGCGGCTCGTTTACTGGAGTCTTCCTGACTCGGCATAAAAAGAAAAAAAAAACCAACAAGGTTATTTTAGGAGACTCTGCTAACGATTAAAAGGGGTGTACCTACAGCTGGAAGTGGCAGCTTTTGCTGGATGTCAGCATGGACTGAGGCAGTAACCTGAAATCACGCTTACGCCCGCCATCTTGAAACGGCAGTTTAAAACAGCCGCGGTTTTACAGATAAGACACGTGGCCAGAAAAACAAAGATTTACAGTAAAGTCAGACTTGGATAAAGAAAAACCTCTAAAGGTTTACAGTGTGTTTAAAAATATATGTGAGATTGAGAGAAAATGAAACGACAAAGTGGTAAATAAATAAAAAAGCCGGCGTTGTGGTGGCGCACGCCGGTAGGATTTACTCCAGAGGCAGAGGCAGGCAGATTTCCAAAGAGAAACCCTGTCTCAGAGAAAAATAAATAAAAGTAAAATAAATAAAGTAATAATAGATAAATAAATAAGCCACGTAAAGATGGAAAATACACAGAGAGTCTGGATACTGTACGCTATTGTGTTTTTCAGTTTTTTGCTTGCTCAGGAAGGAACTGCTACTAAAGTACACTTGCTTATAAATGCTGCTAAATTAATACAACTTATATCTTTTGAAAATGCCTTGACCTCAAAATTTAAGTATAAGGATATGTTACTTGGAAAAGGAGAATTTGCTTATGTTTCTACAGAAAATGAAAAGCTGAGAATTCCTTCCAGGCTTCTGTGGTTTCACGAACCAAGACCCCCGGAAGCAGTGGACCAGGTGTTCCAACGACTGAGACAGCTAAGATGATACAGCTTTACAGACCCCGAAAATACGGACTTATACAGGTTTCTGAGTTTTTTCATTGTCCCCATGGTATAAACAGCGCCCCCTTCCAGCAGGAAGCAGTTTGGAATGAGCGACGTCCCAATTCCCATCTTGTTCATAAATCTTTGTTTTCATTTAAATGGGATTGTTTATAATTGATTAATGATCACAACCAATCTCCTTTTAATGGTAAAAAGGAGAATTATAGTATGGGTATTGTTTTTCATTTATTGATACAAATTCAAAGTCAATTTTGTAATGTGTATATTTCTCCTCTTGATTAAGTATTGTGCTTATACTGATCTTTTACAACGTAATACATAATTGAATACAGATTATAGATAGTTACTTATAATAGTCAGAATTTATACTTAGGTAAGTTAGGTTTTCTAGATATACAGAAATATACTTGAGATAGATAGGCGGTCTTCAAACCTCTCAAAGACCTTCAGAAAATGGCATTTAAAATGGTTTAGGGTTTTTCTTGACAATGAGAAATGTCTGCTCCTGGCAGCACCAATTATGTCTGAGAGGAAGATGGGCATTGAAGAAACTTGTTAAGGAGTTTGCTTTCAACATGACAAGATTAGCCATTTGGGCAAGAAACTGCTCTTGCCTAGACTGACTGTTGCTGTATAAACTGGACATGCAGGACCCACAGGAAAGTGAATGTTGAACTCAGTCTTACAGGGTTCCTGTTTCATGGAAGAGTCCGCAAGACTTTCTGCAGGACAAAGAAAAATGAATGATAGACTGCCAATGCAGATGGACAGTTTGAAATTTCCTGCTTTGCTGAGAAGTGTTCCAGACACACTGTGGCCTATGGGCTGAAGATGGATGCCCCAACGTTACAGAGGAACTTCAGGTGACTGTCCAGGCAGTAAGATACCTCTGTCAATCCTAGTGTTTATACATTATCCTTCTGTGGTCTTTGATGGAGTTGAAGACAGATAGTTATAATTATAGTTTTCCTTAGTGATGATAAAAGATAAGCTACATATAGGACTTTGGACTCATAAGGATGGGATGGATGATATTTTCTTTAGATCTTGCTAAATGTTAATAGACAAAATGTTGTAACTGTGTTCTTACTTGATAACTGTTCTGTCATATACAATTTGACTATGTTAAAGTTAAGACCTTTCTTTTTGTTTAAACAGAAAAGAGGAGATGTTGGGGAAAGTCCTGTGCATTTGTCAATAAAGTACTGTTGAGCCTATAGGGAACCAAGATAGGAGAGACTAGGAGTCCAGGAGGATTCTGGGAAGGAGAAACACGAGAGTCAACATGTAACCGCCATGGGCGTAGGAGCCCAGAACTATTCTCCGGTAAGAGACATACTTAGATTAACAATTATGGGGTAATTACTTAAAGCAGAGCTAGCCAGTAAGAGACACAAGGCCAACAGCTTCATAATTAATATAGCCTCCTGTGTGTTTATTTGGGACTGATGCGGATCTAGAACCAGGCTGGCGGAAAGGCTCCTCTCAAAGAAAAAGCTTCTCTTTATAGAAAATAGCTTCTCTTTCTCTGCCCATGTAATCACCATTCACCTATCTCTTTGGTGCTCTATTCCAGTTAGCTTTCTATCACTGGGATAACACATAATCAAACAACCAGGAAATAATGTATATTTCGCTTTACACATCTCAATCACAGTCCATTATAACGGAAAGTCAGGGCAGAAACCCGGAAGCAGGATCATAGAAATATTGTTATTTGGTGAACATGACTACAAACTCACTAGTTCACTGGCCATTTAATTTTAGGGGGGGGGGGAAGAGATACAGTTGACTGCACCTTCTTCCATCCTCAGAAGATGGAACTGAATTCTGCAACAAGTTCATTTCTGGATCAACTCTCCAGTCATTTCTGTTACTCAGTGGCATTCTTAAACATCCCACAGCCTATCAGCTCACTGTCACACACCTGCTCCTCTGAGGCCTAGAAGGTATTCCTTCACTGGTTTACCTTTCTGGGTTCTTAAAGTTCCTTCCCAAAAATTTGTGTCATGTCAAGTCTTCAGTTCTTCTAGTAGTGAATGTTTGGAGGCAACACATTCTTTGCCTTCACTTATCTGTATCTCTGTGCTCCCAAAAAAGAGATGCTGTCGATTGGAGAGCTTTCCCCCCTCCATCATCTACAAGATCTGGCTCCAGGATTCCCCAGGTGCAAGGCTTCTCAAGTCAAAATGAGGTTCTGCATAGGCGTGATCATTTTCTCACCTTTCAAGATTCTTTCTCACTCATCTGGTTTTTGAGCATTGATTATGGGGTGCTCTTAAGTTACATACATTTCAGAGCAGACATTTGCAAAATGAGCAGAAGGGACAAAGATTTCCTGTATACCTCTGCTCTTACTCAGAGCCTCCTTCACGCCACCATGTATGTGGTATTTGTTATAATCGATGAGCTTTAATGACAATTTCCTTATCCCCTAAAGCCCATAATTCACATTAGTTTCACCCTTTAAGTGTGGCAGGGCTTGTGTTTGAAGAAATGCACAATACATAATCTCATGAAGTAAAGTTCCTTGCTCTGAGAGTCCTACAATGGGCCAGCAGGATGACTCAACAGGTCAACACTTGCTGGCAAACCTGACAACCTGCGTTCAATCCCTGGGATTTAGAACAGACGCCCCAAAGTTGTCCTCTGACCTCTAGATCACACACACACACACACACACACACACACACACACACACACTCTTTCTTGCACGCACGCACGCGCACACACACCGCTTGCTCCTCCATTGCCAGAGTTTTGTTGGGTACTCATCAAAGCACTGAGGAAAAGCACTTCACACACACCCTCTCACTCCTAGCAGCTACTTACCTTTTACACCATTCAATTTTTATCCAAAGCTTTAAATTTGCCTGTTTTGGAGGGATGCTCCAAGATTCTTGAGCCATCTATCTAGGACTTTAAGCAGATATTTACCTATTATTTCCTCAAAAATTTGTTTTTCTTTGGAACTCAATTACTCATATCTTTTGATATTTTCTGATGGGTAACTAACTCTTGTTTTTTTTTGGTTTTTTTTTTTTTCCAGACAGGGTTTCTCTGTGTAGTTTGGAGGCTGTCTTGGAACTCTCTCTGTAGACCACGCTGGTCTCAAACTCAGAGATCTGCCTGCCTCTGCCTCCCGGGTGCTAGGATTAAAGTTGTATGCCACCAACGCCCAGCTAACTCTGTTTCTTATCTGTGAATACATTACACTGTGGTATCTTCAAGATTACTGACCCTTTGTCATCTCCAATCTGTTACTGGATTCACCAGATTTAAAATTCTGTTCTTCATGTGATTTTTGTTTTTCAGCTTGTTTATATGGTGGATTACGTTGATAGATTTTCGTATGTTGAACCATCCCTGCATCCCTGGGATGAAACCTACTTGATCGTGGTGAATGATTGTTTTGATGTGTTCTTGGATCCGATTTGCCAGTATTTTATTGAGTATTTTTGCATAAATGTTCATGAGGGATATTGGTCTGAAGTTCTCTTTCTTAGTTGTATCTTTGTGTGGCTTGGGGATCAAGGTTATTGAAGCCTCATAGAAAGAGTTTGGCAAAGACCCTTCTGCTTCTATTGTGTGGAACACTTTGAGAAGAATTGGTATAAGCTGTTCTTTGAATTTCTGGTAGAATTCTGCACTGAGGCCATCTGGACCTAGACTTTTTTTGGTTGGGAGACTTTTGATGACAGCTTCTATTTCCATAGGGGTTATAGGTCTATTTAAATTGCTTATCTGTTCTTGATTTAGTTTTGGTTTCATCCCAGGGATGCAGGGATGGTTCAACATACGAAAATCCATCAACGTAATCCACCATATAAACAAGCTGAAAAACAAAAATCACATGATCATCTCACTAGATGCTGAAAAAGCCTTTGACAAAATCCAACACCCCTTCATGATAAAGGTCTTGGAAAGATCTGGGATAACAGGGACATACTTAAACATAATAAAAGCTATATACAGTAAACCAACAGCCAACATCAAACTAAATGGACGGAAACTCAATGTAATTCCTCTAAAATCAGGAACAAAACAAGGCTGTCCACTCTCTCCATACCTTTTCAACATGGTACTTGAAGTCCTAGCTATTGCCATACGACAACAAAGGGGGATCAAGGGGATACAAATTGGGAAGGAAGAGGTCAAACTTTCACTGTTTGCAGACGATATGATAGTTTACATCAATGACCCAAAGAACTCTACCAGGGAACTCTTACAGCTGATTAACACCTTCAGCAAAGTGGCAGGCTACAAGATCAACTCAAGAAAATCAGTAGCCCTACTATATACAGATGATAAAAGGGCTGAAAGAGAAATCAGAGAAACATCACCCTTTACAATTGCCACAAACAACATAAAATACCTTGGGGTAACGCTAACCAAACAAGTGAAAGACCTGTATCGTAAGAACTTTGAATCTTTAAAGAAAGAAATTAAAGAAGCCCTCAGAAAATGGAAAGATCTCCCATGCTCTTGGATAGGTAGGATCAATGTAGTAAAAATGGCAATCCTGCCAAAAGCAATCTACAGATTCAATGCAATCCCCATTAAAATCCCAGCACAGTTCTTCACAGACCTTGAAAGAACAATAATCAATTTTGTATGGAAAAACAAAAGACCCAGGATAGCCAAAACAACCCTGTTCAACAAGGCAACGTCCAGAGGCATCACTACCCCTGACCTCAAGCTCTATTATAGAGCTGTAGTCCTGAAAACAGCTTGGTATTGGCACAAAAATAGACAGGTAGACCAATGGAACCGAATTGAAAACCCGGGTATTAACCCACACACGTACGAACATCTGATCTTTGACAAAGAAGCTAAAAATATACAATGGAATAAAGAAAGCATCTTCAACAAATGGTGCTGGCATAATTGGAGACTGGCATGTAGAAGAATGCAGATCGATCCATGTCTATCGCCATGCACAAAACTTAAGTCCAAATGGATCAAAGACCTCAACATAAATCCACCCACACTGAACCTCTTAGAAGAGAAAGTGGGTGGTACCCTTGAACGAATTGGTACAGGAGACAGCTTCCTGAACATAACACCAGTAGCACAGACAGTGAGATCAACAATTAATAAATGGGACCTACTGAAACTGAGAAGCTTCTGTAAGGCAAAGGACACAGTCAGCAAGACAAAAAGGCAGCCCACAGAATGGGAAAAATATTCACTAATCCCACATCTGACAGAGGGTTGATCTCCAAAATTTACAAAGAACTCAAGAAGCAAGTCTCCAAAACACCAAAGGACCCTATTAAAAAGTGGGCTGCAGAACTAAATAGAGAGTTTTCAATAGAGGAGTCTAAAATGGCTGAGAGGCACTTGAGAAAGTGCTCAACATCCTTAGCCATCCGGGAAATGCAAATCAAAACAACTCTCAGATACCATCTCACCCCTGTCAGAATGGCTAAAATCAAAAACACCAATGACAATTTTTGCTGGAGAGGATGTGGTGAAAGGGGGACACTCCTCCATTGCTGGTGGGAGTGCCAACTGGTTCAGCCACTTTGGAAATCAGTGTGGAGATTCCTCAGAAAAATGGGAATAAACCTACCACAAGACCCAGCAACTCCACTCTTAGGCATATATCCAAAAGATGCCCATTCATACAACAAAGAGGTCTGTTCCACTACGTTCATAGCAGCTTTATTTGTAATTGCCAGAACGTGGAAGCAACCTAGATGTCCCTCACCTGTGGTACATCTACACAATGGAGTACTATTCAGCAGAAAAAAATAATGGAATCATGAGATTCGCAGGCAAATGGATGACACTAGAAGAAACCATCCTGAGTGAGGTAACCCAGTCACAAAAAGAGAAACATGGCATGTACTCTCTCATATATGGATTTTAGACATAGATCTGGGGAGTGCCAGCCTACAATCCTATGGCCAGAGAGTCTGGGAAACAGAAACTTTATTTAGTGGCTGATCGAAGAAGAGGCAGACTCCCTTGGTTAAGTACTGAGCTGAACTCAAGAAAGCCAGTAACAGAGAGGGAGGACTGATGATCAAAGGGATTAAGACTGGGCTGGTTTAACCCCCAGAAACAGCTGACCAGACAAAGGTTAACTCTTGAATCCCAGGCATTAGCCTGGGAAGCCAGCATGGGACTGATCAAGACCCCCTGAATCTGGGTGTCAGTGAAGAGGCCTAGGGAATCTATTGAGCCTTGGGCAGCAGATCAGTACCCATCCCAAGTATACACACGGACTTTGGACTCCAATAGAACAATGTGAGGTGCACTCTCACCCAGAACTCTTGGGAAAGGGTCTAGGCCCTGCCCTATATGAAATGACACACTATGGACACCCCCATGGAGGGCCTCACCCTCCCTGGAGAAATGAGAGGATAAAGGGGGGGGAGGGCACGGGAGGAAGGGAGGGAATGGGAGAGGGACCTGGAACTGACTTGTGAAGCAACCTTGATTCTTATCTAAATTTAAACTGGAAAATAAAATTAAAAAAAAATTCTGTTCTTCAGCTCTATATGCCTTTGGCAATTTCTGTCTCTCTCGCTCATGTCTGAAATAGGGCCCAGTCATTCTGTATCTCAGGCTAACCTCAAGCTCACGGAATTTCTGCCCAGCTTGGCCTCTAATGCTGGGACTACAGGCTTGTGTCACCACACCTAATCTACTCATACTAATGACGTGCACTCAAATGTGTCTCTAGCTCTGACCTCAGAGTTTCATTTATTGATGATCGTTATCTACACTGACTGGGCCAGACCTGTCCAATGCTAAGGTGGATGTCATCCCAGCCACTCCCCTAAACCAAGAGAGCACTCTTCAACTCTCCTAGCTAGTTGCTCAAGAACTGACTGCTCTCACCCTTGCAGTCCCATTCATTATGCAGATTCCAGATGCCAAGCTAACACAGCCTTCTAACTTGCCTCATTGTATTCCTTAACTCCCCTTTCCTCTGCAGCCAGTCATATCTCAAGCTGTAATTCTGGCTATACTCAACTCATTTAAGTCACAACTCTCAAGACAACCTAGAAAGTTCTACTGTACCTGTTTGCTACCAGTTCAACCCGGCCTCATAATATTGCCTCATCTTCATTTCCTCCATGTTCCACATAGTTCTACAAGCCTTAGATTGCTGCACTTCCTGGCCTCCATGCTTGCGCTGCTCCACTTTGAACTCTTTGTTCCTCGTTGACTTCAAGTCTCAGCTGGGTATTTCTTTTTACAGTGTTAACTTTGGTTTAGGCGCCCCTCTCTGTACCTACAGCACCTCAGCTTCCGGAACAGCTTTTATTTCCTGGGAATGTTGTCTACATACCTCACTGCACTGTAATTTGAACATAATTCCTCATTTGCCACTAGATTTCTGGACCAGCACTATATATTAGCTGCAGCTAAGTCTTAAAACCAAATTAACACCTGGCTCATGGTACTATTTGCGCAGGTGAAGATGAATTGTTCAAAAGGTATGAAGCAGTATTGTTCAAGGACTGTTAGTTACTTTTGAATGTTAGGGTTTTTTTTTTGTTTGTTTTGCATCAGTGAATCCAAAGAACACTCAAAAGACTGAAGCAAGACTGAGTATCAAGTATATGTAGCCAAGGGGATGTCACAACATACTTCAATTAGTGAAGAGCTACTGTCATGGAAGACATCACTGCCCAGTGGGGAAACCAGTAAATGAATTATAAAACTATACTACAAGACTGGGACATCATGGGACATAAATATCCCAGCACTCAAATGATAAAGGTTAAGAAACTAGCTAGTTAGAACGTGCTAAATCCCAGACCCAAACAATTGAGGTTAATCTAGAAGCATGCACAAAGTCTAAGTGACAAGCACCTGTCTTCCAGCTGCTCACAAGGTTGAGGTGGCATCACCCGAGCCCAGGAGTCTGGGCCCCATCTGTGTAAGTGACCTAGGGAGGAGGTAAGGGAAGAAGGACAACAAACACATCAGACTTAACTGACAGGAATAAATCTATACTTCCAGTGTTGATTTCCATGTGTCATGAAGAAATCCTCTAAGGTTGGGATTAAGTAAACCCAAAAGAACCAGAACAAGCAAATGTGGATTTAGAAAAAAGGACCTAGGATGACCACTTAGAATGGTAGGTATCAAGAGAAACAAACACTCTCTTAAGGGTGTGAACCCAGCAAATAGCTTTGTAGATAACAGGGCCTTACAACAAGGAACCACGAAAGGTCGATTCCAGTTCATCCACACTTAGATCTTTCAAAACAGTACTACAGATATGCATGTGTATAGAGGTTATCGACTAAAATGGCCTGCATTCTGGGCTGGGGATGTAGTTGTTAGCTGAGCACTTCCCTAGCATGTGTGAGGCATTGAGTTTGGTCCCGAGCACCAAATCAAAGCAAAACAAATCTCGGCATGTCTTCAGCTACCCTGTGAATTTGAGGCCAGCCAGGGACACCAGATCCTGTCCAGAAACAGAAGGATATCCCTAGGAAGTATGTGTCTACTAAATGAAATACTTTGTGGTTATCAAAATCATTGTTTTAGCCAGGCATGGTGGTACACATCTTTAAAATTCCAGCACTAGGGAGACAGAAGCAAGTGGATCTCTGCATTCGAGGACAGCCAAGGATACATAGTGAGACACTGCCTAAAAAAATATCTTGTTTTAACTGGGGTTGATACTCAGGGTCACGGGCAAGGCCAATCTGGGCTTTTAGCAAAACTGTCTCAACCCCTCCCCCACCCCCCAAAATAACAACAAAAAACCCCAACCCATCCCAAACATTTGTTTCACACATAATTATGTACAATCACTTTATGGTTTGGTGGGTTAAATGAGAACATGAAAACTCAAAGAATAAAACTGCAGACAATTTTAGATGTTCATCTTTTCATGTTTGTCTGATAATCTAAGCTCATGTCAGCAGCTTTCCTGTAAACTATTTGAAGGTCTGTTGACCACTGCTACAACTACAAAGGTCCCTTTTTCAAGGCCAGAGCAACAAAATCAAAAAATCAATGTGTTTGTATCACAACAAAATTTTGTCTACAAAAGAAATGAGCAGGATGTCAGATTTACCCAGCCAGTAGTACAGGGTTTGCTGACCTGTGACCAAGTATGACTTGACTTTTAATGGCTCTACAGGACTAGGAGATATGAAAGTTTTCTACTTGATATTTTTTTCGTGTCTTTTTTTATTTTGTGTGCATGTATGTCTGTACACCATATGCATGTCTGGTGGCCAGAGGCTGAAAGAGGCACTGGGTCCCTGAACTGGAGCTGCAGATGGTTGTGAGCCACGCTAGCCTCTGCGAGGGCCTTCAGTGCTCTTCCCCAACGCGCCATCTCCCCAGCCCCTTATGTGCTCTTTTAATTACAACAGCAAACTTACGCTCAGTACTCTTTTCAGACTTTAGCTGCCTAATCTCACAAGTACTTTCTGGTTTCAAAGAAACAAGCGATTAATTTCTACTCATATACTAAGTACCTTCTGTGTACCCAAACTCAAACCCCTGGAGCCAAGATGTGGATTTACACATATTACTCACAAATTTTCTTGAGGGGTTTTTTGAGCAACTAAGTGGGCATTTCTTTCTTTTTTTCCATTCAGCTCTTCCTTACATCAAATTCCCACCAAATCATCCAGCTCCCTAAGTAAGTGAGTTACTATTTTAGGCCCTGAACGTTCCCTACTTAAGATTAGCAGGAGCAGCTCATGCTCATGTGCATGTATGTGGCAGCACTAAGCACATGGGAACACTGGCTGGCATTTGCAGTGTCTGACTAAAGCCAACACCGCAGGGCCTATGGCCTGTGCTCCATCTTCCCTCACTGCCTGTCCTCTTCTGGCTGCCTTTTACATCTCTTTGGGGTTTTCTAACTCGGGAAGCTGGACTCATTGTATACATCACCGCAAAGGATCAGAGCAATGCTGCTAGGTGGACTTCTACCAGCTTCATTTCCTGGTGCTGCGTTTTTTAAATTTAAATTTTGACAATTTTATACCAGTATACATTGCATTTTGGACTCAGACACACACACAGTTCCTCTTTTAAAAAATGATATTAAGACTTTAAAATACATATAACAAAAATATACTTTTTGGATACAGTGCTTGGAATTGAATCCAGGGTTTTATGCCTACTCAGGAAGCCCTTAGCACTGAACTACCCTCCAGTATTTGTTTGTATTTAAAAAAAAAGTCTTTCTAAATAGGAAAGAAATATTAAGCTTTGATCAGCCTAATCGACTATTTAGGTCTCTTGACGGTTTGCAGCCCAGCTCATAGCTAGAAGGCTGACAATCTCATCTTTGGGTAGAAGGCTGACAATGTGAGACTGGCCACGTTTTTGTGCTTTGCAGATTTCCTTCTGGTGAGGTTTTACCTTTTTCTAGCATGACCCTTCACAGTTTGCTTTTATTATGTATACTGTATGTAAGGACCTGGGTGCAAGCCTTCATGCATAGACTGTGGACCTTTTTGTATGCTAACATTACATAAAGTTACATGTTTTGCAAGTGTTTTTCGTTCTTCATTCTTCATAGGTGTTTTGTGTCTTTGTAAAGTCATACCTGTCGGTGTTTTCTGTAATCTAAAATTTTGGTTTCATGCTAGAAACCCTTTATCAAACCAGTGGTTTACAAACATTCTCTTGGTGCTCCTATGCTTCCATGGTTAGCTTTAGGTTAAATACTTCAGAGTTGATAAATCTTAAGATGCTAGAGATGGAAATACAAAACAAATTTAAATAGCTGGTAAGTCTCAAAATAGAATTATCTGTTTTATTGAAAGTTTCCTATCAGATAAAAACCAAGAATTTTCATATACGCATATATTTAAAAAATGTTCCTCCAAAGAGACATCCACCCCTGGATCCTGATGCCATTTACATGATGGGATAATGCTGCATATAGTAAAATAGAAAGGTGTCCAAGTTAAAAAAGGAACAGATTCCAAAATTTTGACTTTTAAAAAGTCAGAACCATGAAAGGCATGCATAGATACACAGACAGACATAATAAAAGATAGCATTCCTGAAAACAGTATTTCCCTGGAGTGTTTACCATATACCCTGTGTATACTGCACAACTGTAAAAAGTCCTACACATGTCATTTACAATATATAAAAAGTCTAAGCCTTTAAAAACCTGGCTCTGCTCACCACATTATAGGAACACTGACTATATAACACCAATTTAGAACCTTTGCTGCCTTAGCCACTGACTCAAGTCACAATCACAAGGCTCCTTGAGTATTTGTTTAGCCTGTACCTTAGATACACGTGATCAAGATCTTGGAGAACAAATCAATTTAAAATTTGATTAAATGGATGCACTTATGAGCAAATAAAATGTTCTGTCTAGGATTTTTTCCTTTTATAAAATCCTGAATCACATCATCCTGTTTTCAATAACCCCCAGAGATCTAGGTGCTGGACAAGTACAGATTCAAAACAATGAAACTATAGGCATAAAACATGCAGAATGGAGAAGGTATTAGATGCACCATCTCTGTGGAAGTCTTCATGGGAAAAAAACAACAAAAAATCGTCCAAAGAAAGGGTGCCAGAGAAAAGCCCTACCTCCCTTTTCTACCCACTCAAGGTCTACCTGTGGAAACGCTTAGGGAAGCAGTGGAACGTGGGACCAAGAGCACTCGGGTGGGACACAGAAGCCCTTCCCAGGTCCATGCTCCAGCTATGGGTCTTGAGATGGTCTACACCGACCACATATTAGAAGAAAGCACAACACCTGAACAGCCCTACACCAATGTCTTCTCCAAATCTTTCACAGCACTTGGACATTTCCAAATTATAGTGTCCTTTCAAGAGTAAACTAGTGTCAGGATGCTTAGAGAATGAATCACTAATAATATAAAACAAAAGGTTTTTGGAGTGTGCATATAATCATCAAAGGACCTGGTGAATGAGTTGTGGTATCACACATCAGTGCTATGCTAGAGTGGTGTAACTAGGGTTCAGGAGATCCACCAGTGCTCGTTTTAAACTGCATTCACTTCATGACATCAGACTGCTAGTCAAATGAGTCTGTTGCTACAAAGCAGGTTCCTGTTCTTTTCTTCAAAGTTGCTTGTCAAACACCTGCACAGTCCTGGGTACACACTGGTCACACTTTCATTTGTTCAAACAACCACATGAAAAGCAAATTAATGACATTGCTCTAAAATAGTCACGGTTCAACTGATTTGAGAATAACTTCAATACAATAAACTAACTTATAAAAATTTTTAAATTTCCATTAAAAAGCAAATTTTAAAACTGTAAGGGGAAGAAACTACATACACAAAAAAAGGTTAGCTGCCTTATACAATAAGTCACTGTCAACTGGAGGTATAGGCTGTCTCATCATTGACCCTGTCAGAAAAGAAAAACACAAAACAAAAACAACAAACCCAGACTCTAGAACAAATGGTAGTTTATCAAAGTATGAAAGAATTCATACATATAGGAAGTAACTTGAAATTTCAAAATAAGTAAGAAAAACTGGTCATACGAAAGCACAATTTAATCCAACAGTACCTTCTCCCCAAAACAAAAACTAACTAGCTTACCTGTTCTATGCCTTGTAGATTCCATTACATGAGCGGATAGAAGAAAACTACTCAGTGAGAACCTGATAAACAAAAGGGTGTAAAACACCACACCTACATCATCACCATTATTACTTTAAAATAGTTAATAATGTTAAGAAGTTTAGGATTTCAACTGGAATTTCACTTTTTCCCAATCAAACAAACCCTTAAAGTTCAGAAGGGACAAGATTCCCCCACAGATAAACTAAACATGCCAGAAACACAGTGACATGTTCTCAAGAGGAATCTGGGAACCTGTGAGGAACTACATCAGATCAAACTGCTTTTCTACCAATTCTAGGATGGCGTGCACCCTTCTCACCATCTGGATTTCCCACGCGCACAGTGAGTTTACAACACTTTTCTGCTGTGTGGCAGAGTCTGAAGGTAACCAGGATGAATATCTCAGTTTCTGCTAAGCCTGACATAAAAAAGGTGGGCAAAACATAAACAGCGTCTGTTTTCATTTTCGAAAAAGTTATTTTACATCAAACACCTAACTTAACAATCAATAACACTATTATTGTCCTATTTAAAAGTTATGTTTTAGAAATCCCTCTGTACTGATTTACCATGTAACTTATGAAAAATTCACGTTCCATAACTTGGGGAATCTCAACAGCTATAAAAACTATGAATGTAAAATATGTTTCAGAAATGCTGGCACATTGCCAGCAGCAGTTACTCTCTCGACTTTGAGACTAGCAGGAACTACTATACAAAGCACCTCTCAGATAAGGGTATCCCAATTTACAAAACAGATAATTTTATTGAAGAAAATGACAGCCTAGTCTCTACTTTCAAAATAACCTAAAGCATTCCTTGTGTCATAAAAGCAAGAATAAGATGTTTTTAAACTGAACATAGATTTTGCCGCCGTAAATGACAAACTCATTTCTGATCAAAGACAGAGCAGGAAAAACGTATTTCAAGCAATAAGCCAGGTGGGTGAAGATATGTCACTCTGAGCACTGTCCTTCAAATGCTCAAAACAATGACTAAAACTAGAAGCAAAGCCGGGCGTTGGTGGCGCATGCCTTTAATCCCAGCACTCGGGAGGCAGAGGCAGGCGGATCTCTGTGAGTTCGAGGCCAGGCTGGACTGACAGCCTCCAAAACAGAGAAACCCTGTCTCGTAAAACCAAAAAAAAAAAAACTAGAAGCAAAATAAATTTAAGCCTAAAAGAAGTAGATTTTCAAAGGAGAAGGATCATGAGAAAACCCACTTTAACACTGGAGCTGGTCTGAATCTAAGTACTTATATTCTGATTATGAACACTCACTGAAAGTCAATATAGGTTCCTCCATTTAATTATACATCTCAAGATCTACTAGAAAAAAATAGTCTTTAAACTATTTTGATAACAACTGTTTAATTTACTTAATAGATGGAAAGCCTGGTGGATTATTTGGGTAATGGCCTATAATGATATAATATAACTTTTGTACATCTGAATTGATTTGAAGCTAATACAATCTCAAACAAATGTTTAAAGACATTTAAGTACTCCTTCCATGAAAATAGATGAACCCCCAAAATGTACAAAGAATTCAAGACTATGCCAAAGTATGGCTGAGCCTGAGCGGCAGTAACTGGGTTCTCAGTGGCAGGCTGCTGAGAAAGGGCTGAGTCTCGGGCATGTCACTTGTCAAGTGCACATAAACCACAGCTTCTGCTAAGGAGGGCAGCAGACTGCAGCCAAAGTAAACACCCAGACTTTAAAGCATGATGGTAATAGCCATCACTGCAAATGCATCCAATATGAATAAAATGTTTGAGCAAACTGATGTTTACACCACCTAAAACCAAAGCTTTAAATTTTAAAATTACTTTCATACAGGTATTACATACTGTGTGTGAAATTTTAGCTTTATGGATGGTACAGAGTCATTACAGATGTACTAATATAACAGTCCCCTGGGCTAGCTGTCCCTACAACCTTTGGCAGTGCATGCTCTCTGTTGTCATTTTGAATGCCTTCCTTTCATCAACACAAATAGACTATGGACCAGTAAATCAAATTACCCAATTATTAAACTCTCACATTTAAAGAAATGTGTATGCTCTACATACAAAATCATGACTTATGGGTGTTGTTCAAAGGTTTTTTTTTTTAATCATTTCAGTTCGCTTAGTTGTGTTTTGTTTTGATGAGAGTGCCAGATTATCTTGGGATGAACGAAGCATTACTACATATAAATAATTAAACAAGTTCTTTTGAATATTAACAAAAAGATAAACTAAACTTAGTATTGCTACCTTTTTACACAAAGTATTTCATCACTTTAGGGTAACATTGGGTTCCTGTTTCTTTACCCCTAAACAAACAAACAAACAAACAAATGTTCTATAGATAGTTATCAGTCTGTCCAGAAAATGAGGGGAGGAGAAAAAACTCAGGTGCAACTATGTCACAGTCAATGCATGTCTGCTTCCAATACATTCAAAGACAGTTAAAATGGAGAACAGAAAAAAAACTAGTTAAAATAGGCCTTTTGCAGTCTGAGAATTCAAGATCTTTAAAAAATATTTGTAAATACACATACATGCAAATTCTCCATATTTACAGATTTCACAAAATTAAGAAGTTGCAGAGAAATTAGAAGTAGCATGGTGAATTTGACAAGCTACATTTAAATGCTTTTCCACTGTCACAGTCCTGAATATAGCAGTCCTAGTAGTTTTAATAAATTTTCTACATGGCCTTTTAAAAAAAGTTAGTCACTAGAAGTCTTTAAGAATTCAAGATGTTCTCAACTCACTACTCATTATTTAAGGCCACTTTGGTAAAGGCATTGCAGCAAGAACACAAAAACAATAGCATACTTTCTAATGTTTATTTTGTTCACCTGCAAACTGTAGCAAAACATGATCAGCTTTATTCCGCAGACAGGTGCCCTTCACATCTTTAAAGAATTTAGCCATGTATAAATAGAAGAGCTCTTTAGAAGGAAAAATTCAAGAATGAATAAAACCTTCTGATTTTGACTTTGAACTTCCCAGAAGCAATGCTTCAAATGATTTTTGTCATTCATTCCAAGATATATGACAGCACCTTAAAAGTGGCTGATCTATTTCCCCAGTAACATTTCTCACATAACAATGTGTTAAAGTTACAAATACTGATATGCACAAATAGCTAATTTCTAAGAAAAATATGTACAGTACTGCAGCATAATGAATGTGGGATCTGCAATAACTTAATATTAGCCAATTTATAACATACATGATGCCGCTACCTTTTTCTGCCAATTCACAAGTGAAAAGTTGTTGCTGAGCCCTCTGTTTTGCACGTATTATCTGGTGTTTAATACACAATGCAGGCTTTTTAAAGACTTCTCTCGTGTTTAAAGCTAAGATCAGTGAAACAAGACAACAGTGCAAGAGGCGGAGAGATGTAATGATCACATAAAAGTTCGTTCCAGTACAGTGTCTGTGTAAGGCTATAAGAAAGGGTTGGTTGATGAGCTTCCTGTAGGAAACTGTCCTGTCGGTGCACCAGTCTATTGGAAAAACACATGGAAAAAAAATAAACAGAAGTGATGTTTGTATGAGATGAAAGCATTGCATTGTACTTAAATTTATAACTTCATTCAAACTTCTGTTAATAATTGTTTATTGGCAATTCATTCCTTATTGTTGCTGTTAACAAACTATAAACCACCTACTTCTTTTCACAGACTACACTGTCCTTTCCTACCCATTCGTTTATACAGTACCTGACTACTGCCTACAAAGGAACCTGGCACTTAAAAGTACCTCTAAGTTCAAATTTTAAAAAAATCCCATTCTTAAGACTCCTTTTCCCTAAACCCAATGGCTTCTCCAAGTGTAATTCCGACAAGAGTGCACGTATTTCACATTATAAAATAACTAATCTGTTATCCAGATTTTGATGACTAACTTCTTACAGCCATTATAAGGGCCATACATAAATCTATGTCATCATATTAACAGAACACTAAGCTGTATGCCGGAATAGTCACATTCTGTTTTCCCTAATTCAAAAATAAAATACAACTTAGTTTTAAGGTGCTAAAACTGAAATCCACTTACCATAAAAGGATTACTAGACACTCCAGCAGCTGCAACTTGACCAAAAGGGGTTACTACTGGTTTTGTTTGTCCAAATGTTGCGAAACCTGCACCTTGTTAAAATAAGAGAAACGCCAGTTATAAGTTACACTGCTACCAAGAGACTTCCCAGTCTTACAAGTTTCATAAAAATTCTTACCAGATAGCAACATGAAATGCAACATTAGGTCTTTGTCTTTTCAGACACCAGAACAAATTCACTGTGGCATGTACCAAGAGCCTCAGAGCTCTGAAACAATCTAACTCAGCCCAGAGTAAGTCATTGACCTCAGGGATTTAACTGATTGATGAATGAGTGACTGTTTGAGAGGGGTCATGTGCAATGGATGCTCCACAACACCACAGTGTTTCTTATGAAACTCACCATCATTTATGACTATTCTATGCATTGTATTTCCTAACTACTGAATGTGTGAGATCAAAGGACATTCTTGAAATGTATGGATTTCAAACTTCAGCAAGTAAGAAACTAGGTAAGAAGAAAGGCTGAGTGAATCTCCTAGGCTCTTAAAAAACAAGCTGCAAGTGCAGCACTGTCACCCATGTAGAGTGTTCATCTAAAACATACACCTACACCAGCAACCATTTTTCACAAAATACAATTTCCATTTCAAACCAAGAACATATGAGAACACAAGATAGACTTAGAAGACAAGGGCCTGAGAAGGGCCTTACAGTCACTGGTGTTTCCTAACATACGGTCAAGGAAATTTACAAAACCACAGTAAATCTTCTAACGTGTGGCCTGAACTGCCAAGGCTCTGTCTTCTGTAGTCAACACTCAGTGCATAAGACGACAGCAATCTTAAGACAGTCTCAAGCACTTAACATCACCCTATGTAAAAGGCACCGATGTCATACAGCTGGCCAAATGTTCGAGCTTACCATTGGGCTGCTGAGAGAAAGCTGTCTGCTGAGGGAAAGCTGCTTGGGTTGGGAAGGCGGGCTGCTGGAAACTGCCACTGAAGCTGGTGGGGAGACTGTATGGGGCAGGAGTGCCAAACCCTGCTGGCATACTCATGGATGCAGTGCCAAAGGTTGCCGCTGGCAAAAAGAAAAGAAGGAAGGGTGGGTCAAAGACACACACAGCAGGTAACAGTGTGGAATACACTGCACTTACCTTGAAAACACCAAGACACAGTGCGGGCATTTGAAACCCCAAACCCTGACAAAGTCAGTACTTATTAGCACTGTCTACTCTAACTATAACATAACCTAAGAAATTTTGTTCAGAAATGCAGTGACCAGAAAGCAATTACTAAAGCTATCGTTTGAAGTCCCCCCGCCCCAAATCTTCCGTATGAAGTTATCTAAAGTCAAACACTAGCTGGCTTTCAGAAGCCAGTCATACTGTGATTGTTGTATACAGGAGTATACATCCTGGCTTTGAGGCTGTTCTCCTATATCTAATTTGAAACAACAACCAAACTTTAATTACTAAGGTTCATATTTCTGTAGAAAAAATTTAAGACCTCTTCAAAAGAGTTCATTAAAAATAATAGGACTTGTAGGGCAACTAGGGTAAAAGGCAGGGCATTCAAAACTACAGCAAAAGACAGAAAAAAATTCTATTTAAAACATTAATGCAATTATAAAGACATAATAAGTCCTATGTGTGTATATATACAGCTTAATATATGTATATATACACAATACACAGACACAGACACACACATATAAACACATACTTCTACACCCCCATCTCACAACTCTGGAAAGAATGGGGGATATCTGAGATTACTGAGCTTCAGAAGTTAGGGTAAATGCACGAAGATTGGAAAAGAAGTGCAAAGGGCATTTTTAGAAGACATGAAGACTACTGGGCACATGGGTCATGTGTCCATGTTATTAGCCTCCTCAGCTTGCTTTGCTTGGTGAGTAGAGCATGAGCAGGAATCTATGTGGGAATCACCAGTATTATGTGACATGCCTACATCAGACCCTAGTTACACAAACAAGCACATTTATGAACAAACTTCCACTTTAAAGACATGCAATAGCAGAAGGCTGTGTGAGTAACTGGTAAGAAATACAGAAAGCTCCCCATGATCCAATGATATGCTCGCTATAGGGAGGGACTTCGTGAAACAAGTGACAGTAATGTAATACTGTAAAAGCATATCAATTTATTTATTGAATTTCCTGATTTCAAAAGGTGACTGATTTAAGGGAAAGAAATTAAATATTAAGAGCACTTCATAAAATGTTCTTACCTAAAAGCCACCTGAAAAGTCCGTTCGTTACTCACAGCAATCCTAAAGTTTATGACAATGCAAATTTTCTCAAGGAACCTAGTAAGACTACAGAAGGTTTTTGTTTTTTATGTCTTTACTAATTGACAGGGTGGGGAAAGAAGAGAAGGAAAGAAGAACAGGCTATTGGGAAGCAAGTGAATGACACAAAGCCTGAGCACATTGCAAGGGAGACAGGAGGGTTTCACCGCAGACAAAATGCATTGATGCAATGACAAGTCACTGTTGAGAGCACTCAAAGCGAAGCTCGGGCAGCTGGGCAAAACAAAACTCCATGAGATAAAGCAGGAAAATGATTTGGTACATCAAAAAGTATCACTTAAAGTACTATGAATTTAAATGTAAGAAACAGAATCAAAATAGCTATTATTCTACTGTGACCATGGAGGGAAGCAATAATGCTTTTCAGTATTAAAACATAAACCATTACATAGGATTTTCATGTTACTTTAAATACAACATGACCTTGATGCCACACATCCATGCCCACTCCATATTAAAACATGGAAAAAATTAATTTCACATGCAAGGATCCAGAACACTAGCAGAAGCTTCCACAAGCAGCTAGACAAATTGCCACAAAAATCTAGTTGTGGCCACCTACCAAAATGAGCGTGAGGGAACACTTGAGAATGCATTGCTCCAGAAAGGCCTTATGGGAAGCCATAAAGAGAGCAAGGTCAATTAAGTTATGTAAGTTACTGTTAAAGTAAAAGGTAACTAGTTTCATTAAAGAGCTCTAGAGTTACAACAGTGTTGCCCACTGGGTGTCACATGTATATACGATAGAAACTCATTCACAGAGACCTCTTGTTTCAATTATATTCATGGCATTGCAATATGTCATTTTTAAAAGCTTAGAACAATAAATACCAAGTCAAGAAAAACTGATGAAATATATTCTTAAAAATAATCCTTCATAGCCAGACACAGCAGCCCATACATTCAATTCCAGTATAGGAAAGGGAAATTATCTCTGAATTTGAGACCAGCCTTACCCTATATAATGAATTCTAGATCAACTAGGCCTATAGAGTGAGCCTCTGTCTCCAAACAAAAGAAATCTTAAGTCTGTTTTATCATGTAAAGATATAACTATAACCTAAGAGCCAGGTATGGGGGCACACACTTTAAGTCCTGACAACAGTTTAGAGGTGTACGCAGGAAAATCATGATTGTTCAAAGGCCAGCCTGAGCCACATGAAACCTTATTTTAACACACACACACACACTCACACCACACACACAACAAGCATCATGAGACATGTACAAAATAATGTTTTTTTTTACCAATTGAAACTCCAAGTCTTGAACAAAGCACCTAAATAACAGCAGAAAGTTTTCTTTATATATCAAGATATTAACTAGAAGTATCCAAATAATTTAAATGAGGTAAAAATTATGAGAAGAAAATTCAAACATACAAAATGAGAAGGTGAGTCTGGCCCACTTAGTCATGACTGACAGAATGGAGAAACGCATCCTGTGCACACCTCACACCTCACCTCATGTGCAGGAGGACAGACTTACATGCATGTATGTAACAGAAGAAAGACTTACATTACAAAGCTCTGCTCTGGTGCTGCTTAGTAGTCTGAATTAGGGCTATTACTAAAATATATTTCTATGCATTTTAGACTGGAGTACTTTTTCACTCACCATTCTGAGGCACAGAGTGACAGAAGAGAAAAACTCTGGGCCATGGTTCTGCCACTTCCTACATCTGTGATGTTGGCAACTAAAGTAAACTTCAGTTTCCTTGTTTGCAAAAGGGATGGTGGAAGGACAGAGATAATAGGACCCATGTACTCCAAAAGAGCTGCTATAAAAACTAAGTAAATAATGAGTTAATATACTATATGGAAAGCAAGAAATACTTTCTTGCCAATTTAAGCAGATTTTATTCTGTGCTCTAAATTTAGCAGAATGTTGAGAAGGGGGCTGAAGGGGTGGTACAATTGGTAAAGTTCCTGCGAGCATGAAGTCCTGAGTTCAATCCTAGAACCGATGTAATCACTTCTCTGTCTTTTGGCAAAAATTCATATGGTATTATCAGATATGGTAGCACAGGCCTGTAATCCCAGACCAAGTAAAGAGAGACACATGTGAGGATATGTGCATGTTCGTTCTCTCTCTCTCTCTCTCTCTCTCTCTCTCTCTCTCTCACACACACACACACACACACACACACACACACTTTTAAAGTTTTTACGGCTGACAAAGAGGCGTTCTGTGATAAACAGTTTGGTCAATACATTTAACTCGCTTCTTAGAAATGTAAAGGCTTCAACTAGTCTTGCATCAGCAATGCTTGCTAAATTGTGTTTTCTCAGCATTTCCCCTATGCACTTACTGAGGCACAGAACTCTTTCCACTGAATACTGCTTTTAAAACTTTTCAAGGCCAGCAATATGGCTCAGCAGACAAAAGCTTGAGTTCAATCCTTAGATCCCTCAAAGGAAGAACTAATCCCCAAAGTTGTTTTCTGACCTCCACTCAAGTGCTATAGGCATTCACAAGCCCAACTGCACCACCCCCCCAGTTTCTCTCTAATAAAACTACTTTAAAAATTCTCAGTCAACAGTGACAGTTAACCAGTATTTAGCACCACCATACTATAGTCTGAAACAGAGCTGACAGCCTAGGTCGGTACTTATTTATTAATCTTCAAGAGGATAGAACTGTCTGTCACACACTGCTCTTCTAAAGCTATCTCAGAACAGCCTTTCACAGGGCTAACACGAGAGAAAGACCCCTCCAGGAATCCACGTGCTACAAAGGCCTGGAAATTCCTAAGGACAGTGGATCTGTCAAACAACTGCAGTGCCATAGTTTTGGCGTCTGTTTCAATTTAGTCAATCCAATAATAACCTAAGAAAGATAGCCAGTGTGATACATCCAAAACCCCTTATAATGCAAAAATTACTTTGAAATAGCCAGGAATCACGGTGGCACATGCCTTTAAACCCAGTATTCAGAAGGCAAAGGCAGAAAGATTTCTTTGAGTTCAAAGCCAGCTTGGTCTATATACCAAAAAACTTACCTCAAAACAAAAACAAAACAAAAGGCAAAAAAGTAAAAGCAACAAAATTATTTTGAAATAAAAACTTGGAGATAATATTTTCTTTCTAATAAACTTCAAAATTAAATATTGCTTACATCCACCATAGAATATGTATGTATGTATGTATGTACACACACGCACACGCACACACACACACACATATTCTATGTAGAATCTTATCTCTTAAAATACTTTCTTATTCGAAAACAGCAAAAAATAAAGGGGTGTAGGGAGTTTTTTGAACTCTGATGTACACACAGAACACAAACACACAAGGTGACTTACAGCATCTGACTTCAAACAGCCTGACTGCCCAGGAAGCACTGCTCACGCTCTCAAGTTAAACACAGCATTTAGTTGGAGCTAAGTCAGTATACTCTCACACAAGGTGCAATCTGAACGTCTCCTCTTTGATACCTCTACAAACCATGTGTTGTAGCAACTTTAACACAGCACACATTAGGACAGTTGGTTCTCTCCTTCCACCGTGTGAGCTCCAGGTCAGGAGGCATCGGGGAGAAGTACCTTTACATATCTAGCTACCTCACCAGGCCCTGAACAAACCATTTCTTAAAAATTAAATCTGATAAATTTCAAATACTTAAATTATGATTAAGTACAGAGAAACCCTGTCTCATAAAAATCCAAAAAAAAATTATGATTAAGGTGTTTGTGGAAATGAAATACAATACTTATCATTCTGACTTCTGGTATCACAATTTTTAATTTTTGCTCCTTTGTCTAGGTTCTCCCTGTAGTAGTCCAGACTGGTCTCTAATTCCTGATCTTCCTCTGCCTCTCACCACTGGGTTTACAAAGAAACACCATCATGCTAGCTCTACTGTCATAATTCTTAGTCTTGCCAATGATAAAGACATTTATCATAATTACTAATTCTTAATGATTAGATACATTATAATGATATACTCTTAAAACTTCATATCAACACTTGCTATAATTGTGGTTAAAACTCTAGTTCCAATCTACAAAGTTTATGGAGTCTAGACTGAATGGCTAGCTAGTCACAACACTTACACCTGCTGACATGCCTTGCCAGACGATGGCAGCAAAACAAAACTGGAAGAAATTAAATGAGAATGATGTGAATGGCTTGAATATGAAACAAGTATTAAAAAAAGGAAGAATTAATGAAAGCAAAAAGTAGTGAGAGATAAAATGAATATGGATATAGTTTAGTTAACAGAGTGCATGCCTAGGATGCAGGAGGACCCTGGCATGATCCATTGCTCCCACGAAATACAAAAACCAAAGAAACATAATATAGGAATCCTGAAAAGAGTCACTAGAAATATTTAATTAGAGTTAACGTAACAAAATTCACTCATCTGATAGAATCTCACAGGATGTTTTATGAAATGTTTTGTTAATAATGAATGACTAATAGCCATTCTGGCACCAAACAAGCTGAACTATTATTGTCAGTCAAGTTCTTCTGCCTGCTTCCTTATCTGAAAAACCAAAGTTTCAGCCAGAAGGGGTAAAATATAACTTCTCATGTTCCTTGTTATTACTAAATTCCTAAATTTCATAAACTTTCAGTAGCATTTGTCTTTTTTCCAAGGGTTTCTCTGTATAATTCTGGCTGTCCTGAAATTAGCTCTTGTAAACCAGGCCACTCTCGAATTCAGAGGTCCACTTGCCTCTGCCTCTGCCTCCCGAATGCTCGGATCAAAGGCATGTGTCCAGCTAGACAAGGTCTTTCTATGTGGCTCAGGATGGCCTCATGCTCACTATCCTCCTGCCTCGGTCTTCCAAATACTGGATGAAAAAAACAAAAGCCCCCACACTCAGCTGGCATTTGTGTCTCTGACCTCACTCACCTATCTTTTCTTGTACTACGCTTCAGCAGAAAGAGGGCTTATGTTTAGATATACTTTATAATAATTGAGAAAATAGATGATAGATGAATAATTAAACTCCTTTACCCATGGTTATGATTCCTTGATCTGTCTTTTCTTACCTGTTGCTCCTCTGGCATTGGTCTGAAATGGGTTTGTAGATGATGCCGCAGAAGGACCAGTAGCAGCCACAAATGGATTCGTAGAAGGCGCAGCTTTTAAAGAAGTATAAAATATGCTATAAAATCCTAATATTTTATATTCAAGATTTTAAAAATTCTTCACTATAGTTTTCAAGACAGAAATGTGAAATGTTGCTCTCTTATTACCTTCTAACACATTAAAAACAATGTTCTCTATAAAAAGCACATACCCCCAAATGGAGCAGGCCCACTTGAACCAGGTTGTGTCTGAGCCGAAGCACCCACAGGCACTGTTCCAAAAACACTGCTGAAAAGGAGATCGAGAGTCAGCATTTAATAAAGAAACAGAGTCATTTACCTACAAGATGTGGAATCACATAAAAATTAACTGTTTTACACATCACTGCGGCTCTCAACGATAACTCAAGGTAAGTTTACATTATGAATTATTCACTGAAGTTTCAGTAACTAATTGTTTATATATGCCATCTTTGTTAATCAGGAGTATATAAAAATTGAGGGGAAAAAAAAAAAACATGCACCTGAGATTGGATTCCATTACACGACAGCATACTTAGTAACTGTATTTTCAAAGCGAAAAGAAAATAACTTTTATTGTATATTTCTACTAATCTACACACACATTATCAATTGTTTGAAGTACAGGATGAACATGTCCCTAATACACATACTTAACAAGTAAGAGTATCTATTTTCTTTGATATGACACCTAAAGAAAGGTCAGCCTGAAATGGAGACCTTGAAAGCTATCAATGAACTTTTCCCACACCACTAAGTCACACTTCACTGCATCTTCACTTTCAAGTTTACGGTAGAATGCACAAATTTCCCACATTTCTAACATCAACAAGTTTTGTTTCTTTTTTGAGACAAGGTTTCATACAGCACAGGCTAGCCTGGAATTTTTTATGTAGGATGTGTTAGATAAAGGTTGGAATCTGCCATAGTCTCCTTGCGTGGGAGACTATGGCAGATTCCAAGATAGGCGAGGGTGACTTTGGGGGAGGGGAGACACGACAAACACACCAGGCAGACAGAGCTTAAGTGAGAAGTTTTATTAGAAAGGGGGAGGGGGAAGAAAAGAGAAAAGAGGTAAAGAGACACAAAGACATGGAAAGAGGACAGAAGAGAAGAGGGAGACAGGAAAAATCTTGTCTGTCTCAGGGAATCAGCAGGAAAGGTGGGGGAGAGCGTTAAGTGGGCGGGGGTCTGTCTTTTAAAGGGGTCCTTTGCACCTGAGTGTACACTAGTACTCATGGAACCCTGGGCTGACCTGAGTGCATTCTGCCAGGTGGCAGGGGCAGGCCAGAGTAATGCCTGAATCCTCACAAGATGACCCTGAACTTCCGATCTACTTGCCCCTATTTCCAGGTTCTGGCAATAAAGGTATGCACCTCTGTGCCCATTCATGGTGCTGGGAATCAAATCCAGAGCTTCCTGCATGCTGGGCAAGCACTACCCTTGAGCACCACTCCCAGCATAAGGAGTAGTCTTTACAGTGACCATATTGTTTGTAAAAATATCTAACAAATAAATACTCAAATTCAAACCACCATAAAAAGAGTGGTTTGTGCCAAACTTAACAACAGTCAATTTCTTTCAAGACAACCATGTTTTACTATGTGTCCAAACTACTTGATACATAACCAACTTAACATATAGAAAATATATTTAATAGAAAACTAATAGGTTGAAAATGCTATAATTTTACCAAGAATAGTAGTTAGGAAAACTAATCAACATTATTGGAAAGGTAAAGAGAGAAATGGTGTCACATGCTAATTGAAAGAACGAGTAATAATCATGAGTCAAACACTAGCCCAGGCAACATTAGGAGACACATTTTTTTTTAAATCAGAAAAAGAGTGTTGCAACACAATACTCTGGTTTGATCTGATGATACTACCTTAATTTCTGCAGCAAGGCTTTCCTGCCTTATTGTATTTTGTGTACATCAATACAAATGTCAATCACTGAAAAATCAATTAGCATCTCAGAATTATGAAAAAGGAGGTCTGAACTCAGAGATACTGTAAAGGGTGGGGTCTTAGGTAACTCAAACATTCCACAGATCATAATTGTAAACCACTAATGCACCCCAATGTAATATTAATAATCCATTTATCACATGGATTTCATCTATGTTTCCTGTTTCCAGGCCTCACAGTACATTGCTACTATTATTAAAACTTTAACACAGACGATATTAATGAAGCAAGCCAAAATAATGCCAAATTTTATTATTTGGAGTCAATTTGTTCCATCTCAAGCAGTTAGAATTTCCCTCTAGAAAGGATGCCAAAGGGAAATAAACTAAATAATAATAGTAATAAAGTAGATATAACTACAGAAATGAATAACTACAATGCTGCACACTCTCCATAAATGTTAATGGTTGTTAAAAGTCTAATGCTCTTCTGGATTTGGAAGTACATGTCTGTAAGCACTTTGGAGACAGAGACACAGGACAATGAACTTACAACCAACCTGGACTACTGGACTGCAAAACCTTATCTAACACAAGGCTGATATTTTAAACATGTACTCTTCCTGTTCTTTGGAACTCCTTTCCACAAGGTCTGTGTGAGCACACAAGTGCGTGTGCAGTCTATAATACTAAATGACAATGACAAGCTAGAGAACTGACAGTGGCAGTGCCATTTGGTGCAAACAGACTAAAAACTAAGACTGACATATGCAACTAGACTGCTAAACAAATTAAGTGCTGAGTACAATCCATATGTAATTGTCCATTTAGAAATTTGTGTTCTTTGAAGTACATTTAGCATCCAGGAGTGAAAAGGAGTTAAGATTTCTAAGACTTGATAAAAGAATATGGCAAATACTCAAGAGTTACATTTTAAACAGCAAATTACATTCAATTTCAACTTAAAAATCTAGTCAATTATTTTTAAGTTACAACCCCACGAAAGTCCCTTTTAACTATGTTATTCAGACATAGAAAACCAAAAGGTCAAAGTCAGGAGTGCTGACTAGGACAAGCTGTACCTGCTAGCGTTACTCGTGGACGTGTATGCGTTACTGGACGTGGCTGCAGAACTGAAAACACTGTCTAACTCTGCCAGGGCTGCATATTTGTCTGAAGATGCACTTGAGTGACTGGGAACTGAAACCACAGAACCAACAGGAGCTTTACCTGTGGTCCCAAAACCACTCCCTTGATCACCTCCTGGAGGCAAACAAACAAAGAAGTTACACCAAAACTTTAATGTTATATTGTCAGTTCACCAACCATATTTGCCATGAAACACAGGTAAACCCACCACTGACTTGATCTAAACATTAAAAATGGACAGGATTTAAAAAACTCTAAGACAGATGGTTTTGTTCAAATGAACACATAAATTTATATGATGAACATAAGGCATATAATTTACTAAAAGTGCCATTCTTACAGGGATTTCCTTAAAAAAAAAAGAGATAATTCTAACAGTAAACATTATACTGAGTGCTTCCTGTGCTAGGCAGTGCTGTAAATGCCTTACATGGAATAATTCACAAAATGTAAGTGCAAGAATTCAAGAACTCAATTCTATGATCTCTCAATTTAGAGATGAGATAAACAATGCTAGAGATCAAGATGCAAAATCCAGTGTAGGACACATCCCCACTGTTCTCCATTGAGCTATATATTGTTACAGGGGAAATACTGGTCTAACGGGCAAAACTTACTACAAAAATATATTAGAAAAATAAAATCTCTAAAGTTCAAAGCCAGCCTAGTCTACAGTGAGTTCCACGACAGCCAAGGCTACACAGAAAAGCCCTGTCTCAAAGAAAAAAAAAAAAAAGGGGGGATTACCAAAATGCTAATGAAAATAGTTCAAAATGCATATATGATAGAAATTACAAAATAGCACTATGATCAGCTCAGTAAATGAAAAATTTTGGCCCTTTGTAGCCACAGAACCACAAAATACAATTATTTTCAATTACTTTCTTTTGAAAATCATTGCTTATAAATTAACTTATACATCTTCCATTTTATAGTTGATATTTTATGTGCAAAAATGCCAACGACCCTTTACTCAAAACATTTAATATGCACATAACTTCTATACAAATGAGAAATGCATTGTCTCAGATTTTAACATATGTAATTTAGACAAATTAGTATCTGTTTTGTTTACACGTTGATACCTTGCCCAGCACTGAAGATATTGTCTAAATTAGCAAGTGCCGCATATTTGTCTGCTGTCTGTAAACCAGCTTTGTTTGTTGAAACTTTACTAACAGTTGATGCTGTCTGGTGACTCTGGGATGTACTGAAGGTTCCAAAATCAGCACTGGAGGATTTGGGGAAGTTATCAAAATGAGCAAAATTAGCATTTACTGATCCAGCATTTCCACCTGTAACAGAATAAACAAAACATGAAGTTTCTAGGCTTCTCCCAATCTCACTGATAGATTATTTGTGATCATTCCTGCCTAACATAGGTGTCCAATAAGGGTATTCGTATAATCATGTGACTTTTATAAATTATGAACGTCTATTTTCTAAGGTGCTGACAATAAACAACAGAACTTGTTTATGGAGGTGGAGATGAAATGGTAACCTTGCAATGGCATTACTTCCAGCTACATAGTAGCATCAAGTTACAGTTTTTCAACAGACTCTGAGTAATGTTTAAGAATATGCTGGTTTTTAAAATCCATGACTTTTTACTTGAAGAACCATTACTAAACTCTACATAGAAATTCAATGTGTATTCAACAGCCTGATGCTCACAGTAAAACTAAGTCCTACCATAGTAATTCAAGACATAAGGTTAAAGTACATGACAGTGATTTTTGGCACAATTCACCTACCAGTCAACAGCATGCTGCCTGCTCAATCTGTACAGTTCTTTCTCAACCCCAGAGCTCTTCTGAGCACTCCCCAAAACTACAGCCAGTGGCTTCCTCTCTGCTTTGAATCCTACATGGGTACTAGCTCTTTTTTCCTAAACTGCCAATAAAGTATCAACCATACAAGTAGGACAGATCATCACCTATGCAAAAGACCTACATCAATCACTTCTTTGACACTGTAGACCAAATACAAACTTATCTTTTTCAAGAATTAAACTCTGGCTGTTTCAAAGGAAAGTGGGCATGGTGACACATGCCTATAATCTGACTTACTCAGGAGGCTGAGGCAGGAGGATTGCCTGTTCAGTGTCAACCCAGTCAACACAGCAAGTTTCCATTTTAAAAATTAGGTTTTAAGGAAAAATCAGCTAAAACTAGCACAAATATGTTAAAAGACAATGATCTATTATGAGTAGCTAGCAAGCAAAATAAATACTAAATTTTTATTAAAAATTTTATTTCAAATTATTAGATCAAATTTCATTAAAAACTATCTTTGCTATGACTTTATTTAATAAGAGAAGAGAGTAAAACAAATGTTTGAAGGCTCATCATTAAAAATGAAGGTGATCAATAACTGCAAAAACATGAAGTAACACAAAAAGCATACAACTTAATAAAAGATGCCTATGGGACAACAGAACTTACTGTGGGTAGCCTGGAGAGGAAAAGCTGAAGTAAAGTCACCAAAACTGCAGCTAGATGAAAGTACTCTAAATGCTGGACAGCCAGAAATTATGTAAATGATGAAAGTTAAAAGCGGAGGGGGAGAAAAGAAAATGGAAAGAAAAGGCTTTAAGACAACACATACTGAGTTAAAAGTTGAAAGAAAAAATAGTCAGCCGAAAAGCTAAATAAGGGTTCAATGAATTTCTGAAAACAGTACACTCTATGGAAGAATTTTCCTGAAAACCAATTCCTGCACAAAATTACTTCCATATTTGATTACACTGATCATTAATAATTTATACTTGACTAACATTAAAATGTTTTATTTAAGCTTGCTTCCCCATAAAATAATTTATTCTCATTTCTATGGAAGCTATCAACTAGCTTTCTTATCGCAAGATACAACATCAGCCTTAATCACTGTGTTTAATGTACTTAAAAACTTCTGTTGCATACAACCTCTGTGGATGGGAATTTTAAGGCAGAACCATGTGCAGGAAGAGGATGGGTGCTAGACAGCAGACAATGACCAAAGAGTTCAGAGAAACAAAGATTTCAGGTTTCCCCAGAGCTTTGTAAAATAGAACTACTTTAAAATTAGGTCATTAGAGAATTTAGTTTTTCAAAACTACATTTGGAAAGTTTTGTTTTTTAAAGCAAACATTTAAGCACAATGCTGGAGAGGCTCTACCTGTAGTTTGGGGCTGAAAAGGAGAGTGACTTGCTGTGGGGAAACCTCCAAAATTACTCGAACCACTAGACTGTCCAAATGCATCAAAGTTTGCAAAATCTGCATTTGCAGAATTCTGAGCTGTAAATGGCAAGGACAACACATGTTAATGAATATGAAAACTACAACTGAAAAGACATGACAAATGAATTTAAGAATTTTATGAAAATGCCAATGCAATATAAAGATAATTTAATGCAATTTAAAGATAATTAAGTTAAAAAAAATCAGAACTTTTTAATCCAATTAGGACTGTATATTACATAGTAACCAGAAATTTCCAAAAGTGCTTTGTAAAGTCATAGATCTGTTCACAATACCGTTAGTCACAGTACTATTTTAAAAAGACTCTAGTAACAAAAGCAAGCTATTTCAGAACATCAAGTATATTCTAGGAAATCCATCTTAATTTTTTATTGTTATGTATCTGTGTGTACATGAACAGAATACAGAGGCTGACTTCAGGTGTCCTCCCAAGTCGCTGGGCTTCATACCCAGTTTTTTGTGTGTGTGTGTGCTGAGACTCTTAAACTGACACCATTATGCTTACACAGCAAACATTTTACTCAGTCACATTCCCAGATCAGTAACTTATTTTAAAATGATAGTGAGCTTGGCGAATCTGAATTTAAGTAATTTAAATACATAAATAATGATATAGAGATGGTTTTATAACATTAATAATTTTTGTTTTGCTTTTGTTTTTAGTTTTGAGAAACCGGGGCTTCACTGTGTAGCTTGAGCTGATCTCATGATCTCCTGCCTCAGTTGCCCAAGTGCTGGAATTATAGATGTGTACTATCATGCCCAGCTTTCTGATTTATCTAATGTTCATAAATAGGTCCACCATGAGCACATATAAGTGGGGAAAATGTATATGGACACAATCACCGAAAAGCTGAAGATATCGTAAAAGTCAGCAATTATAACACAAACCTCAAATCAAAATTCTAGAGTTCTCTAAACTTTAAAAATGCAGATAACTAAAAAGCATTTTGAAAATGGAAATAAACCATAATAAATTCATAGGGGCTGGAAAGATGGCTCATTAGTTAAGAACATTTGTTGCTCTTTCAAAGACCCAGGTTCAGTTCCCAGCACACACATAGTGGTTCACAACTGTAACTCCTGTTCTAGAAGACTCCACACCCTCTTCATGCCCCCGCAGGGACTATATACTTGGCATACAAACATACATGTAGGCAAAATATCAATACACACAGACTAAACGCACATTGTGTGTGTGTATGTGTGTGGTAGGAAGCAAGACTGTGAGCCCTTGTTTGGTCAAGGGGCTTTTTTGCTATATAGGTTACCTAAAGGGAAAGGGGAAAGAGTCTCCATATTTGGTAGATAGGTTAACACAGGAAAAGAAAACCTGTCATATATTTCAACAACAGAAACTTGCAGATTTCTAACCCTCAATATGCGACCTTAGCTGGCCTGGAACTTGCCATGTAGATCAGGCTAGTCTTAAACTCAACTGTTCTATCTTCCTTTAAAAAGCAAAGCGGGGCTAGAGACACAGCTCAGTGGATAAGAACACGGGACAGTCTTGCAGAGGACCCTGGTTTAATTTTATTATGTACATGGTGACCTACAACCATTTGGAACCCGAGTTTCAGGGAACCCACCATCCTCTTCTGACCTCTATGTCCATCAGACACACACGAGGCATACATTCGTACATGCAAACAAGACACAAATACACATCAAATAAAATAAATAAATCTTCCAAGTTTTTAAACTTATGTGTCTCTTAAGCCCTAAGTAATACCTAGCCATACTATCCCAACATATACAGAAAACCACTAGCTTACCTAGCAATCCCTCCCATCCCTGAAAATAAAGATACATCCTCCACTGGTGGAGTCTTCAGATTCAACTACTAACTTACAAGCAACTTAGGACAAACTTTTAAGGGTACCACAGGAGGGCAATTAACAAGTTCCTCCTTTCTCTAACAAATCACCAAAAAAAAAAAGGGGGGGGGGATGAAGAGACAGGACAACCTATAGAAACCTAATCAAAGTTGATTTGGTCATTTGTAATGTTCCATAGTAAAAAGGTAGTATCTGCATACACATTAGCATTATCTCTCATTGGCATGGCTCCATAGGGAAAGGAACCTGCCACCAAGCCTGAAAAACTGAGTTTAATCCCCAGGATCCACATGCAGAAAAGGGGGGGAGAGCACTGACTCCTACAAGTTGTCCTCTGACCTCCACACACGTATCACGTAGTATGTATTCTCATTCTCTCACACACTAAAGAAGCGTCTATGTTTTTGTTTTTGTTTTTTTCATGGAAAGAAGTCACATTCTATGTCACATATCATCTCTTCTGTGACACTTTGATACTTTTTAATGGATGGTCAGGCAGTGGTAGCACACAGCTTTAATCCAAGTTCTTTCTGAGGCCAGTTTGGTCTGCAAAAGGAGTTCCAGGACAGCTAAGGCTACATAGAGAAACAATGTCTCAAAAAGGAGGCTGGGGGGGAGGGGGGGAAATTGAGTGTATGCCCTTAATTTCAGCACTCAGGAGGTAGAGTGGAACCATAAGGAGTTCTCAGTCATCCTTAGCATAGAGCAAGTTCAAGGCCAGCTTCAACTACATATGACCTTATCTAAAAAGTTCCCCTAAAAGTACCGTGGTTATGTATGTCTATATGGATGACCAAAATTCCTCAGTAGACTATGCCCACTGACACTTTATAATAAACAATTAATGATTCACACATACCCTGGGCAAAGTTATGAGAAAAAGCCATACCTGCGTGACTGTTAAAATGTGCAAAGTTAGCAAAATTGGCTGTAGCCGTTGACTGAGGAGCCGGAGCAGCAAAGATGTCTGAGCCAAGATCACTCAAAAGGTCAAACTGCTTCTTCTCCTGCTGCTGCCCTTGAGAGCGACCTACAACTGGGGACTACAAACACATTTCTTACTCATGGTGTTTCTAAAATACATACTGATGCATTAACTATAAAGACTTTTCAGCCAGATATGCTTACATTTTACATAACAGCTATCTCCAATTCACTAGATTAAAAAAGCAATTCTACACAAGAAGAGTTACAGTATCCTGACTTCACTCCAACCTTCATTTTCTACTTTAAGTCTTGGGAAAACAGATTTATTCAGAGGCCTAGAATACAGTGTCAAAGGGCAGGATTTAATCTTCACAACTTTGCTTCAAAACATTCACGTATAGTATATTGTAACAATGTTAAACAGTAACAGTCCTAACATTATCCTCAATAAAATGAACACTTAGGTATAAGCATATAAATGGTTTCAGTCTGTTCAGTTTGGGGAGTAAGGTATATTGCAGAGCCATGAGAATTTCAATGATAATAAGCAGCTATATAATCAGTTAATTAGAAATCCTATTATTTTCTGCTAAAGTACCACAGAGGCTATTCTTCTCGGACTCTGCTGGTCACCAGACTTGCACAATCAAGATAGACAAACTGAGCAACTTTACAAATCGATGAAAGCACACATTCCTACCATATACCAAAGATCTGCATGTATTACATTACAAATCGCACTGATACAATGTTAAAGGTTCTTAGCATTCAATCTTCCCTGCATCTTTTAAGAGTTACCAACCCCTCACCTGACTAGGTGTGCCCTTATTTAAGTGCAGTGCTGGTGCAGAATCTCCCAGCAGAGATTTCAGGGGCTTGACCTCAGGGGTGCTGCTTGTGCTGCTGGCAGAAGACCCTGAAATAGATGCGTGAACCGATGCCACCACTTTGGCTTGCTCTGGTGGAACATACCTGCAATGTGAAAATTAGAACAGACTGCTAAGAAAATTTTGAAGAATCATATTTAAAATATTAAATTTTATAACACTCTTACAATATTAATCTTACTTGAAAAGGTAGCACTCAGAACTGACAGCTTATTAATTACCTGAAATTACTCAAGGAAAAATAAGTATCAGTCACAAAACTTGTTTCAACTATTTACTCATGGCTTTCCTATGACGATACACTATAGCAACTGCTGTTTTGAAGATAGAAGACTTACACAACCAACAGTTAATTTAAAGTGAAAAACTCTTAAGATCATAAATACCTGGAGATGAATGAAATGGTGAGGAAACGCTATTATAATTTATGGCCCCAAATGCATAAATCATTAAAAACAAGATTTTACTTTAAAATGGACAAAAGAAACAAGTCATAAAAGATTATGAACTGAAATAAAATAAAAATGTACATTGATGCATTATTTATCTCTGATCTATATGAACTATGAATTTTTAGTTGCTATCTAATGAAAATATATATACAGGTATGCTCTATACCCCATATTACTCCTAGAAATCTATCCTTAGCAAGTAACTATATATATATATATATATGTACATATATATAGATATAGATATACATTATATTATTCTTACAATCTTAATTTTAAAAAACTTGGAAACAAAGCTAACAAACACCTGTAAATAAAGAGTTGCTTATGTACATTATGCTAAAATGTATATAAATCTGCATAGTTACTCCCCTTCCCTGGCAGGTATAGATGCCCAAGTGACCTAACAAGTTTTTCAGGTCTGATCCCTGCCTGTCACATAAAGAGAACATGGAAGAGGGAATGAAGGAAGGAGAAAAAGAATGCAGGACTATAATGCCCAAATACCAGCAACTGTTCATCACTAGGGAAGGGATTACATGGCAACTCTATAATTTCAGGTGGATTCCCACCTTCCTCCGATTCACCATAACAAGTGGGTTTGAAGAAAAAGCTTTAAGGTAGCTAAAACCATTTCTCCCAGAGACAGAGGTAAAACCCCAGCTCCACCACTCAAAAGCTGTGAAACCTTGGGCACATTAACTTTAATGCCTTGCTTCCATTTTTTCACCTATAAAGTCGTGGGGATTAAATAAATTCACATTTGTAGTGTGGTTAGATTAGTTACCAGTGTATTAGCTATTATCCAACCATTAACAATCACAATTAAACTAACCCCATCAAATAGATATAGGATATGATGAGATCTGAGAATGAAACAAACTCATGCTCTCCTATAATCTGGCATTGCACTGACAACAAGAATTCTTTGTATGATCAATTTAACCACGAGATACGACAAATAGTTTAAGTAAGAATATGTTTAAATAGTTTAAAGTAAGAATGTGTATCTAAGTGAAAAGAACCATCTCAAGACTTTATTTATCCAGCATCATCCTACTGCACTGCTTCCCACAACAAAGGTTCTTAGAGACTGGCTGCCTTGGTGGCTGCTGCTCAGACCATGCATAAACCCATTTCACTGCTCTCTAGTTACATTAGGACAACAGAGGCAGCTGGATGCAGATCCTGGCTCTGGAGAATGACAGCAAACACTGCTCCATCCATCATTCTTTTTTTCTTTTGTTTAACAGCCCTGGCTGTCCTGTCATTCTGTAGACCAAGCTGACCTTAAATTCCCAGAGATCCGCCTGCCTCTGCCTCCTGAGTGCTGGGATTAAATGCGTGCGCCACCAGCACCCAGCCCAATCCCATTACTTTTAGAATGCTTGTATCTGTGCTCTTTTTACGTATGACTACTGTGTTTCTTAGGAAAGGGGAAGAATTCGCACAAACTATTATCTGAGATTTTCAGGTTTTTAGACCATGGTTTGAAGGAGAAACTTCCTATTATGAGTGTGGGAAAGGAATGAGGACTAGCCAGCAGCATTCACATTCCTCGTCACATTCCTGCTTCTCTTTGCAGCTAGAGCTAACCTCAATAAAATCCCAGCTTGCTAACTCCAACTGTTGAAAACTAACACTGCTGCAAAAGGAAACAGTTATGCTAGGGTTATGCAAGGAAAACAGTTCTATCTATAGGCTGGGAAACCTAGAGACTTAAGAACAACAATGATAAAAGGATGATGGCTTTTATTTAAAGAAAAAAAAAAGGCCGGTTGTTGGTAGCACACGCCTTTAATGCCTTTAATCCTTTTAATCCCAGCTTTCAGGAGGCAGAGGCAGGCGGATCTCTGTGAGTTCGAGACCAGCCTAGTCTACAGATAATAGTGCCAGAATAGGCCCCAAAAGTACACAGAGAAACCCTGTCTCAGGGAAGAAAAAAAAAATCATTTGTTCTCTGTGACTTTGAGTCCAGGCTGGTCTACAGAGCCAGTTCCAGGACACACTAAAATTTCACTGGTATATTTCACTTATTCATACCTAATGCATCAAGTACATATAAAGAGAGTCCTAGTTAATCTAAATTTGGGTTAGACAATGTTAGAATATGGTCTGCACACAATGAGTAACTAGGAGCAAGTGTGCTTTCTGTTCATGGATATATCCGCCCCATGAACAACAAGAAACGCCCTCCCACCAACACTACCTCTGACTACATCACTCCTTGGGTCAAAATACTGTTCTTCAGGGAAACAAGAGGCCGCCTGCTTCCCAATTAGCCACTCCCTCTATCCTTAACTCTGTCACCTTAATTCCTCCAAGAAGGAATACGTACTGAAGGCTATAAAGAGGTCAGTTAATTCGTCACTACTGCACTTAGTTATTTTGTAAAACTAAAGCTGAGGAGTCTCTAACCCTGAACACTAGCTCCACAGCTCTGCTAAAGGAACACACTGGCTTTAGTGTAGTATAGAAGGAGTGAAATGCTCCCTTCTTGCCCAACAAGCAAGTTAATTTCTTGGGTGGGAAAAAGATATTTAGAGCAAAGATTACCAGCAAGACACAACAGACTACTACTACACAAGAGCGTTAACAGTGCCTGAAGATACTACTCAATAAACACTTTCTAAAGACACAAAGATTAGAAGGAAAGAAGCATTACAGGACTAAAATATCTAAGGAAATTAGGAGAGATCACTGACTTTACTTGGCAGGAGTCTTGACATGGTAAAGAAAAGCTGCTTGCTGTTTGACACAGATGCCTGAAGATAACATACAAAGGTTTTTTGTGGTGATATCTTGAATATACAAAATATCTGACTGGGGGTTTTTAATCTAGACCAACTAAGAACTCCATTTACATTTTGGCACCCAATGTGAGGCACAAACCCACGACTGGAATTAAGAGTCCCATGCTCTACCGACTGAGCTAGGTGGGCTGGATGTGCCAACTCTGGGAAGTCTCGAGGTCTAGGAGTATGTCCCTCAGTCTAAATAAAAGCTGAATCAAACCACCAAATTCACCCACTGGCACTGGGTGGAGGGGAGTAACAGGGCCCGCTTGACTGAGCAAGCCCATGACAGCTCTCTCAGAGTCAGACTGGGACCCTTATGGGGCGATTTGCCCCTATCCTGCCATTAATGTTCTGGCCATGTGGGCGCCAAATGTAAATATAGAGGAAAATGCGGAGAGATCAGAGAGAAAGAGCAAGCCATTGCCACACCTACCTCCTCTATGTCTCAGCAGACAAGAGGGAGAGTTCCTGTTTCTCCCTGCTTATATCCTGTTTCTGCCCAGCTTCCTGTCTGTCTGTACAGATCTCCAGACCTCTATGGTTAGCTAGTGGCATGCTCCATTCTCTGACCTTCAGGCAGGCTTTATTTGTATAAGCAAGATATCACCAGTTTCTGGAAACCAAATCTAACGAAAAGTCAAAAGGTAATGAGATTGTACCCACCAACCATCATTTAATTCCTTCATTTCTGCCTGTCTACCTTAACTGTGTCAAATCAAATCTCAATCACATTTGTGGTTTGGGAGGCTTTAATCTATTTTACTCACCATCTTTTCTTTTCGTATTTCTCTTGTAGGAACTCTTTCACTTTCTGTGGATCCCTGAAGTCTGGAATTGCTGAAGATCTATCATCAAATAATCCTAGCCATATCTGTTTGCAGACCTTTGGAAAGAATTAGGAAAAAAAGGGTTAAATTCCATGTCTTTATTTAATAAAATTTTAAGGGAAAACTCTAGTTCTTTTAGGAAGCTACTAACAATGCTGCTCTTCCTGACAGTATTCACTGCAGTGAAAAGTCCAGGAGCTAAATTCATTTGCACATGCTGCTGTGGGACAGTCAAGTTTCAGCAACAGCTCATGAACAGAACTTCCCAAGGAAACAAGTAGTGAACTGAGACTTGAGAGCATTGGGGTTCTTTTGGTCTCAGCATGATCATGAGCCATAAGCCATAGCAGTCAAATAACTTGTGGGAACCTGAGTTTCTTTACCCATAAAACAGTAACTTCATCAACAGCAATTTTAGGGACCTTTAGCAAGCTAAAAACCAACCAAAAAGAACACACAGATACCAGAATTATGAACAGTCTGTTGATAAAGTGTAACAGTATTATCAATGAAAACAGAACAAGTCTAGCTTTTTATTAACCAGATTGAGAGTCTGAAGACATTTAACTCTTTTGAAGAGAAATTGTTAAAGAACTTGAATAAGACACAAAAAAGAACTAAAACGGAGGGGGCTGGAGCAATGGCTCAGAGGTTAAGAGCACTGACTGCTCTTCCAGAGGTCCTGAGTTCAATTCCCAGCAACCACATGGTGGCTTACAACCATCTACAATTCAATCTGGTGCCCTCTCCTGGCAGAACACTGTATATGTAATAAATAAATAAATCTTTAAAAAATGAAAAAAAAACCTAAAAAGGAAAAAAATATTAAGTTGGTTTAATAAAAACATAAAACTCTTTCAAAAAAACTTTAAAAAAAAAGCAGCCTGGTCCACAGAGTTCCAGGATAACCTCCAAAGCAACACAGAGAAACTGTCTCAAACAAACAAACAAAAAACAAACAAATAAAGTAAAATAACAGCAGAATACTTAATAAAAGGAACAATGTGGTGGTACACAAACTTCAAGACACTTATGCTGGTGGAGAGAAATGAAGCCAAACATAAAAGGGGACCAGCAACACAGCCCACTGGTAAAATCCCTGTGGCCAACCTAAGTCAATCCCTGAGACCCACTGTAGAAAGAGAGAAAACTCCCAAAAATTGTTCTCTGACCTCCACATGTACGCCAAGTTAGGCAGGCAGCATATGCACACATATACAAATACTAATCTAATAAAAAGACCTCCATTCTTTTTTGCATCTGAGAGTCACTTCCTTGGAGTACTCTTTCTACCAGTAAGGAAACAAGCATTTCTCAAATGTAGTCAGTAAACGTGTCACTAAACTTTCCCAACACACCAAAAAGCTTGCCTCTTTGCCTTCTAGTCACCTATTCTCACATTCTAGCCCCTGAAAAGTTGAGTCTTTCTCCCATTATCATATCAAAACTGCTCCCTACAAGCCGTTTCTAATGTCTCTTTTGTTTGTTCTGTTTTAATAAAATTAAACTGAAAAAAAGGGGGGGTAGGGTGTTTTTTTTTCCTTTAGGGAAAAGAAGGAATAGAGAGCGCCAACTAAAACGGTATGCGGTGCTGTATACTGGTGACTGCATGAGGGAAAGCAGCCTGAAGTGCTTGTTTAAGAATGACATAAGCACAATGTTGACTTTGGCTAAGTCCAACAGAACAAGGGCGGGGGCTGGTAATAAGACCATGGTTTCTAAGCTAGGCCAAGAAAAAATTAAGACAAGTGTTTAGCGGAATGAAGGCTCTAGTAGTTACTACTAGTTAAGCTTCATAGTAAAAGAACTGGGAATAAAGGAACAGTGGGGGTTACAGCAAAATACTTAGAAATCCCCAATCTGGGAGGTGACAGCTATTGATGAAAAATGGGAAATGGGATGTAGGACCACTGGGGACAAGGTGGGGGCAAGGGCTAGTGAGTGATCCTTGTGGACACTGGTAGCAACACAAGAAAAGTATAAAACGAACAAGCTAAAATCTAAAAGGAATAATGTTGTGGGACAAAATACATGAAGTAATAACATCTATTAACATGAGGAACGTGGAGTGTGGGGCTAGAAATCGTACTGAGGAATGAAAATAACCCTAGAAGCCATCATTTCTAAGGACTCAACACATAATGGGATTAGTTCTGATGATCTCTTTGTGGAAAGGAAGTGGATAATCATCCTAATTATAGCGTAACGTTGCTGTGGTGCTTGAGAGCCCAAACTAGCTCAGCCAACTCTGACAGGTCTTCTTATGTAAAATGCACACAAAAACAGGACTTACTTGCTAGGGATATTGGGCATGTCCCATGAGTTGTTAAAACACCTAACACTGAGGTATATACTATATTGCTATAATACCATTATAGTATTAGTATATGAATATTGGTTGTGCTGTTTTTGAGAAATCTGCAGTGGTGGGTGATTGGATAAGCATCAGCTGACATGCAGGAAATTAGGTCCACCTTTAGTCCTGCTGCAGACAGAACCTAAGCAAGTGGTCTTGAATCATCAACCTCCGGTGAACTCACAAAGTGCCATGTTAGACTCACCAAGTGAGTCTCATGAAATACTTCTTAACCCTTATGATGCTCAGAAGATGAGCCTTTGTGTCCAATGAGCAAAATGAATCTGGAAAATAATCTTAGGGAAGAATTAAAAATAAAACCAAAGAAAATTGAGCTGACACTAGCCAAAAAATAAATTTGTAAAACTGAGATATTTTTCTTCACTCTAGAGCGAATTCGTTTTAGAATTACCATCATGATCACCAACAACAGAATGTAAACTATTTTGAAGAATACTTTATCAGTTTGTTGCCAAATGAACACTCAATGTGGATAATTGGAAGTTAACCAAGAGACTACTGCAAAGCACAGACTGGTTGGAAAGAAACCTTATGTTAGAGCAGTGTTCTCAACATTCCTAATGCTGCAACCCTTTCAAGAGTTCCTCGAGTCGTGGTGACCCCCAGCCATAAAACTATTACACTGCTACTTCATAACTGAAATCTGCTACTGTTATGAAGTGTAATGTAAATATCTGTGTTTTCAGATGGTCTTAGGTGATGTGTGAAAGGGTGATTCGACCCACCCCCTCAAAAGGGTCATGACCCATAAGTTGAGAACCACTGAGTTAAAGCACAGCATTCCAGCACTCCACCAGCACTGCAATAAAACATTCAATGAAGCCTCAAAACCCAGACAGGTTTATGGGAACTGTGAGTGTCAAAGGATTCAACCCTGCTGCAGAGATCCAGTCACCCAACAGCAGGACCCAGCCAGGCTTCCATTTTTATGTATAGACAGGCTTGATACCAACACTGAAGTAAAGTCCAGAGCTCCAAGAGCAGGTATGGCAGTTGTTGATACAGCAAAAAAACCATGACAATAAACATACACACACAATGTCCAATCGCTTGTATAAAAAGAGAAAGTAGGAAACAGTTACAGGCTTTAAATGGAAGTCAGGTAAGGGCAGGATTACTTTTTGCTTTTAAACCTTTCAAGGAAAGCAAAATTAACAGAAATGCCAACATATGCATTACCCTTTATCAAAAATAAACATTTACCATGATAACAAGAACAGAAATAATAAACAATTCTAGATGAGAGTAAGAGCAGCAGCAGGAGTTGGAGCATCTTTCCTCAATAAGCCATCTCTACACTAACTTTTCAAAATGTCTTTGTCTCTTAAGTAGAGATAACAGTACTGACTCCTTCTGTTGGTAAGACATAATAAAACAGTTAATAATACTGCCCATAAAACATAAGTTTTAACTTACCTGATTCCCACTTTTTAGAAACAGGAAAAAAATAACAACTAAGCAGTAAAAGTACTAGCTATAGAGAAAATGTTATTAGAAACTCTTTAGATAGCTACTATGAACCTATACAAAAGACTACTATCAACTTCTATCTACTTTCTATCAGGGAGACATAGTCTTGCTATGTATGTAGATAGCACAGGCTGGCCTCAAACTCCTAATCCTACTGTCTCAGCCTGTTATTACAGCACTACAGATGTTAACTATCAAACTCAATTCTATCACCAACCCTCATCCCCCATGATGCTAGGAAATCAAACTCAGGGTCCTGTGCACAGGGACAAGCCCTCTACCTAAGACACATTCCGGCCTATCACTAACGTATTACTCTGACTGTCCCTCCCCCAAGAAAAACCTAAGGTAAACTGATATGGTGGCATATGCCTTTAACCCCAGCACTTGGAAAACAGAGGCAGGTTGATCCTCTAGGTTGAAGCCAGCCTAACATACATAGCAAGTTCCAGGCCAGGTAGAACTAAATATGTCATGGTCCAAATAATACAGTAACAAAGCAAATACAATATACACATTTCCACATGCAGTAAGCTTAATTCGCATGACTATGCTAATATTCTAAAGTACCAACTGATACATATTTCTCAATGGTAGAGTATCCAATAGTATATAAACTGAACAATGCTTGCAAACACACAGAAAAACACCATTATTATCCATCTCTCATGCAAAAGAAATTAACAGTTCTACATTTATATACATTTCAGAAACCATTATATTCTACCTTAACATTTTGCTCTTTATAATGTGCTAACAAGAATTAATGAATACACAACTGTGTGAAAATAGGCAGAAACAGGGAAACAGATTTAAAACCCAGTCACATAATCATGTGAGAGAATGAGACTACAGAGGGACCAGATCTAACTTCCTTACTTTATCCTTGGGTTTTGTTTTAATTTTTAGTTTATAGCACAGAATTCCTTGCCTTATAATGACCTCCTTGAAAAACAGCATCAAAGTGCTTATCCTGACTAACAGGCCCAACAAAACCAAACCCTGGATAACTCTTCAAAGGGATTGCTGCTTCCAGACACACTGTGCTCATCAGCAAGTTCTCCCTGCCCATCCAATCCAAAGGGAAAATGATACAGCAAAACTGAGATGCACACTATAGGATGAGTCACTTACTCGAGACCTCTATGTGACAGTTTTTAAGTGTATATTTCATGAGGCATGAACCTCCTGTCCAATGAACTATTCCTGTTCCACCTGAGGTCCAGCAGGCACAAGATACTTGAGCAAAAGCATCTTCCTACCTCCCTGAAGCATCCTTAGAGTGAAATGCTTTTCTCCTTTGTTCCACCCAAAATATGTATGCTGACCTAGAACATTTAGTCTCCCAACTTATTTAGGCAGAAATAATAAATTCAGTGATCTAAATTCTCCATATATAGGCCACGGGTCAGCAAATACAGTTTTCTTTATAGACTAAGTGTTACTGAAACAGCCATGCCTACTTGCTTCCCAGGGTCTGACTAGTTTAGGTTACAATGCGTATTAATCAGTTCCAACAAAGACCTGAAAGTATTTACATCTCACGCTTCATAGAAAGCATCAGCTGGTTCTTGCTGACTCCTAACATAGGAAAAACATGGACTAACAACGACACCACCCAAGCATCCAAGAATAACATATAAAGAGAACAACTGAAGCCTATTTTAGATGAAGGCATTGCAAAGTACACAGGAAATAAATAACGGTATAAAATAAAGGAAGTCTTTCACTGGAGGCAAACGGACATTATTGCATGGTGCTGTGTAGGGGGAAACAGAACAGGGTTCAATGACAATCTCTTACAGTGATTCCTGCTTGCCTTCAGTGAAAGATTCTTGCAAACTCCCTGTACACTAAATTCTACTCAAAGCACATCATGTTCCTACGTGATAATTATTTTCTAAACTTAGGAATCAATCAGAAAAGTGTCTTCCCACATAAAAGTGCCAGCTTACATCAACATAATATATCAATTTTTAAAATACTGTTCTTCGAGCCTCAACCAATAAACACAGACTACAAAGGAAAATGAGGCTCAAGAGAAAAAAATGGTTTGCCTATAGTCACAGGGCTCATAAATTAGTAGTAATAAAATAAAAACTGCAAATTTTTTCCCTAGTCCCATCATGAGACCTTTACTTACTATTTTTTTTCAAATAGGTTCTAGTTAAAAAAAAAAAAAGATAAAGTAGGCGGTCATGGACATACATGCCTATAATCCCAGCACTCAAAATGCTGAGACAAATGAACCATTGCGGTTTTTGGGGCCAACCTGACCTAGACAGGAATTGGAATTAAGTCTGAGCTCTGTAGTAGAGTGTCTCAAAAACATCAAATAAAAGCAGAAAGAGAGGCTGGGGACAAAAACCCACCCCAATCATCCCTAGTGGTTATGTATTGTTTCCATTTATTAGATAAGTCAATTCATTAAAACCAAGAATTTTTTACATACTCTAAATTCACCTTGACACCTCCCTAAAAGATATTTCTTCAAGATGGGCAGTGGTGGCGCACACCTTTAATCCCAGCACTGGGGAGGCAGAGGCAGGTGGATCTCTGTGAGTTCGAGGCCGGGCTGGACCAACAGCCTCCAAAACAATACAGAGAAACCCTGTCTCGTAAAAAAAAAAAAAAAAAAAAAGATAATTCTTCAAAAATTCTGCTCTATGTAACAAGGATGAACCTTAAGAACAATAGTTAAAGTAACCTGTCTAAGGAAGACAAACATTACATGATTCCCCTTCTGCCAGGAACTGAGGAAGAAAGCAAACACCCATTCAAAGCAATCTGCTGAATACTGCTATGCCTGTGCCAGCTAGCAACAATGCACTGCAGTTAAAAGTTTATCAGAGTAGGTCTCATGTAAGTATACTTACCAAATTAAAGGCATAATCTTCAAGCTTAGTATTTGGGACAAGGTTTGCTCATCACAGTAACATTAACACTCAATAACAGTTCCTTGAATAAAGGAGGTGATTGATAAATCAGTTTCAAAAATGAAGAATAGCAGGAGTTGGGCATAGCTTAGTTGTTAGAGTGTCTACCTTGCATGAAGACCTAAATTTCATCCTTAGTAACACAGGAGGGACAGAGGGAGGGAGGGAGGGAGGGAGGGAGGGAGGGAGGGAGGGAGGGAGGGAGGGAGGGAGACAATGAATCAAACACACATAACAAAGAAAAAGAAGTGGACTTTATCTCAAAAGCTACTATTTTGTTCTCAATCTAGCAGAAAGCTCGAACACTAGTGAGCCATGAAGAGTACTGTTTATGTGCAGAGACTGCATGCCTGCAGAACACAGCAGGCTCTCCTCAGTCCTTTGTTCACATGCCCTACCACATAGGAAAGATAATCTATTTCTAGAAAAAAACTACAATTGTTACGTTTTCTTTTTTACAAAATCATCTAGACCACCATTCACTGGTAGTCTACCACTAACTCTGAGAACCAAAAGTGAAATTCCTGTAATTGAAAAGTCAACATTTAGCCGGGCGGTGGTGGTGCACACCTTTAATCCCAGCACTCGGGAGGCAGAGGCAGGCAGATTTCTGTGAGTTCAAGGCCAGCCTGGTCTACAAAGTTCCAGGACAGCCTCCAAAACAATACAGAGAAACCCTGTCTCAGAAAAAAAAAAAAGAAGAAAGAAAAAGAAAAGTCAACATTTACACACAGTGTCACAAAAGAAGACTGTGAGGGAAACAAAGTTTGGTTGTGCATTTCCCTGTGTGTATGTGTATACGTGATGGGACAATGATGAACTGCCTTCCTCAATCACTCTCCAACTTAGTTTTTGAGACAGGATCTCTCACTGAACCTGGAGCTCAATGACTGGCTACAATGGACTGCAAGCTCCTAGACCTCTTCTATCTCTGACTCCACAGGGCTATGGCAGGCTTTTTAAATGCAGGGTCAGGGGATCTGAACAAAGGTCCTCCCTCATGCTGGTGCTTTAACAAGCCCCTTCTTCCCAACCTATCATCCAACAGAAATGTTTAGTAACTAAGGCAAGAAGGAAACATCACTTTCATATTACAGCAGGATGGACCTAGCATATAGCCCAGAGGGGCTATGTGTTAACAGTTTAGTCCCAAAGGTGGCACTACTGGAAGGTGCTGGAACCTCTAAGAAGAGACCAATGGGAGCTTTTTAAAGTCATTACAGCAAGCCCTTAAAAACAACTGTGAGACCCCAGACCCAGCCCTCTCCCTTCCTGCCCTGGCAATGATCCATGCAGTGTCACGCTAATGTTCTTGTTGAGATACGCTGCCTCTCCATGCTCTAAGTGACCACAGGCTGAAGCCTCCACCACTCTGAACCAAAACCAACCTTTTAAGGCTGTGCATGGTAGCATATACCATAGTCTCAGCATTCAAAGACTGGCATAGGAGGTCACAGCAATTTCTAGGCCATAAAGATGCTGTCTCAAAAATAAAAAACACAAAGCCAGGTGGTAGGGGTGCACGCCTCTAATCCCAGCACTGGGGAGGCAGAGGCAAGAGGACCTCTTTGAGTTTGAGGCCAGCCTGGTCTACAAGGGAGTTCCAGGACAGTCAGAGAGCTACACAGTGAAACTTTCTCAAAAACAAATAGATAAATACATACAAACATAAATAAATACAAAAACAAATTTAAAAGTCAAAGTAAATATTTACTCTTTACAGGTTCCTCAGGCAATTATTATAGTGACAAAAAGTTGATTAAGCTTCAGGATAAGGTGTGTGGAAGAAGTGTGTGAAATAATTTGTTGGCCAAAAACACAGTAAATAAATAGTGTCTCACTGTCGTGTATATCCTTACCATCTGGCACTCCATGCCCTATAACTTATAAATAAGAGATATATACTTCACTACATCTGCTCCCATTCTGTGAGAGTCTAAACATTCTTTTTTTTTTTTTTTTTTTTTTTTTTTGGTTTTTCAAGACAGGGTTTCTCTGTATTGTTTTGGAGGCTATCGGTCCAGCCCGGCCTTGAACTCACAGAGATCCGCCTGCCTCTGCCTCCCGAGTGCTGGGATTAAAGGTGTGTGCCACCACTGCCAGCTGAGTCTAAACATTCTTAATAGCGGAATAATTTATAAAGCATGTCTACAGAAACTAAAGACATAATCTGTAAAACATCTGGCCTTGATGTATATTTATTTATAAGTAACAGTATTAACTGCTTATCATAGTTACCAGCAGCCCAATATACAGAGGTACCTATAACTATTAGTTTTGTAATTTTTCAAAATAGTGAACAATTCTTGACCAAGTTCTGAATTATGGGGTCTCCCCAGATTGACACATGTGATAAGTCAATGCATCGAGGGTTTCAAATGATGGTTTCATGTTTGCATGTCTTTTGCCTTGAATCTTGGTAATCTTTCCCATTGATTCTGGATGAGAAGCATGACTTTCTTTGGCAGTTAACATGTACACAACTGTAATACATGCAACACAGGATTAAATTATATGTGCATATGGTTGTATACATGGTTCCCATTATATAAATGTCTGAGTGACCCTATGTATATGATACACACACATAGCACACTGAAACTCTAGCATGGTAAACCAAAGGGAGAAGAAAGGACCTAAGAATGCTGCCAAAGCCAATACACTTTCTGATCTCCTAATTCAGAATCCCTCATCTCCAGGCATAAATTCAAGATGTATGACACTGCCATTTTAATCCTAAATATATGTTTAAGTATAGCACCTTTTTAAAAAGAATTTTTTTTTGCAGGGAGGGGACAATAAGGCAAAGAGACAAGACAGACATAGAGTACACTGCCCATGGAAATCAGAAGGCATCTGATGCCCTGGAGCTGCAGTTACAGGTAATCGTGAACTGCCTGTCTTGGGTGCTGGGAACTGAACTCAAGTCCCTGTAAGAGCAATATGTGCTCTTAACTGGTGATCATGTCATCCAGCTTTGTAGCTTCCAATATTGTACTCAAATCATCTACTAATTCAAAATACTTTATCACTGGTCAAACGAAGAAACTATAAAGTATGTTCTATTCTCTAAATATATACTTTAGAACATTTCACAGTTGTGAATTCACTCTTCAACACTTTAGGAACAAAAACATTATGTGTATCAAAGCAGGCAAATAATTCTACTCCATTTTGGTTAGATGGGTATCTCATGCAGCCTAGGCTGACCCAGAACTTGCTATGTAGCCAGTGACACCCTCCTGAGTTTCTGATCCTCTTCCCTCTGTCTCTGAGAGCGACACAATGTTTGGTTAAGTAAATAATTTTAAGTAACCATTCTGAAGCATTGGGAAGAAAGAATACTCTGGCATACATTTTCTAAGAATGAACTAAGAGGCGACTAAACTAATACAAACTTAACATTCAGCTTCTTTTGTGTCTAAGATTATCACAGACATGCAACCAGAATAGTATGTCTGACATCTTATTTTTTTCTAGAAAGCAGGCTTTTCCTGTGAAGTAATATTTTTTATCAATTGAGTTGAGCTGACCCACTCAACCTTACCAAGATTAAAAAGCATTCCCTCCAGGAACATTGATATACATTTTTTATCCCAGAGGCAGAGGAAAGTGGATCTCTCTGAGTTTGAAGCCAGGCTGGCTTACATGGTGAGTTCCAGGACAGCCAGAACTATATTAGCAAGAAACTTCCCCTCAAAAACAAAACAAACAACCCATGCTCTTAATTAATTTTACCCATTTTTACAACAATAGATCACTACTTTTATTAGTAACAAAACTCAAACCTAAAAATCAATAAGCAAACAGCATGGGTTTACTAAGAGCCCATTAGAGGTCACAGCAATCGGTTCCCCTATGACACTATGCAGCCCTCCTGAACTAGGAACCCTCTCCCTGCTAAGCACTAGACATCACATACATCTAATTAAAATGTTAGTTTAAAAGAATGGAGATGGCCTTGAGAGCTCATTGCATAACACTATAACAAGTTTAGTGCAGTATCACAGAGCTAGCTCTTTTGCTTCCTCCTCCCTCAAGATAATGGCATCTACCAAAACTGCCTTCTACTGCCAACACTGCCGTTTTAAGTGCCTATGTTTTACTTCTAAGTAAAGTTTTCAGTACCTAGGTTTACAGTAAAACACTTAGGCATTAATTCCAAATACACTAAGAAATAAGAACTTTCTGAAGTATCTAAATACAAAATATAAAAATAACATTTTGAGACAAGGAAACATCATTTTAAATAACTTATTAAATCATATTAAAATGACTGCAACAAAGTTGTAAATTGCAAAATACTCACTTCATTTCCATGTTTTTGCAGGAATTCAATTTCCTGTTGTGTAAATGTTGTCATGGAGATAGATTTCACCCTGTGAGGTGGATTTAATCCTCTCCTAAAAGATAAAATATTTTACAAAATTTACTATTGCATATTTTTTAAATTATTCAAAACATTTAGTATATTTAAACTTATAAGTAATTTCATCCCATAAACAGAATTACTTAATATTATTTAATATTAAAGCTGTTGCTTCTCAAACAGATAAAGTAAATTTGGTCAGAATCCACAGAACTAGCATTCAAACTGCCACAATATTCCTTTGATTTACATTTAGTTTCATTTCATTTAAAAATTATACATATTGTGGGTGGATGCACGTGCTATTCACCACAGAGCAGCACATGTGGAGGTCAGAGGACAATCT